>NC_068969.1:73881270-74481270 GCF_026419915.1 Harpia harpyja | reverse complement strand
GGTCCCTTGGGAATGCTTTCACACATGTTGGAACATTGCTGTCTTTGGTCCAATTGACCTATCCCATAAGGAATTGCTCCCTGTTTCAGTGCTGTGTTTTAAAAAAAATGCTCTGAGAAGATTAAATATTCTCAAATACTCTACTAGCCGCAGCAGGGTTGCTCTTGTGTGGTGACTTTTGTTTGTCTGAAATGAATGCAAAAAAGGTGTAAAAACAGATCAGAAATTCTACATTTTACTCCTGCTTTTCTTGCCATATACACTGATCCATAAGACCCCAGTTATGCAAAATATCCCCAGATCTCAGGAAGAAATGTAGTCAGAATTTTGTTTAAATACCAGTTTCAAAATTGTTGGTGTTTATTACATTTGAACACTTGTGGGAAAAAAAAAGAGTTCAGCACAGCCAAGGCACTTCTAAAAGCTGTCACATATTAAGAAACGATAGTGATCCATGGATAGTAGAGAAAGAGGTGAGACCTTCCATTTTCTCACCACCTCTGTGCAAATTGTTTTACCTTACTTCTTCCTTCTGGTCAAGCAAAGACTATAGTACTGGAATCTATTGCAGTACTAATACATTGGCACAAGAGTGATATGCTTTGTTGGGAGACAAAGTCACAGAGACAAATACATTAGACACAAGTTATAAAGATTTATTTTTAGTTGATGTTAAATTACAACAGACTTACTGCTGCAGAGGATAGCGATACCTGGTTCCTCCATAAAGAATCTCCAAAAGAGATTACAATAATGGTCTAGATCTCTTTAAAGTGTAGTTATTAATATAATTGAAAAGGAGGAGTCAGATGTATACTGCTGACCTTTGAAGCTGGTGCACAATTAGCTATTTGAACAAGACCCAAGACAAGAAAGTGGTTACTCAATAAGGCTTGAGAGATTACATTTTACTTGGTGAGTCTGGAAATGCTTCTGATCTCCTGGGTCTGGGTATGCACCCATGCTGATGGCAACTGCGTGTAAGGGTGACATATGGGCATGTTGCTGCCTGTGCCAATTCATTCGCCAATTCAGGTGCTGTGATGAGCAGGATCCTAGGATAAGGGCACACCAGTAAGACTATTTATCACTAGAAATAGATCACAGCACAATTTCAATGAATGGGAGCACTGCAGTAAAGGACCTCTCTGCCAAGAAGTGTGAGGTACAAAGTGAATTAGAAGAAAATAAAAAAAAAATCCTTTTCCTGCTCATTTCTGTTCTAAATCAACTGCAACAGCTCAGTAACATGACCTTAGATGTCATCAAGGAAAATTCTATGAAATTATCTTCGTTATGTTCAGTGATAGATGAGGGAAATAACTAAACAGAAAAGAACAAACCCAACAATGTGTAATTGAATACATGTGGGATGGAACTGAATTAAGATAAATACAAATAATTATATATAAAAATACAGTAAAGTCATAGTATCAACATAAACTGTTGCAAACTCAACAAGTCAAATCAACATAAAATATTTTTGCATGAATAATCATGTTGTGGAATTCGTTGACACATGTTACAATTGAGACAAAAGAGTGGGCAGAGAGAAGTTGTAATATAGGAGTATTAGATTTAATATTAATTACTTTCCTTTACAAAGACCAATGATTTTTGCCTTACCCAATCATGCTATACCAATTAATAACTCCAAAAAAACTTGTAGAGATTTTTTTTAGGTTTGAAAGGAAAAACTTATTAGAATTGAAAAAAAGGTTAACATTTATCATATTTTGAAATTGATGGTTTAGAGAAGTAAAAGAGTGGAATGATGACATAACTCAGCCTGTTAAATCCTGTGGTTTATGAATGACCTATAAAGTGAGAAAATAGCAGGTTCAACTTATAGAAAGTGTTGTAGATAGAAGTGAAAGATAATGACACGTTGTTTCAACACTTTTTTTGTCACAAACCTGTTATTTCCACAGTCTCTGGATTGGTTGCTTGTCTCAAGCTCAATAATCTTCATGGATAACATTTCTTTTGGAATGCTCTTTACTGCCTCTAACTAGAAGAATTACAAATGAACACGAACAGCTCCAACATTACCTGCACTAATTCATGCTAAATTTGTGTAAAGTAAAGATATCCAAATCTGGTCACCAACAGAAAAGTTTTGAAACTACCCTGACTCTAATTTTTAAATGGATTTGTCACATATGTGGACAGAACCCTCCTCAGAATTTCTTGTAAATATCTGTTCAACCAAATTTGTCCAGTAGGAATGTTCACAACCTAATACTCAAATCCTTTTAGAAAAATAATTTCAGGTTTTAAATTTTAAGTGACCATTTAGATGTTAGGTAATCTTTGGAACCTGAGGCTTCCTCAAGGAGCCTGTCCACTTCTTTAGAGGCAGCTACAGTCAAGATACACAGGCGTATCTGAGACGTTTAGGCAAAGAAATCCCACTCAGGAAACAGAGATGATATATCACAACATACACAACCCACTGCAGCTTAAGGAGGAACTGGAAGGAGTGTGGTGGCTGCCTTCATAAAGCAAGGCAGACTAAAGCCTGTATTGGAACTATTAGGATCATCTACTATTCCAGTATAATTTTGTATGTCCTTCTTTCCTGAATGAGATATGTAACAGCTGCCAATGCTTTCAAATACAGGGCAACTGATAAATAGTCATTTGGGATATGGAAACCTAAAAAAAGTGCACAATTCTTCTTACTGTTTTCTAACCTTTGGTAAAAACACTCTTAGAACTGACATTTTTTGTGAGCTTTGCTATCTGTGTTTAACATGTATTCATTTGGATTTTATTTACAGAGCTCAGGCTACTCCATTGAATTTATGAAAACATTGTGGAGGTCTATGTTTGGAGAATTTAGTGTGTGAGAAGCACTTAAAGTCAGTTGCCAGCACTTCTGAGGACAAAGTTGCATATATGCACATGGACTTTAACTTCTGATGTTACTTTTCAGACAAGAACAGTTTTGTATGTGTATTCTGCTCACTTTGGTTGTATAACTAAAAGCCAGAAATAGCAGTTTTGTTTTGATTCGCTTTTATCTTTGGAAGCTTTGATTACATTGCATTTTCATTGTGTTCAAATACAAAACTTGACAATTCCACACATCCGCTAATAATATGCAACCCTATCTCTTTGTTCTCCATCTACCATAGAGTGCTTCTCTATCCTGGTGAGAGAACCTTTATAAAAAGTGCAGAGAAATGGATTCCTTCATTGCAACAAACTTTCCAGTCGAACAGTTTCTAATTCTCAGGGAGTTGAACACCAAACCAGAAATGAAAGTAGCATGCACTGATTCCAGTGCCAATCTCAGAGCAGTCTGCTACCTGCTGCAGGGTGAAACTTCAGAGCTTTTAACCTTAGCCACCTCTCCATCAGTTGTCCCTTATGACCCTCCAGTAAGACATTATAGTCATAGACTCTGAATAGCACACCATCTTACAACTTCTAACTCTAGATATTGTAGTGTGATACAATTGTTTGGTCTCTAGTATTGACTTCTGAAGTCCTCATACAAGTATTCAAGAAATATTAAATAGAAATATTGAATCTAAATAAATAGATGGAAAAGATTCTGAAGAACAAACATCTGAAAAAATGCTGGAAAAATGTCAAGTCTGGACACATGCTCCTCTTGAAGTGTCAGTTGCACAAAGCTCATCGCTAGGATATGGGACACATTGTAATATATGACTATTCATTTTTAGAAAGGTGGAAACAGCAATCTTTAGCTTTATTAAACACAAATTGGAAAGACAAATAAAACAGAATGAATTTTAGATACTGAAGATGAGGTTGATGTAAGGAAAGTCCTTAGCTCTGAATACTGAAGGTAGTCTTTTTTTCCAGCTATACTCTTCTTTGTCTCAAAAAGAAAAGCTTTTCTTCACTACTTCTCAGATATAACAGTTTTTCCATATCTGCCTTCTTGCATAATTAATCTAGGTGCAGGTTCAGCAATCAGGCTGGTAAAAGTATCACATGGGTGCTTTTCAAGGACATCTTTATCCATAGGGAAAGGAATTCCACCACCCACCACCCCCACCTCCAATGCCCCGATGCTTTTTGAATTGCTAGCTGATAAGTGTACTGACCTTCATCTGATCCCTGTTAGTCTGCCTTGGCTCCCATGTGGAACTACTAGTGTTGTGCTAAATGCAGTCCAGCAGCAGGAGGTGTATCCAAACTGTTTTACCTGAGGCATGTACTGCCCAGGAGTTCAGTGAAAGCATGGCATGGTGCAGCCCAACTTTCCGTGCCTCTGCACTCAGGTGGCCATTTCGCCTGCGTGGGGTTGCCACTCAAAAGCAAGATAAAATGTCTAGTTGTTCAACAGTGTTTGAAAAAGTCAGACAAAGTATCTGGCTGAGAAGTACATCTGATCTATATTTCCTCCCTGAACCAGTAAAAGGATGGGCTGTTTTGCATTGGCAGATGTCATGATGTGTGCCAGACTGTAAAAGTATGACACCGACTTCTGAGTGCAATGGTCAAACATACTCTAGGCATTCCTAGCTTTGCCTGTGAAATCATGGACAAGAGCATTTAAGCACAAATACTGAAAAACCAAAGTTGCGTGGGATTTGATTTGTTTCGGGAGAGTATTCTAAGCTCTGACACTTTTTAAATTTCAGGTATTTCTTTCCTATGAATTCTCTTTTTCTTCTGATTCCTCCATCCTCCTTGTGATCTGTAAGAACTCCTATTAATATGCCTCCATCTTTCTGCACCAGGACCCTTCAAATGTGTCACCAGTGGGTCCACCCAGAAGATCTGTGATTTGTCTGAACGCTAAGCTTTGTAGAAGTACAAATTATTCCTACTCTGGTGCCTTTTTATGAGCTGTCACTGTGAGAGAACTGTCATGAAAAATTTGAGCTGAATGCTTGATACAAAGCCTGGAGAAGAGGACAAAGACCTTTCTGCCTGAAACCTCCCTCTGTGCTTTAAAGATGTGTATGTGACTGAGAGATGGAAAGATGGTCTGGAGCAGCTGTAAGACACTCCATGTAAAATGTAATATGAAAATATTAAAAGGGATAAGGGAAGAGAAATGAAGAAAGGTTACAAGGCCTGACTGAATAAACTAGAAAGAAAGTCTGACATGTGAGCTGAACATTATGAGGAGGAGGATTGGTTGCTCTTTGATGAAGGAACAGGCCAAATTAATTGTAGTAGAGAAAAGGAAAGATGAAGACAAAGCTGAGACGGATGTTAGGGTCATAAGTCCAATGAGGAACACAAGATCTCAGAAAGCAGAGGAGCCAGTGGAAAAAGAGGGAAGCTTTTTTACCATTTAATCAGAGCCCCTATGACTTGACCTTACCATGCATATCATGTGCAAGTCCTAAGGACGCATGTAGTAGAACATGACTAGCTGGTGGTCTCTGGTCAGTAGTTGAGAAACCTGCTAGTGCCTCCCTGGGTGTAAAGTGTGAGGGAAACTTCTCAGTGTCTTTAACTATTTAATCTGTAGTCTGTTGGCTAGTCCAAATATTAGATGACCTTTTTAATCTGTGCCAGTCACAAACCTTTCTGTATTTGCTGCCTGGGTAGTTTTGCATAACTGTGACTCCATCCTTGGCAGAAACACAGGTTCTGCTGGGAACATCCCACTTATGTTTTTATGAAATCTTTTCAGCAGTATAAAAATTCATGGCATGTTCTGTGGATTGAAGGAAACTCATTTTTTTAATGAATGAGAGTCATCAGGTCACCGCAGAAAATAGAAATAGAAAATACCTAAGAATTTTTCATTAAGTAGGCACACTTAGGATTATCTGTGACATATTTTGGCTCCACTACTTTGCTGATACGCTGCTTATCATGTTTATTTGCCTGCAAACTGATTGAGATAATGGCAATTATGCCATCCACTTGGCTGTTTTCTGCGAACAAAACATACTGCCAGTTTTCTTTCAGCCTTTTCTCTAATGCAATGGAAACAAGGCAAGGCGAAACACTTTAAACAAACACTCTCAACAAACACTCTCTCTGTGTTGACTGTTCATTTTCAAGTGGATTCTTACCCCAGACATAGATGCATTTTTCTATTTTAATTATTTAGAAGAACAAGATCCTAAATCAAAGTTTGCATTCTCCTTCTTAGGCCTTGTGCTCTGTTGTTTTAAGCAAGTGGCTGTGTTTTGACAAATAATGTTCCTTCTCTAGCTCATGTTATTTCCCTCTGCAGGTCTTTACTCCCCACTCACTTGAAACTTTGCCTTCCTAACAATGTCATGCTCCCCAACTAGAGTGGAACTCCTAAACTACCAAACTGATTGAGTCGTGAATGCATATTTTATACATTTTGTTAATGACTGTGAAAGACAGAAGAAACACCCAACCTTGTTGTACCACTTTATTTTGTGGGAAAAAAAAACATACAGAAGACTGCAAGCATTGTGGCCTCCTCTGTAGTTGTCAGACGCTTTTGTAGCCTGCCTTAAATTGCCATTTATTTAGCCAACACACCATAAGGTACTGAGTAACTAAGGATTCAAAACCACACATACTTAGTGATAATAGTTCCATCTAGCCCAGTATCCTATGTCTGGCAATGGTCACTAGCAGATATTTCTGGGAAAAATTTAAGAACAAGACAAAGACATGGTTGATTGACTTGGTTGGGTCTTTGTGTTTAATATATCTAGATGTATTTTATTCTTCCAATTGTTTTTGAATCCTTAAAAATTTTGGTGTCTCCATTCTATGACAATAAGTTCCACAAATTAATTACATTTCATGTGATAAAATATTTCCTTGACTCAGTTTTAGGCTGCCTCTTCCTATAGTCAGTCAGTCTGTCTGTCCTGTCTGCCCTCCTTTTGACATGGTAGTGTCTCTGATCTTTGCACTAACTGGTATGATTGTTGTCAGTATATCAGACCTCCTCTGAGGACACAACTAACCACAAGCCCCCATGATCTCCCACTTGCTTGCTTTTCACTGTTTCTCAGTGCCCTAGCTCTGTTACTGGAATTGACCATACTAAGTGGGCTTTGTTCCTCCTTCATCCATTAAAATGCAGTTTGCATCCACACACACAAGTGTTCAATCGATTAATGGTGAAGCTAAGTAAAGGAGTATTATTTTATATCCATGATAATGAATTAATATAAATTCTTACTTTACTCTATGTGCATCATTGTTACTTTCTTAAAGAAAACATGATTTTAAGTTCCACATTTTCATTTTCAGACCTGATTTCCAATAGATATATGCATCTCCTTTTTAAAATAATGTATAAGGAAATTTACTGTTAAGATAAAGCAAGGAGTTTTTTTATATATATGCAAATACATAAAATCTGTGGGACTGTAGTTTTTGACTTTGTAGAACAACCAAATTAAGTCAAAATCAGTTGTACTGAATAGTGCTTTTTAAAAAATTCTCATTCTTTACACAGGCTGACCTTTCAGGTCCAGTTCTGCCAAAACTGTCACTTTCATTCTAGTTCCTATTAAGAAAATATATAGCTTTCTGCTCTCGTTCTGGTTCTCATTCACTAAAATAAAGTTCCACAGTGACTCTGCTTTTGAGGGATTAAGCAATGATTGAGTCTTTGTCATTCTTGCCTCTGATGTTTGAGATCCAATGTGGATGAGGGTGCTTGCTCTCCTGTTTAAAAATGACCCCTCACCATGGAAAAAGTGTCAGTGAGGCAGCCATTAGTTCTGTTCCACAGCAGCCAGAGCTGGCAAACCTCATGTAATGTTAGAAGCATGTCACAAAGATAAATACGTAGGAGGACAGAAAACAAAGAAAAAGTGGAAGTGCATAGTAGAGACAAGAAGATTTTCAGAAGTATAATTTTTCTCAAACCCTTCACTAGTAAATAACACTAGCAGGTGGAACATAGGCCAACACATATACTTAAATATTGACACAGATTCTTCGTGGTTTCTTCAAGACACAGGTTTTTGCTGCACACTACTTTTTTGGATGGAAATTTCAGTAACCTTTTATTCCACTTCTTGAACACTATCCCCTCTTTAGGTGTGAAATTAACTACACCTGTTCCATTTTAGGCTTGGCCAGAATGATATGCAGAAGGCTGCTTCAAGGGAAAATATCCTCCCTTTATGCTCAGAGCAGGCTTTTTTGTCTTTTTATTGCACTGTGTTCTGATACACATTGCATTTGCCAAAGCATCACCTTTTCCTGCACAGGGAAGGGATAAGCAAAATACTGAAAACAGTAGAACTGATCTATAATTATGCCACAGTCCCTTTATGTAATGCAGATTGTAGAAATGTCCTGTATTTAAAATAAAAATGAAGTCTGTATTTTGTCATATTCCTGTGGCTGCTCATGAAGCTGATACAGTCTTTGAGATTTCTCTTTCCAGCCCCCAGCCTCCTAAGAACATAAGTCTCTGTATTTTCTGATGCTAGTACATTACACACTCTTAAAAAAATGGACATAGGAACCCCATGCTGGGTCTTCAAATGTCAAGATGAAGATAATGAATCTCAGTACATTTTCACACAATGGAACTGAGCATTACCAGTTTTCTTTCTGGCTCTGAATCTTTGACTCCCCCGTCAAAAAATAAATTTAAAAAATGAAGTTTCCTTTCCAATGTCCAAGGTGTGCTTTCCAAAGCAAACTAATATAAGTGTAAATACACAATGAAGTAATGCACATTTTCATGTGTTGAAGATATTAGTAAAACATATTTCAAGTATTTTTTTTCTTTCAAATGTCTTTTGCAATAGGACCTTGTGAGCCCTAAAGGCTTCAGGTTTCTTGTTGAATACTGTATTTAACCTTTCCCAGAGTGGTGACTATTTTATGAAAGTGCTTTAAATTATCTATTTTTTATTCTATTTTTCTCTACTGTTTATTTATTTTTAGCTGTGTAAATTGGACTATTACCCAAGCACCTTGCTCTACCATAGCCAACCCTCATCTAAAAATTTCCAAGTGTTTTGTGAACAGTCATCCATTAAAACCTGCATATTCTTATCAGGTAGCTAGGTTGTGCTAGATGTCATTATAATACCCATTTTTCAGCTGAAAATGTTTAAAATCTTGACTCAGAAATTGTGCCAGTAAAAATACAGGCATTTCCTTAAGAGTAATGTATTTTTCTGTTTGGTTTGAAAGGAGCTTATAAAGGGATACTGATGGATGTAATGGCTTGATTACTGTATACAAACACATAACCTCATAATCTTGGGATGTAAATTACATGGCCATATTTGAAATGTATAATTTAGTAGTTAACTTGAGATCAACTGAAAAGCCAAGAACTTAACATAGGAGACCTAACTTGCAGCCCTTTACTGTGCTATCACCTGTAGATTATGTTGTCTCACCTACAACTATTTTTCCTCCCTCCTACTTCCTCTATAATCTGAGTTTCCTGCAGCCTGGAAAGTTTGCCATGATGTGATCAGAGCTTTCTCTAATTAAAAAATCTAAGAAACAAATTAGCAAAGTACAAATTTGATCTGAGTCCAGAGAATCAATCGAAGTATGTCCCGAAATGTGCATTTTTGCTGAAAAGCATACAGCTTTTTTACACCACAAGAATTCTCTAATCTTGGCAGAATTTACCACTGTTTAATTTCTTAGCTAATCTTTTTAAGTTACTCTTCATCTACTAAACATGACAGTTTTGCCATGAAGAGACAGAAAGACAGATGGATAAGGGTCAAGAAAATCAGTTTCCTATTCAGCATCCGTATACAGCATGAGTAAAACATAATCTACAAGGTGCAGGCTTAAAAAGGTCCCTTGATTCTGATGGTTGGGTATAGGAGATTTCCTATAGTTAAAACAGGTAATATTTCTAAGACTTCTGTTGGAACTGAAAATGAAAAAAACTTTCAAAGTGGGGCAACTAGTTACAATGAAATAGCCAAAAATATGACTCAGGAACTGCCAATCTACACAGAGAAATTCTCTGTATGTCCCTCAAGTTGTTGCTGGAATTTGGTTAGTTCTATAATTCAGCTACATTCTCCATAATATTATTATATCTGTACATCATGCAAAATTTTATTTCCCTTAATACTGTATTGTAGATTTTATTTAAACTATTTGAAAATTTTTATAATGTCCTTAATAAGCTAAAATTCTTTATTAAAACAATAGCTAAAATATGTATATCACATTAATTGAACTTTGTATATTTGAAATGATACCATCTCAGATATGTGCCACAATGTGGGGCAAAAGTTCACTGACTGTAACTGGGCCTTGGACAAAAATTTTGGAAACTATAAGTCTGTGAAAAACTTATTGCCAATGATACTTTTTGTATTTGTATTTGGGAAGTTGGGGAAATGCAAATCAAATAATTGTTTCTAAAAAGAAAGCCTGCAGCAAAATCCATGAGACCTACTTTCTCTCATCTATGCAAGGCAAAATACTGTTCTCAACCAGCCTATAACCATGTTGTAATATTCTCTCATTGCAAACCTACCATTGGGGAAAATCTGGAAGAGGGTGTTGTCTGGGTTCTTGAATCCTGCAATGGATTGCAACACTGATAGCCTGAAATTCTAGGAAAGCTGACAAAACAGACAAACCAGTAGATCATTGATCTTTCCCTGCAAAACAGCTCAAAGTCCACCTGACTTGATGGATTCAATGCTGATAGCCGACATGCTGACCTCTAGCATGGGGACACCAGGTGAATTAGAAAGTGTCTGTGCATGCTTAAGAAGATTGCTCAGATAAGAGAAATTTGAGTTTATTAGGAGCAAGGGAGTCTTTGGAGGATGGAATTATCTATAATATAAGGAATAGTGTCTACCATAACCAGAAGGAAACAGACTGCTGTAATGAATATTAAAAAGGCTTAAACTATAAGCTGGGGAAAGCATACAGCTAAAAGACAATTCAGCTAGGAATAATAGCAATACAAATGAAATTACTTTATGTATCCAATAACTAGAATTGAGACTGAAATTCAATTGCTTGGGTGATATGGGAGCAAGAGGAGAAAAATCCAGTAAGGCAACAGAGGTCAGTGTAAATGATCCTTCCAAATCCAATAAAATAACAGGTCAGTAGTAAAGAGGTCAATGAAAATGACCTCATGAAATTAAAAACTACAAAAACTTATGAGTGAAAGTTTGAAGACTATCACTGTTGGCATAGTTCATATGAAAGTAGAAAGTAGAAGAGGGTAAGATATTTTTGATTTAGGCAGAGAATATCTCTTCTCAGTGAAGACTAAGACAAAAGAAAGTCTTTCTTTCCTCTCTTAGTTCCTTTTGCTTGCTCTCTCTCTCTGCCCCCCTTTTCTTTCTTTCTTTCTCTTTCTCTTTCTCTTTCTCTTTCTCTTCTCTTTCTCTTTCTCTTTCGCTTCTCTTTCTCTTTCTCTTTCTCTTCTTCCTCTTCCTCTTTCCCTTTCCCTTTCTCTTTCTTTCTCTTTCTTTCTCTTTCTTTCTCCTCCTCCTTCTCCTTCTCCTTCTCCTTCTCCTTCTCCTTCTCCTTCTCCTTCTCTCTCTTTCTCTTTCTCTTTCTCCTTCCTTCTTTCCTTCCTTCCTTCCTTCCTTCCTTCCTTCCTTCCTTCCTTCCTTCCTTCCTTCCTTCCTTCCTTCCTTCCTTCCTTTCCTCGCTCTCCACCCCTCTCCCTGTCTTTCTCTCCTTCTCTCCTTCCATCTTTCCCCATGTACTCCTGGAGCAGGTTAGTTTCCAGTGCTCAAATGGTAAAGGTGTGTGTGGAAAAGTTATACCTACATGCAGTTCATTACAATTCTTTTTTCGTGGAGACTTTTTACACAGGAAAGTAGTGGCAATGCATTGTTCATTTTGGACTGGATTTTTTTAGGAGGTGTCTCAGAGTGTTGTTTTTCTTATCTTGTATACTCTTATCTTGTGTATCTTACGTATTTTGCAACAATAATTATCTACTGTGGAAAGTTGAAGTGTGATCACTCATTTGAAAAGTTTCCACTGTGCTAAGAAAACAGCCTGATATCTGCCATTTATAGCTACAAACTGCAAAGCTAAAAATTAACATGGATGTTGTTGAACCCAAGACTTAATGCTTGACTCATAGAGATGTGTATATCAGGAAAAAAAAAATGGATGTGGACTCAAATTTGTTTTTTCATAAACTGTTTGGTTAGGAAATCTTTATTCACATTAAGGTTTACAACTAGAGAGGTACAAAATGGGAAAGCTAGCTTAATTTTCTGGCAGTAAGCTTTGAGAATATTGCTCTTACCACCTGCTCAGGTTTCCATATCACTAGCCTAGAATACAGTGTTTGGTAATCTTTATCTGATTTCACAAAAACGCAACAGAAAAACCAGAGGAAAGGCAACTGACATGCTTAGATCCATACCAACCTTGACCTGGGGAAGGATTAAATATTTCTCATTCTAAGTGGATTTATAACATTAATTAAGCACTGGAGCAAGTTGCACAAAGAACTCCTAAAATCTAGGTCCTTGGAGGTTTGGGGACAAAGCCCTAAGCAATCTTGTCTAAGTTCAGTGCTGACACCATTCTGAGATGAAGGTTGAACGCAAAGAACCCCTGGATCCTATCCAACGTGTGTGACTCTGGGACTGTAACATGAGATGAAGTGCTTACTCTAAGAGGAAGGATATATGAAGGATAAATGTCATAATGAATGGTATGGCATACCTTATACATTTACCTCTGTCTATTCTTTTATTGTATTACCAGAACAAAAGTGGTAGTATAAGTGGAAATATAAGTGATTACATGTATTTTATACCTCTCTCTATATATACATAAAAGACCATTAAAAGACAATACTTTTTAAAAAACTTGCTGTAAAGCTGAAAAACTCCCTGGTAGTAGGCATTTGAAGAATAATTTTTTCCAAACTTGAAAGGATTCCCCTTTCCTGTGTGTCTTTTTTATATGTCTTTTTACTATGGTAATGCCATAAAAAGCCATGCTTCAGGAAATGATAGGTTAGCAGCAGGAATTAGGAAGGCATAGTTCCCTCCTCTCCCGCATCCCCTTTCTACAGCAATACAAATTAATGGGGCAAGTAAAAGCTGCTTTTTCTCTTCTCTGTATGGCTTGTTGTTGCTGTCAAGCTGTGTAAGGTCAAAGAGTAGATCCCACAGCACCGCTGAGGCACAGGAAAGAGAGCAGCGGACAGAGAGGTGGTACTACATTCTGCTATATTGCTGGCTGCTGAAAAGTCCTAAAGCAGAGGATCCAAGGGAAGGAATTATGATTCAGATTAAAGACTTTCAAGGTCTTTACAGTGGACTTTCCTGTGCAGTGCAGTTGTATGTCATGTATCATTACATACCATTGCTTCCCCAAAGTGAGGTGTAGAATCCCGTTCATTACAAGAGAGTATCTACTTTTCTCTGAAGTACTCAGCTTTGATCATAGTCAGATACAAAATACAGCATTTTTCTTGTACAGTGTAGTGCTTTCTGTGTTCCCAACTATTGGAATGCCAAGCATGTTTTTTTCCATTTGCTGGTGGATCTCCTCAGGGTTGTAAAAAAGAAAAGATGTTTTAGAGATCTAAATATAAAAGAATGCAATTTTAACATATTGCATCATTAAGAAATTTAGGAGCTTTTAGACAGATTCTGAAGGTAGTGGAAAATGAGATGCAGTGTTGCATTGCATTAGACGTGTTTTTAGTGTTTTCTTCTTTTTGTAAAAGCTGTAATTTTCAGAGTTTAGAACCAATTTAATGTCCCTGGAGTTAGAGCTTTTTTGTATCCGTTGTCCATTAGGTGAATTACTAAGCCAAGAATGGAATCCATTTATAATGTACAAAATACTGTAAAATGTCTCAAAAACAGTCTAGGCAGGGCAGAAAGCATCAGGAGTCCATTAAATTTGAAGACAGTGAGTTCTGAGATTGTTCTTATAATCAGATAATGGGTTTTTGTGCTTTGATAAGAGCCATTAGATATAGGAAGATTTATTTAAAAGTTTGAATTCAATAAAAATTTATACAGAACTAATGCAAAATGCATTCTGTTTGACATCTGAGACAGCTTTCAAAACAGTATTTTGCTTTAAAAAAAAACCCTGTTACTTCAGTAATACTTATTGTGTTTTAATACAAATTAATAAATAACACCTGAAATGATAGTGTCACTGTTATAGACTTTAAAGAGATCTGTCAGAATCCACTATAAACTTACATTCTTATAGGATCATAACTTGGACATAAAAATATGCTCTAGGCTAAACTCTTATCAGGGAAGATCACAGCTGCTGACATATTTGTTAACAATTAAAAACACATTTTCTCTGCAGAGAATTCAAATTTTAAAGAGCAACTTGCACTGTTGAAAAATAACTGAATGTGAAGTGAATGGCTGATTCTAAGGCTGCCTGAAGAAGTCTTCATGTTTCATGGTGTCTCATTTAGGTCCATCCTTAGTTTTGCCCTTCTGCACAGCTCACCCATGCTGAGTGTCCTCCAGCAACGAGGTGGTGGTCTGCAGGTACAGCCGTGGCTAGTATCTGACTGGACTTGGTCATGACAGAAGCTGTCCTTTAAAGCCGTGCTGTTCTCAGGTTCAGTAGACTATTTTTGTGGGGGGAGGAATTCCCCAATTGTTCTCTCCAAGTCAGTAGATGCAGAGGAAGGAATGCCTCAGCAACATGTGCCTTGGGCAGGAGCGCGACACTGTTTCCAAATATTTTATGAGGACTGGAAGACATAGGGACAGGCTTGAGGTATTGGGTTTGCATTTATTTTTATCTGGTAGCTCAAAATACACTGAGCAGAGGTATTCTAAATAGTTTTTGCTACACTACTGACTCTTGGTTCCTCTGTGGTTTGGGGTGAATATTTTCAAGCTTTTATTCTTTTTACTCTGGGAAGAAGATCCATCTCCCAGTAGAAACCTGACAAAGTTGCAAGCAAGGAAATAATGGATATTTTCATTTTGATAATCCCAAAGTTAAAAAAAAAAAAAAAATTAGGTTGAACTTAAAATGGACTTTTCCAAAACTTTTCAATGTAGCAAATGCATTTTAATGCTCAGTCAGCATAGATTAAATATGTTTCATCCTGCTAATTATATTTTTTCCAAAAAGTTTTCTCTTTGCAAAGTGTTTAAGCCATCCAAACACATTATTGTTTCCCCTATTTTCTATTTATTATTCCAACACAGCTTTGGCTAATTTACAGATGTTCCTGTAGCTCTTCTCTCATTATCTTTATATTGCTTCTACTCAGATCTGAGAGGGGATTCTGAAGGTTTATGCTAAGCTATAAGCTGAAAAACAATGGCTATTTCTAGGTTTTATTTTGAACTGTTGAGCTGATCATGGGGGATGAAAGCAGGGTAAATGGCAACTTTTGCAAAGTAGCGATTTGGGGTGGAGAATTCTAGAGTGAACAGCCACCTCAAGAAATATGTAGGAACTCAGATAATTCACAGAAAGTCACCAGGATGCAGGCAGTGGGTGATTTCCAGGATTCAGAAGCCATAGCTGAAACAGGATGTTACAACTGTTAGGTGGTCCTTTCTTCTTTGCCTCTCCCCTGGGTTTCTGTGTTGACTTACCATATTCAGCTTCTGCATTAGGCAATGTAGCAGATACACTTAAGCAATAAAGATTTTCCTGTTCCCTTTTGACATTCTCCTCTTCATCCATGCCTTGCTCAGTTCAATTTATTTATTTTTAATTTTTTAATTCCTTTATTCCTGGAGTAGAACACTATACTAACAGTACTGATGTTACAGTATCACACTTTTTATGAAGCTTTTTTTCACAGCCTTACACACATATTTACAGTTTTCTGGCTCCTTCAGAGCTCTCATGATGCAGTGGATAAATAATACACATTTCAAAGAAAACATTCATAAATGTAAATTCACCCAAGAGGTTTAAATGACTCCTTGGAGTTAGATGAAATGCATGTAAATGACATTCTTGTATGGTAAATAGCATAGATTTTAAAAATCACTCTCTATACATATATATATAATCCAACAGCAGAGCTACCAATTAAATAATAACATGGGTGCTTCCAATAAACTTTTAATTACAGACAGTAGTGTGTATTTGAATCCCACACCTTCAAAAATCTAGCTTCCACTATTTGGAATTAACAGGCATTTACAAAAGTACACCACACATGGAGATCTCAAGGACAATTGTGAAAATGGCACACATCATCAGTGCAGAGAATAGTGGTGACTCACCAGATGAATGTGACACAGCAGTATCATGATTTGTGATACAAAGCAAATATATCAGATGAGATACTTCCATTATAGAGAGAAGGATGCTAGTGACTTCATACAAGGCAATGGAGAGAACTTGTTTGCATTTTCCTTCTTGATGTGGTTGCCCATGCCGATAAAACCAAACTGAGCTGGAATAACTACAGAGGAAGGCTATAGCAATGAGCAGGGGAGTGCAAAACTTCACTCGGGAAAAGGGAAAAGAATAGGCTTTTCAGCAGAGAAAATGAAAAGTCATTTTTCCCAGATGTTTTAGCTAGGTATTTTCTGGTTTGTTTGGTAGATATTTTTTAACTTGTGGCTATTTTGACTACCTGTTTACATGCTGAATGTAGTTTGGAGTTTTCCAGTCACAGCAGTGGGGGCAAGAACCCTTAGAAGCTTTAAAATAGACTTTTATCATTTCTGAGACAGCTTAGTTGGTGCAGTTGCCCATGACAGCAAGATCCAGAATAGATATCCTGGGAAGGCTTTTCCACTCTCCTGTGTCTTATGTTTTCAGCACTGGATGTAGAATAAAGTACTAAGCCAGTGGTCCCTTTTAGCTCTCTAGCCAGCGCTCCAAAGCAGATTATAGGAGCTTGGGAAGTTACTGCCAACTGTCCCTAAGAGTCCACATGACAATTGGCAACAATGTGGGAGAAAACGGTGTGCTCCACCTCCTCCCACTGTCTGCTGGAGACACAGGAACTACCTACGGCATCTTCACATATTCTGGGTTCTCCTACATCCAAGAGACAGCAAGCTCTCCGTTGGGGTTTCTTCACAGTTTATACTTCTCAGCTAGAAAAAAATAACACCTGCCTATTTGAACGTTGCTAATAACAGCTTTTAGGTCTCTGACATTCTTTTTTCGTTCTCATTTCAATTATATAGGCTATGCTATGAAGAATAGAAAGCAAAGAAAGGAGAAAAACACAGTAATTCAGGCAACACTTGTGAATCCTGGCTAACATTTCCTCTATAATGCATGCTGTTTTAAAAGTAATGCTTCAACAGAACATTTTTTCTTTGCTCTTACGATTGGGTTACAGTGATACTATTTGTGTTATAGTCTAATACATTCAAGTGGCCTGGATCAACAACCTTCCTAATCAAGAGAAATGTCAAGTCTTACAATAATGCACAATAGAGGCAGAAAAGAGTATGCTCTTCTTTTGGCTCTGCTAATATAGCAAGAGGAAGATTCAGAAATTAGAATATGTCTACAAAGACATTTCCTTTTAGCTTCTCATAGGCACTCTGTTGGTAGCCTCACACCTTGTCTCTGAGTCTGGGGAGCAGGTGCTTCTTGTGGAGGGCAGCATGCTAACAGCCCATCGCTGGAGGAGTACAAACCCCCGCTGTGCCTTTGAGAGCCACTTCCACCTCTCTCTCCCCTTCCTTCCCAGGACAGCACCAGCAGCCTAGCGAGCCCGGACTGCGATGCTTCAGTGACAAACTATAACATGTAGCATAGAGTGATGTCTGGACACTTAAAAACATTAGCTGAAATGTAAATCCCTGCTCCTTGACCTTTACTTTTACTGCTGTACAGGTACAGATCTCCAGGTCCTGTACAGCCCAGTCTGGGGTGGGAAGGGGTGGGGGCTGAAAAGGAGTCACCCTCCAAAATATTGGTGGGAGAGGACATAAGAGTAGGACTTCTACCTCTTAATGTTTAAACTTTAGTAGCACAAGATCTTAAGCATTAATAAAGCCAAAATTTATGAGATATACAAGACATTACAAGATAACACACATACCATTTTCCTTTTTGAGAAGGAGATGAAAAAGTTAATGACCTACACACATTAGATGTTTATCATATCATTAATGTACACTGTGTTAAGATGCTATGCTACTGCAGTGCTGAAGGTGCTATAATAACCTCTGCAGGTTATTGCTCAAAAGGTTCACTACACTTAAGCTATATTTTATCTAGTTGTGCAGCAGTACCTCAATGTCCTGGGAGGTCTTTAAGCTGTCTCCCATCTTCCATTTAGGTGTTTGCCAGACAGACTTTCTACAAAGATCTGTCAAGCCTAGAGACAAAACACAGTGAGAACAGACATGTGAAACACAGTCTGAGCAAAATAAGTAATATTATTCTTTTTGTGTATGAAATAATAAAAATTTACAGAAAGCAACATCACGTTGGGTACATGTACAAGACTATACTTAATCTTTCTACTGGATGATATAGGTCTCTATATGGAAATGTTTCCTTTTCCCTCAACTTCTTTCTATTGGGCATTTTCACCCCAAGACCTGAAAACTCTGTCATAACAGTAAATTTTTTCTGCTTTCCTTGTTTTCTCTCCTTTCACTGAAACAATGTCCTCTTATATGAGCAGGCTTCAGATGGAAGAAAATTAAGGTTTGCCAGAATCCTTGTGACATAATTGGAACAATTTGTGCTACTTAATGTGGGCTTTACAAGATGCACGGCTTCTTTTTTCTTTTATGTATAGCCTACTATTACTCCCCAGTGTAAGGGAAAACATGCTACAAATTGAAAAATGGCACATATACTGTAGCTTCAAATAAAGCTCAAAAGAAAATGTAATTTGATAACTTCAGAAGATATGCTGTTTTCTCCTCTTTTAAGTAAAGCAGGCTATTGCACTGACTGTATGCATTCAGACCACATGCAGAAGTAGATTCTCAGTGTTCAAGGCCTGATTCTCAGTTATACTAAATTCTGTCTCTGCATGTTTTCCGGGGCAAGCTGTATGTGAAAGATACAAAAATGCAATGCAGTAATCATTAAGAATGTTCATAACTATGGTCTTACATTGTTAACACTTCCCCCAAAATGGAATTATTTAAAGAAAGTGATCCTCCAAAACTAGTTACAACTGAGGAACTGAGGTAACGAAAAATTGAACAGTTTGCAGTTACTCTTTAGTTGTAATTTGGCTACACCACCATTCTTCAAAATCTTTTCTCTACTTCGTCATCTTTCAAATAAGTCTATTCGCTTTATCAATTTGATGAAAAAAGCACTGGCTGCTTTTCTGAAAATGATTCAAAACACTTTGGAAAACACATATTTTGTGACCTAAGAGCCTTTTTAAACCCTGGATAAAAAAGCCATAACTGTATCATCAGGGTAAGTAAATTCCTTCCACATATTAGAATTAAATTGATGAAAATATAATTGCATAAGGTGTGAGTTTTATGTAGAGGTCTTTTTTGTTACAGGTCACCTTTATGGCTGCTCCCATCATCTATACCGAAGCTTAAATAGTGACAGTGGGTCTATTGTTACACGATTGCATGTTGCCAAGTAGAATAATAAACACGTAAAGTGGCTTTTACACACAGCAGATTCAGAGATTAATTTCAGTCTTTGGTTCCTTCTGGTGCTGTAGGCAAATTATTCCAATGGCAAATGGATGCTGAGGTAGGAAAACCTGGTTTAGCTGCATGGCAAAGCAAACAGGATTTAAACAAGTAATAACAGTTTAGTTTAAAAGTTTAGGCAGTGCTACTTAACTTCACTACTAGGTTACTTTTTATTATAGCTACCTTTTAAGGATGAGTGAACAGTCAAGAATCATGTTGACTTGGGACATTTGACTTGTCATGAAAACAAAAACTCTCTCAAACAAACGTTCATATATACTCACTGCAACTATGGAAGAGATCTGCTAGACAGATGAGAACTGGCGAAGAGACATTGCTATTAAAGCTTTAGAAATGAAAGAACAGAAAAATATTTTAGCTGTGGTAGAGTTATTGTAATGCAATAGTAATATTTATTAGCAGTATTGTGTCTTAAAAATGCCTACAGCCTGGTACAGGGTAAAATAAGCAATGCAATGAGTTATGCAGCTATGCTATTTCTGAAAACTTAAAATGTTGTCACTTCTGTGGCATAAATAATCACCTCCTTTAACCCTTCAACCTCAGTTTCATTAGGAGGGAGAGAAAGAAGTCCCTTCTAGACCAAAGCAGGGGCCCTCCCTGCCCTGTGTCCTGTGTTCGAGAGTGACTGGCAATTGATGCTTTGAGGAAGAGTGTTAAAACTGGGTAAGCAGGTAGGGACATTTTATTTAGTACATTTTCCCATATTCTAGCACACTGCGGTTTGAGTACTTCCTAATCAGAAGGTAATATCTGCATATATGTTTGTAATAGTCTTTTGATTTTTTCCATTAATTTCTCTAATCACTTTTTGACCATAATTGTATTTTAGCCATCTCTTCAGGCAACATCAGGTGGCAGAATTCCACAGGTAAATTGTGTGTTGTGAAAAGGTAGTTTGCTTGTTTACATGTTATTTCAAAATTGCACAGGGTTTTCCTTGTTCTTCTATAATGAGAAGCGGTGCATAATCATTCTTTTGTTACATTCTCCATGCATTAATTTTATCAACCTTTATAATAATGTCCTGTCTGCTGCATCATTTCCAAAATGGCCTAATTTACTTATTTTATCTCACAGGGAGAAATCTTAGATCTCTGATCACCTTTACTGCATTTTGTGTCTTTTCTTGTTCTACTATCTGCTGTAAGGGAGAATATAGGACCAGAACCACTCTACAACCAAAATGTGACCTTGCCAAGGATTTATAAACACATTTTCAATTTTCTGTTCATGTCCTAATATTCCCAATATTTTATTTGCTTATTTGGTTGCTGCAGAGCACTGAATTGACATTTTCAGAGAATTACCCAGAATGACACTGAGTGCTAACAGTCAATTCAGAGAGGCCATCACTGTGTAAGAGGTCAACACTGTGCCTGTCATTCTTTGTTACAAATGTAAATACTTACAACAATAAAAGTGGTTGCAAATCTTTTGAATTTTTTTAATTAATTAATTGATGCCCGTTGAAATGAAGGCAATTAGAAAACTAAGGTCATAGAATCATAGAATATCTCAAGTTGGAAGAGACCCATAAGGATCAAGTTCAACTCCAAGATTCTAAATTTAAATTATTTTTACTAAAACCAACTTAAAATATTTTTTCTTGTAGTAATTAAACTGGTTTTGGTTATGCTGAAAAAGTACAGGCTAACAAGTTTAGCATGTATATTACACACAGCTTCTTTTTAATTTCATTACAGTGGATATAAAGTGCTAAATTTGTGTTGACAGTGATAACTGGAGAAAAGAAATCTCTATTCAGGCATATAAATTTCTATTAATTTGTTCTACTTAGGGGCTACAATATTTTGGCTTTGTCTATGGCAGGACAAATATTGTTGTTAAAGAACATCAGGCGCAGTTTGGTAAGGACAGATAAACCACCAATTTCAGAAGAATCTGATGCAGCATGGTGATATGAAAGACAAGTCCAATATGCATTACAAGGCTATAGTCTGCACCTGGTCTTAAGAAATTATGTATCAGATCATATCCCTCTGGTTTTCATTCTCACTGCAAGCATGAGGGTCTCTAGGACCTTCCTTGCTGTGACAGTATTTTTTTCAGATAAACGATCAGCAAAATCATGTAAGTGACCATCTCTCTACTGCCCAGTCCTGTCTCGACTGGGACCTTTGGCTGCTGCTGTGACAGAAAGTCCTAATCTTCCAGAGATCGTTGGAATAGTGCAGCTAAGCTCAGTGGGATAAGTCGTCAGGATTGAATTTAAGCACACGTGCAGCATTTTTATTGGATTTGGGCCTGCATACTGAATAACAAAAGAGACGGTGTGGACTAGAGAGCTACAGAGGTATTTAAAATATGAAAATATTCTTTTCTCCCCTAACAAAATAAAAATTTGCATAATTCTTTCCACACAGTCTTGTTGCTGTGCTCTGTGATCCAAATCATGTTGTCAACTGGCCTATTTAATGCAACAGTAACTTCAACACATTTGACTATGCATGTATCCCAAGCATTCAGCCATACTAAATGAGACTTTGGCATATGGTAAGACCAAAACTAAAACTAAAAGTGACTATAAAGAGAGTATGATATAAATGCAAAAAATACGATGGAGAAATAAATTATACTACTGTTAAAATAGTTAAAACATGAGTGTGGCAGATCAAAACTTGCCTGTCAATTACTGTTACATGACATTCAAAACAATTTAATTATGGGCTTGACTTTCTAAACTTTGACTTGGGCTACAGTCTTGGGAATTTGAGGCAAATCTTTCTAACACTACAGAAAAATGTTCCCAGAAAGTCAGAATATTTGCAATAATTTGGGGAAACAAATAAAAATGAGAACACAAAATTAGGTCACTATGTCACAGATTGTCAGATTGCCCAGCCTCAACCTCCAATACAGCTGAAATTGCCAGGAACAGAACTGGGTACTCTGGAGAGGTTTACAGGAGTGCAGCAATATCCATTTCCATTTTCATCTTGGTGAATGACTGCTCCAGTGGTAAGAAAGCTTCAAATTTCCCCATATGTGTGGACGCAAGTTCAGGGAACTCTCTTCCCACTTCGTAGTGAAGCACACCTACCTAATACTTTCAGATAATTCTTAACTGTCAAAGTGCAATAAATTAATAGTTACATATCATTCATGGATTCTTTTTCACTATAACTCCAAGGCTAGTTTCTATATGTTTATTCTATATTTATTTCTATAGGTATTCTATATGGCTTTCACTGCTTGTGCAGGCAGATATAAGTTAACTTGCAGTAGCACTTCAGTGACCAACACAAACAGTGAGAAAGAGATGTGGGTCACTAAGTTTTCAAGACATGAAAATAACACAGATTGGACAATTATTTTCTTCCTTCTATAAATTGGAAATAAACTGTTGGGGCAAATATAATTTTTCAGGAATAGAAGGAGGGGTGGGAATCATCCTAACATTGTTTGTATCAGTGTTCATTGATAGTAATTTTACAATCTCATCTCTGTCAAATGTTTACCAGTTATTGAATAGTTACCATTAAATTTTCCCCGTGGTTGAATAAGGACTTCCAGGACACTGATATAAAGATGCAAAGGACCTAAACCATAAATTTTATGTTATTTAACAAGCATCAGCATCTTTTTTTGGCAGATAAACTGAAACATTTCACAGGACAAGAAATACTTGATGTCTAGCAAAAAATAAGTATCAGGGTCAGATAAACATGCAAAAAATTGCGTGTCAGCGGAATGAGTCAGTTCATGTGTGGTTTTGGCCTATTGCAAGTGTTAGGAAATGCTATTTTGCTCTTCTTCTCTTACTGTGAGTTGAGATTTCATTATGTTGCAGTCACTGAAGGTATTGCAGAAGTGAAGTGTTGATTATCATGGCTCAGCTGATGAGTGGTAACTTGCTGAGCCAAAATAGCCTGATGGTTCAGCTGAGCTTAGTAGGCAGAATAAAGTACACCCTTTGCTTGTTCTCGGAAACCTAAAAACATTTAAGCTTTAACATTTTTGAAAATTACCTAAAAAAATTACAAAATTAATGGAGAGAGGGTGTGCAGATTTCTAGGCTGGCTTTGCAAATGCCTCTCATGTAGGGCTTGTACCAAAAGAAGGAAATGAGCATTTTATAGGACGCCCCCTTGGCACCTTCCTGCTCTGCCTCTTTCCCAGTAAAACTACACGATACCATTGCCCCCAAGTGAGCAGTAAGCCTATTTAATTTAATTAAAAGTATAAACTCCATACCTTTCTTTGACTCTATCAAGAATAAAATGACAACATTGTCATTTGCCAACAGTGAAAGCAGTACCCTGACGCTGGGCACCTCTCAACAGTCCTTCCCAGGGTAATTATGCCAGATCCTGCATATTTCTGAATTGTGTGCAGTAACACAGTGTGCCCTTCTTTTATCCTCTCACTCTTCCAACCCCCCCCCCCCCCCCTTGCTGCCTCTCCCTTTCATTGAAATGGCACCTGAAGAACAAATTACCTCCTTTGTCTGAAGCCTGCTTGTTCACAGTGGGGCTCTTGATCTGAACAAACCCGGAGATGTCAGGCTGTATAAACACTCAGGGAAAGATATGTTTCATAAAGGTTCCCACTCTGGAAAATTATATGCTACTTTCAAAATGCTTTGCCACATTTAAAAGTGTAATTATACCCTTCTCCTTAATGACTGACATAGCATATGTTTACACATGTTTTAGCTGACTTATGACAGTACACAGAAGCACATTGTACATTTGGTAGCAACAGCTAAAAGATGATGGAAACAACATCTGAACCTGTCTGTTAACATTGCCCAAGTATTTTTGAACACAAAGTACACCTAGTGCCAGTGCTGGTTCCCTCCCCTGCCCTTCCTCTATATAATAAATTACATTGTCCTTTTTTCCTCTATTCTGCAATCCATGTCAACTCAGCCTCTCCAATCCTGCTTCAGGATTTTTGTTGTTTTGGGGGTTTTTTTTATTTGTAATTTTTCCTCAATATTTTCTGAATGCTCACTTGGTTGTGGTGGGTGGTGGTGGTGGCAGAAATCTTGTTACTAGAAATGTGCACATATTGTAGGGGTGAGTTTCAGCCTGGAGTAAATTTTAATAGTTTGGCTTTAAAGAGCTGGGTGGAACTGAGGTTTAGTAACAATATTATGGAGCCTTTCAACCCTAGGCTGGTGGCTGAATATGTGACCAAGGGTGTGATGGCTGAAAATTATTGTCTTAGCGGTTGTTACATGGGAGGCAGCCCCAGCCTGACTCCATCAACCAAACATTGCTGTCACAGTCATCACTACCTCCTTGGCAGTTTCAGGGAAGAATTCAAGACCTGAATGTGGATGGAAAGGGCTTGCCCTCTTTGATCTTTCAAGGCGTGTAGCATGCTCCTTTGCCATCTGCTGAGGAGCTGCTGTCAGGTTGCTCAGCCCAGGGAGTGAAAAAAAGCAACATTTTGGCACTCTGGGGAGGAGCACAGGCATAATGAATGCAGAGCGTCATCTAAGCCATGGCTGCCAGAAAGCTTTTAAGCTGCAAACATAAGTGGAACAGGGCACTCGTTTCATACTTTGTGAAAAAGACACTAAGCAAATGTAGGACCATATGGTGTCTCACTCTCTGGGCCTCCAGGGCTGGGAGATCTACTGGGAAAGGGAGTTCAATCTCTTGAGGGAGAAATTGCCTTGCTTCACTTAACAGCTGTTTCTCTGGCATTTCTGAAGCATGCACTAAAGAAAGTAGAAAAAAGCCAAGTTCTTCTGAAAAGTTTTGGTCTTGCTAAAGCAACAACACAGACAAAAAATATTGTACAGAAATATTCCTGATCACCTCTGCTGCTAACACACATGTTCACTAGACCATCCTCCTCAGCTATCACTCTCCCAACAGAAGCGTTTCTGTTTCTTATTAACAATTCACACACATGGGCAACTGCTTAGAACTAAAGGAGCAAATAATTACCTAAACTGGCAAGGCTGACAGTGCACATCTAAGTAAGACAGGACATTAGTCTAGCTGGCAGAATCAATGCATTTTCCCACTTGTGCATCATTGTTACATGGTGTTCCTCTTTTCAAGGTTAGTTTAAAAGTTCTGGTATTTTCTATACCCAAACCACAGACTCTGCCATTTCTTTATAATGTTCACTCTACTGAAATGCAAACCCCTCAGTTTCCTAGTGATAATAATTCAAATCCACAGTGCCTTTTGTAAATCTCCTCAAAGACAACGATCTAATAAGAGATAACCTGACATATTTCTTCAGGATATAAACACTGTTCAGCAAAGTTTGAGGAGACAGCCACATGATGATTCCCCCTTCATCATTGTATCTTTCAGGCAACATACAATACAGGAACCCAAAAGGTAAGTTGGTGTCTGAGGAAAAGCGGTTAGATTCAGAGCTGGTGTGGGGTTGTATAGCTCAGCTGAATTCAGTAAGAAGTAGTACCCTACTCAAAGTAAACGACTAAACCAAAGTTATATGTCATTTATACCACCTTTTGCATAAGCACTATGGCATCATTGAACTTGTCTCTCACAGCCTTTGAGAACAGAAAACGAGTAAGCTTGACTGGGACTAACAGTGATTATTTGCTTGGACAAGCCAATCAATCAGTGGAATGGATTTAACTCACTTCTAAGGCTGAACTGGGAAATTTTGCATTCTCAGTGGTCAGTGGCCATGAACAGTTCCAGAACAGCTTTCTGGGGTCAATCTCATTTTGTGCATGCAAAAGTCAAACGAAATCAATGCTTCCCACTAACAACGTCCCACTGCTCAGAGAACAGCGATTCCCTAAGGTAAGTTAATTTGTTTACTGCTTTCACTGACATTAGTGGAGTTAAAGTAGTATGTATTTGAATACCTCCGACCAACTCGTAGGTAATTAAAATGCCCCTGAGAAAATACCTTTCCCTTTTGAAACCAGTACACATCTGAAGCATTACATTGGCAAACAATCACAAATAGGGTCAAGTTTAGTTAGAAAGAATCAGAACTTATTTTATTGCAGCATTTGCCTCTGTACATCTTTAGATAAGAAGGTGACTTCTAAGAAAGGTGCTTTACTGTAAGATTTCCTCAATTGTGGATAAGAATTTGGGTTATCTCATACTTTTTATATGCTTGGCATTGTATCTTTAAAGCACTTTAAAACACACCAAGTTAGAAATAATAGTTCCATGGACATGTAGGTAACTGGGATAAGGATAATTCATACAGAGCCTGAACAACAGAACTCATTTAATAAGATGAGTGTGGGTAGACAGTATTTAGGGTTTTCTCCTGTGCATGTACAAAATGCTGCATGAATTCAGCTTGTGTATGAGGTAGTGGCCTGATCATTTTTCTAATAGCTTGCATCCTTCTAGCAATGCAACAGTACAAACAGAAGCCTCAGGTATTCAACATGCTGTATTCGCTTATTCTGTTGGTAGCCAGTGGGGTCTAAAGGCTCTCCATATCTAAGAAAAATTGGAGGTTGGCTTGACTTATCATGGACCAAAATTGTCAAATTCCAGCCACTTAATTGCATGCGTTTGGTTTTTGCCTCGGTATTCAGTATGTAATCAATATGTGATCTAAGCTACAAAAATCCTGAGGAATTTAATTGCAGATGAAGCTCTTTGCCTTGGCATCTTAGAAATTTTTTTCTGCTAAAAGAACACACCGGCTACAGTGCAGATAGGGGTTATCTGAAATACTTTTGAAGGGGTAATTTTCTCCTGATAGACTTCAGGGTAACTTCAGTATGGTCTGTCTTCCCTTAGATAGTGTATAAAACTGGAATAAACACCATGTGTGTGCTTTTACTAAAGCCACATAAATATGACAATGTGTTCACATCTAACGCAGAGTGATTAGTAGCCTGCAGGTGCAGCATTAATGGAAAAGGAGCCTCACCTTACCTAATCTTAGCATAGTTTCCATGAGATACTTGCACATCACCTCTAGAAGGGAATATAAGCATACTGAAATCAATAATGAACACTCCCCAGCTCAATTAGATTTAATGTATAATTTGCTACTTCAGTTTAAAGAACAAAGCCAAGACTTTCAAACGAGATTCCCCTGAAGGACTAATATGATGTTTTTCTTTGTAAGGTCAATGTTCAGAGATTTTGGAGGTCTTTTCTATTAGAAATGCTTGGAATTTTCCTGTAAACAACAGGCATTAGAAACACCCTATCATCACACTCTATCATACCATGTATAAGACAATTCTTCATACCCAAATTCCATTAGTTTTGAAGATTTACCTTCTTTCACATTCATTTTGAAATCTTTTCAAGCCTGAGTTTACACATCAGGCCATTCTATCTGGAGTATCTGTTGAAGAGGTGTTTTCTTATCCTGCGCCTACCAGCCTTTTGCACCATCACCTCTTTTTTCAATACCAAGAGTTGGTACAGGGAGAAGTGAGATGGAGGAACAGAGGTTTGGCTGTATACCTCTACCTTTTTTATCAGCCCATACATTGCATCTGTTCAAGGGGAATTCTGCCCAGGCCTTACCCAGGCTACAGTACTCCATGTGCTGGTATTTATATGAGTCTTTAATAGCTGCCAGAGAAGAGCCATCCTTCATTTGGCATCTCAAAGACCACAAACAGGTAGAACAATGTAAAAGGAAGGATTATCCTATAACAACACTTTAATAATCACAATAATGGTGAAAATGTCACATACACAAGTATCCCTCTGTTTGGGCTTTGTTTTTTAATGTGATGATGAGCCTTTATTAACACTTAGGCAAACCTCAGGCATCTGTCTTTATGCATATATAATTCACATTCAGGTATCTAAAAATATGCCTTACACTCTCAGGTGATGAATACTACATCAGTGTGAACTGAAGTGACTTAGTATCTCTGAAATCCAGGTCACTCATTGGGTTGCCTAAATATTGATTTAGATGCTTCACTTCAGACACTCAAGTCTGACAACTTTGTCCTTAACAGGTACTTTCTTCTCTATACATCCAGTACTAAAGATATCAGCAAGAATAATCTTTCACTTGATTTTTCTCCCACTTAACTTTCTCCTCAACTAGTTTCCCATGTTTTCCTGATGTCCTGTTTCCTTCCCACTCTCACTTATCAGTTTCTACACTGAAACGTATTGTTGAACATATCAAAAGAAGATTATCCCTCATTTGAAGTATTTATGGTTCCCCAAACCAAATCCATTTTCTCTATGGCTTGTAGTATTGGTTAAGCTATATAGAAAAAAATCCAATTTACTGGACATTTTTCTGTCTTCGTTCCAGCCTCTCTGGCTGCCTAGATTGGTTGTCAACTCTGATGGCCACATCAGGCTTTGTGCAATTAATCATATCTAAGCAGTCTGCACTGTACTAGTGTAACCAACATCAAGTATCTTTAATTGTCTGTTCTTCTGACATGTAACTTTGTGCACAGAATTTCTCTGCCCTGCACTTACCCCCTGCAAAGAAATATCTCTTAACAGCAAATTGGTCACCTTGCACCTTTCCAACTTTCAGGACTATAGATTTTTTAATTAGCATTGAGAGCCAAGATGACAGGAGTAAATAGGATGAGACACCAGGTTTTCAGGTGAAAGAAAGTCTGCCCACTCAAAACAGTGTGTAACATTTGGTACAGAGGGAAATTCTATCCTGTCCTTCTGGTCCTACCACAGCCTGTAGACCTCTACAATCCCACCAATAATCCCTGAATGAACGCACAACCAGGAGTCAGTCTTCTCCTTTGCTGTCCATGCCAGATGGTATTGCACAGGATACAGATTTAGCCTAGTTTGCATGCACTACACTGTCTCAATTTCAAAAGCATTAGGGGAATAGATCTCGGCAGTGGTTAGAAGAATGGCAGCTGAATAGAAAAGATGCTACCTTGGCACCAAAGCACCATACAGCAAAGACAGAGAGATGCCAGGGAGCAGTGAACATCGGGTGGTGAGGAAAGAAAAATGAAAAGCAGGTGCTTGCTTCTGTGTTGTTTCCCTGTAGACCCGTTACAGGGATACCTTGACCACCTATGGTCTGAAGATGCTAATATGGGAAAGGGAAGACAGTAAGGTGGACCCTAAATTTCACATGCTGAATTGAAACCAAGGTTCTGAACTTGCAATGTTTAGCTTATTTTAGAAGCTATGAAAAGAAGGAATATTCATTAATCCAACTGAAAAAAAAAAAAAGAAAGCTAGAAGGAAGAATTCAGCTGCTACTACATTCTTAGGGTATTCAGATTCACCTTCTAATTTGGCTTTGATAATGATGAAAATGTCACTGAAAGGAATGAACAACTAATTTAACTCTCTTGCTCTTAGGGAATAGATCTGTAATGCAGAAACAAATAGAAGGTTGATGTTAGAAAAACTTCTTAATAAATCTTACTGTCATAGTATTAACATAACAGATATTTGACATCGTGAGAGTGAGATTATGTGGGGGTCTCACTTTTGGGATATTATTTATGTGTATTCACAACACGTCATTCTCTCAAATGACCTAGGGCACAGTAGACAGTCTTCTGAGACTGAGCTTCCGACATGACACTGTCTACTCTAAAATGACTCTGCACCTTTCCTTTCTCGGTCTTTTCTTAATACTGAGATACTGCAATCAGCACATCAGCAAGCACTGTTTATACTATAAAATAGATACAAATTGAATACTTATGTTCATTTTGTTGGTATCTACTTTAATCTGAGAGAAGGAATTTTGAATACGTAGGAACCTATAACATCTATGTAAATGTGTGAATTTATTTTGAATGATGCTTTCAAATATTTAAAGATTATATACTGCTTAGAACATTATTTTAAAACAATCACAGTATAGATTATTACTATCACAGAAACAATTTGCAAAGAAAAAATATCTGAATACATTTTGCTGCTTTGAATAACTGTGATGTAAACCAGAGGGTTTCAGTGTGAAATTTTCAAGTGAAAATATGTTAATAAGTCTTTTAAAGAGTATTCAATTTTTGAAGAACGGGAGTATGATTTTTTTAATATTCATTTATAATCTACTTAGTGCTTTTGGCTTTACAAGCTTAAAGGACTGTGCAGACAAAGATAGTAATTAATAGTACTGTGAGATACTCTGCCTTTGTTGCACTCCTGTACTTAATGATTAAAATATGGGTCACCTAGTCTACAGAAAACAAAAGAAGTATTATTCTTGGTTGTGGAGCTTCATAAATATTGACTACTTCTTCAAATCTTGTTAAATTCAGAACTTTAGAAAATTCATAACATACAAATATTAGACAATTATTGAGACTCTTCTTTGTTAAATCCCATTCTGCTTTTCAAAGAAGCTGTCAACTCAGAACATGAAACTGTAGGGCAGTTTTCCATCAGCATCTTCATCACTTTATTGTTACAGGGAGATTTTAAAAAGCATCAATGCGAGTTACATGCCCATTTCCTCTTATTAAGGGCCTAATTCTGCATCTTCATGCATAAGCTTGATAGGCTATGCTAGTTCCTAATTACACAATACCTGTGGTTTGGGTCACTGGAAGCTGCATCTGTACATGTGAGAGAACATGAAAGTCTATTTTTATATCTACACTATGCTTACCTGAATACTTTGCATCAGCCAGTACCACAGCTTCCAACACCATGTTGGCTAACGTTTTAATGCGATGTAGACTATACGCATGTGAAACAAATGAAGTGTACAAATTGTTCAAATGTTGGAGGTGCAGGAATGCCTGAAAAGATGTGCCTCTAAGCATACATCTGTATACAAAGGTGACTACTCTGTTTCAGAGCACTTGGACAAGCACAGAAGACCCAGCACAGAAGTGGCAATGAACCAGTCTATAATTACTGCACAGGCCTCTCTCAGCCAGGTATTAGGGCTAATTTGGCCTGAGGCAGGGAGTGCACGCGCATTAAAAAATGTGAGAGTCCTGTACTGGAGGGTTAAATGCTTTGTACAGAACAAGTAAGAGAGACAAGAGAGAGGGAAACAGGTGAAATAACACTGCCAGGAGGGTAAGGTTCGTAGGGCAGAGATTAGCCCTGTCATACTGGCAGAGGAATAAGTGTCCCAAACCAACATCTTTCAAAATCAAGCTTTCCATCATCACAGGTCAAAGAGGCTTCGGGCACAGCCCAAGCACAGTCCAGTTTGGCACAGTCATGCACTGTGATTAGCAAGCAAGACCACTAATGCTGTAGTCAGATTTCTGATCGGGGGCAAAGCAAAGGAGGCACCTTTGACAGCAGACACCTTCTGTGATCTGCAATGCACTAGCATGTGCTGTGCTGTCCTTTGTCAGGTGGGAATCCTGGAAATCTGTCTCTATCTCACACACGCCTCCCTGCTCACCTATGACCTATTGGGAATCCCATTACCCGCTCAGGGAGGATGGATTGGCAATGATTTAGGAAGCTGGGCAGCTTTCAGGAACAATGCATTTTACATTTACAGGAAAGTATTGTTTTGTAGCCTTGCCATAGTCACATCACTACACCACAGGGACTAGTAAGACCTAAGGACTGAAGCAAGGGACAAATTATCTTCACTTAAACTCAGGAGTTAGAAATTAACAACCAGTAAGCTGTCAATTCATACAATACCTATAGTTAGTCACTGTACATGACACAGGAAACAGAAGTAAATGTTTCCTCTAAAAGTCCTGACTATAAAATCTCATTTCAAGGACAGTCTCACAGAAAATTCTATGTCTTCATAGCTATGTGTGTCAGCCCATCTCTGCAGACAGCATAGGCTAATCTCACCCTGTTAAATGTTTGAGCTCTGATTCTGTACAGGTGAAGGAAGCAGCTTCAGATGCAGTACATTATCAAACATCCAGTTACCCTAATCTCTTCATACTCTGTGGTTTCAAGGCTTGTGAAGATCTGCTACTTTAATTTCCTATTCTATGAAAGCGTGACTCACTTCCTACCTGGTGTCACTCTTCATCCTCCTGTCTCCTCTGCATACATTTAACCTTAGGACTGCTTTTTCTCTTGATGCTGTGTATTTCTGCTCCGCTTTTGCTACTGAAGTGAATTACTTCCTTTCTTTCTCATTGTGTATTGTGCTGTTCTTTTTACAATCCCTCACATTGTAACCTGGGCCCTACTGGTCACATCATGTTCCACAGCTGATGTTGATGATTTTCCACAATGCCTGAGGCTTGTCAGCCTTTATATCAAGTATCCTGCCTTTCTTGTATCTACCAATATAACCAAATATTTTCTCTCATCTCTGGCCTCCTCTATGCATCTAAACTTCTCCTTTTAACCACTAGCATGTTCTGCCCTCATGCACTCAAAGGTTTCTTTGAATATTCCATTAATTTTCTCCAAGCTTTTCATTAGCATTTCCTTAATCTTCATCCTGTGCTATCACCTTTGTGACCTGTTCGTGGGTGTCACCACTCCATCCTAGTGCTGATCCTTTCAGAAACTTCACCGACCAGAGACAGATGTTTAAATGTCAGTTCTCAGCTGGTTTTAGTTGGCACCAGCTCCTGGAATTACACCAGCTCCAGGGATCTACACTACTTCTGGAGTACCTGCAGTTAAAAAAGCAGTTATTGATAAAGTTTATTCATATCTAAAATCTAGCTCTTATGAGATGCACAGGTTCATTCACAAACCCACTAAAGCCCATGTCAGGTCTTCAGTCCCCTCTGGATGTAAAAATACAGCGTGGAAATTGAGCCTCTTCCCCCTCATGAATTCAGTAGCAGTCATACAGGGATCTGGCCCATGCATATGGGCCAGAAATATTTGATACATTCACTGGTAGAAACTTATGGAAACCAACCCATTTGATGCACCCGGCACTGGTGTGTTTGTGTGGCTGTTTACAAACACTGCAGTGTATTTATCTACCAAAAACCCTTCCAGGTTTTAGCCAAATCAGAAAAGATTCAAAAAGAGGGTTTTTTCGTTTCCACTAAACACATCTGTGTGCTCATCTGTATACACTCATGCAGAAATTTCCAGTCACTCAGGTCTCCAGGGTGTTTGAAAATGTCTGAAGGCTCTTTAAAGAGCAGATTAGCATGTATCCTAAAAGTTAGACTGTAATACTATTTAACTGCTCTATTTTTCCATTATGGGCCTGTCAGCAGGAATATGTTGCCCTATAGTACATGACAAGTGAAAACGCTAGTAACATTGTTTTTCATAGACAGAAAAAATACCAAAGAAGCAATTTCACCTGTTAGATGTATGGGGCTCACTATATTTTGTTGCCCTGGTAACGAATGGTGTAAAATGGCTCCTTTGCACAACTCCATCAGAATGATTGCATCCTGTTTTTTCCATCATTTTACAAGAGGCTGTTTTCATTCTCCCTTCCTGACCATATTAAGTGTAAAGAGATTGAATTACTGTGCTGTACCCTCTCCATCCAATGTGGATTTAAGAGTTGATATTGATGTACTGAGAACTGCGTTCTTCTTCAAGAAAAAAAAGCTACAAATTATAATGAATTTGACTTTTATGTATCGACCGCTCAAGTAGTGAAGTAGTGTTTCTGCACCCAGGGGATAGACATGGCATGATCAGCATTTTTCACTTGAACGAATCCAATTGATAAAGCAATATATTCAGTGTCACTTTGCTTGATCTCCAGGTTTAACAATAGTCATGCTAAAAGTAGATACATTACTCCATAAATTTTACTCATAAAAAATGTGCTAGCCATTGCTTTATACAGCTGCACTCTTTCCAACTTTTCACTGAGCAGGGCAGAAAAAGACGAAGAGAAATATTGTGCCAAGAGCATGGAAGTGTGGGCAAGTGGCTGACAAGTATTGGAAATACTCACATATTTACAGCTAGAAAACCAAATACAGTACCATTAGGTGGGTGGTGATTAGCTTGTCTCTTAGCGCATATGCACCTTGAGATCAAATGCCACCATTTTCACACTGACGTTGCATTTCTGGACAGCTGCAGAACCAAGCAGGGAGTCATTACATAAGTATTAAGGGTACACAGGAACATTTTGAACACTTCTGAACGTTATGGTAACCTTAGGCCAATACCTAATTTTCTTGGTTATATGAACAGTTATTGCATGCATCACTAAGATACAAATGCAGTATTACCACACTTTTATTACTTAAAGAGAATGATACATCACTCATCCATGTTACAGAGGATTAAAGGCACAAAGAAGATTACTAGCAATGTAACTTTTTATAATTAAGCACAAGCTATGGAATATTGTAATTAAAATTCTAATGACTAAATGTTGTGCGTTAAATATTTTTTTCAGTAAGATAAGCAATCTCTTAAAAAAAACCCTGTTTAACCCTGTGTATGTAATTGAAGTTTTTACACAGAATATATCTTCTCTATAAGTAATATTTCATTTTGAACTACAATCCAGAAAAAGATGAATGGGGAAGAAGGTGAATGTTTAGTGAGTGTGTAAAAGTTGCCTGTGACATTAAAATAGTGGGAAATTAAGATCTATTTTCCGCTAGTTTATTGTATTCATCTGGGGCTAAATCTGGCAGAGAAACTGCTTGAAAGGTATATTTTAAGGGCTCCCATTGTTTGTTTTAGAAGTTTCAAAGTGCCAATCCTAAGTCCTAGGAAGTAAGGACAGGAATACAAGACTTGATAGCAATGATTTCTTACTTAAGGTACATAACGAAAAATAAGCTGCAGGTCTCTGACCTTGAACTTTACTGGCAGTCTTTTAACTCAAAACCTTGCAGTTGTGCACCTTGGATTGTGTAATTAGTGAAGTCACCTATTCACACACGGGTAGAACATTATTTAGGCACCAAATCTCACAGTGGGGAGAAAATAAATTACTCAGTTTGAGTTCAACTGGAATTCACCAATACTCTGTGAATGCTTTGGGATGTGAGGACCTTGACCTGAATGGTTTCTCCACCCATTGCCTTTCTTGCTTCTGCTGCTTGCGATGGCCTTGCCTGGTCACCCAGCAGCTGCAACATGACTGGGCTGAAACCCCCCTGTAGAAAGGTGATAGGAATGGATGTGTTGGGTTACTGCCTTTAAGAGTTCCCTAAATGACATGAGATTTCCCACTATAGCCCTAGAGGGTTTGTAAATCTTCTTTCTACCCATATAGTACCTGTAAAACCAGAGTTGGATAGCTGAACTTCGATAATTTGCAATTTTTTCCACCTTTGGAACTGTCTGACCTCCCTTGTCACCTGTTCCTACCACTTTTCATATCTGAGAACTAGATCATACACAGTATGTTTTGGCACACCTCAGCCATGTTTGACGAGGATAAAAATCTCTGCTCAAAGACCGAGTTTGCAAAACTTACTTCTGTCCTCCTAGGCCATGCTGTCTCTTTTCTTTTCCTCCACTGAAAACAGTGCATCAGGAGCAGCAGACTCCACCTGGTGAAGTTAAATGTGTTACCAGAGTGGCGTTAGCGGTCAGGCCTGCATAGTGACTGTGGGCTCAGAACCTATTGCCTGGCCATGTGCTTGCTTGCTATTAGATTATTCAGCAGAGCCTCGGATGCCCAGGAAATCCCAGATGAAGGGCAGATGAAGATTTGCTTAGCAAATCTGGCACAATAGTAATAACAACAACAACAATAATAGTAATAGTAATAGCTTCCTAAGAACTAACAACAGCACAACGTCTGGCTTGTGAACAGCTGATGGGGTGTTTGCCTTCATGGTGCACGTTGTTGTCCTCAGAAGCTGTATTTGGTGTAAAGTACTGTCATTTACATTTTTTTTTTACTGTGCTGTAACGATGGCCTAGAGGATAATCTTCCCTCTTTGGGGGAGCCAGTATAAGAGCTTTTTCATTTTGTGCTCCATCACTGAAACCATTCCTCATCCATATTTTAGGGAAGGTGAAGGCTGACACTCATTACTGCCCTGTACAAATATTTCCTTTGCAGGATTACCGCAGCAGGAGGAACTAACAAGCATGGAAAGCCCTTTCTGGAGCGCGTCACACCTAGTGGGCGCAGTCGGTCAGCTGAGAAATTTCAGGGTGGCCGGGAGTTTGGGAGGTAGGGTACATATCAGGGAAAGAAATGCCATGAGCTGTTGGAGGAGCAGAAAGAGCGAAGGCATGGCGACAAATAGAAACCTGATCTAATATCCCTCACCTTTGAGATGTTGCTGTTGTTGCTCTTCTGGCTGAAAGAAGCTTCTTCCCTGCCTTCTCAGTAGTATTATGAAGGCAGTGATTTGTGTTTTGGATTCATGAACACACTATACTTACACCAAATTGCACTGCTGCTCTCTTCAAAAGCAAAAAGGCTGACAGCCTCCTTTATACAGCTCTGGGTTAAATTTCTGATTATCATTTTTCCTGGACGAGCTGGAGAGAATGAGGTGAAGAGAGAGATGGGGGGAGAAAGATTTTTTTTTTTCAGGGTAGGTAATTGGACCACCTGCCTACAATCATCTCTGGCCTTTGGATAAATGGAGGACTCCACTTTGCTGTGCTCACATGGTCCTTCAGTGCTCACAAGCATAAATAAGATTCATTTTTAAAAAGGTAAATCCCTCTGTAAGGACAATTAAATGGTGACGAGGAACCCTACCATAACAAAACACCTCAATGGAAAATGATCTTTGCCTCCTTTATGCACATGCATGCGTGCACGTGTGTGAGACTGCGAATAAGTATTCATCATACAAACACATTGACAAATGCAATCTTTCTTCACCTCTATTCACTGTGATCCTTCACAGTAAGGCAGTACAATTGTCTTCCTGAAACCTCAACATCCCTCTATTCCACCCTTTTCACCCCTGGAAGGTCATTTTAAAATCTCTTTTGACAGTCCTAACTGATCTTACCATAAATCATCCAACACACACACAGAGGCACAGCACCTAATCAGGATGTTGTTGGCTAATTTAGCCCTGCTGATTTGATATAACTGGATAGAGTTTTATGATACCCTGTGATTGTAAATATGTCTGCTGTCATTCACAGCCTGGGAAAGCTGGAGGGCCATTACATCTTAATTGGGTAATTTCTTTTTAAATCTCTGCAGGCTGGGTTGCTGCTTCCGCAGTGGCCTGTCCAGGGCATTGATCTCAGTCCTTCCCTGGCTCCAGAAAATTCTGGGAATATGTCTCCCATCTATTTGTGGCATTTTGATTTTTAAGGGTCCTAAAAGGCCCTGGTTTTGGGGGGTTATACAGTGTAGCAGTGGGGAGAGCAGCCTGGAAGAACGTGACACATTCATGTTTAGATAGATGGAGCATGCAACTGTGCCCGAGGGGGCAAAGGGATCAGGGTGGACCAAGCAGTCTAGGTAGTGAAATTCATGGAGAGTACATACCTGTGAGGAAAGATGATTGGAGTTATCTTCATGTTTTCTCATTTCCAGACCTTAAGAAGAGATTGAATTGAGCTTTCTGTAGTGGAAGGACAAAAATTATGGACTTGCATTCCTCCAAAGTAGTAATATTGCCTTTAGAGAGATAAATTAAGAAAAAAAATCCAGTTGCATATTTATGTACATGTATACGTGCACATGTATGCATACATTTTCATAAACATATTTTTCCTTTATTTTTGAATGTATTTAAGAAATGTTTGCCCAGAAAAGAACAGAAAACCCAAGGATTTATCACAGTTGCTATGTTTTAGGTCACTGTTACAGTTTTGCTGACATTTCTGTGTTGAACACTGGCTCTGTAAAATGATTTTTTGCTCCAAGTATGGCTAGGCAATGATAGGAAGACTACTGATGAACTACATAGTATGGCTCTTGTAATTCATACACTTCTAGATTAAACCTATGCCAGGCTAACAGCAGCCACTGTCACTTGTTCCAGCAGGTTTTTTTGGTGGTCTTAGTCCAGTTTCACCTAGCAAAGGAAATGCTTTCCTCCAAAGTGCAGCCATCACAGTTTGCACTGCAGACTAAGGGGCTAAAGAACAAGAGGTAGCAGCAGTCTGATGAACATCACTCTGTGATGTGGTGCCTTAGAGGGGAAGAGGCACACCAGTGGGTCAGGACTGCGGAAAATGTCATGAATCGATTTTATGGACAACAAGAAGTCAAGCCTGTCCAACTGATACCTGTCACTACAGGTAAATTCCTTTACTTTGTTTTAATGTTTATTTGAACAAAAAAAAGCCACAAAAAAACCCCCAACCCCAAATGTGTGGTTATTAACTATTTTAGATTACATGACAAAATCTAGCATTTTGAATGCTTCAGTCTGCATGGTGACAGTAGCAAAAGATGAGTAGGAGAGTGCATGCACTGTTTTTGTAAGGAGAAAAAAGACCAGGGAGTGGGAAATCATGGGGTGTGATTCCCACAACCACTGAGTCTACTCAGAAAATTATTTTTTTCTTTAAAAAGAGGCAGCAATCAGCACTGATTGAAATACCTTTGAATGCAGTTATAATGAAATTCCATTTCTCAACCCAGAGTTGCAGCCATTGTTGGTAATGGTCTCCTTCAGAGCAATACAGTCATTCCTGCCTTGTGAGGTACCAGAGGAAGCAGAGGCAGGCAATCCCTGAATACAATTTAACAATAAGAGTTTGCTGTAGAGTTATGCCCAGGGCTTGTCTGCCTGCTTTCTGGATCTATCCTGAGGAAAGGAGAATAAGCTACTCATATTCTGTGGGAACGATGAAGAAGACCTGATAAAGTGTATTTTTATTTCCAAAATGGCAAGTTAGGTAATAGTACTTTGCTGTCCAGATCCCTAGCATAGTATTGTGTACATATAACAATCCATTGTTTTAGATATTGATTATGCTGGATTGTAACTTCTTTTGTTGCAGGTCAGATCAAACCCAGTTTTGTATGACATGATATAACACAGCCCTGTGGATGAATTGAAAAAACTACTGCTTTAGAGGAACACTGAGTCAGAAACAGACGTGCTACTCTAATCACTCAAAATAATTTCTTTGCATTCAGTGCTGCTACTGACCTACAGTAAGTAACAGATTATTTTAGTTATTGGATAGGATGAAAAAAATAAGGTCCTTTACTCATTTAGCTTCAGTTTAAAGGTTATTGCCTGCCAGTAGGGTTTCTTAGTTTCCTGTATGATTAGAAACACAAAAGAGCTTTGGATGACACACAGTGAAAGGGTATATCTGGCTGTCATGTTTTCAGCCGTGATAATATGAAGTGCTTCCTGCATGAGGTCTGAGGTTCACTCCTCCCTGTTATTTTTGTAAAGAGGTTTACGTGAACCAGTGATCTTCTGTCTCCCTCCAAATCTGGTTCCTAAAGAATGAAAATATCCTGAAAAACAGATCTCTTTTCCTAGTGGTTTTTCCCAACCAGCAGTGCGTGCATTTGGGCCTTGTAAAATATTCTTCACAATCTTCCTCTCTGCTTTAAAGTGAGGCTCCCTGATGGACTCGGATAGCAATGGAGCATCCTGCTCAGCTGCAGGCACTTGGATCCCCTAGTGGGCTGCTCCGATCTCAATGAGCTGCAAGGGAAGGGCAGATGATCATGAAACTTGGGATATGGCAAAAATCATCTGTGTATCAACCATAGGACACCTCATGAAACAAAGAGGCTTCTACCAGTCATTGATCCCTGACTGCTTTGCCTGCTATAATGACCTAAAAAGGTTGGATACTAGTAAGGCTAGGGCAATTTGTAAGTAATTCTAAGTAGCATGGCAACAGTGGAATTCATGACATCTAACCTTAGGCAGCTATGGGGTGGATGCCCACAACCTGGAGAGTCATCCTTATGTAGTCAGTGGGAAGAAAGAAGTGTTTATTTGAGACTATCTATCTCATTTTAGTGAAGGCTAAAATAGGTCAGAAGGATTGCTCCTTATATGTGCCACCTTCTCTACAGGGACTGCAAAAGGAGTCCAGAGAACTAGGCCTGGTGTACACACACACTTTGCAAACATCTAGAGTTACTGAGGTGAATCCACCAAGGTTTTTGCGGAGTGGTTCCAGCTAAAATCAACAGGAGTGACATGGCAGAAACCTACCTGGACAATGCATTGCTCTAAGAGCTGTCAGAATGAATTAGCAGTAGGAGAAAATACTTTCATAGCACTAGTGTCCTGTCTAAAATATTGTATGCCTTAAAAAAGCCACCACACCAAACAATAAAGGCCAAATGAAAACTCTTCTACTGGCATACGCATATTTTAAACTAGTGCTGCTAGAGGATGATTTGACTGTACAAGCTTAAGTAATTTGGACAGAAAAGCCAGGCAAATGAGGAGTTTCCTGACCAACTTCAGAAAATCTCCTGGCAACACCTTTATATTGTAGTGTTATTTCGGTTTTCCATTTGAGTAGAAGGGGTGAAATCTGTTTAAATGACATGCATTAATGAATATGTTTGCATCTAGGACAGTGATTGTCCCTTGTGCATTTCAGTAACCACACTTAAAGAGAGATCCAAGGTCCTTCATTTTTGTTTGTGAGACAATGTGCTGCTTGGTCTTGGAAAAATGCAAAGCAAGAACTGATGGCTAGACCCTGAAGCAATTTCAAACCAGGAAGAAATCACACATTTCTAATAGTGAGGGTGATTAATGCTTTTGTGAAATCACAAGTTATGCTTCAGTTAGATCTAAATTAATGGCTTAATACATAGATAACTAGATGATGCTTTAAAGTGTGTGATATACAAGAGGTGAGATGAGATGATCTAGAGGTCCCTTCTGGCTGTGTTTCCTTGGGGATGTAATACTAGCCATTAGGGCACAACCTCTGAGAAAATTTCGCACTTCTTTCCTTGACCTCCTTTCCTCTCTGTACACAGTGTCTTACAAAACAGTGTCTCCCACATTTTACAATAATGGATTCATCATCTGATTCTACTCCCAAGGCAGCACAGCAGTTGGAAGTGGATGACATTTATTTTCCATGTTCTTCCTTCAAGGATCCTGTTACAAGCCAGCGAGCCCTGTTTGATGATCTTGCCAAATTGCCTGTTACCACTTGTTGGCTTTCACAATACTGAATCAGAGCTTCTAGAAGCAGGGCTTTGTCTCTCAGCATGCATCATTTCCCGAGACACTTAGTCAACAAAGTTTAGGAAGTAAGTGGGTAGAAACCTATTGACTGCTTCTCATTACTCTGTGATGTTTCATTAATCGTGCAAGGATGACTGAGATCCTTGTGCCTTGCAATGTTCAGGTCCTGCATTGTTTTCAAATCTAAGTGATCCAGAATTCAGGTGCCAAGGGTCAGTTTCCTACAAAAGAGGAAATAATAGAGCTGCATGGCAGTGCAGTATGTTTGATTTCTTTGTGCTAGGCGAGGAAAATAGCAGCTAGAATTTATCTCTTCCCTTAAAAAAAAAGTTTCTGTAGCTCATTTGTTGTTGAAAAAGGTCCAGAGGCATGATGGCCATCAAAATGTGGGACTCTATCTACCTCCTGTTCTCAGACTCAAACAGAGGAGATCATAAGAACAACACTGAGAGACAGAATTGAGTAACAGCACTTGAAAATAAGAAGTTAAGACATCATGTTGCTGAATTTTCTAGACCAGCTGTTTCAAGTCTTTGAGGAAGTCACCTTCTTTGGTTTGCAATTTTGAAAGAGATGTAAAGAGCTATTTGATTTATAGTTGGCCTTAATGAAGGCCAGATCATATTTTCCCACAACAACCAAGGAATAAGAGAAAGCCTGTGAGGTGTACTTTCTGGAGTAAAGTCTTCCATCAAGATGGCAGGATTTGTGTTTGTGCTATTGGCCAGATTCATATTGAAAAGATGAGAACTATTTTCATGAAGAACTTTTTCTTCTGTAATGGCTTTGTGCCTTTATTTCTCAGTTGTCCATACATAGGAAATAACTTCCACTTCTACCTTTTCCCAGATACCTGCCTGAAACTGGTCAAGGCTGAAAATGGAAACACAGTTCCCAATTTCTCATGGAGTCTGTCCTTCCCTACACATGGCTCCAGCCCAATGAAAACACTGCAGGAACATGTGTGCTAGAGGTCACTAAGCTGGCGATTTTGTTTGCCAGGAGCTAACTCTCTGTTTCTATAGTGTCCCCCTTGGTGCAGATCTAAAAATGCAGTCTGGACCTGAATCTCTAGCTAGTCAGAATACAATTCTTCAAATTAATTGATCTTGTTTCCTGCCAGGCTTCTGTGCTTATTAGCCAATGTGATGCCAGCTGTAGTTCCTTAAGTACATCAGAAACAAAGGACTATTATTTCTGGCTAAATTCCAGTAGGGTCATTACCTTCTGCTTCTTTTAAAATTCCCTCTGCAATTATACTGGATAAGATTATTTGTCTTTTTTTTTTTTTCTTCCTTGTACTGTTTTTTGTATAGCTATGCTCTGTGTGTCATCTTCCACAGCAACAGCGGCTGCATTTCAGCAACAAAGAAAGTAATCTCTCACAACAAAGAAAGTAATCTCTCAGAATACAGTAATCTCTGTATTCTGTGGGGAGATATTGTGTTTTTAAAATAATTTTGAGTTTTGCCACTGATGTTAGCCAGGATTATTATCATTTATGTATAAACAGTTTATAAGTTCTGCCCTGTATTTTGGACTGCTTAGATGAAAGGTGCTGTATAAATGTTATTAGATGCAAAAGGTGCTTCTGGAGATGGATGTGTAAGACATCCATAAGAATGAGCCTTTTAGATGAGAGTAGCAGGCAGTCTCTTAGCTGACAAATCAACTTCTCTGATGAGAACTGGTGGTCAGGACAGTGTGTCCCAAGAGAAGAATGTCCCTCCTTCCCTTGCAACAGATGGATTTGTTTCCCCCTATTAAAGATATTTTTAAGTAAAATATGATATAATGCCTGAATTAGATTTTACAAGAATGAGGCACACCTTGAGTAATCATATTGCTTCAGGCATGATGGATACTGCTTTGTGCAACATTATTTTCTTGAGTTTCAAGGACTGTGTACAGGCACACAATGTAATCTATAATTGAACTAAACCGCGTGAAAGGGTTTGTTACAAGGCTAATATGGTAATGAGTATAATCTAGGACTTTGCTGGTAAAAAAACAGCATAGGAATATATTTCTTGCAATTTTGGTGGCTGGAGAATAAAAAAAACGGAGGGGAAGAATCCTCGTTAAATGTGGTTTTAAGCTGGATAATGTCCTCTCGCCCTTTCCTTCAGACAATTTCCATGCACCCAGGCTGTAGTTTGCAGATGTGGTGCTCGAGGTCGAACTGGCCAGAGTGAGGGTTGGGGAGACAGCAGAGGGCAGTGCAGAGCTAAAGCTGGCACTGCAACCTCAGCCCTGGCAGTAAATTTTCCTTGTTATTAAATAAAATCATAGGGCTAATTTAGCCTCAGAAGAAATTAAACTGCTAATTACATGTATATAAACCACTGAAAATGGGCCCGGTTGTTGCACAAAAAAAAAAAAAAACAACCAAATCAAAATCACCCAACTTTGTTTCTTGTATTTAAAATACGTTATTATGGTAATGGGCAGGACTTTGAGGAGATTTTGTAAGGGTTTTATGCATGTGCGTGCCTCTGTGTGTGTGGTGTGCCTCTGTGTGTGTGTGCATGTGTGTGTTTATAAGATTGTGTGTCTGTATGAGAGGGTAATCCAACCATTTCCACAGCCCATCTCCTGCTGAGTAAACAATAGTGCTTTTTTCTCTTTCATTTATCCAAGCCAATGTCTTTATAAATGCTGGATAATATGCCCTTGGGTAACATAAGGGCAAAGCTCTAATTGAATCAGGTCAAGACTCCACACATTATCTCTGATAGCACTTTTTAAAATGTAGCTTCCTCTGTCAGATCATCTGCCTCTGAATCACTGTATTGGAGGTAATTCTGACATAAAGAAATTAGCACTGGGGATCTTATAAATATACAGTTGCAAGAATTATTGGTTGGTGATGTCAAGCTTGCACTGATCTGTTAATAATCCTGATAGTTGTTAAAAACCATCTCAGCAAGATCAACGAATGTCTCATGACTTATAAATGTGTCTAAGACATAAAGAAGGATAAACATCTAGTGTTTTAGATCACTTGAAAGTCTTTAGTAGCATGAAATGCCTGTTCCCTTCCTATGCCTGTTCCTTTAAGACAATTGAAAACCGAGTTCAAACCACATTCCAAAGGACCAAACCAGGTAATGTTTTTATTGCATGCCACAGGGTTAGCAGCCTGCATGGCTAAAAGGTTAGACATTAAAACATAATTGGGCACTCACCCTTGCATCAGCTAATTGGGACCTGCTTCCAAACAAAGTGATTAGGGGTACCCTGTCCTTACAGTGGCAGAGCACTTCCAGCACTGAAGCTCTCATTTTCCTGTATGTCCCCATTAATGCCTCTGACAGTTTCATGCCTGGAAAGATCTGCAGTTTGTATCTACAGGCAGAACTGAAGAGTCACACTAAAAATGTTTAAAAGCATGAAAATACACTGTGTTTTGGTAGACTAACCAAGGCATTCCTTGGACATCCCACCTCGCACGGTGCAGTCATGCTAGAAACAGGAGATGAATCCCATCAGTACCATAAGATTGTCAGTGTTATTCCTTAGGTTAAAAGATTAACGTTAAACACTCTTTTGCGCTCAGAATCAGAAATTTTGATGTATGCCCAGACTGAATACTGGAGGTGTATCTCTCACTTATATATATTTTTCAGTTTATTCTTCTAAGCCTTTTAAAGGTTTCTTGAAAAGATAATAATGATTCATTTTACTTATCCGTCAAGAGCTTTGAACGGAAGGCTTTTTTCCTGAGTATATAGTTAGAGCATTAAGGGCAGTATGGGTAGAACAGCCAATCAGAGTAATGAGTCTCCACTGCTTGAGAAAGCGAGATTAATCTAAATCAAATACTTTCCACTATGGCAATTTTAACTAATTCCCTCATGAAAGTATAAGAGATATGTGAAACCCCTACAGTCAGCATAAACCTCCTGGTAGGGCTAGACAGGTAATACCTTTTAAGCTTGTTAATGTCTTATCCTGCTGGTTTCTACAACTGACTTAAAGAATAGCTGAGTACTTCTCAACCTGTCATTACAGAGGAAAGCAACTTTCAGCATGGAGACGGAAAGGGCAATGCTGTGTTTTGTATAGCATGGCTTGATAATACTGGTATGGCTAGTGCTGTCTGGACTGATGTAATTAATGCCCTTATTAGTTTTCCCAATGCATTTGTAATATGTAGACAAAAATATTCAGGGAGAAAATTCTCTCAAAAGGAGGGGCTTATTTATTTATTCATCTAACAGTCAAAGGTTTCTGTTGAAGCTCTTCAGGCTACATGTGGGAAGTTCTCTTCACAAAGGGCCCCATAGGCACACCTGGCTTATGGAGTAACAGGTGTTGCACATGGGGAAGATGGAAGTGCTACCTTGCAAGATGGGCTAGTTTAGCTGCAGCTCCTTCTATTTCCTGCTGGAGGGGCAATTTCTATCTGGCTATTTAAATCCTTTGCAATACCAAAATGCATGTTTTGGCATTGTTTTTACAACCGTAGTATTTTAGGACCTCTGTGCACCAGAATCTGAGCAGTTGTACAACAGGAACAGTGGAGCTATACTGATTTACATCATCTGAAAACCTGTCTTTTTTCCCCTCTAAGGTTCCTCTGATCAGTGTTAAAGGAAGATTTATACAGAAAACCAGTCTTATTAACACACTGAAAATTCTTTGCAAATCTGAACATTACAAATGAGGCAACAGGAGAGAAGAAACGTTAAGAAATACATTCAGAACCATGCAGCCAGAAAAATTAAGAGCATATCTTTGATCTCATGATTTTCCCTATTCCAGAAAAAATCAGTCAGGATGCCTGTCCAGAAGAAAAGCAACACAGGGCATCTGACAAACATGAAAGGTGCTGCTTTCACTTAAGTAGAAATTTTACCCATTTCCCTTCACATTTTTGGTTGCTTCCTCAGTTTGTCTCCAGTCCTGCCACAACAGAACAACTCTGTGGTGGCCATGGCTCTTCTGATGCTGCCACTGGGTCCTTCTACTAATAAAAACTGCTGAGATAATATATAAAGCCATGAAGAAAGTGCACAAATGCTTGTTTACATTTTACTTTTTATTGCTTCTAGTTTAAAAGGGGAAAACGTGCTTACCAAGAACTGAAATATTTGCTCGTATTAGCAATGAATGATGCTATCCCCAGGTTCTCTAGTTATGTTTTTTTGATACAAAGGTAATTGGAGTAGACCATTATAGAGTTGTTGTTGTTTTTCTTACTGCTTTTGTTAGAGACTGTGTCTCATGCTCCAAAAGAAACTCTGCTACAGACACTTTGATAATAATAGTACGGAACTTCTGTGCTAAAAGAAAAGGTATTATTAAGCACCTAGCAATTTAGCACAGTAAACTCTCAACTACTGGATATTGTATTAGTGTTCTTGTAGAAGAGAGGATTTAGCCATCAAATTGTGAGAGATTTTTTTGCCTCTATCAAGCAGCCTTATTCTTGCAAAGGTGTAAAATAAATGGCTCTTTGACTCTTGGAGGCCATGACTAGACAGTGTATAGAGTGGGAATAATTTTAAGACTTTAACCTATTGACATATATGTATTCCAACTCTATTAAGAATTCATACCTTATCTCCCTCCTTACTAAGTGAAAGTATTCATAAATCCACTGTGAACGTATAAGTGCTATTTAAATACAACATGTGCACCACCAGTTTCTCCCTTTACCTTACGATGCTTCCAGGAGTAGTCTGCTTAAAATGCAGCCATGTTGTGGTTTGGAAACAGATTTAAACCAGGTGTTAAAATTTATAAACAAGCTGCTTTATTTGGACAACAGAAAATCTGAAGTTTACAGGAAAAGAAGGGTATAAATGACCAGGTATTGAAAATCTTCAGAATAGTAATTCTCTGTTGCTTCCTTGGGTACCTGTATTTTCAGATAACAAACTCCCTGGACCCAGCATATTCGTTCCTGTAAGTATCTTGGGTTCTGGTCTCACAAGTCATCCAAGAAAGACTGAATCCTTCCACCTAACCTTTGGTCACAGTCTGCTGTGAAATACCTTGAATAACAATCAGTAACAGATTCTTCCTCCCAGCACCCTGGCACACTAATGGTCTTGCCATGGTTTTGCCTAGGGACAGCTGAGTCAGGTGGAGCTGCCGTCTGCACTTCATACACCTCACCTATGGTGTGGTATCAGCCTCCTTCATTCCTCTCAGGCTAACTGGAGTGAACTATTATTTAGGAGTGCATAACACCTCATAAATGGCCCATTCAGTAAAAGGCTGAAATATGTTTTCCCAAACAGCTATGGGCAAATCACTACACTGGAGAGAGGGACCAGGACAAATTCATGTGTATTTCATTTTAGTAAGAAACATAGGAAGAAAAATTAGGTGAATCCAAGTGGAAAAAGATAATTTAATATAAGAGGATATCTCCTTCTACATGTCAGACAATAGTGCAGGGTAAGAGAAACAAAGGCCATAAAAATATACTCGGTTATGTCCTTTTATATAGGCATTGCTTATTTATGCTGTTAGACTTCAAGTAACTTTGCTAATGGAGAAAACTAGCTAAGGGAACTGGTTCATTGCAGAAGCTACAGAAACTAATGCATATAATGTCTGTTGCCGAGAAAATATTTTCCATTTTTAATCACAGAATGCTGGATGAGTCAGAACAAATGTAGACAATGTCAGAGGCTATGGAAAAGATTACTTTAATAGAAATATTTCAAGATGAATGTAACATATCTTGGGAAAAGGCTACACTTTAGGAGACTGAAGATCTCCTGATATAACTGAAATATTGCAGACATTTTTTCTGCCAAAAGGAGTTTACAGGTTTACTAAAGAAAGTTCTGTTGATTACAACAGTAGTCTTATAATCAGAATAGTTTTTTTAAAAATAAAATATTACATCTTCCTATGGTATCAGTAACAATCATTAGCTGCTTTACTTACATCAGCTAGCCCTATTTGTAACACAGCATATAAAGGGGATGTGAGTTTACTGCTGGGTCCTCCAGATTACTGATTCTTCAGACAGTGTAGAAAGTCTTCTCTTGGGACTTGTGTCCACAGATTACCCAAGCTGTATTAAAACTCTGAAGATTTTAACACTATGACATGAGAAACAGACTGAGAAATTCAAGTCTGTTAGTGTAAATATAGGTCTTCAGTGAAATATGTACTTTTTCCTTATTTTTCTTACATCTGCCTAGAAGCTATTTCCTAGTCAGGATTAGATCTTTGCCAATTGGAAAACCCAGGAAGAAGGATTTCTTTCTTTTTGCATCTGTTCAAACTCCTGAACTTTTTTATTGTGTCTATGATTTTTCTGAGGTTTTACTACATCCAAGATGACAGAGTACCAATGACCTGGAATTCTATTGTTCATTGCACTCCCAATGTGAAATATCCATCTCACCATCTGTGCTTGAGCTGATAGGTTAGATCATTCCTGGGGATTGTTCCTGGCTGGTGAACCCTGGGCACACACATGGATACTGGCCCTGGATTGTATATACCCAAGCATACATTCTCTTGAAACCTCCTGAGGTTAGGCGACTGTTGGATCCTGCTGCTTCTCTTCTGGACACTTTCTTTTCTGCTAAAACAGGATAAAAGCTCATGGTTGCATGGTGGTTACCTTGGATTGCTTCATCTCACAAAATTCATCCAAAGACCAAAAATGACACTTGAATATATTGTTAACTAGTATTGGCCCGTATAATAACTGGAAAGATCATGCCCTCTTCTGAATCCTTACCAAGCACACACAGACACAGCCATGTATGTTCCAACAGTCATGCAGCAGCCATGTCTTTTGTCCCAAGGGACAATCAAACTAGCTGCCCTGGCCGGCACCCAGCGCAGGACAAAGAGGACAGCTGTCTCCTGTGCCTGCCCCTGCACAAGGCTTGCCAGGATGCCACCACTTACCTGCTTCCTGAATGTCTGACTCCAGAATAAGTTCCTGTTCTCCAGTCACCCTCAAGGCACTGAGCCCAGATAACAGGCATGTATTCTAAAGTGTGAAAATAAACTCTGGCAGTCAAGCATAAAAATATTTTCCTATTATCAAGTGCAAGCAAACCATCTCAGACTCAACAAAGAATGGTTGGTGGCAATAAGTAAGCTCTGACAGCCAACAAAAAGTACTAGACAGACTATTAAAACAACAGAAGAGAGGAGAAAATATTTACATTTAGTCCAATGTTCATCACTTGTAACCTGGTCAAGTTAGGTTCTAACTAATAAAGATGAAAGGTAAGTTTCTCATGTCTTGTTTACTGACAAAAAAGGATAAAAAAACCCACCCCCCAAATATTATGGATCTTAATTACCATTCCTAACACTGACATTGCCACTGTATTTTACATCCTGTGAGGTCCCTTCTCTGCCCATCTTGATCTACTTCTTGCCAAGTCAACTGTCCCATGTTACCCATTGCTGAAGTGGAGGGCTTTTATCACCTCTATGTTTCCTCCAGACTTAGAAGCTATATAGACTAGCTTGGTTGTGTCCATGCTGTAACTGAGAAAGCTGCAGATGGTGTTTGTTTTGAAGTTTTTGAAGGGCCATGTGCAGCATAAACATCCGAGAGTGTAGGCCATAGCAAGTAATTTGATAGGTAATGTAGGCTATAAAGCTTAGGGGATCCACGCAGTGTGTATGGTGTAATCGTGGTGTTCTTAGGATGTTGCAGATGGACCTCTAAGGTGAATGAAGTCAAGACAATCAAGGGTGGGCATTGTAATTGGGAGTCTGTAACACACAGGATAAGCACAGAAGCACTAAAGATGAATGCCAAAGCAGTTCAATATAAACATAAATTCACTTCTAGTTGATTGTAAATGAAAAAAATGAAGTGGAAAAGATCACTTAGGTAACAGTTTACTTTCTGAAACCATGGCAGTAGAGTTGTGTTTATTTCTGTTATACGCTTCAGATTAAACTTCCTGAATCACAGACTCATGAAAAGTAGTATGAAGATGGATTACTCTCTGCAATGACTGGGATAATTAAAAAGGATAAAAATGTAAATTAAAAAGGAGTGCAAGATTTTCTTTTTTTCCAAAACCCAATAAACATATATTCTTCAGGATCTTGCCTAACTCAGATGTGAACTGACTGATTTAGGAGAGGAGAAGAGAAGAGAAAACTGGATGTTTCTTTGGAGATTTTAGTCTGAAGGTCAGACTATTTGGAGTAGTCCAGTGTTGTGGGGGATTGGGGGTAGCTGGAAGAAGTACTGCCTTTTTGTATTCTCAACAGGAGAAGAGAAACAAGACCTAGAAACTGGAAAAGTGATGCTATCTGGACAAGGCTGGAGGAATGTGAGATCAAGAAGATGAGCTTCCGTTCTGTATATTAGGAAGGCAAATCTCTATCTCTTGTTCATAGAATATAACTTTTTATTATTTTCTTTTTTTTCAGCAAAAATGCCCTGTTTTTTTAATGAAAAACCAAAGCATGTAATGATTTTCAGTGTTCACAGCAGGAAATGTGTGAGTTATAAGTTGTATTCTTTTACCATAACTTAGAAAAAGTTTATTTTTTAGGAATATTTTTATTTTTATTTTCTATGACAAAATGTCTCTCTTTAACTCTGTTTTTTCCAAATTCCTCATTTCTTATCTGTCTGCATAGCTACCTACTCAAGAAAAGTGGTGTTCTGTCTTTAGTTTTTAAATTACAGAAAATTTGTAGCTAATTTTTTATTGCCAGAACTGTCATCCAGAGGAATTAATCAGTTTTCCTAAGGTTACACAAGGAGCCTTTGTCAAAACCAGAAACATGACACCTCTTGAGCCTCAGTTCAGCATCTCAACTACAATACAATCATTGCTGTCTCACAGAGCATCTGTTAAAGAGCTGTAATTAATTGCTGCTGTAGTTCCCAGCTTACCAAAAGCAATAAATAAATAAATAAAATGCATATATCCTGAATGATTGAAATCCCACCTTTCAGTCTCAGTGGGTAAATATGATGCACATCACCTTACTCTGAGTAGTTCTATCAAGCATGATTGATTTGATAATAGGTGGGTTTCATTTTAATATCAGTGACAATGGAGGGAGAGGGGAATAAGAGAGTGGTACAGTATATCAGGTATTTAACAAAGACAGCCTGAAAATCAATAATAATCCTTCAGTGGTGGCTGAAATTTTCAGACAACTTAAGTAGACGAATGGCCCATAATGTCACTCAGTAGTATTAGTCTATTCATAGACTCACTCTTCCAGTAAATGAGAACTGTTGTTGATTAAAAATCCATTCTAGGGATGCCCACCAACATACTAAGTAGTTCTCATCTTCCCAGTGGAGTGAAAGATTCCTCTTTTTCTTTTTTTTTTTTCAGCCTTTATTCAGCACTGTTTATCTCTCAATACACCCTCCTTTATCTTTCTAATGTCCAGTGGTTACCTAGTGTGAAATTCTGCATGCCATGTCCCACTGGTCCCATGTGGCCATCAGTCTCCACAGGAGGACTGCCCCGGTACAAAGTTTCACAAGCAAAGCAGCACTCTGAGACACCATTTAAAGTATGTAGGTGGCCTTTGTGGTAGCATCTCATGTTCCTGAATGGAATTGTTACTTACGAGATCCAGTGAGGTAAAACCCAAACATTTTCCTCCTTTTATGCATGACAAATTGAGGCACAGACTTGCAGTGGAACTTGTTCAAACACTCCCATCAAAACTGAGATGGGGCAGGGATTGAAACTGTAATCCCTTGTCCTAAACCAGTGCCATGATCATTGTATAGGCTATGACACCTAAGAATCCACTAAACCCTCATCACCAGAATTTCCCATAGCCTTTATTGAAAAAGAAAGGAAGAAAAGAAAAAGAAAAAGAGAAAAATGTAGATGGCTAACAAGCACAAAGTTCAAAATTTTCAGAGCAATTGGAGCAAGATATTATGCTGCGGTAAAAATGAACATTCACAACAGCACATTCAAAGTGAAATGTGTACTTTGCTTGACTATCACAGTGGATTTTCAACCAGTAAATAAAATGGCATGTGGCAATGGGGAAGTTAATCAGCATAGATTGTGGGAATTTTTTTTTTTTCATGGGAAGTTTCAAAACCAGATGAATTTATTTGAAAAATATTTGGTTTTGAAGGTGCACTAGAGAAAAAAGGAAAGCAGGAACTCAAATAATTTTCTTTCAAATGAAATATATGTACCTTTTTACTAGAAGAAACATCCATCTTAAATTTAAATTGAAAATATCAACCAGCTAATCTGTTTTCCTCTTCTAATTATAATTCAAGGTGCTTCCTTTTTTAAGCATAGTTCTTTTGTTGTTGTTTTCTTTTAAATTGGAATGTGATCATACAGGATACATTTTCACAGAAGGAGTTGCCAAATTTTGATCAGCTTTACCAATTATGAACAAGTTCCCCAGCCAGGTTCATGATATCCCAGAATTATGAGAGTCATGAGCATTTTACAAGATGAAATCCACTCCTGAAGAGATCATTAAGTCCTCTGTCTCTCAAGGGCATATAAACCATGTGTATTTTCATTACCAGCATATAGTCCTTTTGATTTCAGTTAGAGTGCTTGCATAAATGAAGTTATACAGAGCTGTGAGTTTCTGAAGATCAGGACCACTGGGGAAAAGACACAGCATATAGAATACAATGGGAAATTTAAAATGAGGTGAAGGTGAGGACGGCGTGTAATGACAATAGATGGTTATGTCCTCCAGTTTATGGACAAGTAGGTTGCAAGTTTCATTTTTCCTCCAATAAATAAGTAACCATCTATGATTTTGTTCCTGGCAGTCTGACTATTATCATTCAGGAACTCACTGAATAGAGCAGGTATCCTCCAGAGCAGGTTCTTGAGAGCTGCTGCATAAGTGAAGCATAAAACTCTGCAAAGATAGATAAAGAGACAGAAGAACAAAGTATTATGATGATGTCTGTAAATTGGAGTGAAAGCAGGGATTGGTTAATGTAATTTGTATTGTTTCATATTTAATTAACTAACAGTTGATTGAAAAATTCTGCCTGAGGTAAAATAGTACTGGGTATTCAACATCTCCAGTAGCCTGACTGCTTTTAGAATGTCCTTATCTGACTGAAATTGGGGAAAAAGCAATGCTTTGGGGTTTTTTTTCCTGACAATGTTAGTTATTGATCACTTTTCATTATGAATTTTTCTATTGTTCACATTTGCTTGTCCACCTCCAACGTCGATTTGCTGGTTTCTCTTGTGATTTATCAATAGCAGCTGCCAGCCAGGAGGTTATTATAGTTCAAGTGGAATTAATGTGGCAAAGGAAGACTATGGGCTCAATGAACAGAAAGATAGGATTGACTTATTACCCAGGAGATGGTGGTCTCACCCCCATGCAATGAATTCAGAATCAAGTTGCTCTGACAGCAAAAGGCCAGATTAGTGCTACCTCTATTTTTGCTATCAGCTCTAAACCTTTCACAAACAATACATTCAGTATTACTGACTCAGGGGGAAAACAAAAAAGAGGCTTCAGCTGTTCATTGACCTGACCTCATTGTCTATAGAACAGGGTAGGAAGAAGACACTTATAACAGTAGTATATTAAAAATGAAGTGTGCTGAAAGAAATGTTGAAACAAGTCAGGTGTTTAGCGAACCATCAGCTTATCATTTTTTTAGCTATATTGGGAGGCAGGAGCAAAATCCAGATTGGTCATTACAAGAATTTTTAAATTAACACAGCAGGACAAGCTCTGGTAAATCAGCATTCAAACTGCAAGCGGAATCTTGTGTGGCTTAACTTAGTTTAATGTGGTTAGCCGTGACATCCAAGTTTGAAGTGTGATAAAAAAGCAGGGGTGTTTTTCTGATAAGAGCTGGAGACCATGGGTGAAACAAAGACAAGAGACCACAGAACAAATTGTCAGCAATTTTTAGCCTTTGCAAATGGAAGGGGGTCCACGGCTCTTAATAGGTTTAAACAGGGGAGTTGCTCACATGGGCCCAAGTTGTATTCTTACCTCTTTGTTAGGTGGGGTGAGAGGGATATTGGTAATTTGCACACTGGAGAACCTGGGTGCCTGCCTTTTCTGATCTTCAGAGAGGAGAAAGTCTTTTTGTCAGTTCATTGGCAACACCTTGCACCTGTGCCTCTGAGCGAACCAGCTCCATGGTACTTAGGGAAATTGAGAGGTAGAAGGTGATTACTGATATCTTAGCTAAGGTAAGTTAGATTCCTACCAAGTTTCTGCAATGAGTCCAAAACCAGTATTCAGCAAAGGCAGCACCTACTGTGGTTGCTTAGCATGTGTGTGTGCTGGCTGGCTGGCCAAATAGAAAGAGAAAAATTTTTCTTATGCTTCTTCCTTTTCCTCAGGGGATGATAGGATCTTCCTCTCTGTCCAGATGCCAATTTTCATGACACCTGTAGGAACCTAAGTGCCTTGAGACTCAATCCTGTTGACCAGTTTCAATTATATTTGACAGAAGGGTATAAAAGTTATTAGGAGAGGGCAACTAGACAGCAGGACTAGACTACAATTGAAAAATGTGGAATCCCAAAGAGTGACACAATGCCTGCTGTAAGTAGACATGAATTTTCAGGGTAAAACAAGAATTAAAGCAAAGGCATAAATTGATACATTGACAATAAATACTATGGTGGGTTTTTTTGTTTGGGAAATGAGGAACTGATGAGGCAGTGTGAGAAATTCTATAGCAACCAACCCTCCTCTTCTTTTGCTCCTAAGGAACAGATTATATTTCATTATGCAATTTCTGAACCATCCCAATCACAACAAATTTCTCTCAGTTAAAAGTCTTTTATCCTTGGCAGACTCAAATCTGATGAATTAAACTGATGAGCTTAATCATGATGGGTGTCCATCTATCCCCCATTTCTGGGTCCTGGGTAATTGGAATAACAAGGAATTCAAACTCTTTTCCGCTTTCTCAGAGACAGAGAATGGATTGTCAGCAGGAAGGGATTCTACTGGACAGATCCAAACAGTTTTCACATAACAGTGAATAAGAAAAGCTGGAAAATTTTAATTTTACCATTTCATTAATATTTGAAATATGTCTATATGCTGCCATATTAGCAAATTTGGAAGTGATAAAATAACAGAACAATTCATTTTAATTAAAAAAAAAAAAAAATGAAGAGGGAATAACAACAACCTACCCTGAACCTTGAAGGACTGGGAATCTCGCAGAGAACCTGTTGATTAGCAGCATGTGAGTTACTCAGCTCAGCTAAGGTATGGGGCTGTAAGAGGTTGAAATGACTTTGGAAAAGTCTCAAAAGGCAAGTTGTAAAGACATTTATTGGAAAACAAAGGAAAAGGTACATAACTAAAAGCGGACTGACCATGATTTTAGCATATGTCACAAGACATACCATGATGAGAAATAAAAGAAGTGCTTATTTGCAAAATCCTTGCAAGAAGTGTTGCATCAGAGTAAAACAGAGATTATTGGATTAAAACTAGCAAAATTGTGGCACAACTTTAAAAAAAAGTGAGCTGTACTTGCATAGCAACTTCTCTAATGTTCTTATTTAGATAAGTGGTACTTGCAGTGGCAGTAAGTCAATTGTTACAGGAAAAATTAAATAACAGACTTTTAGAATTGCACATCTCAAAAGCCACAGGACAGCACCCTTTGCCTCAACATGGGCTGAAAAATTAGTCCAAGATAGTGGAGGACTTTTATCTGACTGTTTTCACAGGGATTAATTCATCATGATTGCATTTCTCACACCATACTTTCCCCAGCTGGCCAGCTGTGGTTTCTGTTTACTAGATTCAGAAATGTCTTGTCTCATAATCCTTCAGTCCTCATGTATAATCCTCAGCTCAACTCAAATGTTTCTTGACTGTATTGGATGTTATCACATCCTATTGACTGTCTGTGTATGCAGGTATCTCCAGGGGTGTTCATCCTTTTGTAATTAACAGCTTATTTGATTCAATGGTTAATGGAGGTCAGGATATGTGGGTATCTGTCATTTTGGTTTGCATGGTTTTCTTCTCCTTTAATATCACTCTATTAATTACTTCCAGATATTAGTGTGTATTAATAATTTTGTCATATATATCTACATATTTCAGGGTGCTTGATTGACTTTACTTAGGGTTGTAATGGTTTCAATATTTATTTTCTTTTCATTTTGGAAGGTGTATTAAAGTTTTCACCTTTTTTGGACATTCCTGATTTGCTAAGGAATGTGTTTTCTCTATTAGAATTTAATGGAAGATCTTAACTAAGTTTCTAATGCTTTGAAACCCAGTTGTTTCTTGTTATTATAGTTATCTTGAAGCAACTGATTGGTTATGTTATGCTAACTATACACCTTCTGTTATCAGGGTCTTAACATCTTGCTTGGGCAAACTTCTCTTGCAGACACTTTCATGGTATGCTATTTGTTATGGAAAGATCTATTCAGCTCAGAATAGCACAGGTCTATTGTTGGGTGGAAATCCCAGTGCTACAAGCAATTATGCATTAATTGATGGGAAAAATAATGGGTCAGATCCTGAAACAGCTTACGTTTTACCTGGAAAAAAAAAAAAGAGGTATTGTTTACTTTTGGGTTTTTATCTTCAGGAAATGATATCTCATACAGTTGAAAATAGCCCTGTGCTATGAGAGCTAGTATCTCCCTTTTCCTTTCCTTCTTTTTTAATAGAGAATAAAATGCTATTGGAGCCTCTCATAAACTCATGATTTCAGACCTGAAATCTTAAGAAAATCACCAAATGTTACAAGACAGACACTAAACCCACAGAAAATGGAAACATTGTGGAAACACAAAATGAGTGAGTTTTCCATGCTCTATCATCACTTTTATGTTCATTCATTTCTGCACAGCTGCCAATATCATAGGCAGACAAAATGCTTTTTTTATTCATACGGACTGGTCCAAACTGGTGTCTGAAGAAACAGCTGAGTTTATACCAGCTCTACGATGTATTTGCAATAAAGACTTCTGGCCATTATTGGGATTAATATAATTTTCTCAGTGTTTATAAGAAAACCTTTGTAGAAACACGGTGAAGTAAAAAGAAGTTCTACTCTTAACTGCGGCAATATGAATTTTGAGAGTGCCACAAGAGAATAAATCGCATCAGAATAGATTGATTTTCTTTGGAAATATCCCTACCGAACATCAGGATGGGCCATAACACTGCTTGAATTCAAGTCATTGACATCAGTGCGGAAATGATCTTGCTCAAGAGGTTTTAAATATAACGATCATATTGTCAACCTTTATAATGTAAATTTTATGACAATTTGAGCTTTGCAGCAAATGCTGTCTTGTCAAATCAATTTCTTGAAATATATATTAAGGAAATGCTTTTTTGTGTAGAAGGAGCATTCAAGGAATTAATGAAACTCTTCTTTCTCTGTTGCTTCTGATTTAAGGCACTAGCCTCTCCTGTTGCTGAAATGGTAACTGAAGAGCATACTGCAGGTCATGGGCTAAGCAACACAAGCTGATATCATCCTGAAAAAGTTTGAACAGTACGTCATTTAACTCAGGAAGGCAAAGCACTGACCTCATGACCTCATCATCTGCAACAGGACAGGTTCACAAATTCCTTTTACTGAATAGCAAACACTAATCTTTCTCTGGATCTCAAGCCAGCTACTGAAATGGAAACCCATGACTTGTCATAAACCCATGAGCTCCTCATGTGTTCCATTCACTCCCTGCTTTTTTTTTTTTAATGAGGCTGGAGGTGAACACTTCTTTTTCCTAGGTCACTTGTAAAATACTTTCTGATAGTCATGTTTGTGGGTTGACCTTTCTATTTTGGCATGCTTCTTTTATCTTTTATTTTTTCTTATTATAATGTTTTACTGATTTTTGCCACTCAGCTGCTAAACTGTGATTGGTCACATGTGGAGATGTTTCTCTTTTATGAGTGTGGAGTGGATTTCAGTGACTTTCTTTTTTACCTATGTATTTTTCTCAGCCCATCTCTCTGGCTCTGCATGTGCTCAAGAGATACTGGCTGTTATGACACCATTGCCTTCCAAAAGAAGATGATTTTCTTTTCCCTGATATATGTGAAAGGGAGACAGTAACTTGTGCTTTGATTTTCCCATGTTCTCTTTTGGTCTGCTGACCATGTTGTACATCTTCTTGCCTTTAGAGTTGGATGGTCTTAGGAGCTCATTAGAGCAAGAAATAGCTCAGAGTTCATGGACCCCACAGCATGCAGTGCCTGAATAATGTTAATCTTTAAAATATCCTTTCTTGTTCTTTAATAAAAATACTCCTACAAGTAACTGAATATCCAAATTTGCTACTGTTTTAGGTCTTGAGCTTGCAGAGATTGGTGTAATAGCAAAAATATTTTACTTCCCGTGAGCAAAATCAGACCTTTAGTAATGATTCTGCGGCTGGGCAGGTTCTGCCAAGGGGTTAAGTAATTTGGAATTAACAGGTGAGCAAATTTAAAATGGAAGAGTAACATTCAGGTGCCCACAAGCTGTAGCCTCTTAGCTTTGAGGGCTGTGAAGCTAATACTTATTCCACTGTTATTCACGGTGGGTGGCACATGCTATATTCAGATGGTGTTTCTTCTAATTTGTGCTGCACACTTCAGATACATTCCAGCTTTATTTTATATTGCTACTTAATAGTCTAAGGTTCTTTATTTTTAGTTCTTAGAATACATTTAGGAGGCTAAGATAAATTTTCATAAGAATACAAATTTATGCATTTTATTTTTTTTGTAATAACCCAATACATAAACACTAATTAACAGAATTAAAGCTTTAATGCTGATTGAGCAAAGCACATAAAACAGACCTGTGAGTGGTCATATTTATTAAAACACAGTGATCTCTAAAGTTAAGTGCTTGCGTAAGGGTTTTATAGGATCGTATACCTTAACAGTCACCTCTTCTTCCAGCTTCCTTTTAAGTTTCTTTCTTTCAAACTGCTAATAAGAATAATAACACCTTATATCGTCATACCTTACACACTTTCTGAGGAACACAAAGCATAAACTATTAATCAGAAAAAGGACAAAGCACGGGTGAGCTAGAAGTAGGTACTTGATTTCACAGGCTAGTCACAACTTCTTTGCTGCATGTCATCTATCACCAGCATTTTGTTTATTCCAGCGAGAAGTCCTTTGGAACAAACTGTTACCTTCCTGAAGAAATGAAGTGTCTAATATATTGATAGGTAATCAATAAATCAAGTATGATAATAGATTTTTAAATTAAGTACTAAACTGCTGGTAAATGTCAATGTCATACCTAACACATAACTTCCTATTTAGCTAATTCATTTTAGCCCCTGTAGGAGCCTGTTGATTTTTAAACAAACTGCAGTGTTTTAAATACTGTGCAAGAAATCTGTTCTTATGAATGTTAGCGCTCTCGTAACTGATGTTAAAGCCAAGTTTAATTTTAATGTTAGAGTGATTAAAATATGAGCCTAAATGTTTGAGACATGGAATGCATGGTGTGAATTTAGACGAAGACACAAGAAATTCTTGTCTTCTGGTGATGACAAAAAAGTGAATTAATGGTCATAGCATTTCATAGCAATTCATGCCAGCCGGTACATGAGGTAGTATCAAAGTACCTGCTATTCACTGCTCATTGTCTGTTCACGAGTGTGGTGCCTACTTAGATTAGAAGAAACTAAATGGAATGATAAAATGTGAAATCATACATGAACCGTCAAATTTATTTGGATCCTAAATTTTTCAGACTGGGAAACAACATAAGCCACAACAAAATGAGACATCATGCTTATGGAGGAATGGAATTTACTAAGATATGAGAACAGTATTTTGCAGTATTTAAATTAGTTGTCTTTATGAAAGCTGACATTAATGTCCAAATGCTGAAAGCACTGTGTACCTTTGTAAGTACTGCTGAGCACCCCCAGTTTGTCCTGGCTGCTTAACTGGATTAATTTTCTTCTAATATTAGATCCACAGTTATCAATCTCCACCATTTTAATGTGAAAATCTCATTGCCAATGGCAGCACAGTAATAGCTATGGCATTTCAGAGTATATATTTTACACCTTTGTTAGTAAATGTAAGAACAGAGGAATGAAAGAGTGAACAAAGCCTTCAGAAATCACTAATGAAGGGATTGGCATGCAGTATTTACTGACTTAAGTATAAGCATTGAATTTCTTGCCCATAATTGAGAAGGAAAAGCAATTAACAAGCCAAAGGTTTTTGCTGTGGGTTCACCCATTTCAGCATGCACTGCCAAGAACTTCTTAGCTAATTTAAAGTACTGTTCACAACATAGATGAATGTTATTTTCATTAGCATGAAGGAATAGGATATTAGAAAAGTTACCTCTAACACTTTTTATGGATGTTTGCCAAGTGTCATCATGTTCATTACAAAATGAGGATCAGTAAGACCAATTTCAACAAACAAAGCAGGAAATGTGTGAGATCTTCACAAACAACTGTTGCAAAGAGCTATCTGTGTTAAAAGGAGGTGTTCTTCCTATGTTCATTTAACAGATTTGAAGAAATTATGCTGTATCTAATAGTTTAATGTGTTGTCTGGAAACAAATCACAATTAAGTCATTAAGGGTTGAGTTCACACTACAATGATATGGTGTAGACATACCTGCACTAGTTCCAAAATATTTATGCAGACTTCTCTTTAAGAGGAAAATATCATAATTCCAGGTTGGACAGCTATGATTCCTCTCTTGTGTCTAAATGAAGAGTCTTTTTCTCTGTTTCCGCAAAATGAGGGGAAAACATGCCATAATGTCTACAGCTGTATGTGTGTGAAGGGCATCATAATAATTGTGGCAGCCTTGTCAATAGGAGAGATATCTGAATCCTTTCAAGAAAAGGAGGTGTTTGAGAAATCACATCATATGACTGAATTTATCCTCATCCTAAATCTAGGTACACTGTGTATAGGTGAATACCTATTTCACACCTCTTTCACCTATGGATATTACTTAGGACAGTAGCCACAGCAATATTTCTGGAGTCACTATTTTAGAAGCAAAAGAGAAATACTGAAAAAACCACGTATTGAATATGGCTTTTCTGGGAACACTCATTTTGAAGAATGCCCAATTTCAAAACCAAAGCAAGCTTTGGCATCTAGAAAGTGTCCCGAAGTCCATAGCAAAAGCAGTCCCATGTATATGTAGAAGGACATTTGGAAATTTGTCTGCAGAAGACTTAAGCCCTGTAGACTTTAACATTTTAAGGTAGGAGATAAGTTTTAAGGTACTGATTCTTGGATACTTAAATTTTATCTAAATTCTATTTTACACATTAAAGTCAACTTTGGATTATAGCTCTCATCTCTCTCTGCGCTAAAGCCTTTTACTTCTAAAATGGGGATAAGTGTACTTTTTTCCTCATGGGGATGTGAGCATGGCTGCATGAAATACAGTTCTTAATTACCACATCGTGGGGTCATGCAGCTGTCTAAGTTCACTTGCTCTTTCACCTCCAGATGACAATACATACAAAACTGCAAGTGTTTAAAAATTCTCAGAACAAAAATGGGACTAAAGCTTTAATAGACAAAGATTTTTTTTGTTAGTTTGAATAATATTTTACTTCTAATTGACTTAGAAGTAGTGAAAAGACCTTTATTTATATTTTTTGAGACAATATCCTCTTGTTTATCTTCCAGTAGCTGAACAGCAGCATATTTACCCCCAAAAGGTGGTAATCTGAAGATAATTTCATTTTTTATTCTGTTTTGTGATGCTACTCAGTGGCTCTCCTGGCAGCCTCCTGCTCTCCAATCTTATATGCTCATGCACAGTGCTGTAGAAAGACACATAAATGTGGGAGGGCAGAGGATGACCTCTCCTCTGACAGGAGCAGCAGGCACAACATTTGGTAAGGTCACCAGGAAACTGGCACTCCAGAGCAGAGGATGTCCCTCACATCCGCAGGAGATCCAGGGAAAGATAAGCACACAGTCAGATCCTTGTCAGCTATGCCAAATAGGACACTGCAAGGAGGTGACATGCTGGTGCAGGAGGCGAGTGGCTCATGGTGAAGGAGCTTGTACAGGCTCTGCCAGTCTACGCTTCACATCCTTCAATGGTCAGTCCTGATTGTGCAGGACTGCGTAGTCCTTCATCTCAGAGCAACAAGGTGGCAAGATTGGGCTATGCTTCAGGTGTGACCTACAGCATATAGAGCCAGGGGGAGAAGAGGACCAAAGGCCATCCCTCCCTTCAGGGTCTCAGGGCACAAGGAGGGTAGATACCAATTCTACTATTTCCATGGCGGTTCTCCTTACTACATCACACATGTACAGGGCAGATCCCCACAGCTGAAACCTCGCCAGCTTTTCCCTCAACAGCAGAAGAAAATTTCCCTGGACAACAGTTTTAAGGCAAAGGCTCACTGGACGTGAGGTTTTACCTTTCTATACAGCTTACAGGTGTGTTTACAAGATGCCCCCAGGGCAGGTGAGTAAGCAATAGGATACAGGTGTAGGCAAAGCTTGTGTTTTAGCAAATGATGGGATAGCACCAGTCCTATAGCAGGCTCTTGTTCATATGCAGATGCAAAGTTTTACCTTAAGACACTCTGATTTGAACACCAGGGATATCACTTAGCTCATGTGCATTCCTTCCTGAGAATGAGTAACCAACATTCAGTCTAATTTTGGTAGCTGGCATGGGAATTTCTAAATTATAACAGCCACACCCTATTATCTGATGATAGTTCTGCCCAGAAAATCTATGGTATTGTCTGAGATGTTATCCTAGCAATTTTAGTTAATTTTAGCATGTGTAGACAGAAGCTGAAACTTTAAAGTACAAAAAGAGAGCCTGACTATATAAATAAGCTTTATAGATGCATGAACTGAAGTGGGACTGAAATTCTAATTCTTTATATATTGCATCCAATAATTGGAGTTTTACACCATTTCTACAAAAACAGTTTTTCTATTTTACAGTTTCATTGTAAAATATAAAATTTCATTTTCTCAGGCTTTAGATCCTTTTATAGAAGAGTAAAAGTATACCTCATGAAGTCTCCATACACATTACACTCTATCCATAAAACCTCCATATGACAAAACCAATAAATAATATGCACCCAGAAATAGCTTTGCACCATACATTTTCCCAGTGATTTCTCTAGGAGTTGCTGAATAACACTTTTGAATATCAAAGCAACTACCGAGGTGCCCAAGCTAAGGTTTTGAAGTCTTGCTATCTGGTATCCAGGTTTTAAAATCTTTCCCAGACTTTTTAGACATTTTAAACTGATACACAATTTAAGGTTACTCGTATTTAGCCATTTTTGAGGTTTCATTGCAAAACTCAGAACAGTGTTCTTCCTAAAACCAGGAAGCAAAAGATTTTTTGTGAGAAATAGACGTTTAAAAGCCATTGCATGGGTGAAAGAATACAAATTAAAAGGCATCAGTCAAAGTTACAGCTGCATGCAGGATAGCCTTAGCTGAAATCACGAAGTTCAGACTGCTTTAAATAATTTAAAAATATCAGACCCAGTTTCTTCAATCTGCATTTCACGGATAAGTGGTCTACTGAAATCAAGTTGTAACTTCATGAATGCATTGATCAAGCTAAGTTGATGCTGCCTCTAAAATCCCATCTTCCTCCTCACCTCGGCTACTTACTCTTGCCCTGAATGTGAACAGAAAGCTAACCTTGTAAAAACAAATCATTATTTTTCAACCAGTGATCTGGCTCGCTACCCAGTGAGACAGGGATGAGCAGCCAAGAAAAGAGTATTTTGGACTACTTCTTTCAGCAGTAGTGATGACTTGCATTATTTGTCAAACTATGGCCTTAGCAAATTTTGGGATAGCTGCAGCTCACTCTGAACTGATGCAGCGCTAGACTGTTTCATCAGGGATTTGGCTGCTTCTGCTCTGCTCCAGTGAAGGAACTCTGAACCCAAATGCTCATCCACTTCTCTCAGTGATATCAACCAGTCTCATTTCAGATGTTTTACAATTTTTGTTTGTTATAGCAAGAGAATGTACAGTTTCAACCTCTAGGCAAATGTCAGATTTCAAACTTCAGGCATCAAACCTGTGTATTTTTGCTCCATATTAAAAAAGAGAGCAGTCATGGTTTAAAATGAGAATGTGAATTATTTTTCAACTACATTCAACTAAAAAATAGCTGCAGGGGGCTTTAAAAAGTACTTACTTACAGGCAGCAATAAAAACTGTAAAGAATCACAGGCCCCAAAAATGAATGTTTCAGGAAGTCATGAATATGCAAAGACAAGTAAGTATAATACAAACTATTTGGCAATGTTAAATGTAGCAGGTGCTACCCATAAGCTTTCTATAATAATATAAAGACATTAGTATATGAAGAAGAAAAGAATATCACTAGGTTTTTTAGAAAGATTAATGGCAATAATATTTGTGAAGGAAATTTCTTTATTACTCAGATTTGTAGTGCTCTTGAATAGTCATTCAAGTTTACCTCAGCAGCTGCTGTCTTGTTCTCTGCTTTAACATCCGCCTTTCATATGCTTGATAGTTATGTGGAAAGTTTATTTTTACTGCCCTTTCTCGCCCCCTCCATTTCTTCTTTTGTATGTGGTGGCATTCAAACTTTTTTTTTAATTTGCAATATTAAAACAGGTAATTTCATAAGTTAAAAAAAAAACCAACAAACCAGATTTTTTCCTGCCTAAGAAATTTGGGGAAGTATAAAGTGTTTTTCTCTATAAATCTATCTTTACATGAGCAGCAGTGAACTGGTTGGGCTGAAGAATTGCTGTAGGAGAATTTCTTCCCCTGCAGAGGTAGCCTTAGGCCAGTGGAGAGGTGGGACTAAGTGTCTTCTCCCAGGAAATGAGCTGCCAGTGAGGGCTGGGAAAGCAGCGGTCCTTGGTCTGTAAGTAAATATTGTGCAGATGTCAGAAAGGCACTATCACAAACCAAGGAAAGGGCTTTGTGTAGGTCAGACCTGTGGTTCTTTGGGGAGGAAAAAATGGCTTGGTGTAGAAGGAAAAGAGGGTAGCGATGCAATCTCTACAGCTGGAAAATGTTGAGGACGGTTACCAGCCGGGTGGGCCAGGTGGCCTAGTTCCATCTCTGAATGTGTCTGTCCCCTAAATTCAAACTGGTCAGGAGACTCCTGTAGAGAGGCTGCTGTGCTGAAATGGTCAGAGTGGATTGAGATACTTCCTTAAAAAGGGATCTTTGCACTGGCATCTTTTTCATAGCAAACCAAAATGAATCACTCAGCCCCTTTGTGTGTGGTGTTTAAATTTTCCTCTGGACTAGCTGAAGCTGAACTCCTCCCTGGTTTCAGGATGTCTGTCCTACTGCAGGTACTTCACCTCCAGCTACTTCCATGACTGAATTTATTGGAACACAAGACTTCACAAGGCCTGAGTTGGGTATTTGTAGATAGTGCAGGGAGACAGCTACTATTTTCTTTCAGTACTTTAAATCGATGAGGCACTGTTGTTTCATGAAGTTAAATGGGGGTTGTCTATATTTGACTTACATAAAATATATTTGAGAATCCAAGTTTGTATGTTTACTGTGTCTTGGTACAATAACTTTCGAAACAGTTACACCAAGTAAATGCATCATCAGTGCTTTGTTTAAAAAAAAATCTTTTAAAGAGATAAATCTAGATGATAACATCATCTTTACTTTGAATATGCTGTATAGGATCCCTTTCTCTGCAGGAAAAAAAAGGATGAAGCCTTGTTCTGCTGCTGAGTCTGGTCCACATTCTGCACTTGAGTGTAGGTGGCTATCACTGCACTCTAGTGGGCTACTTCATGCTGATTTAGATGACCCAGGCTGAGTGTCTGCTCCCCGAGTGTTGACAGTGGCTCAGGCTTGACCTGGAACAGGATCCAGTGAGATACTGCAAAGCTATCAATGTCATTTGGTACCTTCTGGTGAAACAGCAATCGATGGCCTTGTCAAAGTCTGCACATGGTCACTGCACTCTAAGTATGGATGTCATTTGGGGAATGTTCTAACAGAAAGGCAACATTGATATGGAGAATTGTACTGTGTTAAACTTTTCTTTCCTCGTCTGCTGGAACAAGTTTTCCAGTGGAGGTGTTTCTTTATAATAAGAAGAACCCTGAACATATCGAACACACGGAACACACGGTGTATCTACAGGATATTATTTAGGATTTTATTTCTAATTAAATTTTAGCAGTGTTTGAGCCTATATCTCACTATTAACAGGATTTGCCAATTAAACTCATGTAACTTTTTAGGGGTTGGGGCTAACCAATCATATTTTTAGCAGCATTGTAAATTCATGTGTTAAATTTATTCAATTAATAGTTGTTTTAACGGGTTGGACAATTCTATCGTTAACATGAGTTTTAATTCATTTTTGGTTTTGTTCCTTCATTAAACATTCTTTAAGAGGATTTCACTTGAGTTAGAATATTTAAATTACTGTGCAATAAATCTATTCTTTTAATAAGTTTATTCCTGTTTTAAGGTATTCATTAAAGCAGGTTGTGGAAGAGATAGATACAGTAAATGGATTAAGTAGTGTCCAGGCAAAAGGTTAAGGATTTGCCGTCATTATATGAAATGAAGCTCTTTCCGGAGACACCTCATTAATGGAGAAACCTTCCTTTCTTATAAGCACCAACAAGAAGTTCATTACTTGATGAACCTTTGCTTATCAGGGTTTATTAGTTCTTTTTTCTTTTAAGAGAGACTTTATCCTCTAGTAACTAACACATCCATGCCTGTGGTATGAGTTTGGCTTAGCAGTGTGAAATAGTCACAGATTCAGATTGTTTAACCAACAGATTTCCTCACTGGGCAGAGTGGGAGAGTGGAAAAGTAAAGGACAACATCAATGGAGAGACAGATGAACTTTCAAAGTGAAAAAAAATCTTGCAAATTTAATTTGCAGACTGGGAATGGAAATGTCATTGCCTCACTCAGAGGGTTAATCACTTTCTAATTTAAACTGGCAAATTTTATAATGACACTGTGAAATTAGCAGCATTTTATTGTGTTAATTATCTGCAGGACACTACATCATTACTTCTAATAAATGTAAATGAGATTGCCTCTCCTAGGACAATATAGAGGCAAGGTGAATTTTTATTGGCTATTTACTGGATTTGAGACAAATTGTTTCTTTCCCTCCCCCCCATGTAAAGCACATTCAATATGGTTTACTGCACTGCCTTGTTTTCTGTGCATTTTAGTCAATAAAGTGTACAGGGGGATTTTAAAGGTCATTACAGCTCCTTGCTCATTTGAGCTAATTTTCACTTAAGGCAAGGCTGATGGTAAAAATCACATCAACTGTATTAGAACTAGGATGTAGGATTGTAGAGTCTAAGTATATCAATAATTAAATATTCAACTTTTTTTGACAGACTCAAAATGCCTACTAACACGTGCCTTTGTCAAAACAGACAAGAGAGTGCTTTTCCAGTAGGCCTGTCACTCAGCTTGCTTGATGCTGCAATGTTAGGCGACGCAATGAATGACATAAGAGGCATTTACAAAACTTTACTAAGAAGCAAATAAGTGGGGTATTCTGCTTTGGCAGAAAACTCTTTTCAGCCAAAGATGTATTAAACTACCAGACAACAGAAAATACAGGTTTAGCACCCATAATGTGCAAAATTCACAAATGTGAAACTAGAGTCAGAGTCCCTTTCTGGATATACACTTTTCTTCACCCAAAATATATATAGGTTAATTATGGCAGTTAGGTGATTTGATTTTTTTTTTTTTAATATCTTTGCTATTATATCAAGATCCACACTCCTAATCTCTGTATGTAAGGATTGAGCATGTCAAGGGAAAGGTTAATATTTTCCAAAGTAGGAATTGTGAAGATGTTTCTGAACTTTTGAATGTTTATCTGATCCTTCTAGCTACTATTATTTTCAATTTGTGTTGAGAATAGCTGGGGAAAAGAAATAAAGTCAGAAACAAGAGATGCACCAATCACAGAATGAGAGAGTGCATTGATAGCACAGCACCTAAAAAAGTTTGGTGTATTTCTGGAACATAATCATTTCCCTCCAATTCGCTATCTTTACGTGATGCCACTGAAACATGATTCCATAGGTTTGCCTGATTAGTTAGTAATCCTGCCTTGACACTTGCTGCACTCTGAGCAAAGACACCTCTAAACAGAGATGTTAAACAGCCTAAGACTTGAATCTGCTGTCTGCTAATGATACTCATGATTGCTTTATTGATTGACTATGATAATAATGGCTGGTCATGAATCTTTTGTGATCTCTCACTTTTTAGGTGTCATTACATAGGTAAGCGTTTCCAAAGCTGCCATGTTGTTTAGGATGGCCTCCTTGCACTCATCCAGATGGGTCACAGCTCATCATACCCAGTTCCCCAGAAATAACCTCCTTAAGCCTTTTCCCCTTGAAAGCATCTGTAAGGAGTTGAAGGTCAGGATTGTTCACTTGCAAGATCAATATACCATTACATTGTGACAAAAAGCACTACCAGACTATTAAGTCTTCAGTCATACCCTCAATAATCCTGATAAAATGAGCTATTTTAACCTCACAGTGGCTGTTAACAGTTGCTTGAAAACCCATCCCAGTAAGAGAGCATTAAGATAAACTTTATGGAAATTCTGCCTTTCAGATATTTTTGCCCTAAACAATCCACCTTATTTGCTTTGCACCCTTGTCTGTATTGAATTAAAGCCACACAACACCACCCAAAATCAAGGTTGAGTATGAGGTTCAACAAGCCGTTTTGATAACATCTAGTCTTGGGCTAAATTCCTGTTAGTTTGAGGCCTCCTGTAACTAAACTAGTCTCTTCTTACTAGAGAAGTGGTAACATGTGTAGTCAACACCTGAAGATGCCTTGGAATAAAGAGGTTTTTTGGGTGAAGAAGAGGCCACTAAGGGGAAAAATGCCATTACTTTACTCACATGAAAAATCCTATTGTGGCTGACACAAAAAGAAATGCAAATAAGTTCCATTCATTATCTCTCCCCCTTACACCATACCAAAATGCAACATATTGGACAAGATACTAGACAGCCCACTGTCAATGCAGTTTTATTAAGTAAGTCCCTAAAAGAGAAAACAAACACCTGAAAGCTGTCTGATGTTCTGGCAGCTGAGGAAAAGCCCACCCCCATCAGCTTTAGCCATCAGCCCTCCCTAGCCAGATCTCCCTTGATACGTTAATAGCCTAAATATAGGAAAAGACAGGAAACAACAAAGCTTCAGGTCAATTAAGACTTCCACTGATCTGCTACTGTATCATATGTAATGAAGGAGCCTAAAATCTCCTGGCTGTATCCTAGATACTTAGATACCTTAATTAGGAAAAGCAACCCTGTTTTAACAGTACTAATAACCTCATCTAGTTTATATTCAGGTTTTTTTAGAGGATAGGGAGAGGCAGAATTTAATTTAATTTGCAGTTCCCTGACAGTTCTAGTATTTCAAGTCATCACTCTTTTACCCCACTACAATGCTAAGGTTTCCTGGAGCACTTGAGCCCTCCTGTGAGGTAGGGTACAGTTCATGAGGAAGAAGGGAGAAGAAGGAAGTCTAAAATAGCCTTTTGCAATTCAGCAAGCAGCAATACAACACTGAATTAAGAGATGGAGTAAATACGCTTCCCACTAACATGGAAGACAGTGTCACAAAAGGCACTGGAGCTGGCCAGAAGCAGAGGGTCTGCAGCCTGTGCAGCCATACCTTGGGGAAGAGATTGATAGAATTTGAGTCTAACCAGCTCTAACCAGCATTGCAGCTCATTTTTTTTTTGTCTTCTTTTAATACACAATGGCTTATTTAGCACTCAAATTGACAAATGAAGCCAGAATGAAGCAACACACATGCCAAAAAGTTAAAATATTTATGATAATTATTATGCATTGCCATAGGGTTGATATGCCTTGGGTAACTGCTGGGCTCTGAATTCACTGTACAAACCTTGCATTTAAAATTATTCAAATGTGTAAAAGACTAATCCCAAGGATGCTTTATTTCTGCCTCTACAGTAGCCCCTATACTCATTTCTAGTATTCTAAATTATGTTCTATTTTGCAAAGTCCTCTTGAAATCTCTCAACAGGATGTCAAGTCAAGTATCTGGCATTGGATTGTTTCTACAAGGAAAGCTTTGTCTAAAAATATTAGCAACCAAATCGCATAATAGTTTACAGCATTAGCCAATACTGCTTTGATGCATGCATGACGCGGTTTTAAAAGACTTATTACTTGTTTACTTGTCCTTTCTTTCAATCAGCACAACCAGCCAATTGTGAATGAGAACTTAAAAGTGTAAATTTATGCCATTCTTTATTTACATGAACAAGAGTATATTAAAACTTGCCTAAAAAGAGAAAAATATTTATGCTTCTATTTGGAGAGCTGACATACCAATTTAGCCAAACAAATTTTTTTCATGAAGAAAACAAATAAGCCCTAAACTCTGTCCTTAGAGGATATTTCTGTAGGTCACAAGTAATGGAAAATGCAGTTTAAAAACCTCAATGTAATCTTAATATAAGTGGTGTCATTGGCTAATATAGGAAAAAAATACTGCTTTGCATTCCTTTAAACTTAAGGCTTATTTTACAGGAGGCCTTATTTCACTAATACTTGTTAGTCAGGAAACGAAAATGTCCTGCTGTATCAGTACTCTGTGAATACGGACAGTGATACTGCTTTGTACCATGCAGTCAAACCATAACACAATAGAATCAGTACACTTAAAGCCATATTGTCAGCACTTATTTTTCTGCAATCATGGGTCCTCCATCTTAGTTGTTCCATGTTTTATTGTAGATTTCTATATTTGAGTCTTAGTCTCAAAAAGATGACACTTTCCATTAGGCACTAAATTAAAAATGAAGAAATGAAATGGAAAATGGTGACATACATTTAGCTGATAAACAAACCCCTCTTTTGCTTAGAACACATTTCTCCCACTATGAGTTGTTCAAACAAGTTATGATACAAATGTACTTTTGGTACAATGACCCCACCTGGAGTACTGCATCCAGCTCTGGAGTCCTCAGCACAGGAAAGACATGGACCTGTTGGAGCAGGTCCAGAGGAGGGCCACAAAAACGATCAGAGGGCTGGAACACCTCTCCTATGAGGAAAGGCTGAGACACTTGGGGTTGTTTAGCCTGGAAAAGAGAAGGCTCCAGGGAGACCTTACTGTGGCCTTTCAATACTTAAAGGGGGCTTATAAGAAAGATGGGGACAGACTCTTTAGTAGGGCCTGTTACAATAGGACAAGGGGTAATGGTTTTAACTAAGAGAGGGTAGATTCAGACTAGATATAAGGAAGAAATTTTTTACAATGAGGGTGGTGAAACACTGGAACAGGTTGCCCAGAGAGGTGGTAGATACTCCATCCCTGGAAACATTCAAGGTCAGGTTGGACGCGGCTCTGAGCAACCTGATCTAGTTGAAGATGTCCCTGTTCATTGCAGGGTGGTTGGACTAGATGACCCTTAAAGGTCCCTTCCAACCAAACCGTTCTATGATTCTATGATTCTATATACAGCCTGCTAAAGCAGAATCAAATGATGCTTTGAATACGTATTTTGTTAGCTCCATTATATCAAAGAACTCTATGTATAGCCATGCAAACTAATCTACGTTTCCTCAAATAAGGGATTGGATGTTTGCATTATTTTTACTGGTTAGACTAAGAATTGCATTCTAGCTCTAGCATAACAAGGCTGCTGGATCTGAGTTATTTGCTTATTGTCTCTGAACTGTGGTAAGGTTGGCCATCTCACAAAATGCAAAGCTCTGTCCTGTCCAACTGTAACTTCTTTGCTGAAAGCACACCATCACCCCACATTTCCCTTTTTTCTCCGTTTTTCTGGAGCTCAAGGTCATAAGTAGGGAGGAATAATATTTGCTGCTGCTTCCCTTTTCTTGGTGGAAGGTCACAGGTCACCAGCTTTGTTCCTGCTGTTCTGCAATGGACAGGTAAGGTCAGGTAAGGATGCCTAACGTGCAGTGGTTCTCCTCTATGTCGTTTACCTCTCCTTCTGATGCAGAAGAGGAGGACACATAACTGGGACAACTTTCTCCTCCTCCAAAGAAAAAGGAAAAAGTTCCTCTACTGGAAAAACTAGAGGAACATGAATTGCATAACAAATCTCATTTTTTTGTCCACTTCTCACTAGACAAACAGCCAGCTAGGAAAATAACATGATATCACTGATGGATAGCTGAATGGAAATGGGTAGAAGGGGTTTTAGGATTATTTCTGTTAGACATGGTTTTATTCAATGATGTTACTTTTTGGCTGAACAAATTCTCATCGAGCAGCTTTATAACAGTAGGCAAAACTCAGTCTTCGGGATTTTGCAAACATTTGTTGTATGAATGTCATTCAAAGTAGAGTCAGAGAAAACACTACACTTTTTTTGTTGTGTGCTTTGTTTCAAAAGTAAAAGGCAGGTTGATTCTGTGTATTAGGATAAAAGCTTCCATATGCTATTCTTCCAAAACTCAAAGCTCTATAAGTGTCTATTCTAGGTATATAGCATATGTATGTCTATGTTTGTGTGCATAGAAGAAAAAATAAAAAAAATGCAAGAAGATACTGCATTCATTTTTTATCTAAACATTTCCCAGCTTAATTTCTCATTACATCACTTATCTCTTGATTTTTACATCAATTTTTTGCATAAGAAATGGTGCACAGGAGAAAAAAATTCTGCTGTCATCAGTTGAATATCAAGCAATACTTGCTTTTTTTCCTTGAGGATAATCTAAAAAAAAAAAACCAACTTTTTTTTAACTTCTTTTTTAAGGCAAAAATAATTAACACTTTATCTAACATTGTACTGCATCCATAACTATAGCCTACTAAAGATGTACCATTTCACAATCTCATCTACATTGCTGAACAACATTTGAAACAGAGCATAGTTCCCCTGATATAAAATAATGCTATCACCCCCCGCAAACTGTGAGCAGCTTTTTGTTTTGGAAAGATTAAAATAATTATTACAGTAACCCAAAAATCTGCTGACTCAGTACTTGATTTGAATGCTGATTCGCTCTCTAATGAGCTAAAAGTGTGTCTTTGAAAATTGGCTATCTCTGAGGAAAGAAATTAACAAAAAAGACGTAGCTGTACATACATTATCTAAGTGCAGAACCCTAACTGGATCAATGCTGCAACTAGGGAAATCTGCTGTGTGATAATACCACATACCACTCTCTGTTTATTTAGAAGTGCAAGGCCTGAGTAGTAAAGTAGGTGGATGTCATTGACAAGTGGCTGTGATCTAGGTCCTAGCAGGTTTGTTCCTCGCCCATTTTAAAACTACAGTGCCACATGGCAAAAATTGACATGATTAGAGCTCTCTACTCAGCAGAGTGCCAGGCTGGAATAATAGTGATACATTAGAGGTCCGGCCCGAGATTCATTTACCGAACTGTGAAGGAAGGTTAGCCTAATGTCTGCTCTACTCTGTGTTATATACGGGTGAGTTTGCTTCAGTTAAAGTAAGAAATGATCCAAATAATCACCCCTTCCTTCAAGCCAAACAAATAACGTCTGAAGAAACATCTCTGTCACAAAAGAGCAATCGGTTCCTAGTTTGCTCTCTCCGGAAAAACAGCAGAGCTGCTGAGTACAGGAATCTTTTTTTTTTTTTTTAATAATGTACATAGTAGCCTACACCTAGCCTACAATCTTCCAGTTTATGCACTTTACATAGGAACCATGCCACTTCTCTAAAAAGCAGCCATTTGGGGGCTTGAATGTAGTCTCAGTGCCACAGTCTATTAGTTTACCTATTAAACTTCTCCTTTTTACTCTAGCCATTTTTGTTGCACTTCTCTGCATCTTTCCCTTTTCTGCTATTTCCTGTTGGAGGTAAGGCAACCAGATGGAACATAGTTTTAAAAGCGGGGCCATATTGTCAGTTTGTATAATAATATCATAATATTTTGCCATTTTTTTCTTCACTCATTTCTCAATGCAGCCTAAAAGTTTGTTGGCATTTTTTAAACCGTTTTCTAATTGGCTACATTCGGGTTAGAACTGCTTGATATTTAGTGGCTCGGGATTTTTTTTTACTTTCAGTATGTGTTGCCTCGTGAGTTTCTGCATCTACTATTGTATTAACTAAACACATAAGTCCAATCTAAGAAAAAAGGCAGAAAACTTAATATATCTCCTTCAAGTTAGGTAGATGCTTTAAGCAAATGTTTTGGGACTGATTGTTAATCATCTGAATAAGAAAACACGTGTGCATAAATGAAAATGCTCTTTATTTGTTGTTCACTGTTTTACTGTTTACTCCATTGAGGGAGTACAAAAAAGTATTATAAGCTTTAGACAACCAGTAAAATATCACAAATAACAATTAGTCATATTAGAATGTTCTCTTGAATCACTTAATAAACTGGAAATTATTCATCCAAACTATGCAAAAATATAAATATTTATTACAGCAGGTAAAACAAGGGTCTGACTGCAAGTTATTCATTAATTGGGGCTTTTCTAAAATCACAAAATGCTTCTCGAATCGATTGACAAGTTCTACTTTTACCTTTTTTCTTATTTGCTTTTTTTTTCTCTCATCTGAAGTTTTATCTCAAATTTAAGCATTAGGATAACAAATATAAATTTACAGCTAAATGTTCAAAAAATATGCACTAATTCCCTAAACCTCTGTTTCTTAATTCAGTATAACTGTCAGTGCTCATAACTTGTAGAAATCAGGTCTTACATGAATCACACGAACACTACAGAAAACTCGTGCCTTTTCAACTTCATAACCTCAGAAGTCTGACAGAATCTAGCGAGAAAAGGGTTAATGTAAAATGCACATACTAAAGAAAAGGGTTGTTCAATATATTTCACTAATGAAATTATTCCAACACATTTCCCTGAAATAGTTGAGGAAGCTGGATATTTAGACCACATCAGATGGAGGAGGCCGTGTGAACATCAAATTGTGAGAACACTTTTTCGTTTTCTGTTTTAATCATAGGAAAATGCAACCTCAGACATGAAATGAGAATGCAAACTAGCATAGTGAAGCACAACTAAATTGTGGCAAATCAGAAACCTGAATGTAAAACTGCAAAAAATCAACACAAGCAGGAAGGCTCTTGGCACAGTCAAATATGTTATGTATCTCCCTGAATTGCATGAGAGAGTGTTAAGTTCTGCCCAGATAGAAATGGTTTGTATAAAGCGGTTAATAGGAGAAGGCAAGCAACACTGAAGCCAGTAGATGGTGGCACACTCAGAATAAGTCACTCTAAAGCAACAGTATAAAGTTCCATAAAAGTAGTAAAAGACATACAGAGTGGTCTGTGTGATGAGGTCAGTAGAGAGGAACTTCAAAAGGCTACCAAGCAGTGAAATCGAAGTCTAAGTTACAGAGACAAAAAGAAAACAGATAAAATGAAAAAGAAATAGAGGTAAAAAACTGTGTAAGAAATAGGGATGTCAGGTACGGAAAAAGACTAAGGTGTCTGTATTTGGATTTGAGAAGCATGACAAAGAAAATAACTACTGCTGGTAGAATATGTTCAAAGAATGCAGATAAATATTCAAAATATATGAAGGAAGGTTTCATAGGGACAGAAACAGGCAAATGTCAAGTAACTACAATCTTCTATTTGCACAGCAACCTGCATTGCAATTGCATTTAAAGCATTCTTGACTTTCATTTCCAAGTCAGTGTGCCTGTGTACGTGCATACAAGCGTGAGACTGCACAAATCGCTTAAATGCAGAAAGCAGTGGAGCAGAACAGAGCAGCTGTTTGGAACTGCACAGCAACGAGACATGGCACTTTAGGACAGGAAGTAAAGAATACGGTATCCAACTGAAGCTGCAGAAGAGATTTTATGTCAACAGAATGCAATTACCAAAACTGGAGTATTTCCAGGACAATAGAACTAGCATAAGGGGATAATCATTATTGCCTGAAATTGAATATAATAAAGGAATTAGTTAGACAGACATAACTTGTTCAGAAAAGGGAACAAGATGAGATGGGAAAAGAAATTGGAAAGGGTTGTAAAAGGCATGATCTCCTAACAATGAGAGATTGCAGATATAAGCTAGGTCATACTGAGTAAAGGATATGAATCAAGCAGCTTTACAGATGTTAAAATGATTTGATCTCTTATACTCTAAAGAAAGGTAAGAATTAGGGCCAAACCTTTCTCTCTTTACTCATTCCATGAACTATGGATGCATGAGAGAGAAAAACAGCATCTGGCTAATAAAAAAGATCTGATTCTTGCCATAGCTATGAGTAATGCATGGATATGTGATAGTAGACTCAGAGGCAGGATCTCTGCAAAACAACCACAAGCTGTTAAAGTTTGTTATTAGATCTTGAGAAAACCCTTGCTCACATCCTGAATTTCCCTGTGCGCATTTCAAAGAAAGAATACACAGAGAGGAATAAAAAAGTTTAAGATTTGAAAGTTTAAAAGATTAAATAATGCCCTATTGCTTTTCTTTGCAACAGAGAATCTAGGGCTGATAACTGTGAAAGCCAGAACCAAATCCGAAGTGTACAGCCCCTTCATAATTTCATTTCAATAACTTTATCAATGGGTAAAGCACAGGTCCAATTTCTCAGCTGCTGTGACTCTCTGTAGCACCTCCAATGTTAATTTAATCCAGCTGAGGGCTCAGGCAGGACATTTAGCTATGTACTCATTCCGCCTGTGCAGGCAGCATTGTAAATGTACCTTTCAATGGAGTGTGTGATTAGAAATGATTGACAATACATGCACAGTGTTACCGTACAATACCAGAGAATAAATGTGATAACATTTGCTAAAGTTGATGAGCTGTGATCTGAGTCATAATAGAAATCACCCTTTCCTAAGACATTTTGTGTTATTTTGCTTTATGTTTTAATTCTTTGTAATCTTAGCTAACTTTTAGGTAAGTCATCAGAAAAAAAGAAGGAAAAAAAAAAAGTGAAGAAGGCAACACAGAGGGCTCTCCATGACCCATTTGACTTAATTAAACATAAATCAGCTTGAGCTCACACAATGTGGTCATGCTTAACACATCTGAAAGAACTGTTTGAGTATATGAAAGGCTTGATGGAGGAAAAGCTATGGACATATTTTACCTTGATTTTAGCAAAAGCTTTTGATACAATGTCATGTAGTAATCTAATCCACCAGCTAATAATTAAATTTATTATGAGGTGAGCTACTTGACTGGATTAAACCCTGGTGTGTGAGTTGATTTGGTTTAGGGTGGAAAGACTAGTGGAATTTAGCAAAGAAACAGGTCCACTTGGTGATGGCAGTCCCTCTGTGTTCTTGTCCCTTGTATCAAGATTTAGGAGATGGAAGAAGGTAAATTCAGGGTGAAATGTCACCTTTCTGCTGGCATATCAGTCTTCTTTCATGGAAGCATTAGAACATTTTCCTGTGAGCAAAATTAATGAACAAGGCTTGATTTTTCGGAAGCCATATTTTTTGTTGTTTTCAGTAACAAAATATACTTGTATTGAAAAAGCTGGTACATGCCTACAGAGTAATGTTTTTAAGGTGGAAAAAGGAAAAAAAAAAGAATAAAAAGACTTTTTAATAGTTTTGTTTTACTATTATGGTAGTGCTAATTTCTTTTTCTGTTACAGTTTTTCGCTTTTCTCAGTGGATCTCTGACATAGCACATTAAGTGGGCATAGCTACTGTAGGTGTTACAGATGAGTTTTACCCATCTGCAGAAAAACATACGTGAAACTAAGTATACTTCCAAACCTATGAGTTTCCAATCTCAGAGCATTTATGGCTTCACTAACTATGAACTATCCAGTGGATAGTCAAGGCAGGACTTTGTGGTTTTGCAAGTGGATATGGTCCTTCAAGCTTAGAGATGTGACAGTGTTTACAAAGATTGCTGTTGCATTATTCCTGCTCTTCACCTGTATTTTCAATACCTCCAAAGATCACCACATTTCCATAGCTTCCTCATCACTTTTACGTCAATATATTGTCCCTCTCTTGATGATATTTGGAGATACAAATGGCAAGTCTGTGTGTAATCAACATGAATTTCCATGGATTGTCCCATGATTCAGTGGACTACTTCCATTCCTGCTTCCACTAGATTTCCTTGCTTGTTGGTTAGTCAGGTAACACTCTCCCACAGCATGGCTCCTGTGAAGGCTGAACTGCTCCTCGGTATCTTCTTTCTGACCAGACATGGGATGATTTTTACTTTCTACCTGTACAGTTCACATCAGTCATGGGTGAAAATCATAGGCATCTGAATGGGGTTAAAGTCTTTTGCTTCATGTGTTAATGATCTACTCCATGTTCCTTTGGGTTTAGATTCTACCCAGTTTGCCTAACCAAAGTAAATCTCAGCCGCAAGTCTGTGCTTACTACCCATTTCCAGCAATCTACAGTAATTAATTATGTCATGTTGGGTCAGCTCCTAGGTTAATGATAAAAAGAGGTTTCAAAAGTGGTAAATTCTTTAAATTATCAGTGCAGTGTTTCTTTTTGTATGAAGGAGTGACATATGGAAATGAAACAGATTGAAGTACATTACATATTCACTGTGTGTTTACATATTAGGTGCTTGTGGAGGTATAATAAAGAGAAAAATTAAAATAAAAATTTTGAAGTTTGCACAGTATGTTTGAAGATAGAAATCAGATTGGATCAAAAATAAAAATAAATTTGGGATCCATTTCTGACAACCAACGCCTCCCCCAATTAATTTGTCTTTAATAATACAGCAGGGATTCTTTGCATGTTGCAGGATGTGGCTATCACTGAAAATTTTGTTCCTTCTAAAACATAGGTGTGCTTGAACGCTGCTGACACCAAAGCACTTGTTTTCTACTGTTCAGTTGCCTTCATATTGATAGGCCAGGAAAAAAAGCAAAACATGTAAACTCTGAACAAATAAGTGCGGCTTACCTCATGATCTGCAACCTGCTGAAGGTGGCCGCTGACATTAACACTGAAGGGATCAGGCACTACATCTGGGAACACTGTCCTGCATAAGCTCAGCCATGGATCCTGCAATGGTCCTTCTTATATGATGGGGTTTATTCTGTGCTTATGTGTTGTGAGCATAACTCCTGCAGGAGAAACAATTTCTGATAGCAGGACTTGGCTGAAAAAATCACCTCTCTCACCTGAAGAATTATTAAACAAGTCCTCAGTCTTACTTATTTATTGCTGACACCCACAGTTCTCCTTCTTCCTGTTTCTTGACTGGCAAATAGACCTATCGACAGAACATGAGCCTTGCAATTCTTTTTAGTGTGGAAGCACATATGGTTTATTCAGTTCTTATATCTTTGCCCAGAGCACAAAGCAAGTCCTTAATAATTTAGTCTTACAGATGACTCAGAATCATCATATCCCAGGCTTACCCTTAAACCAAAGCTATTCATGGTCTGAACTTAGTATTATAGCTTTTAAATTCATGACTTTGGGAGCAGACAGTACTTATAAAAGCACATCGTATATATTTTTTGTGCTAAATGTCAAACTATTAAGGTTTATTTTTCCTAACTTTTCCAAAGATTAGGGGAAATACAACTTAGTTGCTGTACTTCACAGAGCTGAGAAAGCCTGAGAATAGTTTTTGTGATTTCAGCCTCTCTGCCGTAGTCTTCCTAATGCTGCAAGAAAATTACTTCAAAGTACTCTTTTGACAGTCAGTCTTGGATACACAGCAATTACTGTCATGCATTTTATGCAATCAGCCTATAGCACTTGGGTGTATGTCCCTACTATGGGGCTCTAGAAGTCAGTTGCAGTTTCATCAGAAAGGATGACTCCTTAAGAGCTGCTCTGCCAGAAACATCTTTGAATAGATAATTTATTCTCTTCTCTCGTAAATCTCTAACCATAATCAATTCTGGAGTCATTAGGGAAATGCATAAAAAACAGTGCTCAAAATGTGTAACTTTTTCAATTGAGTGACATATCTCTCAATTGAGTGACATATCTTTTCACCTGATCCCAGGTAGTGATCTGTTTATGCCATGAAGCCTGAAGAATATTCTTTTTTTCCTACCACATGTACATGCAGACATTACTCTCATCATGTGACCTCTGAAACATTTTTAGAAATATCCTGAAGTATTCACTTAGTCTCCTTAGATTAATAATAATTAATAATTATAATTATTACTAATTCAAGACTTTGCAAGTATTAACAAATGAATGAGTTCTACAGGTCAATAATGTGTCTGATTTAAAAGTGGGAAAAATCCTATTAGAGACTAAGTAGTCAGTTTGACGGCAAATTCCTGGAGGATTACGGGTATTGTTTCTGATTTGCTCTTTATCTTGACGTGCCTTGTGGATGAACTGTAGGAAGATTACAATCACAATCATTCACCAGAGCCTGAATCTTTGGTGAACAGCTAACTTTAGCTTTATATATTCATATCCTGGAGAAATCAATCCTGCTTAATCCTTCCATTGCATACTAACAAGTCTTCTCAAGGTACCTTATGTGTTTTTATATCAGTCCATGTTCACAGGATCAAACCTAAATGAATTAAGAAAATCTATTTCAAAATTAAACTCCTGTTTAACTTGTCACTTGTGAACTAAGGTGGATGTTTACTCTGCATAACAGTGGGAGGTCCTATGTTAACGTAGCTGAATTAAAGGTGAACTACAAAGAGAGAGGTTACTTTTTTCAAGCCATCTTCCTCTTCACAGGTGTGAAACAACCATATTTGAATAGAAGCAACTAGGCTTCTTAGCCTGGTTGGCTCCTAGCAGGTAGGACAGCATTGATAAAATGTCTGATGGAAGCATGAGAAAATATAAGCAGGCACTGGAGTACGTGATTTTGGCTGTGCATATGACTGATACAGCTAAAACACTTGGGGCTAGAGCAGGCCTGGATTTTTTTTGCTTGGCTGGTAATGACTGAGCCCTGTTTTGTCAGTACACTTCTGCCTCCAGTCTGGCAAAAGAGTGTTCAGAACGTGGTGATGTCTTGTTTGACCACCAGAAGTTCAACTTTCCTCCTCTTACACAAGGTTTTGTGTCAAAAAGTGATGAAAAGTGATGATTTTGTTTTGAAATCAAGGAACCATTTATTAGCTAAGTCTTGCACAGGATTTTGGTTCATAGCAGGAGGATTTGATTGTGCTTCAGTAGACACTATGACTAATTAGAGCTTTTACTCAGACACGAGGAAATCAACAAAACACAATAAGTTTACTTTCCCAATCAGGTCAGGCTGAGAGGCAAAGGAAGACTGAATGAACAGAACTAGAATCATCCAGTCCCTTGTTCTTCTTCAGTGGGGAAATAGTCATGGAAATGTCATAGGATGTGGCCTGCACTCAACAAGAATCTGAAGAACAAAACCAGTAAATACCTACTACTTAAATTAGCCAGTTTCTGCAGGTCCAAGCTGTAAGAGCTGTGGTTCAGGAGACATAATTCAAGCTGATCTGTGGGTTACTTAAAATACAGATATTAAGGTGATGTTATAGATAAACCCCCAGTATGTACATATGGCTTTGCTAAGACCGTGCTTTGGCCACTAACTAAAATTGCTTGTGAGCTTTCTTTAGGCGGTGTGGCCCAGGGTTAATCTTATCTGACATCAGCCAAATTCACTGGTAGGATCCTTGCAGAGTTGTCAGCACCTCAATATGACAATCAGGGATGGGAAGTGCTGCCTGTGCTGTTCGTATCCATCCAAGCATGGAGGTGTGCAATATGATAACCAAACATTACTCACAAAAACATGCCATGTCACTCAAAGCCGCTTTTTTGTTAAAGGCTGGTCTTATGAGTAAATGGTAGCTAAATACCATGCAATGGCTATCCTTACTTCTAGGGTGCATAGAAGTAACAAGAAGAAGTTACCTAGGTCTTTTATTAAATCCTTGCTTATTGATCTCAAAGCAGCTCATAAATTTAGTTCCATTTTATTATCTCAGTTTCACAGTAATGAAACACAAGTTCATGCAATCGTGCTACTATTTCTAATTCCTTGTGTAGTACTAGGTGTGTCACTGTGTTTACTTCTTTACAAAAGGCAAACCCAAACTAGTACCATGCTGTCTGAGGGTCTAATACATTTATCTTACCATTGCTGTTGTATCCTTAGACTGCACGCTCACAAAGGCTTGCCCATTTTACCGTGTGCTATACAAGCAGAGTAACAGAGGCCTGCTCTCTTAAAGATCTGAGGTTTAAAGACATGTTTATAAAACAAAACTGAGGATATTTGGTGGGTATACTGTGTTTTCCCCAAGCCAAGAAGCTAGACAAAAAGCCTCCTTTCCTGTGTACATAAACTTAAATATCTTTTAAGACAACATAATTTTCAATGAGAACAAGACATACATATGTCTCTTAAAATGCAGTCAATCAAAATATATCTTGAGGTGATGCCAGCAGAAGGGTGAGTTACAAAAACCCTGATTTTCTTCCTGTGGCCTTTCCAGGAGAAAGAGCCAAACCAAGAGCTTAAATGAATGTCTTTAAATTAGTGTGTCTCTGTTTGTTAGCATTCATTTTCTTTACAGTTTCTTATAGTAATCTTTTAGAAGAAAGTTTATATTTTGAAGGAAAAGTGAAATATGCTTACTATGTACCAGATTAGCACTGGAATTAGCGTATTTGTTGGTTATTCCTGGGAAGTTGAGATCAATCATTCACTTTTAGATCAAAAATAAAAGTGGGCTTGGTGGCAAAGTTTAGAGCATGATCTAACAAGGTCATTTCAGATTAAGGCAACAAAATTCATCATTGTGTAAGATTTCCTATATAAGTCCTGATTATTCAGGAGACTGATTATTTTCTGTAACTTCTGGATCTCCTTCAGATGTTGGAAGCGCAATTTAGTTGCCTCATCAAAGGTGTAGGTATAGTTGGGTATCCTCATCTAGGATTCGATCTCTGTTCATCATAGCCAATGAATACATGATGCCCACATGTAAAAAGAAGGGGTTGGACCTGGAATACCTTATTTTTTTGCTGGCAACTCTTAATTTCTGCAGGTGAAACAGCAAAGGGAATGATACAAAGCAGCTGGCTGCTTCTGCTACCTCTAGTTCCGGTTGGAGCTGCGATCAGAGTTGTTCTCTTTTGTGAATACTAAACTCATCTTTGGAAGATATAAAAACTGACTGAAATTCCCAAAGACACAATTTTTCCTGCTAGCTTTCACCCTTGTGCTTGCCATGTGGACTTAGTTTTTTGAATTTATCAGGACTGAAAGGCTGCTGCTATTCATCATTGAATTTGTATTCTTTTTCTTTCCTCTTCCTTTTTTTGAAGCTAAACAAATAATCTGGCACTTAAACAGGGGAAAAAAAAATAAAAAGGACATTGCAATTTGCTATTATCTCCCTTGCTCCCCACTTTCTAACAACCCAATGTGTTGACTTATTTTTATGTTTTCCAGAATACACGTTGTAACAACAGTCTGATATTCTTTCACACATCAAAGGATACAGCTACACATGCAGTAGGGGAAAATTTCACTGCCAGCTGTGAATGTGGATGTGCATGCTTGTGTATATGTGTATATATGTGTAGCTGAGACTTTTCAGAATTGGTTAGATGTTTATAGTTATTATTGTATATTTACTTACACTTACTAACTTACTCTTACTTACACCCAAATGTATGTATGGGTAATTAGATATGCACCTGCATACAATCACACAGTGCCACCTGAATGAGGTGGAGTGTCAAGGAACATGCAAATGTGGAAATACAGTTGGTCTTTACAATATGTGCCTAAAAAAAATCAGTGATCTCACTCAACTATCTTTTAATCCATTTTTCCTCAAACCAATAAAATTTTAATGAACCCAAACTTTAAGTATCTGAACATTTAGATTTTATTAAGCATGAAACAAACCTGAGAATAATTGTATTCTAACAAACCTTAGGAAATCATAGCTGTTGCTTAAAAAAGGGATAGTTTAAATAAACAATAATCTTTCTTAGACGGTTTCCAAACTTAAACTCACCCTTTCCTTCCTTCCTTCTTTCCTTTCTTCCTTCCTTGTCCCTTTTTCTTTCTTCTCTTTTCTATCTCTTTCTTTCCTTCTCTTTCTTTCTCTCTTTTTTTCTTTTCTTTCTTTTCTTTCTTTCTTTCCTCTTGGAATGTATTTTATCATCTGTCAGTTTTGCCCTATGATATGTCCTCTTAAATTGGATCTGTAAGCCCTTCATAAAGTTTAATAAATCTTCAGCATTTCACCCTAAGGAAATTATATTAAAAACGTTCAAATGTGAAGTTGGGCCCGCAGACACACAGCACTGGGAATTATATCACCATAATCAGCTTGTAATGAAAGCCTCTGTCGCTGTTCTCTCCCAATCATAATCTGCCTGTCTTTATGAAAAAAGGAGGGTTTGTCTGGGTTCATCTGCAAGCTTTAATTGGAAGATGTCTTCATTTCATTCCAGCCTACTGGGATAATAACTCAGCCCCATGTTTAAACACAGGCCTTTGCCGCTGATATTTTTTCATTTAGTAAAGCATGTCTCTTTAAATGATTTAGCAAATCACCATGAATGCCAAGGCGGGATGATTGGCAGCTCATTGCTGGTGCACCATTTGCATGACATTTGTTCTTCAGCCTGGAAAGCTGCAGCAGGTAAACAAGCAGGCCCTGTACTGACTCCCTGTGAGTCCTTCCCTGTTTATTTTCTCATAATCAAATGACATTTATGGAGAGGCAAATGCAGCTGCACATATATGGAGAAAAAATGCAATCAGGCCAAACATGATGACTTCATTCAGGTGATATTTTGATTAGAGAAAGGACATTTTTATGGCATAGGGTTTCTTGCAAGTGAAGTCAGTCAAATTCCATTTTACAAACTCTATTTTTTAATATAAATGTTAGGTTCAAATAATTGATTACATCCAAAGACACTGTCAGTGTTTCAATGCAATATGTAGAAGTGCAAATTTCTTAAAATTGTAGGGTTTCTATTCTGCACTCTTCTGAGTACTTTTTGATTTTTTAAGGGCCAAATCTCTCTTTCTATATAAAAAGCTGTTCCATTGTGTCACTGTAGCTTTTTCCTAAAAGAGATTTCAGAGAGGAAGGTTATTTCTGAAGTTAAACATTTTAAACTTATTTCCTAGCATATCATGGTGTCAAGAGACTTGGCAGAGAACAAACTGAAAGATTAAAAAATGTATATAATATACAACATATATATATTGCATCATACGGTGCTTGTACAGCAACCGATAGCATCCTGCTGCTACAGAAGTTTCACTTCTATTTCAAAGGTCCTTTGAAAACAGAAATAAAAAATAGCAGTTCTTAGGCATGGAATGGGGGTACTGTGAGGGGGGATGCAGCTACCATGAGAGGCTACATTCTGTTTTTTAGTTCTTAAGGAAGTGTATTCTCATCCATTTGCTGAAGGAAACAGACCTCTGTATTTGTCATGTTGTCTGAAGAAGATTTTAAGTGAGAAAAACCATGAAATTTGTAAGAGACTTCAGTGGCTGTGTAAAAGAGGGGAAGCAGAATCATATGATCCCAGCACAGCTTGACCCAGAAAAGTTGAAAGTAGAAGGCAGAATTTTTTTATCCACCTTCATACCAGTCTTTTTTAAACAATACTTAAATAACAGAATGCATAGGTAGATGTACCCTGAGGGAAGGGCAAACAGGACTATAGCTAGCTCTCTATTTAATAGGTTGTTAATTGTTTGAAAATCTACTGACAAGTGTCCCACAAAAGGCTGCTGGGGGCTCAGCTTGTTGTGAGAATTTGGCCTTAGAGTAAGAGAAAAATTTGCTTTGGCAGAGAGGAGAGCAAATATGTTCCATAGAATTGTCTTCATCTTATCTTTTGCCAGAAGAAATTCTACAAATATATATTTTTGTTCTGGCTCTTTCTCCAGTTTTTTGGAAAGATGCACTCTTCCAACTCTAAAACAACATAGATGTATTGTTATCTCAATAATTAGGTCTTCATATCCCTGGAGTGACTGTCGTTTACTGCATCAGTCTTTAAGTAGGCACTAAGTAATCTGTAGGCAGCATCCAAAATCAGACTTGCTAATTGGGCTAATAGGGTTTCCAGTGTAACACTGTGCTCGGGGTCCTCATGCAGCGCAGGAGACAACTGCTTAGGCACTTACTGTATTTTCGAGCATCTCAGGCTTATGAATTCCTGTACAGAACAACTCAGTTCAGTGTGAGAAAGCACAATGTACAGAGTGCAGCCTGAACTCAGAAGGAATCACTAATGTGGCTCAAGAAATTGCTGGACCAGGTAAGCGGTGGAGACCTGAAATAACAATTGTGCAGAGGTAATTGGCCCTGCAATTGGAGCTAAGCTGAGAGAAACAGGAAATATTGCCTTTCTACTTGGTAGCTGGGAAACTGTGAGGGAAAGAGGGCAGGGTTATACAGAGAAGCATATGTGACAATAAAACTGATGGATCAGGGAGTCATCTGGAGAGTCCGGCTCTGTCCTACCCAGTGCTGAGAAGGTAGTTCAGTCTCAGGGTTTAGGAGGGATAAGGGTGATGAGACTCACTGCTCAAAGGGGATGTGGCTTGGGAGACCAAATGCCATGCATCTCCAGTTGTTGCCAAAGGGAAACTGCAAAATCAGAGAGTGGGGAAGGTCAGAAAAATTAGTTGGAATTGCCAGTTAATTGCTAGCTGTAGTCATTTGAAGTCAGTGGAGGTAGCCTAACAAGTGGGACCCTCAGGGAGCTGGGAAAACAAGGCCCTCCTTGCCTGCTCTTCCTCATTTATGCATTAAGTTGCCATGTTTCCAAATGTGTTAGATAACATGCTCTTTTGAAAATCTCAGAGTAGGAGTTGGTGCATTATCAGATTTTGAAAAAAAAATCTCACTCTTATTTAGGGATCTTTTAGACAACATAATACAGCTGTCTATGCTTCCTCTTTTTATCATTCTGATTTTGAATTTTAGGCAGGAAAAAAACCCTTGGCTTGTGTAGCTATTATCAAATTAAGGTAGAAGTTTTCTAATTTACTTCTCCTAGTTGCTTTACTAGAAGCCTGATGGTACACGTGATTTTAATTGCTAATACTTTCTTCCTTTTTAATTCATTACTCTAAGCAGAATCATATGAATAGTTGTGAAAAGAGATTCATCTGAAATAAGGATAAAAGCCTACAAATTACTACTGCTTAAGGATATTTTCAAGCTGTGGAAATCTGAAGGCACTTTACAAAATTAGTAAGTTTAAAGATAAAAATTCCACCCCCACAGCCTCTTTATACCACTTCACCCCATACAGGTGCCAGGAAAAATAATTTCTGGAAAAATCTCTGAATACAAGAAATCTGTCCAGCAGTCGTCAATGTGACCCTTCATGACTTCAGTACAGGGGTCAGAAGGATACTGCAGAAACTGCTCAAGTTACCTTTTTTTATTAGCTTGGACCGTGATGAGCAGAAAAATCTTACAGGCAGCTGAGTAAGCATCAACTTGGTGTTTGACAAGACTGACAAGACAGTCTCCATGGAGCTGTTTTACTCATAGCGTGAATCCACTTTGCCTTCTTGGGTCAAACTCTAGAAGGCATCAAAAGATCTTTATTATCTTTGCTTGCTATGTGAATGAATGCTTTGTTCTCACCGATATTTGGAGAGTGGCTGCTGCTTGTAACTATTTCTCTATTCACATGTGCACAAGGTCTGCTATTTGCTATTTATTATGCATAAAAAGTACATCATTTGGCCAGAGAAGAGAAAAATACTTTTAACTTAAGGGATATATCCAGTGGCACTAATAAAGAACAAGTAAAAATTAAACAGTGTGCAAATGCCCCATAGTTTTAATCCTGTTTGTTCAGACTACACAGCAAATAGACATTCAGAAATCACTCACTAGCTAGAAAGTTGGGAGCTAAATGTATGTTGCACAGTAAGTGCTGGAAATGATTTGACCACCTCCTGTAGGAAGAATGCACATGTTGAGCCACTGCCAAGGCAAAGTGTCTGTGGTGTTGTATAGGACTGTCTGTGTATAGGTTTGGATCAAATTCAAACATCCTCCAAAGATTAGGGATAATTGGACTAGAAAATCTGTTTTCAGTTCTCCTTAGATGGTAGCAGTGATGTTCAGGCTTGGTCAAGACTTCTCTGGAGCAGGAGGCAGGGAGAAGGGGAGGAGGCAAAGAAGGTTAGGGGAAAGGGAAAAAGGAAGAGAAAAAAAGGAAAGGGGAGGGGTAAAGGGAGAAGGAGGAAGGGGAACAGGAGGAGGGGAGAGAGACAGCAAGGGAAAAGAGGAAGAGGAAATGGGAATGAGAATGGGAAAAGGGAAAGGGAAAGGGAATGGGAAACGGAAAGGAATAGAGGGTCCCTCAAAACTCACATTCTGTTTCCTGCTTGTCTATAATGAGAACAGGATTGTCCTCTGCCTGTTTTATGAGGAACAGTAAAAAAATACCCTTCTTTAAGCTTTGTTAAATCTTCTGTCTCCCAGAGACTTTAAAAAACAGCCCTGCAAACTGAATTCTAAAGAAGGTTCTTTAAAGAAACGGATTCATAAAGAAGTAACTTTTTAAAATTTTAATACTTCATTTAAAAAATCTTATTGAAGTAGGTTACTGTTCTTGCAACTGGAATTCTTTTCATTCAAGGAATCCATTTTCCCCCAAAATCTATGTATTGGTTCAGTGTCTCTACATTTGGTTAAAACTGTGTTGTCGGAGTTCAGTGTAAGCCAATTTGTATGAATTTTCAGTGAGCATAAAAAGAAGAGGACAACCTCTCACAACGTAAGCGACTGAAACAATACATCTGTACTGCCAGACATTATCATAAAAGTTATGAAAATGGGATTTAATAATCAGATATTTCTGCTTTAAATATACAAAATCCCAGTAATGGATTTTCTTTTCTACATTTTTTTAACGACTGCATTCTCGGCATGAAATTTTGTATTCTACAGGGAATCTTGGCTTCTAAGTGTTTTCAGATGAAAAAAATGTGATTCACTGTTCACATATTTTGAAAGCAGCAGATGACCATATGCAAAAAAGAAAGGGATGGCGAGCAAAAATTTTAGAAGAGTCATAACTTCTTTTGGAAAAATATTTGAAAGGAAAGGGGTTTGATAATTCTATCATGTAGAAAGAGTTCCTGGGGTCCAGTTTCAGCTGGAATTCTTTGAATGTTCTAGTTGGTTAAAAATCATGCTCAAATAAAAAATATTCATAGTCTGCAAACAACTTGTATTCTTTTGATAGAGATGCTAGATGCATTTCAGGCATTCTACAGAGTACAAGGTCATAGATCCTTTTTAACTTATCATGGTGTAATTTGAACACAAGACAGAGAGCTGAGGAGATTGGCAGTGGCACTGTCTGGTCTGATCTGTTCATAGCAAATAAAGCTGTTCAGGGATGTTTTACTGAAATTTTTTTTTTTTAATTGAAAAAAAATTATCAGACAAAAGATTCATCATTTTTCATGCATTTTTAACCAAAATCTGAAATGTAAGAAATAGACTTTGGCAGGATAATACTTCAAGACCATACAATAGGATGTCTAGTAATGGCATAACCTAAAAAGCGGAAAATTCTGGTACCAGTCCCCACATCCTAGACAGGTGCTTTAAGCCATTTCTTCTTCAGAGGCATGTTTCTCTCAGCTTCTTATAATGGACCTATTCCATTTGCCTAACTAACTAAAGATTGAAAGAAGAAGGGACTTGTTTTTTCTGTCATTTCTCCACCAATAGGCTTTACAGTCAATCTCCCTGTCATTGTGTCCTGTCCCCACCCCCACCCCCCAGCTTTGCTCCTATGGTTATTCATTTATACAAATTAAAACAGTTTCAATAGAGAAGACTGATGACCCTCTTTTTGCTTTCATGCCATATCCATAACACCAAGGGACTCATGCCCAGGTCATGCAGCTGAATTTGGGTAGCTGATGTCGAAGACATTGGATGGTCAGAGGCAAAGCAGGCCCTGGGATCCAAGCCTCAGCAGTGAGCTATGTGCTGATGTGTGGGTTCACCTCCTCTCATACCCTGAAGAATCTAGGTTTCACTAGCTAATGAGCAAGAACATGTCTGACACCCCTCCACTGCAGCATTTTGGAATATGTCAGTGGTCTTTCTCCCTGGTGATATCTGATTGACCCTCTCCTGTAACAGAACAAGCCCTGTGTGAAATGCAATGCATAACTTTAGCTCAGTCATTTATTTATTTCTTCATTACACCTTGAGCCACAGTTAGCCCATCCATTCTTTCATATCGATTCAGTATGAATATTTAGAAAGCAATATATGCTTCACTATAGGCTCCTTACTTTTATAGCTCATGTTTGAAGCCATTACGCAGATGTTATACTCTACATATGTGGAGAGGCACAATCAAATAGGAAATCCTGGTTTGTGTTACCTCCTGACTAAGAAAACTGTGTCAGAATCACATTAAAGTCTCTCTGTCTCCATTTGAATCAGTGTAACCATGTTCAGACAGAGAATGGGGAAGCACTGTTTATTGCCAGAACTGGATCGAATAAACAAGTTAATTCAAAATATGGGCGATGAGGAAACAAAATCTGCAACAAACCTGTATGTAGAAAAAGAGACCTTTGAATTCTGGAGTGAGAAGTAAGAAGTAAAGACAGAAAGGGCCAAAAAAAAAACCCTTCTAAGAGGCTAGAGGGTAACTCGTAGAAAGTAAGATGGATTTGATTAGATGATATACATATCATTAGGCTACTATTTATTAAATATCATAATTGTTCATGACACCTGTCAGACAAATAGAAGATAATGTGTTTGTTCTGCACTGAATTAAATCAATGGCAAAACTTCAAACAGCTTCAGAGAGAACAGCAACATTGTCTTTGTGTCTGTCTGAAGGACATTCACCGTGAAATTTATCCAACAGTGTCAACTCATTTTCTTGTTCAGTTTTGGTGAACTCAGGTCCAACCATAAGTGTTCTGAGAAGCAAAAGAGGACTGCATGGGCACAATTCATCACCGTGACAAATGCAATTCTCTTTAGGGTTTTGGAAGACAAAACTTATTCATTTCTTTAAAGTACAGACAGCTGGGAATGATAGCACAGCAATAACAAATTGAGAAAATAATGGTCATGAGCACTCCAGTAACTTTTTAACAGGATTTTGTGTAAATTATGATTTCAACTCTTGAATTTTTTACTAGCTTTGGGAGCAAAGTTTTAACTCTTCTCGACATTTCCTAGAAGCGTCAGGTCTACAGATAGAAAAGTCTTAATTATAAAACAGAATTCATTCAAAAAGTACTCTGCTCAGCTTGTGAATGAATGAAAGTTAGGATCAAATAATAAATATTGCTTCAGCAGAAGTACCACAAAAGAGAAAAGTACACCATCACAGGCAAGCACATTCAAGCTGCTTGACATCTCTGGGTTTCCGAACTCCTTGTTGCCATCAGCTTAGACAATTACCACCACAGCACTGGGTTTGGCAGCTGTAACCACACTGTGTTTTTCCAGGGTGCAGTTTGAATAACTGTGCTATGTAAGCCATGACACATGGGCCCTGGTCAAAATGCTGCACCCACGCAGGATCTTTGGCATCCTCACCTCCTCCAGCACACAGCAGCCTGCACAGGCCCCCAGTGGAGGCTGTCTGCCCCAACCATCCAGCTGACTCCCCTGGGCTGAGTATTGACAGCAGCTTGCCTAGGGTCCTGGCCCCTCATGTGCTGGGTAGGATGTAGGGAGATTGCAGCACAGATATGGGCAGGAGGATGCCTGGAAAGGATGGATAAGACAGCCGATTGAGAAAGAGAAAGATCGTAATTAGGTACTGCTCTATGGTAAATTCATTGCTGTAAATACTTGTCCAGTTGCAGCCTCAGTAATAATCTTTTGCTTCGTGGTGATTGCTTATCCCCAGAGGTAGCCATAGCATGAAGCAGCTGGTCAGCAAAGGCAGCTTATCTCCATAAATAAGCAATCACTACTGATGAAGAGGACTGGTGATCAGAAGGTATAAACTGTTCCTACATCCCCGCAGTTGATGGGCAGTGACAGCTTGCTCCAAGTAGTATTTAGTCACTGCCTTGAGCTAGACAACACTGATCCTGCCAACAGAAATTTGCTCGTGATGGTAAGAATGAAATACTTCTGCCTGAAATTTCCTGGAGTTCAACGCTTTCTGGATGCATCCTCCTTCCTGAGCATCCACTGAATGCCTCGGTAATATGCCGATGGCATTGATTTGCCTGGGATTTCTGGCTGCACGGTGAGCCATTTAAGCTAACCTGTGTGACTCTGCTGTGAAATGGACTGGAAGCACTCGTGCAGTTAGTTACTAGGTAACAGCTGAGAGGAAGCAAGGATCAGCTTCCCAAATTGTTTCCATATGCAGGTCTTTTGGGTAAAAGGTCTGGGCCATTCCCAAGAAAGCTGATTTAAGTCTTGAGGTCTGAGTGCTGGTATACTTCATTGGTGACTGTAATTACCCTGTGCTCAAGCTCCCAGTTATCATTTTAGTTTCAAGTGCATTTGCTGTGTGGATGCTTAGAGTAGTAAGCCTTAAATTTCATCTCGCTGGCATATTGTAGCCATGCAAATATGCCCGAACATTTGTTCTGAAATTCCTCCTGCCCAGACCAATAACTCCTTTTAATTTCAGCATTTTAATTCAACAGTTACAATAGCCCATCCCAACTCCACCTCAGAGAAAAAGCCACTTGCACATGCTGTCTAAACTGTAAGTCCACACTCCAGGTCTCTTTCCTTGCAATACTTTTATCCTGATTGCCTTAACGACGCAGACCACTGGTTCCTACAGCTTTATGTATTCCAACTCTGTACAATGTTAATTTATATTCATGGAAAGAAGGTACCAGTTTTGTTAAATAAAAATTTGGTTCTATAAGCTTACACTTTTTATTCTAAAATTCATCTATGCCTAAAGGAAGGAAATGTTTCACTGATTTGCTTGTTTTATAGGAAAATGACATTATGCAACAGAATTTGTCCTGCAGAACAGGAAGAATTTTAAAGTGCCTAGGCTGTAACTTCTCTGTGGTGATTCCAGGGTGAAATGATGAGCAGCTTTGATATTGTTTTCTATTGGTGAGAATACAAAATGAAAAGAAATGATTGAAAAATTATTGAGTAGACAAGTCTAATGCTGTTGATTCCAACTATTGACAGATGATATAAAATGGAGTACTAATGAATCAACATATTTATTAGTGTAAGATGAATTGAAATTATTTGAAATTTACTAGCTGCCCCTTTGCCTCTATTAAAAAAGAAAAAAAAAAGTGAAGTATGACAACCTGTGAGAGATTTTAAATAACTCAGTCTCTACAGAGTTTTCATTATTTCCTCTGTTCTTGCTGCAATGGTGGCCCCATAATACCAGGTGTCTTTTCTGGTATATTGTGCTATGCAGTCACGCCCTTTCACATCAGGTTGGTCAGGCTGCTGAAAAGAAGTTACATTAATTTCCAATGTACTTAATGTCTATTGACAGACAGGGAAATGACATCTTCACTTCCCTCTTTTTCTGCCTGTGTGACACTCCACCTCTATTTGGTGGAGAAGCCCAGAGAATCGGTGAAACCTTGCTTGTTCCTGTTGGAGCTATTACAAGGTAGTTTGATTATCCTGGGTACCAAAGGTTCAGGGTAGAAACAGGAACCCACCCTTTAGTTCTCTAGCATGGGGTGCTGTCATGTAGGGTCATGTGTCATTTTCTTCCAGAGGAGTGTGCTGGTGAACTCCTAAAGCTTCTGCTGTTTCTCATCAAGTACTTTCCAGCCTGCCAGTACTGTTATCAGTGAAAATATCTTGGTCACCTCCTCGATCTTCAGAACCACGTCTGAATAATTTTGGCTGTGGTTAGATTAGGATCAAGTGGTTTTGACACACAACACTGCTTAGTAGGCATCCAAGTTTCCTCTTGAATTCAGTTGGTTCTTCACTCTTATAGCAATCACATATACAGAAATGACATTTAGTTAAGTATTAAGCTTCTTTCAGAAAAATAATCCACTGCTTGACTTTTTGTGTAATATAATGTCCCAATGAGCATTTTTCTACTTCTTTTCTGCCTTGTTGTCTGGCTTTCATTTCTTACTCTCTCTGCATCTCATTTTACTGTAAACAGGACGAAATGACTTGTCATTTAATGAAAACGTGAACAATTTTGACTAGAGGGAATTTTGGAGAGGTTTGAAGTTAGACGGTAATGTCCACTTTACAGAGCATCTCTCTGCTCTCTTCTTTCATAAGAACAAAGTAGCTAATGCACTGTAGTCAACACAACATTCTGCACTCATAAACCCTTTTCCTGGGAAAAAAGGGGGGAGAAAAAAGTACCCACATAGCTTTTTAGTACACCAAGAATCAGAAGAATGCCAAGAATGATGAAGGCACTATTACACAGAAGTCGGTGTCTTTTTAACCCAGCACTGTAGACATAACATAGAAGCATGCTGTCCATCAAGCAAGAAGGAATGTTGTTATCTTGACATGAGTGCTTATTATGTTCACTTCATTTTTTTTTTATCTGGTCTGCAGAAGTAATGTGTGGCAATGGCTTGGCTAAATATTGGCACACTGTTGAGAGAAATGTACAAAATAAGTTCTTAAACAGTCAAATTGGGTTGGTTTTGTTATTGTGGAGGTAAAGAGCAAGAGCAATTTAGGTCATGAGAATATTCAGATTGCTCTGTGAGATAGCAGTGGAGGTAGAAATGCTAGCCTGCTTCTTATACAAAATCATCTCAAAATTAGTCAAGCTACTGATACATCTAATCCCAGTGTAACACCCCTCAGTTTAAAACCATCCTCCAAAGAATACCCCTGTATCTGCTAATCACAGAAACATAGACATGCCAAACAACTTTTCAGTTTTCAAGCAGGGTTTATTTGCATCCATTCTGTGAGATTTTGCAACTTCAGGCCACCCACGTCAGTTTATTTTCCAGTGCCTACTAGCATTTTGGTGTGCCTAGGCAGTCCTTTGCCCGGTCAGATTTTCTAACTTTTTTGAGCAATTAGTTCTGAAGACCTTTTCGACAATGCTGATGTGAAATGTCTCCAGGCCTGTCCTTTCTTTTTATAATATGCTCAATTGTCTTTTTGTTTGTTTGTTTGAATTCATTTTGGCTAAGTGGAATTTCTTTGCATTCTTGGACATCACGATGCATGCAATTTGGAAAAGGTGGTTTGCTTCCAGAAGGCACAGTGGGAAATTTTGGATAATGTTTTTCCTTTTTCTGGTTAGGTTTATATGGCATACAATAGGAATGAATGATAAACTATCTGCCCGTGGAAACAAGGCTTTGTATACAGATAACTTTAGTATTTTGGGATCCCCTTGGAATCATTAGACCAAGCAGAAACCAACTGCTAACACATATAAATATACATTGGCAGAGAAATCAGTAGAGCTTTTGGAAAATTTCTGAAGTACCTTTGGGGATTTGGATAATTTTAAAATGTGAAAGTTGTACATATGAGAGATAGTGTAAAATTGCATCTTTCCATAACACTGGCTTTGAGGACAGACTTTCATATATGACCTGAATGTGACATGACCGAACTACTTTGGTCCCAGAAGCAGACTAAAGAAATATGATCCCACCAGCACCCACCATCAGCCTTCAAAAACTAGTTCATGTGGAAACACAGCTTCTAGGGCAGTGAGGCAGGCAAGCAACTCTCTTAGCTTTCTTATGATGTATGATTTCAGGATTTCCCCAACTTCTTTACTAAATCCAGCCAGTCTGGAGAAGTAATATCCATGACTCAGCAGGAGCGGGAGTCTTCTGTTCTCATAAGACAACAAAGAGCTTTTTCTAGGCAAGTGCTGCAAACAGAGAATTCTTTGTAATGCAAAAAAAAAAATTATGGTGTACCCATGTCAATGCAAGATTAAACATCTGAATATTCAAAGACTTTCATCCAATCTTTTTTTATTTCTTTCCTTAACTGTTCTTACAGACTCCTTCTTTCTGGACGCCTGTTGGATAATCAAAATGAAACTACTAAGCGAATCTTTGCTGTCAGTTCATTTTCAGCACATCCTGTGTCCTGTATTTTTAATCTCAAGATCAAGCTTTGTTTCCTCAACTTCACTAACCAACTAACCCTCCATAATCAGCTTCATCTGCTCACTTTAAGTAGCAGAAGTCCATGCTGAGTGTCTAAATGTTTTAAGTGAGCTATCAGGATGGTTTCATATTAAGAATTTCTGGGAAATTGTTTGTTTTTTTTTTTAATTCAGGAAATTGTTTTTAAGATTAACACTACAACACCACCTTTGAAAATTGAGTTCTCAGAGGGTGGGAAATGATAAAGTTTCTTGCTTCTGGAATAATTGCATGGGTATATATTCTGATATGGTTTTAATTATATCGTCATGTAGCACGTTTTCCCTGGAACCACTGGCCAGAAGCTAAGGATCACCACAACTCTCAGTGTTGTCCTTTTCTCTGAAAGCAGGGTAAACTGGATTGACCTTGCTTCTGATAGTCTGCACAAAAGCCATAACAGAAAAGAAAATCCCACTAAACCAAAGACTGTTGTATATGTGATTCTATGTCTATGGAGATACTGAAAGAATAAATCATGCAATATTCTACTGGAAGATACTCAGGAACCATACTAACAAGGCCAATATATGAGCTTGTAAAGGGTGGATGTGGAAACTAAATAATATTTTCAAATCACAGGATTTCTGTACTGAAAATGGCCATGTGGGAAGATAAATTTCCACATTATGGAACCAATGTTTTCCATTGTTTGTTATATTCAGTATACTCTAGTGAAGTTGTAAAACCAAGTGTTCAGAACTTAAGAAGTGCCAGAGCAAAAGGTAGCCATACAACTGTAATACATTTTTCCTCTCAAAGGACACCTGCCTCATTTTTTAGTGCTTCTCAGGGTAGATGCATCTGGAAGATGAATGAGGCCAAGTTTTGAAAGAAAAGAAAAGATGGTCCCATAGAGGGAGATGGCTGTCCTTCAGGGAATGCCTTACTCTATGTTTCTGCCATTAAGTTTGTGTGTGATCTTGGGCAAGACTTTTAAATCACAGTTTCTCCAAGGGATTTAGTGAGTACGTTCCTCATTTTCTGATACTAATTTAAGATTCTCAGATCTTTATTAGTAGAAATGCTGAGCGCTCACACCTGCAACTGAAATCAATGGAACCTGCATTTTGAAAAAACTGTGCACTGTGGAAAAGCAAGTCATTCTGTTTCAAGTTGGTTACACCACACTGATGGACACTTTGATCATTTTGCCTGTACCCTCCATGTATCTTGATTTTTCATTTGTAAAATGAAAGCCAGCTTTGGTATTCTTTTAAGATAATGAACGAATTAGGCCAGAGTTTCAGGAAGTTATAGACCTAAAAATGTAGATCACAAAGATCTTAAAAGGCTTCTTCAGATGTTTCACCTAGATTCTGAAGCTTTTAATGTATCCTATAATATTGAAGGAAATGTTGAAATAAATCAATTTAAATAAGAGCTTACAAGTATTTTTTCTAAATATTGAAAATACTTTTTATTGAAAATATTTCTCTTAGTAAGGCCAAAATAAAAATGTTGGATTTTTAAGAATTAATGTGGTTTATTTTTAAATACGTCTCTCAGTGGAATGTTTGTCTTTCAAAATCTGGACTTTTTCCAAAACCCCCGAATTTTGCCTAAAATGTTGCATGCAGTTCTAGCAGTATAACACTTCACAGGAGTGTTGTGGCTTTTTTCAGTGCTTACGAACCAAGGGAGCTAGACCTGAAAATGTATTTGGGGCTTTATTTTATTTTCATGTTTCCTACTTTTTTTGCTTTTTAAAGTGCTAGGGATGTGATCTGCTGTGCGCTTCAAAACAGAAGCTGCGATGTTTTTGTGTGTTTCGTCTTTTCTTGCATTTTATCCAGGCTCATCACATAAACAAGGACTGTAGATGCCACAGTGGCATGTTCTTTCATGTTTGTGCATTTCGGACAGCCATGTTATTTTTATGAGAGTTTTCCTGGGCAGCTCTTTCAGTGACAAGTGTGATTTAGGTACCCTTCCCCTCTTGTCCCTGTCTTACTTGTGCCGGTACATAACCTACCAGAACAGTGTATCTAACTGGGGAAATGATCAGCCAAACACTAGACACTCCTCAGGGTTGTCTGAAATCACATCTTCTTCCCTCATACCAGACTGCAAACATAGTGTTGGGGCACCTGAGGGGGCACTGGAGAGGGAATGGTGGTTGGAAAAAACAGCTGGGCAGTGGACAGGGAATATGGACTGACAAAAGTTACCTTAAACAAATGCCTGTGAAACCTGGGCCTGGCTTAAACGAGAGCAAGTGAGGTGTAGAGATAGTGCCTTTCTGGGAATAAAGTTTACCAGTTCTTTTAAATAATGGATTACTTTAATGTTACTCAAGAAAAAAAAAAATTTAAAAAATATATTGTTAGAGAACAGAGCTGTAAATACCCTCAGGCAATTTCATATGGAGAAGGGAAACCAAAACAAAACGAGAAGTCATTGGCAATATGAACTGCTACTGATTAAATTTGCTCTTCTGAGCTCTGCTAGGAAACACACAAAAACTACAGAGTAAACTTGCTTGAGAATAAGTCGCAACATTGAATAAAGTTTACAACACCATGAATGGTCTTATTAAGAGAATGTAAAACAGCACTTTTGAGGAACAAAAATAGCACACTCTACTGTCTTTATTCCCATTATAAAACCAGCAAAAACTTAGGCACCAGCTGCCTGCAGTCTCCTTTTGCCTTAGTAAATATTAATGGCTCATATCACTTGGTAGGATTAGAGTCTACAGGGATTTTTTTTATATGTACCTGTTTGTGGAATAATTGCTGGAGGTCACTTATTGATATGTCCCCCTCTTAAGGGATGGTAAACCTCCAGGGTGGAATGCAGTGGATATACAAGAAATCTGTTCCATAATAATTCCCTAAGCAATATAGCCTGCAACCTTAGATGTTAGCAACACCAGGGGAGCTTGGTATGCTGACTCTAAGAGAAACAACATGGAGGGTGGAGTGGAGGGAAAGCACTGTGGCCTGCCTCTATGATATCACCACAGGGATGGGGAACTGGAACTATTGGAACAAGAATGGAAGGTCCCTGCATTGAATCCACTGAAGCAAGGAGGTGAAACAATGTCAACGCTATGGCCTTACTTCTGATTTATATCGTAAGTGCCCAGTCCAGGAGTAGTGACAAGCAAAATCATGTCCTCCGGGTGAACTTTGCTCATTATAATCTTGTTATAATACCAAAACACACCTCCATCTCAAAAGCTACCCGCCTTCAAGGTGCAACCACCCCTCACTGAGCATGCACTCTGAATTTTCTCTAGCATATACCTTTAAAAGTAAAGTGAGGAGATTTTATAGCAATCATAATAAAGGTATGTATGACTAGAGTCGCTCAAGCTCCACCTAAAAATAAGAAAATAGTAAAAAAGGTCTTAGGAGAGGAGGAATGCTAGGGAAGATGCCATCATAGACAAGTCCAGAGGACATCGCTGACTTCTGGGATCAGTCAATAGGCTGAACCTTTCTTGCCCCCCCATAGAGATGCTTACTGGGTAAGATTTGAACCCCCGGTTATACCAAGTGCTCCCCCGGGAAACTTAGAGATCTCCATAGAGTTTTTCCATAATTTAATGTGTTTGTAGTTGACTGTATTATTCATATTCTTGCTACTTGCACATGCTTTGCAGACAGTGTATTTATCACTGGCAATCCCAAAAGAACCTGTATTTCTGTTGCTTTAATAAACTGTACTATTCATTAAATCTAGCCATCATAGTTTGTTGAACGTGACCACACTTCTTAAGTCTGGCCGTGATTGATAGTTTGTTGAACACAACTAGATTGAAAGTATATAAACCTATTTGTGCATCCATAATGGTGATAGTTCAATATATAGTGAATGTGACCAGAGTTACAGCATTGAATTGGGTATCAATCAGAATCTAAGCCTAGCTGCCCCTAGCCCCTCTGATATCTGAGGGCAACCTGGCGTGCAAGGGTATTTATTTTCTGCCAAACTTCTTTACCCTTTAATGCAACAATGTTAAAGACCTTTTACCTCACAGTTCAAGGAAAGTTGTTTCCACAGTTCGATATTCAGGATGTCCATCAGCTTGATATTGAAATATTGTAATTTACCTTGTCCCCAGTAAAATATTTCCAATGGGCAGTACTGAAGTGCACAGAAAACAGATAATCACTCTTCCTCTAAATGTACTAGTGGTATTGTATTACCCATAATTAAGAAAAGAAACTCAATTCAAGAAGAGTTTATTTCATATGGGTTCATAATTTTCCTGTGGGATAGTATCTTTCTAGACACTAAACTGCACTAGCAATTAATTTTGCGTCTGAGGTATCAAACGGTCTTAAAATGCGTGTGGTCCTCCTCAGGCATCAGTTCCATGCTCTTCAGTTGCTTCTTTTCGTTGCATGAAATTATTCAACCTCTATTCCAGTCAATTCCGAGATCAGTTTACCCACACAAGGGACAGATCTCAAACGATGAGTCTGCAGTGCATTCCACAGAATGACTCTAAAAGTTGTAGATATAGTCCTAGCTTTAATTTAATTGTTGTCTGTACTCAAGAGAACGTAAATAAGGTCTTGGCTGTGCATTAGCTGCCTGAAGTGTCCGTCAGGGTTCCAGGCAACTTAGTGCAGCCTGCACTGGAAGCCAATCTTACTGTTGCTACTGCCATAAAAATTAGACATATTAAACTAGCCATGGTTACTTTATCTCTGCATAAACTACAGGCATGCTTTCCGACTGCAATCTAGACAAGCTTCAACTGGAACAGGGAATATCTGGATTTAATGCATCAGACTGACTCAGCTGGACTGTGGGTGGCAGAACCAGTAAGAAAATGCAGGGGTAGGGGAAAAGACTGTGGTGAGAGCAAGACCGGATATTGTGGATGTTTTTAAAAAAACAGTGTTGCTAGCCTTCATTTGTTGCTGCCAAGATGGTTTGATCCTCCACTGCTTGCACTTGTGTAATGTGAGAGCATGGGTAGGTGATAAGAAATGCAAAGGAATGACTGACTGCTTGAACTGTACAACAGGGAACAGTCAGGTGTCCTGATCATTTGTACTGCTGGGCATAATACATATGGACAATTAGAGCACTTTAATTTTATTTAGCCTTTCAAGATAGGAAAGTAACAATAGTGACAAACACATCCTCCAGGATTTCCCCAGCTGTTCACCGAGAAATATCCACAAAAGACTGGAATATTTAATTCCTTGCTCTGTTGTTGACTCCTTCTAGGATAATCAGGAAGTTGCTTAACCTTGATCTGTTTGTAAGTTGAAAATTTTCAGAGAATTCTGACAAACATGTGGCAAAAATTGTTTAATTTGATAACATACTTTTGATATCTCCGGTTTACATAGATTTGCATTACACAAGATAAATTTAAATCATTGGGAACTATAGGATTTCATTGCCTCATCTAAGCATAACACGGTTCCTGTATTCTTGTTCTATTGTTTATTGGTAGAATTTCAAAAGGCTTCCCCTTTGAAGGCAGCTGGTGACCTACTGTATTTGATGACCCTCACTGCAAGACACCAGGCAAGCACAGTCAGAGATTAACCTGATCCAAAGAAATAATATTTAACACAAATTGTCAGAGGGAAATTCAAATTGTGAGTGTTTCTTCAGCTGAATTTCTGATCTGAACTCTGTGTATTTATTCTAAAGGTCAATAGGTAAACTTTTAATGAATGTGTGAACAGTAACACATGGAAAAGCAGAATTCCTATCAATGCAGACTCACAGTCCTTTTCTTTATTTCATGGACTAGGCCATATCCAGCAGCACAGGGCCAGAAATTACACCTACTTGAGCCAGGAAACTTCCTGAGTCTCAGGAAAGACACATCTGTACAGAAAACATGAAGGATCACACACATCACTTCTGCAGGTTTTCTTCTTCTTCCATACAGTCTTTCACTGATGGAAAACGCCAAATGGAGTTGCTGGATCAGCCGTCTCTTAGGATGTTTCTAACAGTCCCAACCCTTTCTGACATTCCTGGCTCACTTCCTCTGTTGTGACCCTGGAGCTTCTGAAAACCTCTGTGCTGTCACCAGGCTGCTGGAGCCTTGCAGGTGTTCCAGCCCTGGGGGCTTCATGGCTCACCCTCAACAGAGACTTAGAGTCTAAGTCTTCTCATTTTATCAATTTCTAAAAGAAAAAAAAAAAAGGTGTTCTGCTTTTCTATTATTTAGACTGAAAATATCTGTGAGGTGTCAATGGACCTTACTAGGTGGGAAAACAACTGAAAATTCTTCTGTATGTGTGCATGAGTGTTATACTGTAGCTCTTATTCTGGGCTGGCACACGGTACCTTAGGTAAAAGACCTAAAGAGTCTTGTAAGAAAAAGCTCTCTGTGCAACCCAACCTTCTTGGTTTATGTAAAGATTTTTTTAAAATCTCCAGCATCCTAACCTGTACTAGAATTAGAATAATAAAGACATATATTCTGCAGGTGTAGTCCAAAGGAAACATTTTCCCTGCAACTGGAATTGTCTTATGCTTACTTCAGTTCAGCTTAATTGAGTATCCCACTGGCTGGGATTCTATTTTATTTCACTAATCTAAAGAATCTGCTGCATTCAGAGGAGAGAAAGAAGATGGCTTCTTGAAATAGGATACTGTTGATAAAGTGTGGAAAAGTTCTCTTCCTGAAAACAATAACCTACATCTAATGGTAAGAAATCACCAACAAATTCCATTATGTTTGTGGGCTTGACATGTGGTGCTTATTAAATGTAGGAACAAAGCCACTTTATACATCATAATGTTCACATTACAAATTCACTGCTTATAATGGTGCTGCAAGTGTGTATGCAATTTTTCTGAACTTATGAAATATATTTCTGACACCTCTGGTATTGATGTATGCATGCACGATATTGTCCCAGTGCAGTAAGGGAGACTTAACTGATGTCTGCAAGATTTGATTTATTACAAGTAAATATGATTGCCTTCATAATCTGATTTTATTATGTTCGGGGCTCTCGCAGGTAAACTTTTAGTAGAAGGAAGAAGACCAGTTTTATTAAACCAGTCTATTTCTGCAAACCAAATCGTTTCTTGACAAAAAAAAAAAAAAAAAAAAAAAAGAAAGAAGGAAGGTCAAGAAAGAGAAAGATAAAGGATAATATTTTAAGCCAAACTTCATTCCCTTACATGAATATTCTGGAATACTTTCTGTCTCTGTTAGACAAGAAGGCAGAGAACCAACCTGGCCACGCCACTGAACCTCTGCAGGAACAAGGCAAATGCTGCCGCTAGAACTTCTATAGTTGCAACATTACTTTGATATTCCCTCAGAAGTCCTTGCTATAAAGTGTGGCATCATCTCCTACAGTATTTGTTTTGCACTCTATGATTCCAGAGCTGTGCAGAAGATAATATTCCATACATACTTCTGTGCAGCATGCTTTTCATGCCTTTTTTTTTTTTTTTTTTAAATATATAAGAGGTGGCAAAATTGCAAAGACACTTCCTGCCTGAGTGGGATATGGGATTACATATATTGACCCTTTTATGCAAAAAAATAAAAACACAGTAGTGTTCTGTGTCTTCCCATGCTGGTGAGCCAATTAGTACTTGGGTTATATGCAGTCTTATTCCCTTGTGCAAGCTAAAAACATTTTCTTCATATTGTCCAAAAATTTTCTGTAGAGCTAAACATATTTTGTTCTCTTTTATGTTGATGTAAATACCAAGCAACCCACTGAAGTCAGTATAGTTGTGGGCACCTTATCATATGAGCAAAAGAGAAATGAGATGACTAACTGAAAGAGTTGTCCAGCCAGTGTTTCAGCAAGCTGGAGAGCATCTATCCAGTACAAGCAGGCAGCAATTTAAAAGTTGTTTCATCATAGCAATTGTTTGATTTGAGAGGATCAGTGATGACACGTTAGTTACTGTGAGATGATACCCTTTCCTGGTAAGATTTTGAAATCCTGAGTATGCATCCTATTATACAATGTTGTCCAGTTGCATGGCTTTTAAGACTGCATATTCACTTTTTGGCTATAAGCACTTAGATGTCTGAATTTAACACAATTCTTTAACTCGAAAAAAAAGGTTTTGAAGACAGCATGGAAAGATATGTTTCGGAGAGCTGGCTTCTTTATTTTTCTGCTCACGTTAAAAAAAAAAATAATATGGTGAACGCTGCAGTTTGGCTTCTTTGAACTGAACTGGGGCTTCTGTCCCACCCGACTATTTATCATTAGGCTCCTTTTCAAATGCAAAACCAGAAAAAACCCACAAAAACTTGATTGAGATACTACCCATATCCTCCAAAATCTACTTAGTCAAGCTAATGACACTCTATGGCAATTCTTGGAATGGTTACTAACTTCTAAAGGAAATTAAGCGCTCTGTTTAAATGAAGAAAATCTGGTTTGTCACAATAAGATCAGATAGGTATGCAGGTTTTAGAAATGGAAAAGAAGCTTCTGTTTTGCATTGTTGCTGATGTGGGTAGCAGGACAGTCAATTTGAAAGGACAACAGCAAAAGAGCACAGAGAGTAGAGCTTTACAGTGATGCAACTTAATTTTTTTCTGTATCTCTACATACAACTTACTGCATACTGCTATTCAACAACATTGCACAGACATAATTTTTTCCCACCTGTTTTGATTGCTACTGTATTCATGACCATTTGTTGCCAAGAGTAACACACAGACCTATTTTCAGCTGATGTATCTGTCTCAGACTTGGCTTAATTATTGCTGTTATCTTTGCTGTCCTTTCAGTGGGAAAGGTGGTAACTATGCTTCTACAGCTAACATAGGGACAAAGGCCTAATTCTGTTTCACTGTAAACTGATTGCATGTGTTGTTTTCCAGGGAGTTATTCTTACACCACAGCAAGTCCAGAATCACATTCAGAGAATGAAAAGATGTAAAACCCCAGATGTATAAATCTAAGGAGCAAAAATTCCATCATATCCAGGGGACAGATGAACTCATTCCAATAGCTCTCAGAAATGGACTAGGAAAAACACCACATTATTAATGTGTGCGTATGTGTGTGTTTACTTGTATGAAATACATATTTAGACCCTGCAGTGGGAAATAAAACCCAGCAATATATCTTTTTATTTCTTCAATGGTATTAAGTTCTTCAGCAAAGGGTAACAAAAAGTTTAGTTACTCTGTAGACATAAGTCTCTGATATGGTATAAATATAATATGTGATGGTGGACAGTGTAATGGAATTTTATTTTCATCCAGTAGGGATGACTGTACAGAATCCATTAGTGGCTTTGCTTTGCTCTGCCACCTGTGAGTTATGCAGTCATTCCTAACTCATGAAAATGAAGTATGCTGTCCTTCCTGCCGTCAGAAACCCTATATTTATGAATACACGCAATGCAGAATATATTAATGTGTACAGTACTGGCTCATCTGTGGGCCTTCAGGTACATGTGAACCTATGCAGTATGTTCGTGAATAGGTCTTAATGTGTAGCTATATACCCATAATTATATAGGTTTGAGGCCACCATTTCTAGTAAATGAATGAATAATTTTAACTGAAGGTATGCCAAAAGATGTGTTTTTACAGGGAACTCCTCAGCCAGCAGGTACTTGCCAATACATGAACAAAGACAACACTTTCTGTTCTAAACACTCGAATTGAAAAATTCAGAATGTCATATAATGCAAATGACACACAGAGTCATAACAACACATTATTATCATTTATATTACTTCATTTCATGACACAATCACTGATAAATTGAAAGTAAAATGACAATAGCATCGTGAATCTCTCTTTTTTTCCTCTCTCTAAATTTTTTTGGTAAATAGAATCCTGGCTAACATTTGAAAGAATTCATCATTTCCTCATTTGGTAATTTCTTGTGAATTAAAACACTGTGTGACAGGAGATTTTCTAATACCAAAACCAAACTCTTTGAATAGAAATAAAATTGTACTCTGCAAGGTGCTTGCTCCCTGTCAATCCAGTACTTTTCATGTGCACTAAATTCACTTTAAGAAGAAGAGTCCATGGGAATTACAATTGAGTTCTTGAGGTGAGTTGCTGTGCTCGTTTTTTAATTTCTCTACATAATACTAAGCCCATTCAGGACACTTGAACACAGCAGATATTTGATGGCATAGTCCTCAGGATTCTGTTATAGGATCCAAATGCTGTAGTATAGTATTCTGTAAATGTGTCGATGTTCTACGTATACTATAGCAAGCCCTGATTTTTGTCAAATATTTTAATCTCAAACCTTTCATAGGCTACCATAAACTACAAAAACATCCATCAGCTAAGGAAGATTGCAGTACCAGAAACTAAGGGAGTGAATATTCTTAGCAAATTCTTTACCATTTGCACATGAAAGCAGGAGAGGTATTCTAGCTTTTAATGGCAATTTAGTTCAGTGGTGTAAAGCTGCAGCATCTTGTGATGTCTTGTGTTTGGGAAGCTTCTGATAGACTATGTGACAGAGTAGGTGGTAAGTGTGCTCAAAGATATGGCAATGCTTAGCATTCATTGATGTCTTCTAAGATTTGACAGAAAGAGGAGATGTTGTATTGACTGTTTGTTTACAACAACAACAGTAGTGCAGACATCGGGACTTAAGATTTCAGGAAAATGGAAAACAAAGGATGACTTTTTCAATCAAGGGAAAATTACTGTACCTTTGCTTGCAAAATATTCCTCTAAGCAACATAATTAGACTCTTCTCAGCTTTGGGAAAGTCAAGAAGAGGAATGGGCTCAAATGAAAGAGTTTGATCTACATCTTCTTGCCCTGGATGTTCCTGTGTGCTGCTTAATAATTTTCCTCTCTTCATTGGTGTGATTGAAAGCTTTTTGGATTATATATTTTTGTGTTTGTATAATAGCTCTCTCAAACCACCATGGTCTCTGTCTGTAGCTAGGCTTGCAAAACAAAATTGAGTGAAGTTGAGAAAACAATAGTAAAATTTTCAAAATGTCTGTAAGAAGAGAATGTTTTGAACATCAAATAATTGCAAGTATGTTAATGATTTTTTTAATGCAAGGGGCTGCTAACACTGAAGGCCACAGTTTGTCACCCACCCACAGACTCAAAATTTAAAAGACAAATTTTACAGAAAAGGTCTATCACAAAATGACTTGTGTTACTTTGCTGTGAGATAATTTACACCTCCTCCAGATAACCTTATTCATTCTCTGAAAGTGTAATATACAGAAAACCTTTAAACCAGACAGGAATGATAGCTCTGTAAGTAGTAAAATGACCCATTTTTCTTTATATTGCGAGATCTGCAAGATCATGTATCTTTAATAGAAACAAGGTACAAATTCCAGAGTTTTGCATGTTGTGATATACTACCTTTCATAATGATTGATCAGGGAATGACCACCAGTTGCTGTAAAATGCCATTATTTGATCACTTTCCACATTTCTATGGTAACTCAAATGAAATTGAGCAGCACAGCAAGAACACATGGTCTTGGACCAGATGTATTTCCTCGCTCCATCTAAAAGCCATCCACCTTTTTTGCCCTAAATTATTACTGGACAGCTACCTGGGGTATGTATATATATGTGACTTACTGACGGTGTTCAAAGGCACTAGTAAACCCTCAGTTTCTTAGTCTTAATCTAGCTACTGAAGCTTCTTAAGGGTATCAGCCCAAGCATATGAACTACAACCAGTTGTGGTGACTCCTGTTTCCAAACTCACACCCAGATAAAAATCTCTTTTCCAAGGACCTGGAAATAAATCTGCTTTGTTACATTGTCTTCTCAACCGAAATGTGACTGGAAATATCTGCCCTGATGTCAACTGAGGTAATTTCTTTGAGAACTGCTTTGCTGTGGGATAGAACTTCTGAGCTGATTGGGGAGTCCTGCATTGTGAGGCTGGTGGATGGCTCATAAAGTACTGTGAAAGCATTTATTTGTGTGACCATTCCGGGATAAGATTATATGTTAAATATAATTTTATTTTTGTTTGATCTAGTTCATCATGTTTCCTCCTTTAAGGTAACAGTCTAAGGCTATGTCTACATGCTCTGTTTCTGGAAGATATGGCCTTGCTCTGCACAAGCTCTGAATTGACTGGGAATTTTGTGTATGGGTTAGCTCAAGACTGAACCCAAGCTAATAAAACCTGCCTCCAATTCCCGCATATTAGACTTGGCTTTTTGCAATGCTGAGGTATTATCACGGCTTTCCATTCACACTGGTTTATGTCTGGTCAAGGAAAGCATGGGCAGACCAAGCCTACTAAACTTTTCAAACTCTGGTCTTCTTGGTCACAGTGATTTTTACGTGCTGTATCTATGAACATTTTACATATACAAAACTTGTCTGTTATAAGCATACGACTAATGCTGTTCCCATAGCTTTTTGTAGGTTTGGACAAAGTAAGAGGGCACAGCTCTATGCTCCCCAAAAATACAGTGAAGTTTGAATAGCAAAACCTCTAGATCTCACCATCTTTTACTGTATTGTCCATAGACACTTAGAAATTTTCTGTTCAGTTAAATGAAGAGAAGTGGTAAGTGACTGAAAGCAGGGACTCGTAACGGAAAATGTCAGGCAACCTTAACCTGAGGCAGCTTTATGAGAGCTGTCTAGGAAAAAAGCTGAGGATGTGCTGTTCATTCTTTTTAGTTCAGAGGAGCATGTGGTTATGGGGCAGAATTACTGGAGGATTGTTTGGCATAGACAGTAGTGAAACAGTCTTTTTTTGCTGTCTGTACAGAGGTTCTGAGGCAGGGGATTGTGGCAAATTATTAAAAACCCATAGCGCATTCTAAGATCTGGATTCTTCAGCTATATACAAAAAAGGAGACAGAATACATCTGACACTATTTCATCCAAAACAGCATTCATTTCCTCTACTGCAAAGTGCAAAACAAAATTCAAACAAAAGTATAGTATTTAATAGTCTCGACACTATCTCCTGTCCAGTGGAGCAAACAACTTACCTAAAGCTGACTGCTGTCCAACACGATGAATCATAACTAAAACCAGCCATATGTAAGTCAGTGGGGCACAACCAAGCAAAATATAAAATTAACTCAGCCTTTTTAATACAGTGGCGTTGCTGGCTAAAGAGGGAAACTATAAGGCAGTTTCCAAAAGAAAAGCTACTTTGAAGGTGCTGGTCTCACAAAGGTGAGACTGAAGCACAAAGATGCTTTCTTCAAAATGGAAGACCTGCATCCTCGAATTCCCACAGGCAAGGTTTAACATTAAATAGGTCTGAGGAAAATCCTGCATGGTCCTTCAAGCAGGGAAAGAAATTGCCTGACAATGTATAGCAGCCTGCCACAATGGGAATCAAGAACAATGGGGGAGGAAGTTAAAAGATCAGTCCCAACCACATTGTGAAGGCCTCTGCCAAGAATAAGCTTTCTATATCAGATGCTAAACCTTAGATACATTTCAACGTCCTTTTTGGCCCTGATGCTCCATATAACGTTTTCTGAAACAGACTTTTTACATTGGTCGACACCTGTCTAGATCATCAGGCCAACAAATTTAAACTAAGTGTAATTGCCAAGGTGAGGAAAGGGAGTGGGCAGGGCAGGAGTTTGCGAAAATGTATAGGGAAAGACAACAGAAATAAGTGGATATTGTGCTTCTAGAGGAAGGATAAAGTTTTGTGATTTTTCCCTCCCTGATTATAACAGACCTCTGCTTCTTATGCGCCTGTCTTGCTGGAAAAAAAAAAAAAAAATTCCATCTTTCTTTGACTGCGTTTCTCCTTCTTCCTTTTCCCTAGTGAAACAGGAGGTTTTCTGGATCCTGGTTTTAATCTGTTATTCCTGTTTGTACGGATGTGGGTGTTTTTAGGACATCCCTGGACAGTTATTAAACCACTGACCGGTGGAGGCTCTGCTACAGATGGTTTTCATTCAAGACTGGTGCTATTATATTAATGGGTTTAATTTAAACAGGACTAGCCTTGCTAGCCAAATTACTGCCATTTAAATCAATTGGCTTAGGGGAAAAAACAGCCTGACCATAGCCATTAGACTTCAATTTATTACTGTATCAGTTTTTAAACTGGGTAAGGCATATTGCTCAGTGTCTCTCCTCCTATCCCCTCCCCCACACACACTAGTAAAAGACCTACAGGAAAAAAAAAAAAAAGAAAAGAAAGAAAATCTGAAACATCACATTAATTTAAAGTCAATGTTTCGTGAGCAAAGACCAGGTATCTTGTGAAAGAGACTCTCCATAGCATCCCATACTTGCCTTTGATGTCACCTCATTAAATTGAGATTCAAATGATCTAACAGATGTATTAGTTTAAAAAGACATTTTACTGCATTTTTTTAAGATATAAAAAAGTTGCAATGCCTTTTTTTTTTTTTAACACATTTCAACCTGATTCAAATAGAAAAGCAAAAGGGAAGAAAATGCTTTAGATGTGCTCTTTTGATTTTTTCCAATCTTGCCTGAATAAAATGGAATGGGAGATCAAGAACACTCAATTAATTTCAACACTGGGTGTCAGAGGGAAAAGAAGACGGAGGAGGGGGGGAACATTACAGATGCACAACACTTAACAAATGCATAGACTGAAAGAAGGAAATATGTGGGGGGGGAGATAAAAAACCGTGTCTGTATTTTATTGCACTCAGTAAGCTTTTCGCTTGTATTTATAGCTGCAATTATATCTCAATGAGGTTTGTCTACAGTGTTGGCTTCACGCTAATTTTCCCCCTCACTGCATTCTTGGAATAGGCTCGGACTGTTTATGAACCAGACATATTGACCTCATTTACAGCTAGCAGTTTAAATCCATAATTTTTCCACCCACAATCCCTCTTTGACATTCCGGCGATGCGGCCGGCTCACTGAGACTGAACTAAAAGTCTCACACTTCATTGAACACCATTATGCGGCTTTATGCTTATAAGCCTGTTTCCCTCGGCTGCCTTTCAGCTTTGCTGGAGATCCGTTTGGCCACAGGCCGGCAGTGATTAACTGGAAGAATCCAATAAATCAGCCTGTCAGCCAGCAGGCTCTCCTCACTGTGTCTACAAATCGACATTTGGATTTGCACTCTCTTTTTTTCCTCCTCCTTCACTCTCCCTCCCTCCCTCCCTCTGCCTGCCTCTCTGCCTCTCTCTCCTCTGCCCCCAACCTCATCTCCCACCCCTCCATCACCCTCCCTTCCCAGGGGCTGCAGGGTGCCTCTTTTCTCCCTGCTACAAGGTGAACTTGAAGGAAGGCTATTGTCAGCATGGCTGGACCTTGCAAACAGTCCCTTGGTGATGTAAGTTGCTTTTGATTTGTGTGCTCTGCCAGTCCCCCTCTCTTTTCCCTTTCCATTTTAATCCCCCCCCCCCCCCTTAACTGTTGCAGTTCCCCTCAGCAGCAGCCAGAGAGTGACAGAGGTGATTAAGTGAGAGGGAGGGAAGACTGGCTATCTTATGCTGCCTTTCCCATCTGCTGTTAAAACAATAGGAATATAGGGAGCACAAACCTGGGAAAACAGTGATGCCTGCCACTGAACGCATGAGCAGTGGGTCTCCAGGCTGTGCATGACCTGACCTTTACTGCTGCTTTTATATCAGAAAAATATAATTAGGTCCTGTGCTTGTTTGTTTGTGTGGGTATTTTTCGTTTGATTTCAGCTTTTTGCCAAGTGCTGTGCCCACAGCCAGCATGCTCCCACATCAGCATGCTTGCAGACAACCTGCCAGGCAGATCACAGGCACCCTTGATTGCCCCTCCTCGCTCCCCCTTCTTCGGTTGTGACTCCAAGAGAAGGAAACCCAGAGCCCAAGTGCCCACTACGTCCTAGGTGCTGGATGCCCAGATGGGGCCTTTCCCTCCTCCAGCATGCTCCTAGGCTTCATTTTGGGGCAGTGCCGGGCTCTCCCCCACTGGTATTCCTGTCGTGGCCACCTTCTTCTTCCCTCCAGGATTACTTCTGCTCTGCAAGCACAAGCATTTGCTTGGCATCCAGAAGTCAAACAAAACACACAGGCCTGCCAAATGGCTGGTGGAAGGGAGACCATTGCCTCTAAAACACCCTGGGGCAGCCCCACTGGGGGTTATTCCTTGCCACCACAGCACCACTGCATTCAGCACATGCGTGACATGGAGGGGACAGACCTGGGTTGGAGACGATAAGTTGCCTTCTGCCGGCCAAATAGTTGCTGGTTGTGAAGGGTGGTGACACTCTGGGTATGCCCACTGTCCCTCCAAATGTGTCCAGAAAAGAGAGACAAAGCTGGACAGACCTGCCTATTTCATATTTGGATGAAATCGAAAAACTAGACCCCAAATGTTTTGGGTTCTCAGCTTAACTTTACACTAATGGAGTTGGAAAACCTTCCAGGTTTATTTCTTCTCTCCACTTATATTTGTTAGGGACGTTTGCTCTCTCCTGCCCACGCTGGCCATTCACAAGCCCTGTGCTGGGGTCCAAAAGCAGACCATTGGCCCTATGTCCAAATACTGGGAGGGAGGGTAAAGTCGTAACTCTGCCTGTCCCTGTTGTCTATGGGCATGCATTCGCTGGCCATCAACTCCAGTGCCCTGGATTTTTACTCTCAGCATGACCCTCGACTAAAGCTGCCATGTGGCTCTATAGGAACAGATCAGGCTGCAACAGTAAAATTAACTGGGACTTGGATGTGGGAGCTGCGTGCAGGCCCAGAAATAACAGATTTACAGGAGGTGGGAGGGACTGGTAGCTCTTAATTAGACCCCCACTACAAAAGCAGTATGGCTCCTTGTTGTGGGAGACGGGACCTGCATTGTCTCCCACAGGCAGATAGGCAGAATTACCACATGGGTTTTAACCAGTGGGTCCTTCTTACCTCTTATCTCCTCAGATGGTGGCCAGAATAACGTGTTCAGCAAAAACCACTAACTACTATCATCATTTTCTCTTCCTCTCCATGGTTTCACAAGAACAGTGACTGACTCCCTCTTTTCATTTACATTGCATTCCTTTATTAAAAATGGCTGAAAAAACATGTGAAATGTCTTGCTTCAGGTCAGAAGATAATTTTATTTAGGTCCCAAGTAAACAAAATATATAAAAGGGAAAAATGGCATTTTCATTGAAGTTCAGTACACCATTATTTCCCTTTTTGCAAGAAAACCTGTAGTCTCTTTGGCAATATCCCATAAAAAGTAAAAAAATGTAGTTGTCCTGAAATTTATGTCTTTATACGAATACATCTATACTCCATACAACTTCTGGCTATTCTTATTAACCATGTAAGTGGCCAAGCTCAAGACCTCAGTGAACTGTTGTAGTGATGTATTCCACAAATTAATTATAGACTGAAAACTAATTATAGACTGAAAACCTTTCTGAAATTTGGTTGCTTTCAGTTTCCACCTGCTCTCATGCTATTTGGAAGAATAAATGAGAGCTGACGATTTACTTTCCCTAAATTGTTCTATGTGTCTCTGACTTCATTCTCCATGAACTAAATAATCTCATTCTGCCTTTATATAGAGGTCCCTCCCTGATTCTATTTTGTTCTTTGGCCTCTTCTATTTTAAATTTGTTTCTTTCACATGAAAATATGGTTGGCCAAATTTGCAGGCTCTGGAAATGCTTTTGAATCGGTTTCTGTTATGTTGTGAACTTTTTGAAATTACTGTCATATATGAGTTTTCCCACTTCGTAAAAATTATACCAACAAATTACCTATAAAAATTATTTGCTAGTATAACTGCTATAAATGTAAACTTTCATGCAATTCTTAACATAGAATGTAGTAAAAGGCACCAGGTTTTGAGCATCAAAAATTGACAACATTCAAAATTTATATTTTGTTTTCTCTGATATATCTCAAATTTTTACTTTTCAACAAATTCTAATTTTTAAATATTTCTATCTTTGTGGGCATAGATATGGGATTTCTGATTGGCTCTGCATTCTAATTGATTTCTTTTGGGTTGCATGCCAATGTGTTTGTTTTAATTCCTGTTCTCTTATTTTTGGTATTTCTCACACTTCACTCTTATGTGCAGTTCATGTTCAGTTCAATACAAAGTAAGATGACATTTCCAGCTGAAGAATCTGAGTTAGAAATAAAATTAATTATTTTATAGTTAATTGAAACATTCAGACACACCTTAGAGAGTGAAGAATTACAGTTATGATCACTAAACATGTGTGAGCCCAACAACTCTCTCTGAACAGCCGCAGTAGAGCACTGGTAACTTCAATGTCTTGCTGCCTGTGTTTCACCTCCCAGTGAAGCAGGAGATACATGTAATACATATATAGAATATATGGGGTTTTTTTTATATATAAGTATATATTACCACCTTGTTAGTTGGAGACTTGAGAAAAGCAATTCCAAGAGATTTCTCGGCCAGGCTGGGGGAAATGAAACAGAAGATTGATTGCTTAGATTGTACTTGAGAAATGCAAGCTGCCTTCCTAGAGCAAGAGCACAGCAGAAAAACCAAACCTATTGTAAACCCTGACTAGCCTGGGCCTGGGATTCCTTCTCCTTCATCCCCTTGATATATGAATTGATCCTTAGCAGAGATCATATTTGGTCAAGATCTGCTTGCTGTGGCTGGGCAACCCCCGGAGGGCTCTGCATAGCTGGGGCCACCCAGGTATGTGTCAGAGGAAATTAAGCAGCTGCAGCTGTGGCAGAGGTGAGCAGAAGAATCTGTGGGTTATTTATTCCCCACAACAGATGGGAAAATACTGTTTTGCCTCTCTGGGTAGGGAAGTTAGGGTTGCTTGGGAGTGACTGTGCTTCCAGCATCTCTGCTGTTTGCAGAACGATTCAGTGCTGCCTGCCCTGGAGCCTGGCAGCAGGTAGAAGGGAGTCAAGCTACCAGAAACTTTTCCCTGCCAAAAATAAGGACTTGTCTCTGTACCCCCTACTGTGCTCCCAGTCTGCCAGCTGCTCTAAAAAGCATGCAAGAAGATATTTCTGAGCATTGGGATGTAAGTATTTGTGCAGTTTTAAACCAATCAAAAACTGATAAAATTGATTAATCAATAGCAGTGACTTTGCATTACTGAACCTGAAAACACCTGCCTTCTAGTGTCTCCAACTTTGCTGTCTAGGAATAGGAGTCTCCTAGCCAAATGGACATTTCCATGATTAAAATAACAAAATTCAGTCTGATTCATGCCCACCTTCTTGTTTTTAAAGCTAGATGTCATTATCCCAAATAGCGGTATGCTATTTCTTTCCTACTACTGACTTCTATTATTGATTGCCTTTGGTGACTCAGTCAACAAATATGCTTTCATCCTGGGTGGCCTTTCAAACCAGATCTGATGGACCTAGGCTGCATCTGAAAACATGCTTAAGGAAAGAATTGGCTGCCTTTTAACTATGCAACTGGCAAGCCTTACTATTTCTGTTTAGTGTCAAATTAAACTGTTTCCAGCAGCTGCTGCTAAATTTGCAAGGCTTCAGAAGCAGCTACACATCCTACTGTAGTTTGGATAGAAAGTTAAAGTGTTGCTTTTTTTTTAATTTCTTTTTTTTTTTTTTTTTAACAGCAGAGTGCCTTCAAGTTATCTTGTTAAGTCTGTATTTCCCGGCTATGATGTTGCCACTTCCCTCCAGGCCCCAATATCTTTGATCAGAGATCCAGCTTGAGAAACAGAGGCCGGAGGCTGAGTTCCAGGGATGCTTGATAACATGTGCTCTTGGTCCCTTTTCCTGAGGAAGTTTTGTGTAGCTAACTAGGCTTTTCCCTGTCCTCTGTTGCAGGAAGAACATCCCTTTTTCCTTCCCTGTCCTATGTTGCAGGAAGAAATGTCCCTTTATCCGTGCCACCCACCCCCCCAAACCACTTCAATTCAGACTTTTTGCTCTGCCTCCTCCACTTTCACCTGGCTGCATTCTGGCTGTCTCGGTGAAAACTGCAGTGCAAGAGTAGCAAAAGAGGCAGCATTTCAGAGGTCCCTCTGATAGCAGTGGCAACTACTACAACAAGGGAAGAGCTGCAGGTTCACAGCAGTGGAAGCAATAGCTGGGAACACCTAGCGCAGCCTGTAAATGTGGGAGGGCATGCCCCAAGCACCCTCACATCTCACTAGACACTTGTGCCTGCTCAGAAAGCAAAAAGCCGCCTCCTTTTCCTCTGCTTAGGCCTCCTCAGTGATGTGTATTCATGCCCTTATCTATCTGACAAAATGAACACAAACTTTCATGTACTGATTGTCTAAGCGTACAATTTTGGATATTAGATGGGCTGCTGGGAAACCGCAGGTTATCTTGTAACTCTGATACCTCTCAAATAACCTGATTGGAGCACATGTAAAGTCTGAATACAGAGTCATGTAGGGTACTTTTTTCTAATTGCTAGAGTAAAGCAATTTCAATTCCTGGTGAAGAGGCTTCTGCTGCTGACATTAGAAAGCAGTAATATGTCTATACTGTAACCACTTAATTACAGATATAGGTGTAATCACATAATGTGTCACTACTCTGTAAAAAAATTTCTGCCTGTGAAAATTGTACAGAGAAACCCACAGAAATATGAACAGTACTGCATTCTCCCAAATGTAATTTTCAGAAGTGGCTGAAAATTCATAGCTTCCTTCCTGTGGAGACTACCCAGTATCTCAAAACCAGCTTTGTTCTGAGCTGATCTAAAGGCAGCAGAACATCAAGGACCTTCCTAGAACAGAATATTAGCTAGGAAATATCAGCAATTAATGTAATAAGATGTTTTAATTTTGATCGATGTGAAACATTGTCTCCTCCACCACTGTTCAATGGAATAGCCAAAAACCTCAGGAAAAAATTTATATGTTTTCTAACAGAAAAAGATTATTTGGCACAATCTGGTTTTGTCCTTTGAAAATTAACTTGATTTTAAAAAGAGGTGAGATGCTGACAGTTTGCTTTTCTGTCTCCATTTGTACTCAGACATTCCATAAATAAGCAAAACTATGTTCTTATTTTTGTAGTGTAAAAATCAATCCAATAGATCGAACATGGTAAGCTGTTTGAATAACATTAAGTTATTTTTTAAGGTAACTATCCCTCTTTTAGTGTCACCTAGCAGGAAAGTAGGTTGTGGTTGGGAGTATTGTGAGGAAAAATGATTTTCATTATATGTACACAAAATTGCATCCACTTTGACCTTTATGAAGGGGCAGGCTAGGATCTGAGTGATACCATCTAGTCCAGACAAGGAATGCGTTCAATTAAACAATAGTTCATACTTAGGAGGTCATACCAAATACTGTTAACAGCTTAAAAAAAATAATAATACCTGTGCTGGCACATGATTAATTTATTTATTTATGTTTGTGCACAACTTCAGGAGTCAGTAAGGCTAGCCATGTGTGGGTGTAAGCCTCACTGAAACGGACTGAGGAAACCTGATAGACGCCTCATTATGATTACCTAAATAGTATTCCATTAGGGGGAAAGAACAGACAGGAAAGGAGATGAACCAAGCCTTCTGTTGGGCTCACCTCTGGCGTTTCTTCTCTCCTCCAGCACAGGGTATTCCCCGTTAGTGGGTTCTCCTTGAAAGAGTGTTCAAGGGTCACGTTGATCAGAATCTTAATTACCTATGCCATGATATACATATTCACGGCAAGATATGCATAAATGGAAGGAAAATAATTAGTAATTCTAAGCATCATGGCGATGATGAGACACCTGCAGGATAATCATCCAAATCAAATATTTGTCTCAGCTTCTTCAGATGATCTATCTCTTCCTGCAGCCGCTGAATGGCAGTGGAGCAGAGCGTGTGCTGAAAAGCAAGGGCGTCAACTTGGCAAAGGCAAGAATCCTCCTCCTGCATGCAGCAGCAGAGCCCTTTTCCCCTGTCACTATCACACTTTGCTCCCAGTAGCAGCCTATACATTGAAGGGAATCAGCAGTCTTCCACTGCATGAAAAAAGAGAATCTAATTTACTCAAGGCTTGAGCACAAAACCTTCCACATTCAGCCATTTACACAGCTGATAAATTGGTAGAAATTATTTTTCTTGATCTATACAGTATTTTATGTAAAGGATATTGACTTCCAAAGGCTCTCAGGGCATATCAATATGTGATATTTCTCCTCAGATAGAAAACTTTTTCTCCTCTGGAGCCCTGCTTAGTATTTTTTAAAGTTTAATCAAGGAAAGACTATCTTGAAGATAGGCCAAACATAGAACAATGTGTTTCTTTTTCTCAGATATCTGGGAAAATAATTGTTACACTTTTTTTCTCCCTCAATCACTGAAAGGGCATATTCATTGATGGGAGTTTCAGCTGTGTCTAGGTTGGTCAGATAGGTATTTTCAGGAAATTAGGGGAAATGCTAGATGATCTTGAAATCAGACATCTGAAGAGTGTTTCTAAGCATGGCCTCAGTGCTGCCCTCTGCACCAGAGCCATGGAGATTTAAGGCAAACACTGAATGCAATTTATTCTTTTTCTACAAAAAGTAGGATTGGCACCATTCTGTGTTGACAAGTGTTGCCACACTGGAGGAAACATTTGCATTCAACTGTGGAGGATGCTTTCAAAATCCATTTGGGGTTCACAAGAACGCCTGCTGTCAGATGTTGCCAAGGAAAGCTGCTGAATCAGTATCTAAATCTGTTTCCTTTCTGCTTGCACTGCTCTGGCTAATTTCTACAGTTGCAATGGCCACCCTTCAATTTCTTGGCACAGGCTTTTTCTGGCTATCTGGGGTTACTGAATTTTCTGCCTAGGTCTAATAGAAATTTATACATCCCACAGTGCATGCCTGCCTTTTTAACTTCCTGAGAAGAAACAAATCCTGCAGTTACATCATACGTGTGGGCTAGAGCTTTCAATTGAACAATCACATAGGACTCAGCTGACTAAAAAAGCAAGTAGTAAGTATTTGCAGTTTTATCAATGAAAATGTCTCACCTGGAATTTCCAAGTCCAACTTCTTCTTGCAGCTTTGAAACTTTATGCCTGTGTCACTACTTCACTGTGGATAGCAATAGCAAAGCATTCTGGGTTTACGGTCTTATCTGACATTAGAGACTGATGTGGATAAAATTTAAGTACTCTGAAATATAGACAATGAGTAGATTTGCCATCTTGTCACTCTACGTCCCTGTATTTCTTGCTTCTCGTGTGATTTAGCTGAGGACCATGAGGAGAAAATGTAAACATAACAAAACTCTACTCTCCCCCTCCCTCCCTCCTCTTTTTTGAATCCTGAATATCACAGAAAAATATATATGTGTGTGTGTGTATATATATATATATATGTATATTTTGGCGATAGATTAGGTTAAGGATCAAAGAGATGGATAATTCAAGTAACTTCTTGGAAACTTCTGCTGTTCTGACTGACCACTGTCTCCAAAATTTCAGAGGCTCAGATTGTGGCTTACTCATTATTTTAACAACTTTTGTTAATATGTCTTCTGATATAGCACATCCTATACACTTTTTTTTTTGAGCAACAGAGAAAATCTTTCTAGACGGACCCATTGATTTTATATATATGTTAGGAACATTATTCACTTCACAGAAAGAGGCAGAGAGGGCAGAACTGAGCCCTTTCTGAAGAACTGTGAAAGTTTCCCCTAACTCTAGATATATTTTCCATTTGACAGCCCATTAGAATATACATACTATATGAAATATTTTTCATCAGGTAGTAGTAAGCTGTAAATATGTGACACAGAATGAGCTCAAGGAATAATTTTTTCTTCATTTTGGCTGATGGACCTTGCTAAAACTCCAGTATCATACTAAAAAATTGGTTGTGATTTTCTACTGAGAAAACGTGTGTATAAAAGCATCATTAAACTAAGTTGTTCCAATTTCATGTACCTCTTTAAAAGTGAAGTGAAAATAAAAGGACTTGACAAAATGAAGCCATGCTCATGCTCATATTTAGCTTATTTAGAAGTCTGGTTGCCCGTTGATAACACATTGCCAGCCCTAGGGAATGAGGTGGGGATGGTTTGCAAAAGATGTTCAAATTCCTCTGCAGGTAAAAGCACTTCACTCATATAACCTATATATAATATGGATTACACATGGCTTCTTCCCCCCCCCCCCCGATGAAATAGTGGCATAAATTCCTTTTACAGATCCTGTTTCTTCTTCTTTAGCTATAAAGCTGGCAGAAAAGTAAAATCCGTATGGTTTTTTTTTTTCCCTTGCACATCATAAGTCTAGAGATAGATCAGAAGACATTATGAATATGAGTTAGAGTGAATGTGACAACAGCCTGAAGCCATATTTCCTTGGGCTTAATCTTGTTAAATCTTGCTAGCTAAGCAGTCAGACGTTTCCTGATACTTAAATGGAAGAACTCAGGTGTATTTGGTAGGAGTGACTGTGCTGAATTTGCTTGTTGATATGGAGTTAATGGGTCACTGCTGATGGCATTATCTCTCAGTCTGTGGCTTCTAAACATACTATTAGAAGAATGTGTCAAACTGCGTTGTGAACTTTAAAGGGGAAATCTCACTGCATAAGAAACACTTTAAATGTCACATCCCAACATAACATTAGCAGTAATTTCACTTGAATTGATTATTCAATGGAATAGTTAATACTTTGTCCCCTTTTTTATGCCACAGTAACATTTTCAGAGGGAACTCTGGCTCAGTTCATGGGACCAGTGGTTTGAGATTCAGGAGTGCATTTTTCATTGAGTCATAATAAAATACCTATCTCTCATCTTTGCTTCCCAGACATAGAACAGGAGAATTCAAATATGGTAATAAAGTAGATAATGAGAAAAAATATGTATATGTAGACAGGAACTAAGAGAATTATGAAAATTAATTTTACATGAGATCTGCAAATGAAATCTCATTGCTTAATACTGATCAGTGTCTGCTTTGGAATTCTAATGTGTCATATCCCCAAGTTCAAAAGTGTTTCCCTCATTTTGCTCATGTTCTTTCCACAAGAATCAGAAATGCTGCTTTCTTAAAAGAAACCCAGAACAATTTCCGCTATCTGGCTTTTGACTCAGTTCTTAAGCTTAGTTACTGTTTAATCAGTGATTTTTCTAGAAAAGATAATATAGTTATCTGGATATATCCCCCTTCCCTATCTGTTTGTTTGGGGGTTTTTTCTTCACCCTTTCTGATCATGTCAAGAACTTTTCATTGGGGACCTGACTGCCAGAAAGCCTGGGGATGGTTTACACTGCAAATTATTACACAACTTATTGTAGTAGTCCATGAAATGCTGATGTTGAAGAACTTTGCTGCAGGTGATAAGATGATGCACAGTCACGGTGATAGATTTAAACTACATTTAAAGATGTAGACACTTAATGAAAACCTAATCTGAAGATCCAGGAGGGTAGCATCTTTATCGCTATGTGCAGAACAACAGCAACAACAAAGCTTTGTAATAACTGATTCTAATCCTTGAGTCTCCTGAGGCCAGGGTGAATTATTTATTCATGTTCTATATAGAGACATTTCTAATAGACATATAAACATGACCTTTGATCACTATGTGTGTACATTGGATTATAATACTCTTCAAATTGAATTATCTTAATTATTTTTAACTTTTAAAATTCCTACCATACCAGGCATAATTTTAAAGCTCCCATCTTGTATTACATGACAGCTAGGCCATAAATCACAGGCCTTAATGTCTCTGACAAATACTTCTTTGACTACACTATTTCACTTCATAGAATAACTTGTGTTTGAACTTCAGACAAAGTAGATCTTTTTTGTTAATTTCCTGTTTTGTTAATTTTCTGGCTGGAAGATTTGGTCTTCTGAAGACTACAGTTTAGATTAAAATGGGTTAAAGAGAGTTTGGAAGCTAGAGTAGATGGCCATTTTACAATCTCCCCAGATCTTGGGGATTTCAGCTGAGTGAGAATCCATGGCAGTGTGTAGTTCAGGAGGCAAGTAACTGCCTTAATTTTGTGTCTCAGGTTCCACTTGATGTCAGGCATTTGAGCAATCTTTTTTGTAGCTTTGGGCTGGTTCAGGTAGCCCATACCTTGGTAATCTATAGAAAAACAAACACATTGGGAGTGTTCATAACTCACTCTTCAGTTAGTGCCTTGTTTTTACTAAGTGATTGTTATTGAATAAGCCCAAATTGCACAATCACCCATTCTTCAAAAGGCTAAAATGATTGCATTTTTTCACTTCTATCATGTCATATAAAAATGAGTGAAAAAAAATTTTCTTTCAGGAAACAAACTTTTCCTGATATAGAATGAAAAAAATAATAACAAATAAATTTAGAAGATGTAAAGCTACATGCAATTCCAATGACTTAACATTATGACTTCAAAACTCCAAAGCTGGAAATAGTCTAAGTTAGTGCACGACAGAGATCTGGACATATTTTTATGTTTAATTCAGCCACTGGCAAGAAAGCTGTTTTTTCCCTGATTATATGTACCAGACTGCTGCATAATACCTGGAGCATCCTAGTGATCTGTTCATCCATTTGACTGAACTTTCTGAAACTAGCTAGGAGCATTTTTCCCCCATACTTCTCCCTGCATAATCTTCAAAATTTGAAAAGCCTCTAAAAGAGGGACATCTTTTTACTGGCAGTCCTTTGCTGACAGCTCTATACCACAAATCAGGTATGTTCACCCTTTTCTCCTCCCCACTGTCATATTGAATGTTTTTCCTGAGCATTCCTAGTTGGCAGCGTTCAGCCTGGTTTTTTAAGGGTCAGAGACAATGGCACTGTTCTGGCAGTTGCTGGTAAAAAAAAATGCAAAATATTCATGTTTCTTTGAACAAAAGATATTTTCTTCTCCAGTACAATTCTTTAACAAAAAACATAGAGACCTTTAATGAATGGGTTCAAAACTTTTGAAACCAAAATCTTCAGGAATTGTCAAAGCACTTGAAACAAGATGGGTGGCCTGTAGCTGTAGCTCTCTAAAGGCTGTCTGGGAATGTTATTAAGTATTGTGCAGAACAAATACTCTAAGAGTCCTTCAGAGAGTACTCAGTGTGACAGGAAGGGAGGAACAATGTATGGAGAGCCTTCAATGACACATTCTTCAAAAGCGTTTGTCATGAACCTCAGAATCACGTCTGTGCAGAGCTGTGTGAACCTGAGAAAACTGGCTTTGTGAACAAACTTAGCTCCTCCCTGCTCTCCTACTGTCTGTAATGCTTCTCGAACATAGTTCAAGAACTGGTAGAGACATATAAACCAAGAATCAGTGGCCTCCAAGACCAAAATATACAGCTAGAGACATTTTGTGAAAACATGGGTTGAAAATACCTGGGAATAAGATAACGCTAAAGATGAAGGCATTTAGCATTTTTTCTCTGCGGATTTGGATTCTTTCCTTAGGCTAGACTATGAATGGAAATTAATACAGTGATCTCTCCCAAGGGTTTTATCTACAGCTGAGTAGGAGTGTCTATATTGACCTCAGTGACAACCTGCCTTCAATTCTTAGTCTTTTTTGGACTATTTCATGTTTCAAAAACTGTGATATAATTTGCTATATTTGAAAATTACTGTATTGCAGCCATCCAGCAATAGAATTATGGGGAGAAAGGGAGTTCAGGGTCTGAAAACATGAGCAGCATTACAGTAATGTTTATACAGCACTACAGAAATTAAACACTTCTTTTACAATAATTCCTTTCTAACTTGTTCCACTGAATATCATATAAAGAGTGGGTTTGTGTAATAAGTCTTTTAATGAACATGAATTATAAAATGAGTTTAGATTTACCCTCTTGCATCCTTTAATCTTCATCACTGATTTAAAGAATCAAGGGCATCAAAGAGATGGAAACATAAAATACAAAGAAAATAAAATATATGCAAACAAATCTATAGACACAAATACATAGCTGACTCTTCTAATGTCTTTCTTCCCTTCCAACCTCATACAAATAAGCATGAGCCTGCAAAGTGCTGAGCTCTCCCAGTTTCCACAAAAGTGTTTGAACTTTCCCATGTTGCAGTTCAATCCCAAGGGTTCCCAAAGAGCCAAAATGATCAGTAGCACACTTTACTCTTGCAATCTTTTCTTCCCTGTTATGCTAATGGTGCTGTAGTTTCTTTGCATCACACAAGTGTCTATGTATTTTTTTCTCTGAAATTGCAAGGTCTTCCTTCCTCTTTTCCCAATTCTCATATTGGTCGTCTTAAGGTTGTTGTGCAATTTTGCTCTTGTGTTCTGGGTCAAGTTTTTCTGTTTTCTATATAACAGGTCTTCATACATAAGCAAGACAAAGTTTACTTTCAATTAAAAGACATAGCACTTAGCCATAAGCTTTAGTCTCACAAAAGCTTAGCTTTTCATTTAGGGCAGAATAAAATAAAGACTTCTGGGGGTGGGGTGAAGCACTTAGAGATTCTTCTGCTGCTTTTCTTTCTTTTTCTGCCATCCTTGTGCTCAAAATACAAAGTCTTTATCTTCTACCCTTGACTGATCACAGAGAAATGGGTAGGCAGAGGTGGAAAGGGGAGGGAGGAGAAGAGGAAAGAGTTTTCTTTAGAAAAGCACAGATCTTTCCCCAGAATTGGAAGTATCCCAGAATCACAATGAGGGGTATCCAGCCTAGGCAGAGAGAGCAATAGCAAGCCAAATTCAGTGCCTGTCCCTGCTTATGTTTTGTGCCCTGTTTCTACCCCCGAGAAAGGTTAAGCTGCATGTGAAGCAGAAAGAGGGCTTGGAGGGTCTAGCCAATCAATCCTTTCCCTTTTGCAGCACTGGGGATGGGGGCAGGCAGGAACAATTGGACTGAACTAGCTTTAAATCACTATAACTGCTTTTTTCTTCTTTTCTCATTGGTTAGCATTAATAAGAATGACAATAAAAATGCTCCTGCTCTGAAGTGTTTTTGGTGCTTGATTTGTGCTCTCTCTTCTGTTTGTTTCATAAGATGCTTAAGAGGCTTAAAAGCCCTTAAAAGCAATGTTTAAGGACCTGAGCCGTTCTCTTTCCTTCCCCAGTTCCCTTCTTTCTAGCTTTCCAAAGATGTTTCAAAAACAAAGCTCTCCAGATAGTCTTGTTTCTCTGTCTGTGTGGCACTCTCTTCATGTTTTCCTCTTTGTGTCTCTGACTCACTCATCTCTACCAGCACCCCAGCTGACTGCAGCTCTGCTATTTCGAAACTTGGAGCTGGTCTGAATTTCCCAGTGGAAATTCAGAGCGATGAGATATTTCCACCCCATTTTCAGGGTTTCTCTTCATGATTGTTGCCAGCCTCACTGCCACTTGCAGGCTTTTGTTAAAGAAACCGCTTACTGAAGGTCTTGTGGCAGTGGGAAAATGTCACTTGGGTATGGTTTGTCTAAATGTGAAAGTTGTGTTGAGACATGAGACTGAGCAGGAACAAAGCTGAGGGGTGACACCTCTAGATGGGTGGCCAACGGACAGTGTCCTGGAGTTGCCAGGAGATGCATTGCCTCATCTTGGTGGGCAGAATGTGACAATGGTAAATGCTGTAGAGATTGCAGTGTGGCTCTCAGCAAGAGGCTCCCTGGCTGTCTCTTCCGTGCTTAGAAGTTTCTTGCTATATGCCAGTCAATCCCCTAGCTCTGTCTTTGCTCACCACCTTCTCACAACTACAGCAGACCAGCCAGCATGCCCAGGGGACAACTTCCCAATGAACAGTTTTCACCTGGGCATTGGAGAGGCAGGGGAGTATCCCAAGGGGAGAGAAGGGCACATTCAAAGACAATTTCAGAAACCACCCTTCTGCATGACTTGTTGGTCATCGCTGCCCCTGGCAAGATGAATGGTACAATTCCACCTTCCCTTCACATTGCTCATGCAGTTGTAGTGGCTTATATCATTATAGTATATGCTTACCCTTCCTCCTTTACATAAACTGGAAGTTACACTCAAACAATTGTATTCACTGTATTGGTGCAAACAATGTCAGGCCACAGATCGGTTATATCTATGAATAGCTGCCTGAGTTCATGCAGCAGATGTTGAGGAAATGAATTTGAGAACACCCAGAAGAAATAAGAAACTGAAAGGTAGGAGCATTTTCAAAGGGCTAGGAGAAAGCCAAACAAGCCTCGTGTATACCTCATGGATACGATAAGCCTCAGTGACTGAAAGGGTGTAGTTGAGAATAGAGCTACAGATCAAGCGTTTTATTTTTCCCTAGGTATATAAGATCTTGAAGCACACTTCTGGACAGTGAAAAGTGTTGGCATTATTTCATATTTTACTTGCCTGGACTAACAAAGGTGGGGTTTCTGGTTTAGGCACAAGCAAGCTTTCAGATGTATTCTGAGATTTAAAAAGGAGAACCCCATGTTTGTCATTTCTTGATCTCATGGCATTTCAGCGCAATCACTTAGGATGAAAACTGACTGTCAGTGAAAGACCTGTCAGCACATGAGCATCTGAGCTTGGGTTAGTCTGGTGATTGACAGAATGGGTACACTTTTACTCAATACCATTAATTTGGAGTTTCCGTTGATGCCAATTTTGTCAACAGTGACTACTGATTGTTAAAATACTCTAGTCTCATGTGGGAGGCAGAGTCCAGAATAATGTCTGAAATTATTCTGTATCCCAAAAGCTCAGAATAGTAGTAGGATTTCTGAAACATGCTTTTGAATTATGCTCTGGGAAAAATTGTTACAATTTCAGATAAAATAAGGAAAAGAGAGAAATTCTATGCAGGATACTTTTCTACTATCTACTCATAACTTTTCCTCAGACTACTTGGTAAACTATAGTTTTTTACCATCTAGAAGTAATCTATCATTTTTTTCAATAAAATACCCTTCTCTGGAGTTTCTTTGATTTTCTTTAAAAATAGAATTATTATTTTTAGCAGACTCAAAATGTTTGCAACAGTCACAGAAAAAATGGTCTTGAGGCTTTTGATCTGAGGGAAATTGTAAAAACTGTTTATGGAAATGAGCATTTCTTCTAGAACTTTCTCATCAAAGTTCATTTTTTATCTAAAAAATAACCTTATTTTTGGAAAGTGTTATGGTCTAGTTTCTTTTTTTTTTGTCTTTGTCATATATGAGGAGAAGAATATTGATCCAAATATCAAGATTGAGAAGGGCTAATTTGTAAAGTGTAACAATTCAATGCATATGTTCATGCAGTGTTTTCCAAATTCTTTGCAAGCTCGTTGTCAGCCCAAATTAATTCTCAGATACCTCTAGAATGTCATGGAAAGGTATGATGATGTCCTTAAACTGTTTGCTTATTACAGGTAGAAATACAGACTTGAAGGCTTAGTGGCTTGCTCAATATTATGATAATTTGTGGAAGTACTAGCATAAGTACAGAATTTCAGAATATTTTTCTTACTCCTGAAGATCACATTGCTTTCCAGAATATGGATTTGGGAGAGAAAATGGGAAATAGTATTTTTTGAGTGCTTGTACCCGCATATATTTTTCCATTTTGGTTGCAGAAACATGTACACATCTTCCAGCTTTGTGGTTTTTGTTTTGTTCTCTTTTTTTTGCTGAAATGACATTTAAATTGAGATCTTTAAATGGACCTTTAGCAACTCAGGTGCTTGCTTGCATTGATTTATTGCATGGACTGGGCATCAGTAATTCAAAGAGGTTAACATGCATGCTACTAATACATTTTTCTTGCATGTCTTTTATATTTGGTTGCTACAGTCAGTTCTTCAGCATTTGTAGATGGAGTATCTGAGAAGTTTGGCGGTGGGTCAAAGATGCTTGACTGGCTCTGTATAAGCCAGTCTGGTAAGAAGGAGAATATAGCCATGTTCAGTCAATCTGTCCTGTGTACTCATCCGTTTGCATGGTCACTAGCTCAGGAATCTGTGCTCCAAAGTCAGTTGTCACCAATTTTCTTTTATCCTTTACATCCTCCTTGTCCTTTTTTCTGATTTATATGTATTTCACATGTCATATTTCTGTTTTATCCAGACACCTCTCCTCAACTTTGCTGTCTGCCTGCTTATTCAGGATAACAGGTAATTGGCAATATGAAGGTGAAAAACCTCTCGTGTTTTAAAGAGCACTGCTTCTCCACATTCAACTAATCAGGGCTCCCTTGTCCCTGGGTGATTAAGAATTTGTCCACAGAATGGTTTTCACATTCATCTATCAGATAGCCTCAGCGGTTGACTGAGTCTGTGTTTTATCTTGAACAGTTGCCTTGGGATATAACCATCACAGACACTACAGTTATCATCCAATTACCCTCTCCCTCCTTTCAGAAGGATCTATTTCCACAATATTTTTAAGGAAGGGAAATAAAAAAAAGAGAAGTGGGGAAAAAAAAAAAAACAAACAAAGCACAGTCCCCTAGTATATCTTTATTCTGGCCGCTGTAACTTTCTATAGTCAGCGCCAGATGTCTCATACCCTTGCCTTTGCATCACTTCTGAATGGACTGCAACCCAGCATCACACCACCCAGATATCACGTATTCCTTGTCATCCTTGATCTCTATTTATCTCCCTCTGGAGGCATCTCTGCCTTGTAATGGACGTCTCCACTCCATATGTTTGGATGTTGTCATCTTGAGTAAGGAACAGTTGTTAAAAGCACCTCAGTAAAGAGAGGGGGAATAGGCTTCTAGAAAAGAAAGTAAACCTAAGGCAAGAAGACCTGGAGTAAAGACCTCCTGGATTCCATTCTAGCAGTACTTTTGGAAAAAAAGTCACTGTAAAACCTACTATGTACTGCTTATTTGTTGAAGCGGGTAAGCAATTTCACCATCCTTTGCTGAGTATAAAGTAATAAGTGCAAGTGGTGACAACCTTTAGTAAATTTCACAAGTATTATCCATGTGTGTGGTGCTGAGTTTAGGACAGAGTTAGAAAGTTTGTGGGGTTTTTGTCACATCTTTACGACAAAATGAGCCTTGAACTTATTTTATTGAATATTTGCTGGATTACTTCTACAGAAACATGTACTTTCTTCCCCATCCAACCAAATGGACAAAAATTCAGTCAGGGAGGAAACTGATCCTTAAAGACAGGAGAAGAATGGCAGTTGTTCAGCTCAGAGTTCCTTAAATGCAAACAGTATCAGAGCAGAGCTGGACCTAGAAAGGAGAAGCTGTCCTGCTTGTCCCTGAGAGCACAAGCTTGCCCCAACAGTTTAATTCAGAACATCCTTTATGGCTTAGCAGACCAAATGAAAGCCATAACTAACAAGACCTTTTGTGGTTCTAATTCCAGGTGGCAGTTTGTACTTTTATTATTTCTAAAGCAGCTTGCAAGATGCTTAGCATCTGATCTACAAGGTTTTATATGTCTCTTGGTCAAGCTTTGATGGAATTTCTTATTTCCAGCTGTTTTATTCTAAAAACTGTCCACAAAATGCAGGTCAGACTTCTGTCTCAGTGATGTAGGGGTTAAATCTGCAGTAACTTCCATGATTTATTCTTAATCTACTGCAGCTCTAAGGAAATAGAAATCATGCTCAGAAGCTCATCCCCATTGAAACTCATTATACCAATTATGTGATGGCAGCATTTGTCAGTGTTATTTGTTCATTACTTCAAAGGAGAATTACTAGGTACATGGTGATGCCATTGTCTTATATGTTAGGCAGCAAGGAATAAGTTAATAATGATGCATTTACTATATTCCTTAACTCATAAGCAGAGCATTTTCTGAATATTTACACCCCTAAAAAGCTTCATATAGGTTTAAGCAATATATGTGTGTCTGTGTATTTTGAATAACTGAATGTGGTTATATGCTTTGTTGTACATTGAAACACTGCAGAGTTTTTCTTCATTATGTTTGGGACCTAGTGGTAACTCTTTCTGTTTACAAGCATTAATCATCCATGGTTCTGGATACCAAGGGCCCTGATGAGATACATACCAGAGTCCTGAGGGAATTGGCTGATGTAGTTGCCAAGCCACTCTCCATGATATTTGAAAAGTCATGGCAGTCAGATGAAGTCCCCAGTGACTAGAAAAAGGGAAACATTGCACCCATAAAAGGGTAGAAAGGAGGACCCTAGGATCTACTGACCTGTCAGCCTCACCTCTGTGCCTAGGAAGATCATGGAACAGATCCTCCTAGAAGCTATGCTATGGTACATGAAGGACAGGGAGGTGATTCGAGAAAGCCAGCATGAATTCACCAAGGGCAAGTCCCGCCTGACCAACCTAATGGCCTTCTATGATGGAGTGACTACATCAGCAGACAAGGGAAGAGCTATGGATGTCGTCTATCTGGACTTCTGTAAGGCCTTTGACACAGTCCCCCACAACACTCTCTTCTCCAAATTGGAGAGATATGGATTTGATGGACGGACTGTTTGGTGGATAAGGAATTAGTCCAGAGAGTAGTGGTCAACAGCTCAATGTCCAGATGGAGATCAGTGATGAGTGGTGTACCTCAGGGGTCTTTACTGGGACCAGTACTCTTTAATATCTTCATCAGCAACATAGGCAGTGGGATCAAGTGCACCCTCACCAAATTTGCAGACGACACCAAGCTGAGTGGTGCAGTTGACATGCCTGAGGGACAAGATGTCATTCAGAGGGACCTGGACAAGCTCAAGAAGTGGGCCTATGTGAACCTCAAGAGGTTCAACAAGGCCAAGTGCAAGGTCCTGCACCTGGGTAAGGGCAACCCACAGCATCAATACAGGTTGGGGAATGAAGAGATTGAGAGCAGCCCTACAGAGAAGGACTTGGGGCTACTGGTGGATGAAAAGATGGACCTGAGCTGGCAATCTGTGTTTGCAGCCCAGAAAGCCAACCATATCCTTGGCTGCATCAAAAGAAGCATGGCCAGCAGGTTGAGGGAGGTGATTCTGCCCCTCTACTCTGCTCTGCTGAGATCCCATCTGGAGTACTGCATCCAGCTCTGGAGTCCTCAGCACAGGAGAGACATGGGCCTGTTGGAGCAGGTCCAGAGGAGGGCCACAAAAATGATCAGAGGGATGGAACACCTCTCCTATGAGGAAAGACTGAGAGACTTGAGGTTGCTCAGCCTGGAGAAGTGAAGGCTCCGGGGAGACCTTACCGCGGCCTTTCATACTTAAAGGGGGCTTATAAGATGGGGACAGACTCTTTAGTAGGGCTGGTTGCAATAGGGCAAAGGGTAATGGTTTTAAAATAAAGAGGGTAGATTCAGACTAGATATAAGGAAGAAATTTTTTACGATGAGTGTGGTGAAACACTGGAACAGGTTGCCCAGAGAGGTGGTAGATGCCCCATCCCTGGAAACATTCAAGGCCAGGTTGGATGGGACTCTGAGCAACCTGATCTAGTTGAAGATGTCTCTGTACATTGCTGGGGGGTTGGACTAGATGACATTTAAAGGTCCCTTCCAACCCAAACTGTTCTATATGATTCTACAGTTTCCTATTATAAATATGAACTATGTTTTTGCCTTGGGATATAGGTATCCAGCTCTCTGTGACTTTGTACCTTATAGTGAAAGAAATCTGTCTCTAGATCCCAATAAGAAATCTCCAAATCCCATTCAAACTCCATGAGTCTTCTTATAAAGCAGGCTTGGGTATTTTCGTTAAGAACAAGTATGAGAGCAATTATTAAAATGAACACGAGTTTCTAAAGTTTCTAGAGACAAAAATCTGTAATTATTGTTGTAAATTAATTTGGTTTGCTCAATTTAATTCTCAAAAGACATGGGAAGGATAAAGAAATAAACTTATTGGACTGCGTTTACAGACGGGGGCATTCTTCGCAATATTAGCAAGCAGTTTATTGTTCTTCTTACCCAACTCTTCTAAAAAAATAAACAAAATGTTGGTTTTAATGAGTCAGATGAATTAATTTTTATGGAAGACTCCTGAAATGGTCAGTTGGATTTTTCTTTTGCCAATGGACATTTACTGCATTCTTCATTTAAGAATGCACAGAGGGAATTAGGATTGAAGAATTACAACTACTTTGAAATACCTGTCCCCAACAGCTGCGTATCAGACTGGACAGAGTCCTTATTTTGAGCTGCGGATAGCAAATGCTATTCATGCCAAATGTTGTCCTCCATTTCAAAAAAGAACCTGAGCTTTCGCTAATTGTCATGGGGTACCTGACTTCAAAATGTAAGTAAAAGTCCCCAGTTTTTGCACAGACTTTGTACAACCCTGGAAAGTGTTAAATCCCCTCAGTGATTTTCTGCCCAGTTTCTTACATGTTTCTACTGTGGTTACCCAGGCACTCTGAAAGTTTGGTCATGTTAAGCACCTGAGTGCATATTTCACTGCAGTGTCTTACCTGTCCTACCCGAAAGAATTTGTCCAATAGACATTCTTAGTATATTTTTGCCAGGTCAGGCCTAGAGCAACATAGACAACTAGAGCTCTGACTCAATGCCCAAGAAGGGTACTTCTACCAAGACTGTTGGAGATCATGTTCTCTAATACATGGATCATAAAAGGGTATTTGAACACAGTTCCTGGGAGATGACCCTGGCTATCACAGTCAAGGATATTTTTATGTTGTCTTGTCCTGTGTCAGCTTCTTTGCAGCATAAATATTCACCAGGAGGAGAAAGAGTGTGTTTTCATATCATTATGTGTAGGACTTCTATGTGGGAGGAAGAAGACAGGGATTCCAATTTCTTCTCTAAAAAGCACTTAAAAACTATCCCAGAGTACTCAAAACAGTCAAGTCCAAAGCCCTCTTCTTCTTTTAATTTTTTTTTATATTTCTTTCTTTCTGTGGTTTCATATTCAAATTTACTTCTTTTGCTTTACAGCATTCATTAATTCCAAGTGATGAGTGAAGTTAACGAGAAATTTTCATCCCACCGTGGTGTAGATTTAATGCTTGCTTAACAACACAGAGAAAGAGTGTCTCATATTGAAAGCAACGAGAATGCACAGGCTCTTCCAAAGGTAGGGGTTATAAAAATAAATTGCCAGCATCTTCACCACTGTATGTTTCTCAGGGGTTGAGCTGCCACTAGTATATTATGCATGTTGTTTTTTTAAAGACACTAATTATTTTACATTATGTTTATTAAGCCCTCCAAATCATTGTTGTTCACCAGCTACCCAATTTCCTCAAGTGCAAGCAAAAGAAATAAAGGCCATCCATTGCTTTGATGTGCTTTTGATGAATATGGCCTGTATAACATTTACCACAACTCAGAACAGAAGCCATTATTTCAGCAAAGCCTGTTATTGTTCATTAGTACAAAGAGTGTGTAATAAATACAATGAAAGATTGCTTGGTTTACTAGATCTTTGTCATCTAAAGCAGTTCCATGAATAACTACAGGGATTTGCCTTTGAATGACTTATTTGCTTGCTGCCTAATAAATAACATGTAATTAGGGTAATATATTGTTTCCTAGTTATGCTAGCAATGTAGTGGAGGGAAATAAAAGAATGATTTCAGATATAAAAGATTAGTAGATATTTTTAACACTATCCGTTAAAATACTTGGACTCATTATGTATGGCTTAAATTGCTGGGAGGTCTATGTGTAAAGGAAAAGCAGGAAATAGGTTTAATGAGTTCTTTATTACTCAGGTCATGAATTATTACACAGGTAGTATAAAACTGCAGCAACTGTTCTGCATGTAAAATTTCCCTCTGTTTGAATAATGCACCCATGGTGACCTGACACCAGTGAATGAAAATAGGCTGTGCTAGTTCACAAGTCTGGATGTTTTACTCCATCTATCAACATTTTTTCAGGAGCTAGTCCAGTGTATTTCAGGATCAACAGTGACTGGATGTCCATTCTCATCAGCTGGATGCACTGGCAATAAATGTTTGATGAGGTGCCTTGAAAAGACCTCATGGCACTCAGAGGAGATGCTTGTTTGCTGTGTGAATGTTGAACAGGATGTATGCCATGATGTGTAAGAGCAGTAAGAAAAAAAGCAGAAGGCAAAAAAATTGCATTAGCTTTTTACTAGGGAATCAATGAATTTGAAGCCACCAGTGATGCTTCAATGATAAAAAACTTGTTCAGTAATATGCTTGCCTAATACCATCCTGTGTTGTAAGAGTGGATATAGAAAACTTAGGGATGCTTTTCAGGAGCTTGAGACAGTGTACGTGTCCTTTATGCCAATTTTAGAGTTCTTTCAAACTCCCAATCTCAAATCATTCACCATTTCCAGAGCTCAGTATTAGCAGCAATGAGTTACAGTGGTCTTTAGACATCTGAGTAGATGAATAGAATTTTCTTAGTCACATGCAATTTTTCTCTTCTAGTGCAAATATCTTATTTATTCGCTAATGTCACAAGCTGAATGAATTGAGTATTCTTTCTATTCCCAAACAGGGTCAAATATCAAAAAAGATCAAATTCAAGCATGATTTGCCATCAAAAACATGTTCAAATAGTATCTCCAAATCTCTTTGTGCTGCCAAATGAATTACAGGTGAGGTTTAGGTAACACTGTGTCATGGAAGCTCACACAATCAAATTAAACAGGTTTTAAACTCAACAAAATTTATTCTTCAATCAAAATAATTTAGAACTCTGACAACATTAGTAAACCACAGGTTCAATGATGTAAAGGTAAATTAATACTACACAACCGACTTAAGAATTCTTAAGCTTTAGAAATGATGACCCAAAATGTGCACATCAGTCATCTAAAAGATGAGGGCTCTCAACCTTGAGGAGTTACCTACGGTGGTGTCCCAACCCAAGGGGAGAGTCCCCAACTGCAGACCCGCCGCTCTGAGGAGGACTGACTCAATTGGCCCTCCGGTGGGGCTCCAGTTATACCCTAGTCAAATTTGACCTGTGGTCAAAGAATGTCATGTTAGTCCTCATTGGCCAGGGGCCAACACTTCCTTATTCCTCAACCAAAATGTGTATGTGGCGGTCATAACTCGACCCCACCATGTGGGCAGGGTGGCTCAACCCCCAAACCATGACTTTTAGGTTTTTTTTCTCTTTTCTATGGCCGAGAAGTTTCAGTCTCTATCAGGGCAGGTGTACCTACCACACAATGGCGCAGACCTTCTACTGCTTTTCCTTCAGTAGCATTGTCTCAATTCATGTTTGCTAAGGCTGTTTATAAAACGTGTGATAGATTCAATCCTTGGTCTTAACCAGACTGAAAATACTTGCTTCTGGAAGTCACCACCTCACACAACAAATGTTTTTCTTGACCCATACTTCTGAGGCAGCGTGGCCCCAGCTGTTGGCAGGGAGGCCAGAAGACAGGATAATATTGAGATATTTGGTGCAGGCTGCCAAGGAGATTGACTTTCCTCAATAAAAACGAGAATGGAAGCAGCTATATCAGCTGACTGGTGATGGACTGGATTTGTCTGTGCAAATGTTGGCTCCTATCATCTGTGGAAGTGTCTGCCTCAGGGACAAGGGCTGACTTGATTGAAAGAGGCTTCACTGGTGGGTTTCAGCTCTCTTGCCTTCTGTGCTGGGTCTGGCTGGGATAGAGTTAATCTTCTTCATGGCAGCTCGTAATGTACTGTGTTTCAGTTTTGTGGCTAAACCAGTGTTGGTACACCAATGTTTTGGCTATTGCTGAAAAGTGCTTGCACAGCTTCAAGGCCTTCTACTTTTTACCCTCTGTCCCCAAAGTGGGTAGGCTTGGGGTGGGCAAGAAACTGAGAGGAGACACAGCCAGGACAGCTGACCCAAACTGACCAAAGGCATATCCTATACCACAGGATGTCATGCTCAGCAACAAAAGTTCAAGGAAAGGAGGAAGAAAGGGGGACATTTGTGGTTCTGGTGTTTGTCTTCCCAATTAGCTGCTACATGTGCTGAGGCCTTACTTTCCAGGGAGTGTCTGGACACCTGTCTACCCATGGCAAGTAGTAAATCAATTCCTTATTTCACTTTGCTTGCATATACAGCTTTTGCTTCACCTATTAAATTGTCTTTATCTTGATCCACGAGCCTTGTCGCCTTCCTTCTATTTTCTCCCCATCCTGCAGCTGTGTGGGTGCTTTGCTGCTGACTAGGGTCAACCCACCACAGTTTTCTTGTAAGCTTGGGAGACGTAACACACATTTTTAGAAAAACAAATTGTAATTCCATCCAGACTCCTAGGATTTCTCCAGCTCCTTTTGATTCCTGCATGGTATGTGTTTTGCACCTACAATCTATTCCCAGCAATTTGAAAACCAACTTGTATTCCTGAACAGTGGCTACAGGCAAGTGACTCTGCACACACTGCTTTGAACATCTAGCCCTAAGGCTCTGGCAAATGCACTAAGGAGTGGAATTTTAGAGATAAGATTGTTCCTTTTGTCCTTAATTCACCCCATTGGATTTAGCAGCAGCTATTAATCACTGTATGGTCTGTATCACACACTGTTCTCCCAGCCCTATGCAATGCCAGAGGCACAATGGGACGAGATAGGGAAAGGCGATCAACTCACAGTTTGAAGTGAAATGGCAGATCTGTTCTTCTGTGGCCTTAGAATAGGCCAGAGTAGAAAATCTGACTTTAGTGTGCAACATGTGGTATGTTTTGAAATCTGCAGTGTACTGAATTTGAGAGGCAAGGCCTATATTAACCTCTGAATTGTAGGCTTTCCAACTCTCTTCAGTCATTTTTCCATGGACTATTTAGTAAATGACTGATTTTAGTGTACATCCAGCCTGCTTAGTAGTATTTTTTAAAGCTGTGGGTTATTTTGGGTAAAGCTGTTACAGATTTTTAATAGGGAACTGCATCAAACCTCAGTTAAGACATACACCACCTGATCTTCAACAGATATGAATTGTAATTAATTAATATATCATTGAGTAGAACTGACCCCTTATGTCTTGTCCCACTGAAAATTGATCCTCCACATGTTTATCTGCTGTCAATGGTGTTTTAAGACTTATTTGTTTAAATCCTCTAGCCAATCATCTATTATAAATTTCATTATGTCCTTTTAGATCAGCTGTCTGCATGAGAAAATTTGAAATACATGGGTGTGCAGACAAACACACACATGCCTTGCTGTTCAAGGCCAAGTTTCTGGGAAGAGTTTGCAAATCTGACTTTTAAAGCCCTTTCATTACCCTCCATCTTCCGTTTATATTTTTTCACACAGTGAAAAAGACCAAGATGACCGCTCTTCAGTGCTTAAGGTTTCCCGATGCCAGTTCAGGGGAGCGAGTGCTAGAGAACTGCTGAAGCCGAGTCAACTAGAATAGGAGAGAAGCATTTGCTTAAATGTTTTGCTAAATGCATTTTAATGCAGCTCTTATGTTAGTGCCTGTGTTAACTCTGTATCTATTAGCTGCAATTCAATAAGGGATCAAGTAAGCACATAATGTAACACTGTGCACAGTCCCCCTACTTCATCAGCAATAACTCCTAAGCTTGAAGTTAAGCATACATTTAACTGCCTTACTGAGCTGCCTTTTTAGTGACCAGGTTTTATTTAAGGTTATCTAGAGTTCTAATTTGGGGGGCTTTGTTTTGGTTTGGGTTCTTTTTCCCTATTTCAAGGCCAGGGAGTGCTGCATCAAAAGTCATTTTCCAAGCTAAGGATTTTCCCTTCCCTCCGGTTCACAATGAGGCCATATCCTGTGTTTGCCACTGTCCATGAAATAATTAACCAAGGGGTGGAGGTAGGGGTGGGGGGAAGTATCTTCTAGTTAACACAGTCAAAGTAAACAGAATAGTGCCCTTCTTTAGTGCAATAAGACAGCTAAGTACTTCCTCTTTGCTAGTGTGGGAGAGCCAATTGCAGAGACAAGGAGGAAAGCTTTCTCCATTGTGCTGGAAGGGGGTGTGCACCATTTATCAAGCTGACTGCTCTGTCATATCAGTGGAAGGACCCTGGAGAGCCCTGACCATGAGATTGAAGGTTGGTACCAATTTACTGCAACACAAATGCATTGAACAGGAAAGAGAGAGCTCCTAATCTCTTCAATTTTCTTACATTACCCTGAAGGCTAGGGAATTAAATGAAACAGTAGCTGGTGACAACTTTAGAGGGTCCTGAATGCATGACAGAAAAAGTATTAAAATAGCTCAATAGTTTTATTTTATATGTGTGTGTTAATCTTACCCCTGCATAAGGAACCAGATTAGAAAAGGCTGCTTCTTGGATATATGTCTCCTCGAGAGAAGGAGAGAAGCTTATTGAATTCAGTTTCTGTCTGGTTCAAACTTGAAAGCAACATTTTAAAAAAATGTATAAAATGTTATTTTCAAAAACAAACAAAGCATATCCTGGGGTCTTGTCATTTCCTGTTTGTTCATTGACTTTGGCAAACTTGCATTGCACCTTTGAACTTTAGCAGTGCCAGTCTCTGCAAAATCATACCAACAGGAGAATTTGTTGTGTCGGTCAGCCCACCTCCTCCTGAGTTCTTGCACCAGTCTCTCCAGAAAAGGGTGAAAGAGATTCCCACACTGCGCCAATGGAAGGCAATCAAGGTCTTGTTTAAACACTAGCTAGAGAGTGCTTTAAACATTAAACATCCAGCTTTATTTCCTGATTAGTCATTTCTCAGCTTGCATTAACTATTGCAATGCTGGGTATTTATATCTATATAAATGTCCATTCCCTCATTAAATCTTGTTTATTTCTGATATCACTGATTGCTGCATGGAATCCTCCTCTCTTCAGAGACTGCAGTGTTAGTTCACAAAAATATGAAAAGAAAGCATTTATACAGCATCATCTCCTGTACACATTTAATACTTGTTCAAAACACATAGCACCTTCCTTTACAAGGCTACCCACAGGAGCAGCTGCATTCCAAGTGCCGCTAGCAAGATATAAATAATAATAATACTACGTGGTTATATATAAATGGGAATAAACTTAAGGCATCCCTATAGCTTCAATTTAAAGGACTGCTAAAGGCCATCATTTCCCATTTCCTAGTGGGCTGGGGGAGTGGGGAGTCACACAATAAAAGGACATACACAATTATTATAGCATTACCATTGCAATCCTAGAGTTAAAGGTCAGTGTGGTTTGCTACTGTAATATTTCCAGGGATTTATAACTTGCCTGCATAAAAATTTGCTCCAGGTTAATATTTTCTACACCAAGTGTTAGTCCAGATATGAATTTTATTTTTTATTTTTGTTTGTGGGATAAAAAAAGAAGAAAAAGCTTCACTATAGATACAGTTCCAGTCCTGGGTTGGTTTAGATTTATGGTCCCTTGTAAACATACACAGTTTAGACTTTAGAACACTGCTTTAGAAAGTGAGATGGAAGAAAAAGTGAGCCAAAATTATTTTCAGAGTTTGAATATCAAACAAAGAGCAATAATGTTGAAATTGTTATTTTCAAGTTTTATAAGGCCCTAAGCATTTATGTGTCCACATACATATGTCATGTACAGATATTATTATTCATAAAAGTAGACACATGTCTTAAGTAGGTAATTCCTCTTTCCCCACTTGAAAAATAATTTTATTTGTACTGTAAGAAATAGTGTTATATTATCATGGGAAAAACATCATGGCTCTGCAAAATAAGTAGCATCTTCCTCCCAAGAGACCAGCTAAGCAGCTGGGCCTCGGATCAGTAAGGTATTTGAGCATGTGTTTTCCAAAGGGGCCCCCTGCAGCTGGGGCAGGGGCTAGCAAGCACTGCATGTCACTGCCGTGCATCACCAGGGCTTCTGCAGCTAGTTGGGAAGGTCAGCAGGGAAGCTGCTGCCTCCCCAGGCCTGCAGTCCCCCCTCACCTTCACTTTGATGACCTGGGAGGACATCAGAAATGTCTCCCTGCTCCCGCCCCAAGGCCCGGATGAGGGACCAGCCTTCGCCCCTCCACCTGAACACATGCACGTGCCAGCTGTGTTTGCAGCCCCCTTGGGCTGCCTTAGCATCTTCTCGGCAGAGTCTCGCTGCAAATCAGTTTAAATGCTGCGGGTTTAAAATAGTCTTCTTTGAAGCCAGCTTCCCATGATACTGCTGCTTGCTAAGCCACATTTCTTCGTTAAGAATTAATCAGGCAGATTAAGTATCTTTTGTCCTCCCTCTTCCCACAGTTTTAGCTTATCTCTTTTGCCATATGCCCCCTCTGAAAGAGAAGTACCCACACTGGAGTGGTGGTCCTGAGGACCGGGAACACATGGGACATCTCTTTCAGCCTTTTCCCCACTTGATCTTTTCCCTTGCTCCTTTCTCAAGAGAAATTCACTCTTAAGTGGTAAACCCAATCTTCACCAGGTTATGTGGCTTTGAAGAAAGAACTGGGGTGTGGGGCTTTGTGCTTTGAATCTTGGAGAGGGAGATCCCTCTATTCCCCAGCCTGATCTCTTACACTGCTTGTACAGGGGAGGTAATTTATAGACCTTTGGAGGTCTATGGGCCTGTGAAGATCTCATCTTTCTTGTCTCTCTTTCCCTGCGTTATTGTTGGCGTCTATTTTTTCTCCATCTTGATCTTTGCTGGCTTTGCTTATTTGGACGTTAACTCCTCCCCAGTATAGCATCATCCTCCAGCACCACTGTATATAGTCTGGACCACTCCCATGCACCTCTGTGTGCAGCTGTGGACAGACCTTTAGAAAGCACTTAAACCTTTTCCTGTTATTTGAAATCATTATCTAGTTTATGTTTGTTCTTATTTTCTTCCACTTCTATGAATTACTCCTTTTTGTGTTTGTTTTATTTTGTCAAATTATATCATAGAATATTTTCCAAGGGAAAAATGTGTAATTTCCATTGAATCACTGTCCCATGAGAATACTATTTTGTCAAATGTTTGCCCTCTGTTCAGCAATTCAGAGTTTTCCCTCATATTAAAATATGCCCCAGATTTTAAGAAATAGGTTTAAATACTACCGCTCCTAGTTTTAATTCAAAAGGAAGTGGATGACAGCAATCCACTAAATTAACTTGAAATAAAATTGGGTCTCACTGTACTAGGATTTTTCAACTCTCTCTCACTGTGTATCAGAGTTTCCTATTTTAAACTTTCATTCAACATCAGCCCAAAAGAAACTCTGCTTCCCTTTGTCCCACTGTAAATTGTAAAGCTCTGCAGTGGAGAATTACGATGGTGAAGCTAAAAACTGCTTTTCTTATATTGGCTAAATTATTTCCACTTTGTGAGGAGACTTCTGCTTTGTGAAAGCTTGTTAAATCCCTTGTCTAGGCATTTCTTCTGTCCTTAAAAGGTAAGTGGCCTTGTGGCATTTTTTTTCCTTTCCCCATCAGAGCGATTTTCTTTTCAAGTGTTTTGTATTAATCATTACCCATATTGTAAGACCTAATCCTAAGAAGCTTCCAAAAATGACAGAATCTTTTAAAATGCTATCTTTTTGAGCACAAATGCTAAAAGAATCTATTTTAATGTGAGTGCAGTTCCTGATATCCTCAGCTGCAGTGCCCTTTTAGGTAAGAAATATCATGACATTTGATCTACTGTCATGGAGGCATCTGTGCAGTCTAATTCAAGTCGGATGAGAGAGATGATAAAATACTTCTTTTATTAGGAAGGATAAGAATTAAATTGCTTTCTACAGAAAATTAAATCATGATAAATGAAGTAATTAGCCACTCAGCTTTTATGTTTTGGGGTGTTGAATATTTGGGTTCTGCTCATAACAAGTGGCAGAGGGAAAGTTCTCCAAGGGTCTAATTGCGCAGGGGCTGAGTGCTCCTGATTTCTACTGATTTCTTTTTTTTTTTTTTTTTTTTTCTTGGGACATCTATTATTCCAGTGTCTGGAGGGTGTACTTTTCATTATCGTAGACCAGTAGCTGAAGGAAGGGTACATTTACAAACTTTTTTGGAAAACCTAGAACTGTCTGTTTCTTAAAGAATGCAGTCTTGTGATGGATCTTTAGTAGGAAAGGGGATTTAGATGTTTCAGCTTTGGTGTGTACTTGCTCACAGACGGGTTTGCGGTGGCTTGCTGTAAGCCAGATAAGGTGACAGCAAGTGGCAGTGTGTTACACATCCATGAAAACTGCTGGTCTCATTTAACAGATCCTTCCTGTGCAGTTCAACATTTGCAGATTTAACATGCCATCAGTCTGACTAATTAGGCAGGGCAGAGAGCTGGGCTGAGGCCTGTGAGGGGTTTCCAGCGCCTCATCTCTGCGTCTCACTGCACCCTGCCTGGAGAGCAGAGCCGGTGGGTTGTGCCTCCAGATGGAGGTCACAGGAAGGTGCCCATTGCCCTGGCGCAGCGCAGAGCTTTACCACCATGCTGCTGCAGCCTTCGTGTGCCAACATGCCAGTCCCACAGCCTCCGGGGACTATGGGGCTGTTTCAGGTGGAACAGGGGTAAGACTTCACTGGTGAAAAGGAGATAGGTTCATAGGATGGATGGGATAGGGCCTGTCATCACTGGGTCTAATCGCTTGCTACTGCTGGAGGCCTTGTCCTCTCCTTGTCCTGATCAGGCTCGGCCTTTGAGGGAACCAGCAGGCAGTGGCCATTCGATCAGCACTCTCAGCTTTCTGGTGACTTTTTGTAGCCTTTCATACCACTGTCGAAAGTAGTCTTCAGAGTCTGAGATTTGGGGGCAGAAGGCAGGTAGGTGCATCAGGGATAGCTGAATGAGAAATGACAACTGCATGTGACATACGTGTATGGGCAAGCTGCAGAAGGGTATGTGAGAAACCACACTGCAATCTGAATGTGTCCCTAGTTAATCGAACCTTAATAGGTGTTATGAGGAAGGTGGCTTAAAAACACATAGGGATTTTACCTTCACAAATGAGTTTAAATGTTTCTGCTGTGTTTTATTTATTTTTAAAGGCATAATGGTAACAAGAGGTGCACAGGAAAGCAAGATACTTAACAGCCACTAAAATTAGTAGGTGGGTTGTGGTTTGCAGCACAAAGTCTTTTGTTTATTCAAGTTAACCTACCAGTACACAATTTCACAAAATAAAAGCGGCAGCTTTGGTAGGATCAGAAGGAGAGAAGGGGACTCTTACGCACTAAGGAACCAGCCCTGTTACTTACTCTGAGGCTTGATAATTTTAAAAAATGTGACAGCTAAAACCCACTGGCACATGCTGGAAAGAAGGATGTGATAAAATAATGCTACTCATCTTCAAGGCTGTCAGTTCAGCAATCAGTACTTCTATTCATCTCCGCGGCCTGCTAACTCAGTGCTACCATGCGATAGATAAACCCTAATCCAAGTGACAGCGTTCAAATCAGAACTGATTTGATTGTTCACATATGATACCACAAGACACCAGAAGCCTAAAGAGTTTATAAAAATGCCTGGATGTCTCTTGTAGGCACACTTCCCCTCAGAATCTCTTGCAGTGTAGGATACACCAGCTCTTAAACCTGGGGTAATTTGTAGGTCATGAAAATGCTTTGGTGGCACAGTCAGTTCTTATTGTAATCTAACTCTAGCCAGAGCAGGGAATGCTCAAAAATAAAATGCAGTTCAGACCTTGTAAAACCCACCTGTTCTGCTTTCAAGTCTCCCTTACAGGAAGTGAAATCTTTTTCTTTCTCTGCAGGGACAAGACCTGCTCTTGAAGAGATCAAACACGAACACATTTGTTTCCACACATAAAGCACAGTACATGGGAGAGTGGTTTTATGGCGTGTATGTTAGTATCTTGAAAGTTATCCTTGTTTCTCAGGATGCAACAGAGGTTCTTTCAACAACAGTCACAACAACACTGCTATTCAAACCTGAGGCAGTAATTGGAATTTTGCAGGTGTTCAGTGGGAGCATTACATTTACATTTTGAAACCTAATTCTGAACAAGATTCTGATGACACTTGTACTTTGTGAAGAATTCAAAGTTTAGTATGCCTTTCTTTTCTTGTTTTTCACTAGTGTATCCTGAAGTTTGAGAGTAACGCTTAGGAGAACAATTGTTCAAGTAGTTCAAGAAGACGATGGCGATGCAGTAATTGAAAGCAGAATGTGACCTGTAGCTGTTCAAGATCAAGAATGAAAACTGAACAAGATTTCAAGGAAATTGTCAAAGTGTCTGAATACAGAGTGAGATTGTGGTACTTCTAGAGGCAATAGCTTTTCCTCTTGTCTCCGGGTCATTTCACAAAACAAAGGGGAAATTTCTCTTTGTAGTCTTATGTTAAGGAGAACAGATGTCTCGGTTTAACAAGGTACTTAAGCCTGTGTCTAGTTTTGAGTTTATGAGAAATTCTTTAGTCCTGTGCTTTAAATACTCAGCTGAACTAGGATACTGAAGTGAAGGGTTTCTCTGCAATCAGACCTTGCACAAATTATATATATATATCTACACACATATCCCTGTATATCTCTCTATATATCTTTATTTATTTATTTATTAGCAGGGCTGTGTGGTGCTTTTCTTTTTCAAAGGACATGAGTGAGGAAGAAATTATTTTCTTGTACGTTTTGTGCCTAAAATGGATTGCTGATCTCCTAGCTCCTGGTACTACTATATAGTTTCTATTTCTTCTTTTCATATTGATTAAAATATGTAACTCTTTTCCTTTTTTTTCTAAGCATGGATTTAGGTGTACATTGAATAATATCTTTCTAATGTCATCCTCAAAAGAATCCTAATTTAAACTTGTCTCAACCACAGTATGCTTCTTTTCTTGGGGCTCTGCTTATTCTATCTTTGGTTTTGCTTTTGTTATTTTGTAGTTGAGGGGTGGATGCTAACAGAGGAACAGAGAGCAGTCCCAGTGAATTCTAATCGGTGTACTGAAATATCGTAGAGTTGTCCTGAAAAAGGGAAAAAGTGCCACATGGAATGTACAAAAATTTATAGGCAGCTTACGTACATTTCAGCACTTGGAGACACCTGTGTGATCTTTAGGCACTTAAAAGTCTTTTAAATTTGATCTTTTGATTTTGTTATAGGTGTTTTTTCTCAGTACTTTAGGCCACTGTTATAACTACTGCTACCTTTATACTACATGTAGGTTAAACCATGGATCAAATAGTGAATTTACATTGTGCTCAGAAACACACATCTCACTTGGCAAATTTACTTATGTTGGTGTCATTCTCCTCATCACATCCAAGTTGCACTGAACAGCTGTGGTCTCTGTGAAGGCAGCGTGGCCTGTCCCAAACAGGTCACATTTCTCTTGCTCTCTCTGTATGAAAAGGTTTCTAACTGTTTCCATGTGTACCATCCTGCCCCAAGTTTTGATCTGCCTGCTCTCAAGTCAGTAATACTCCAGGATTTAGCTCAGTGTAAGATTTCCCACACTTAGCGAGTGCATAATGTACTCAGGCCTGGGGACTAAAACGCAGGCAGAGCCTCCAAATCTGTGCAAAGACTGATCCTGCCTATGCTGAATGGTTGCTGCTCATCATAGCAGTACCTGCTGATTTGTCCCACTGTATGGGTACACTTGACAGGCGAGAAATATTTAATCGTGCCCTGACAGTGCTACCATACCTGAGAATATAATACCTGTTGTGGTGAGTGGTTGCTTTATCACTAGTGAAGCGATCAGAAACTGCCCTCACAGGCACAATTCTCTGATTTTAAAATCTGTTAGAATTCATAAAAATGAACTATGGCTCTTTGTTAGTGGTTGTTTTGATAAAAAAACATGCTTTTGCATTGCTAGTTGAGGTTAAAAATAGCTTCAGAGTTTGTATAGTCTTTCTTTATTGTTTTATTTGCTAGTAAGAAAAGATATAACCTTGCTGAGAGGGTGACAAATGCAGTTACAGACAACCAGTACTTGACAGGTTCTATCAGAAAACCAAACAAGGGAAGAGTATGTACACCCGCTACCAGCTGTCACAGTATTGAACAATGAATGTTTGATGAACCTGACCCGCAAATACACACATCCCTGTGGAAGTCGGCTTTAAGTAGTGTCTGGGCTGACAAAATTAACAAAAAGCCACCTTTGCAGATAATATATATAAATACATATAAAAAACTTATTTATTTAGGTCTCTCTTGATAGAACCCCACCAGTAAAATTTGAAGTATAACTGCATTTTTGCTAAATGAGATGTGATGGAAAATTCAGCCGTGGTCTAATGACAACTGAGGCTGATGGAGCTGTGTCCTTTTACAGCAGAGAATAACTTGACCATACTATTCATATGATGAAAATCTCTTTTATTCTCAAAAAAATTCACAATGAATCTTGCAGATAGGTACAATCTGGTGAAGCTCTGAAGAACTTTTTTTGGTTTTAATAGCTTTGTCTGACTTTTTGCTAAAAAGAAATAGCATGACAAAGAGCAAGAAAATGCAGTTAGAATTGTCCAACTTCAGCAAATACTTTGTGCACCCAAAGGGTAGTAACCCTTAGGCTAAGCAAACTTTTATCATTGCACTGAAAACTTGTGAAGTTTTCCTTGTGAAGAGAGTTTCCTCTAAGCAGCAGATCCTGGGGTGCCTTACACCAACTCACTGTGGTCAAGGGAGATACCTTGCTTTCTCTTCTGCTAACAGTTGCTTTTACCTACTTGTGGAAGATCCTTATAAGGCTATGTCCTTAACATTAGACTGCAGGTGCTAACAATGTTCTTCAAACTGGAGAAGATGCTAACAGGGGACAGAGCATATGGTACAAGTGACTTCTTGACCTAGTCACACTCCTGGGCAACAACCCATTGCACTCATTATTTTGTTTTTCCTAGCTACAGCCATCATATAAAATATCTGAACCAACCCAGAAACAATGAAGAGTAGCACACAAAAAAAAAAAGAAAAAAACATTGATGTTGAGCTGCTTCTGGCTTGCCTTCACTGTTTCTTTTTTCACTAGGAGCTCAGAATTTGGACCAGCTGTCCCAGGTATTCTCTAGGGCCTTGTCCCTCATACTAGTATTAAGACAGGCTTTAGTTTGCATGGAAAATACAACTAAGGACTGGATCCAAAAGTAGGAGAGAGAGGAAGATGCTCATGCCCCAGTTCAGGGAAATCAATACTTATCAATCTAGGTATTTTTGCCTTTATTCCCTCCTCTCTGACTCTTTTTTCTGTTTGCCAAAGGAAAGAAATTTAGACTCCCAGTGTTTAAATTACAAGTGACAGTAGGCAAAGTTTGTAGGAGAACTTCTGTCTTTCATTTGAGTGGCTGATGTAGTCAGAAATAACAGATGAACCCTTTCTGAAGACAGATCTGCAGCTGGTCTGTTTTCTTTTCCAAACATGTCAGTTAGTCTACATAACAGATATGATCTTTCCTTACAAAACTTGTTGTGCTAATAATATTCTCAGATTGTTACAGCTATAACAGTACTAAATCAGTGCTAGAGATGATAACAACCCATCTGATTTAAAAAAAAAAAAAAAAAGAAATAATCCCATACAATATGGGATGTCTGATCCCTTGGCTATAAAGCAAAAAAAAAAATATTTAAAATAAGAACAAACAAAACACACAGATTCGCATGGTTTGCTGCACTTGAACATTGTAATCTGAGAAAATCTTCAAGATCTTATTTTCCAGAGGATCTCTGACTATCAGAAATGCCCACCCAATACCATATGATGTGATTCAAAACATACAGATCTGTCTTGGGAAAGGCAGTAGTCAAGGACTACTATCTTGAGCTGTGTTTCAAAATTTGAAGGGTATTAATACGAATGACTTAGTTTGGTACTGTCATCTACATGTCATTGTCCTGTAAGACCTTTCCTCAGCTGCTGACGCCAGCATCCAAGTAAGCTGTTTGCTGCAATTCCACTGAAGTCAGTGGTCGTACTTTCCCCTTTTAGGATGCGATTATTTAATGTCATCTGATGAGATGCCTCTTTCCTTTATTTTGTCTATTTCTTATGCAAAAGGCAATTTATTTTTTTCCCCATGGTGACAATGAGAAGTTACATATATGCATGAGCATCTGGTTTGTCACTGATAGAGAAAAAAATTTGTCCCATAACCTGTTCCCATGCAAACATGAATGGATTTCAGTGCCGAGGTCAGTGAGAAACTTGATGTCAAAATTGTTTTACATCAATGCCTTTTTTATACATCATAATGAAGGGATAATAAACTGCAATAATAAACTTCAGGGGCTTTGATAATACAGCCTGCAGGTGGCTAGTAAGGATAAGTGAACTGGCCCACTGCCTGGCCTGGCATTTGCTTCAGTGGTTCAGTTTTGGCAGCTTTTCCCAATCTGAGATTAATGTCTCCCCCTTCCCACCTCTGATTTAACCTTTAAATAAATGTATGCAAGTGAAAGACCAGATATTTGAGTGAAGTACTGATCTAATACTTATTTTTTGGGGGCCATTCCCAGGTTACCCCTTGCACTATGATTCCTAGTGCACAGCAGTACTGCTTATCTCTGGCTGCAAGACCAGGCTGTGTTCTTTTCTAAGTGTATTTTAAGGAAACTATTGAATTTTACAGTAATTTTAGTAATTACATCATACCAGGAACAATGTGTTTTGGCCATGTTGTTCAAAAGTCAGTATCCCTGGTACTTTGGAGAACACCAGATTGGCCTAAGTGCGTGACTGCTGTAAGCTATATTTACTGGACTATTGAGATAGTATTACAAGGAGACAAACTTGAAGCACTGTCTATTTGTGCGAATCAGAGTATAGGCTTGGTTGGGTGATGCACTCTCAAATTGGCTTGCTTCATTGTTCTTCCTGCTGAGACCACATGTCCCATGCATCCCTCCTCTGTGGAAAAGCAGAGAGATACTCAAACTCTAGTTAAGCCACAGCTATTCTCACAGCGGAGACAATACAGTTAACTTCTGATAGAAGAGGCCTGATGCTAGTGTCTCTTTCATTGGTAAAATTGCATCAACTCAGGCTGACTTACCTGTCTTTCACCACTCTGCAAGTGAGCTATGAATCTGAAAAACAAATAGGTATCTTTAATGATAATAATAATAATCAACATATATCTATGAAATAAGTAAGTTTTTATGTATTATGAAGTATAGTTAAAATATTTGCAATTATAATTAGTAATAATGCTCCAAAGCTATCTTACTAAGAAATGTAACAGTTAGGTGGGTGCAGGATTTTGGAATAAAATACTTCAGACTTTGCTTTGATTTTTTTCCTTCCTTTTTCTTACCTTTGGTGCAACTCTCATATATTCTTCAGTATCCTTGGAGTAAGATGCTATGATTTCCCAGTGTAAGCACATACAGGTTTAAATTACCCTCTAAAATCTGTCATCTATCACTTGAATCTCTTTCTTTTCTGACCCTGACATGGTCTTATTACTAGTGTTTTTACCTTGCTCATGCTTTTCCTTATTTTTCCCATTTACTTAGCATGTTCCCTATTCTGTCCCACTTCTTTCACCTATTTCTCCTTCCTTCTGTCCCTGTTTCTGTCAATCCTTTTAAATAAACCCTTTCCTGCCCTCCATGTCCCTGCCCTCCCTCACTCTCCCGGAGGCCAGACACTGCATGCAAGCTTGGTGCTGTCCCTGTGATTCTGTGAGATATTTGAAGCTTATATCTTTTTGTCCAGCTTGGCGATTTACATGTTGGATAAATTCAGCAATGCTTTAGTGCTGGGCCAACAGCCGGGTAAATGTCAGCAGATCCTCTGGGCATGCTGGCTCAGAAAATGCTGCCAAGCCTTCAGCCTCAGAGGCTTTGCCCTGCTCCTCAAAGAGGCTGAAATGCTGGTCTCATGTTCACTCCTCACGCCTCAGTGCCTCATGGTGAGCAAGACAAGCTGCTTCCCGCTGAAAGCCCTGTGGGCTAATAACTGGAGCTCTTCAGGGACTCCAGGATGCCTCTGCCGTTGCCTGTGCTCGGGCTAAGTTGCATCTGAGTTACATGCTACCTCCTGTTCAACACAAAACTGTCATTCGCTGCTCCCCCGGTAAGACGGATACTTTTCTGAGCACATTACTCACCCCTCTCTTCCCTCCACGGCCTGATATGGTGAAAGACTTGTCTGTGGGAATGGTCCTGGCTGCTCCTGAACAACCATATTGTTCACGGCATGACTGAACTGGGCTTGGCTGCCTGTGAATCTGACTCCTGCATTCTGGGTTACGACGCAGTTCAGCACAATGAAGAGTGGGTATCTGCAGGGAACTCAGTTTTGGAAATCCCAGCATCCTGGAAGTGCCAAATAAAGGCGATTGACAACTGCACTAGAAAAAGAACAGTGCCTGTTGAGAAATGGTTTAAGAAGTTAGTTCAAGAGAGACTGAGACAACTGTAGCACATGAAGAGATCCCTGTGAGATACTGCATTTGTTCTGTACGTGAGATACACTGTTACTTCTGTGGCTTTTGAAGTGCTCATGTTGGGCAAAGTGCTATGCAAACATAAAACAAAGCTTGGACCCTTCCTGGAGAAGGTAAACATTCGAATATTGTCCTTGCACAATGGAAAAACAATATCATTTACCTCCGGGTTAAATACACCTTTCAGGTCAGAATCTTTTATTGATAGCTGCATTGTTTACTTCTACCTTTACAGACTCCTGGATCAATGCTTTTATTTTACAATGGATTTTTTTCTTTTTCTTTGATGGACACTGGCTCTTGAAATATTGACACCATTGCTCCAAGCAGTGGAAATAGGAGGCAACATCTTGTTCTCTGCCAAAAATTCTCCTCCTCAATCAGGCTCTGTCAGTGACAATAATGTCGGCAGCTCTCACTTTGGAAAGCCTGAGGTATAATGTGATTTCAGGCTATTCATACTTTGCAGGTTGAAGGTCTTTTTTTCTCTTCTTTCTTTCTTTCTTCCTCACTCCCACCCCCACCCCTTTTTTTTAGAAGAGAATCTGTACTCATCAAATTCCTATTATTTCCTTGACTGGGTTGCTATCAGCTGTCACGTCATGAAAATCTCACAGCAGACAGAGAAGACATAGGCTCTTTTGCCACAGCTTTGGCTTAGGTTCAACTTGTCCACACAGTTAGCACTTCAGTTCAGTTGATACATTTGTAGATGACATTTTTCTGTCCATGTCTGGTTTTTGGTCCTGCACATGCAGCCAGCAGGACTGAAACAGTCTATACTGCTCACAGCTGGGAATTAGTGTGTTCATATCTGGCATGTAGGCTACAGTTTTGATACAATTTTCTGTCTTACCCCAAGTTCTCCATGGTGTTTTTCATGACAACAGCAATACTCTGTCCCACTGCCTTGCTCATGTAGGTGGTACTAATCTTTTCTGGAAACAGAAGAATGGGGTGGAGAATAATATAGAAAATATCACAATGGCAAGATGCAAATTTCTGGGGTGCAGTAACTAATGTGGGTCACCTTACCTCAGGAATGGTCTGTCAGAGGGAAGGACTTCAGAGATGGCTAAAGAGAAGCAAAAGATCAGCCTAAAGAAAACTGCCCATATGAAAAGGGACTGAAAATAATTAGCTCTGTTTACCATAAAAATGAGACAAACAGAAAGGTATATAAAGAGTCAAAAAAGAGTGGATATCTACAGAAGAACAGAATGACATTCAGAAGAAAAGTAATGTGTGGGTTTATTAAGTGTGTGAGGCTTGCTGTCACAACCATTAGCTGAGGCTTTGGTAGAAGGCTTCTTCTTTCCATAATACGTGTGCACACACACAAGTATGAGTTTTGAATGAGGGGAAAAACTTATAAGCCTCAGGAGATATGCCAGTGGTAAAGAAGGAATTGCCAGTGGACAGTTATCCTAGAATTCTACATTTTAAAAATTGTTCCTCTAAAGCATCTTTGAAACACTGTCCATTTAGTATTGGACTTCACAAGCCATAGTAATTATCATACTGGCTCAGACAAACATCTTGGTAGTAAAGTACATTTTTGACAACATGTTTTAAACCAAAATTAGTAAAGTTTTGTTCAAAATAGAATTGGCTTTAAATAACAGAGCAGAGCAAACTGAGTAGAATTTATCATATCTTTGCATCTCCCTATTTCAAATACTTGTCTGTGGCATTTTAATTAGGAAGGAAGAAACATAAGCTCTGCAGACTTGCATTGGTTTTTTTTTTCATTACCTATGTAACATACTATATGGCACTTCTTGGGACAGCAGGGGGAGAGTTCACCTTGTGACTCTAACTTAAAAACAATGACAGTCACATGGCAGCTGTTTCAAAAACTTTTTCAGAAAAGATGCTCCCCAGTTTTCTGGAAAGATATGGATTGACTGAGAATTACAAATGAATTGTCTTTTCCTGAAATATATCCTGCACCTTTTTTAACTGCAACCTGTCAACAAAATTAGAAGAATTAAACACCTAGTTCTGGTTTTCAAAAAAAAAGGGAGTATTTGATGAGCTAAAACCAAGAATGCAGTAAACATATTTCTTAGGGAAGCAAATTAAGGAATTGGAGGAGAAAAGAATTTTAGCAAAATGAAATTAATAATGTAAATCTGAAGTCAAATAACTCCCACACATAGCAGATAATAACATTGACAGCCCTTGGGGGAAAAAAACACGAAATTACCTTTTTTTTTTTTTAGAATTTGGGGTGAAAAATACTCAGCATATTTGGCTGAATATTCTTTCCCTCTGAAGAGCTGTTTTGAACAAATCCTGATTTTTCCTAAAAGCACTTGTAGTTTGAAATTATTTGTATTGTGTCTGTTCCTTGGTGAGTGGTTAATCACCCAAGCAGTAACTTTTATTGCAATGGGATTATTCATACAAATAATTGTATGTAAGTGGGAGTGAGAAAAACACAGATTTCTTCCTTTACCATTTCTGTGAATCACTTTTTTTTAATTGATTGTAAGTGAAAGCATGTCTCTCTCATGCTACAGTTCTCTTAACTGCCCCAAGGATTGGATAGATAACATTGGCACACTCAAAACGATACCATCAGCAGCATTCTAACTGGTTCCTCTGGTGAAGGCTGTTAGCCCTGCAGTGGATGTTATCATTGAAATAGCAGATATGTGTACTTGCTGATCATATTAGTACAAGCTCAAGTTTGTGGTCCATTTGAAGTTAATATACCAGATCTTGAGCAGGAGTAGCTTTGCTACAAGCATCTATTGTACTCTTTCACCTGTACATGGAAGCAAAAATGTCTGACAGTGTGACAGGGCAGACAGCACCAATGTCTTGAGGTCTTTCTACTAAATCTGCCAGATGAGTACACTATGAGGCCTAGATGCTTTATGCATGGAGGGCAGGTTGCCAGTACTCCTGGTAACATTTGTATCCTATCTGGGTAACAGCAGTGATTTAACTGAATGCATTATGGGGGAAAAATATAGCATTTTAAATCAGTTCTCCGCAAATCATAGGTGACTTCTCTTGATCTATCTGAGACCCATGGATCACAGGTTGGGAATTACTGCTACAGCCAGATCTCAACAAAACTGCTATAAAAGGTATTTCAATTTTCAGCGATGATTAGTTAGTTAGTTAGTTGTGAAAACAGTTATGCTGAATGCCAGTGACATATATTTTTGTTGATAGAATGAGAACAACTCTGTAGTCATTACTTGACATTCATTCAAATCAGCATTATCACCAAACAGCAGTCCAATCTCATCCCTTCTCCCTACTACTTGTTCATCGTGGGCCCTCCTTCTGTATTGTGCCAGCACAACTAACTGCACAGCCTCACAGCAAACCACATTGAGAAAATGATCAGCTAAAAATGCCTCTCATCCCCTTCTGTTTAGTCGTGTTTTCAGTTGGATCAGACTCCCAACCTTGGTACTTTGCAAACGGTTTACCAGCACAATGTAGGGATTAGTGTAAGAGCAGCAACAAGGGAGCAGCGGAACAGGAGCAGGGCGGGGAGAAAGATGTGGACTTTTTTTGAGGGTGAGTTGAACTATAGCCTTAAAATCAGGCTTCTAGTTCAAACACATTCAGAATTCTTTTTCTAGGGACATTGTTCAGTTTTCATTTAATTTACTGTTTTCTTCCAACTTTGCCACCAGCAAATATTCTTACATTTGTTTCTGAACAGAAAACAACAAAGGAAAACAACAAAGATACAGGGCTTTTTATAATGTCTTAACATTTGTAGAAAATTTTTTGTAACACTTGCCCAGATTTTTGCAGCTCTAATTAGTTCTGTGCAATGATGTCTGATTGACTTACCTGAGTATAAGGTTTTGTTGAATAGGCAAGTAGTGCTTGTGATGAGAATTTGAAAAAAATTTTTTTTTCCTTTGTATTAGTTCCGCTGGGCTGAATAATAATCCTCCACTGGTGAAACAACTATTCATTCTTGTTTCAAGGGGAGGAAATGGATTGGCCATTAGGAATAAATTGAAATAATCACTTTCCATCAAAGTGAATACACTGCTATTGTAAAACATTGGTAATCTATCTGTGTTTAAAAGCCATGCAAAAAAACCAATAGTTTTGCACCTCCTTTTGGGTACTTTATCAACAATGCATGAAACACGATGCAGTCCTCAATTCCTGAAAATTTGGCTAGACAACATGACCATTTTTAAGCACAGAATATCAATGTTTAACCTATTAGGTCATCTTCATTTCCATAATACTTTTCACCAAGTTTTTAAAGTGTTACAGTAGTATAAATACTTTCCTAGATTAAGTGATTTACTGAAAAAGTAGAGATAATAAAATATTGTATTAAGTCTACAGCAAAATTCCTGTTATTCCAGACTGAGATTTCACCCAACAGATCTAAAATAGTTTTAGAATATAGAATGCTTCTCATTTTGAAATGTAAGTATATATACAGACACATACATGAGACCACATTCACAGATAATGTAAATCAGTGCAATTTCATTGAAGTCAGTTATTTATAGCAGATGAGGTTCCAGCCATATGCTAGTACGTATGTATATGTAGCTGCAACACACACATGTGTATGTACGTGTGTGTGACATAAAATCACTTGTGCATGTAACTACGTAATCACATACAATTGCTCTCTTCTGCCAGCAAATTTTCCGTTAGACTGGAAAAATTGAAAACTCTCATGTGCTTTAGAGCTTAATTATTTCTGGTTATGAAGCACACTGTTTCACAGCCCTCCTGTTTTTTAGGGTCTCCCTTGCTGAAAGAGCAGCAAGGTTATTTGTCTGAAAGTCATCAGTGATAGAAATAAAAGACTTGGGGGAGGGGCGGGGGGAAGATGGAAGTTTAATTTCACTGAATTTGTCCATGGAGGATACATTCAGTTAATATTATGAGTTTTAAAATGTGGTATGCTGTTGAAAAACTATTTATAAAGCTTTGATATATACATGGTGCCTGGTACATAAAATCTGCAGTTCTGTGGTTTGAATCAAGGAAAGAGAGCTCCACTTTACAACAACTAGCAGGTCTCAGGGCAGGAGGGGGCTCCTTTTTCCTGCACTAGCTACCATTTCAAGGGACAGAAGATACTGATGGGGAGAAAACATGAGCAGCTTTACAAGGAAGGTAGTTGGTACCAATTGCAAAGCCCTTTGAATGGAAAACAGCTATTCATAGAATTTCGGGAGCAATGGATTAAAAGACAGAAGAGGTTGATAGTCAAATGATCAGTGGAAGTATCTCAGGAAGAAGTAACTCCCTCCTGATTCTTTATGTACCCAAACTACTGCTTTTCCAGTTAGCTGTTTCCATTCTTGAGTGTTTTCTCTCCTTTTTTTTTTTTTTTTTTTTTAGCATCTTTGGTTTTATGCTTTATAAATATACTGTGAATTATTCCCAAGTGGACAACAAGCCTAATTCTTTTCTCAGCTACACCTTCATAAAACCAATAGAATTCTGTTGAAACGAATGGATAGTATTGTTAGTTTTCAGAGTGTTAAAAACAGCCTTATTCCTGCAAAGGAAGGATATCTGTTGTTCTTTGAGCTTGCTATTATCTGTATTAAGCCTCTAGGCTACTTGTTACTTCTATTGTGATTGCTAATACTTGCTCCTGTTTAGCACTGGGATTCTCTGTTGCATAGTCTAGGCATAGTTTGTTCTGTCTTGGTGTTAAGTGCTGGTGAGATGCAATCAAACTTTGTACCTTCAGACCACCATAAGTGACACAGAAGGAGATGATTCATCAACAGAACTGCTTTAATGAACCTCTCCAGCTTCACAGAGTATTTGCTTTTCCCCTGTGATCCGCATATTACAATAAAATCCTGAAATGTACCGGTGAAGCATGAACTGCAAAACCTAGAGGAAAAAAGGGAGGCCAAAACAGTCAAAGAGTGATCCCAAAGCTGATTCAGACCCAAAGCTGGTTTCGAATTCAGAACCAACACCTCTCTCTGTGCTCCTGACTGGCTTGCTACTACTACTTCTTGCTGTATCTTGGCTTTTTCAGTACTACGTTCCAGGACTGCTCAGCACTTTCTTTAATCCATCCTTGGTGTATGTTTGATACACTTATAAGACTTTTTTCAACATCATAGCTTCCCATAGACCTTTATTTCTTTTTCCTTCTCCTCTCATCTTCCTCTTGTTTTACTCGTGATGTGTTTCTCAGGGCTGGCTTTTACTTTTGTGTCTCACCATTTCCAGCAGCTCTTCACCTTCTTATTGAGATGCTCCTGGTGTAAAAGCAGGCACCACTGGGATGTGATGCTTGCTGACACAACTGGGGACTGAAGTCCCACAGAGGGGGGGCTGAGTTTTATAGATATTTTCAAACATTTTTCTTCAGGAAGTATACAGGAATAAGAAATAAGGCCTAATGGAAAACTAAAAGGATGGAGGATAAAACTGAGGTACTCCCTTAAAATTGTAGGGAGTCAGAGAGGATTCAGATTTTGTTGGTCATGACAGTTCCCATTAGGCAGTGCGTATTGAAGTAGAGCCACGTGTGTTTTGCTTCCTACTACAGGATGCATACTTCTGAGGAGGGTGTTATTTATGGGATGGAAATATGTGGAAAAAATGAAGATGAGCCTCAGTAAAATGCATTTTTGAAAAATACCCCCTGTGAATAAAACTCATTATGTTCAAAAATCTTCAGAACTCTTGAGAGAGTCTGCTGTAGCAAGGCTCAAAAATTATGTTTTCACAAAACAACTGCAATGGTCTAGGTTTTGACTGTGGAAAACTTTAGTTATGTCACATTTTTGTAGCTGCAGGTAAAAATAACAAATAAGGTGGGCTCTAGGTATTCATGTATTCAGAGACTATCCTGAAGAGTTTACAAGCTAAGCACCAAGGAGTATATATGGATAATCACATCTTGAATGGAACAGTTCATATGAGTAGTATTTTGCAAGTTCAAATGAACAGCTAAGATTGTTAGAGACAGAAAATGTCATTTTACCCTCTTTACAAATTGGTTAATGAGGTACCATTGGATTAAGTAACTTCCCAAAGGTCGCATAAGTCTGTGGCAAAATGATGAACTGAAATTGGCTCTCCAAGGTGCACAGTTTGACAGTGCAACACTGTCTTTATTTCCATTCCCACAGTATTGCCTTATTTAATCTCTGCTGGCATTGGTTAAAATTTCCTTCTAAACCTAGAGAATATTAAAAAATCTCTAAAAAAAAAAAAAGAACAAACCTTAAATAGCCCTCCCAACCTGTTTTCCTGAATGCTTTCCTGTCCCTTGGGTTACAGAAGCAAATTGTGTTATAAACATCTTTAATTGTGTAGGCTCTTTTCTCATCAAAGAAAGCAAACCTTCACATTAGGAAATCTGAGGGGAAAATGTTTAAAAGGGAAGAAGACATATTTCATATTGGAAAGATTTGCATATGTTCAGCATTAGACAGCTTTAGAGAAAGCTCACAAGAGTCTGAGCACTCAGGCTTTTCTGGGTTCCCCACTGGGGAGGTGATACTACACTTGGTTAATATGTTACAAACACAAACTGGCTAGCACTTGCTGTATTTACATTGCACATTAGAAGTTTGAGTTTCCATAGGGAATTCAGGATTCCTCCTCTTATGGAACTGCTTCTCTCTGAGGAGATGTAACAAGCTACCGCCATGTTCAGCAACAGCATGGAAACAAGAGGAGAAAGCAGTAGCTGAAACATTCTTTGCTCCACTCGTTTAACCCACAAGCTCCAACTCTACTCTCCAATGCTCTATGTACAGGATTGTTGACTATAGATTGCAAGTCTTTCTTAAGAGATCTGTAAGAAAGACCTTGTGATAAAAGCCAAAATCTGCCCTCTGCTATACAGGATATGCTTTCTTACTGAAACCACGAAAGTGTTATTAATTTGTCCTATTTCCTTACTGTGAGATTTTAATAATAAAATTCTTCTGTGTTTCTCTTTCTTACTGTAGCTTTGCTGATAGACTGATGCTTTTGATGTCTTTTTTAGAAAGTAGAGAATAATCCTGTTGTCCTAAACCATGTGCTATAGCCGAAGAGAAAACATTTTTATTGTACGTAAAGCTGTGAAAACCAAATTTAAAAAGGCGACATTGGAGTGGAAGTTTGAGTATGAAAATTTACATCCCTAAATCCTATATAACAACCCCAACAACTGTTGCCTGGCTGTTGCCTAACCCTCCCCACACTCCCTTTTCAGATGGTTCCCATCTTGTAGTTTCTGTCAGCTGCTGGGCATCCCATTTGCTGTGCCCATTGGGATTTCCCTGTCCCTGGACACTTGCAGGGTGTCTCAGTGCTTACTGGTGAGCTCAGCGCCAGACACCTCAGTCAAGCCAGCAGAAGCTACATGATGTGGCATCTAAAACCTAAGCCAAGGTTTTGCTGGTGCCCCTTGCCTCATGGCTACAACAGGGTCAGCAGCACGCAGCCTTCGCCATGCCTCACAGCAAAAATCTCACCCAACTCTAGCAAAGTCAGAAAACTTGGGCTTATTTATGTCTAAGGTGAGTTTCACTCCTCATCTCCAATTCACTGATTTGCAAAGCTCCTTAAAATAGCTCAGCTGTCAAAGCCGATGTATGACCCCCTTGTCACTATACTAATGTAAATTATTACTTATCTAAAATTTTTAAAGGTGCAAATATATGGCATTGCAAAATGGCATTTGACAGCAAATTGTGACTGCACTGAGTGATGTAAGCTTTCAGTCTGCTGTGCTCCTAGAAACGGATTGGAGTGCTTTCGCACATCTCCTGTCTTGAGGTCTGTTTGCGGTTACTACAGTGACTTCTCTTTGTTCTGTGCTGAGTGCTGTAAGAGTCAAGGGCTCATCTGTCATGTGCTATAGATAATCTCAAAAACACCTTAGCAGACAAGGTACGAACCCCAGGGCTGTTTATATTCATGAAAACTTTTCCCCCCACAGAGGTCACATTGAGTAAGATAAACCAGTGTCATCAAATATGCAGCATACATTGCAACAAGGGTCTGGCACTGCAGGCTTAACACCTTTTCTGAGTTGCATCAAGGAGGGCTGTTTTTGTCCTTAGTTTGATCATCAGTTTCAAACGGCCAATGCTTTTGTAGTTCAAATGTAAATGAGAACCTGGGTTACAACTATCCTCGTTTCTCATTACCGAGATGACAAAATGCATTTTCTTCTACCTGACTGCTTGATAGCTAGAGAGCAACAGATATACAGATATCATGGTTATAATATGGATATAATAAAATAGGCCTAATAAAATAAAGGAACCGCCTGACAGCAGCGTTGCAGAGGACTGTCTTTCCATAGTTGCAGGCTGCAATGCGTGCCTGATAATCAGGTCACAGGTTATATTTGCACCCACAGCAATAACAATCATTTATAAAACCCATACAATAACTACTTTTCCCCCAAGTATTTTATGACTTGATCAGGGGAATGCCACTAGAAACCATTGTACATTTACCATATAGTACTGCTGTTTTCAAAATTTAGCAGTTTCACCTGAAAATAAGAATCAGGGCTGTCTGGATATTTGCAGTACTCTCCTACACATCCCATGACCACTTTTCCCTTGACTTCGGTGAGTTTTCAAGTAGATCTTTTGTTATTTAGAACTAGTTTTGAAGGCTCCTCCAGTATACACTCCTTACAAGTACCCACATTGATATTTTTGTTTTGTCTTATGCTATCACTGTAAACAACTTCACAGCTATCACTGATGCCCTCTATTTCATTTTTAAATAGCTGAAATCCAAAATGCAAGTATACATCAATTTTCTAACAAATATTAAGGGAAAAGCATCTAGTTAAAACTTGTTAGAATAATAATAATGAAGAATTTAGTGTGCATGTTTTGCCTCCACACTTGTTTTATTTTGCTAAGTAGCCGATGTGGAATACAATTTACTTCTCCATTAAAAAAAAAAAATATCCCTGTTCCATTCTGTTTTGGTTTGTGGGGTTCTGTTGTCATTTTATCCTAAAGTGCTGTTTCCTCACATTTGCATCTACCAGCCTTTTTAATGTGATATTCCATTTAAACTGCCTTTTAATTGTATGTGCTGCCTTGGCAGAACATGACTGATGTACTAGCGTTAATTAGGGCTCCAGTCAGCAGCCTATGCCAGCTGGAAACTGAGAAACAAGCGTAAATTATTCTGTCATCAATCAGCTCGAAAATGTTTGAATCACTAATTAGTTTGCAATTTGGGTGACAGTTTATCTGACGCAGGCGGTGTCAGAAACTTCAGATCTTAGATGAATAATTTGCCAGCAACAAGCACATATTCCCTGCTTTTAAATACATGAAGGTTTATCTGCATGTTGAAAGGTGGCTCAGCAGTCTTCATTAACTTCCAACTGGGACTATGTAAATCAGGAATCAGTGTGAGGCACTTCAGTCTGTGGTGGCTTAGCAGATGATATTTAGAAAAAGAAAGCCTCTTTTCTCTCTTTTTTTATTAATAATTCATAAACTGATAGACGAGAATGTTTGGGCTTTAACAGCTTAAAAAAATCACAATGGTTAAAAAAAAAAAAGGCAATCACCCCCTTTTACATGAAAATTAGTTGTGCTGCATCTTGCTGTTTAACTGATTTATTCTCCTCCACTGTCATGTGTCTGGAATGTTAAGCAGCAAGTGATTAGCCCTTGTCCTTTAAAGTAGGATCATTATTGGGGTTTTATTAAATGGCAGACTTGTGTTTCCATTTAAAGGATAAGGGGGGGAAACAAGAAATTGCTAACAGGAAGCAGAAAAGGTTATCCGTGTCTCAAAAGGAGAAACTGTTCAACATTATAAATGCAGTCAAGAGGGTCTTAACATCTATGTTATTCTTATCTATAAGAGAGATAAGTCTGATATCTTGCAATGCATACAGCTGTTGTGTGGCCCATAGATAAAACAAAACTGTAGAAACAATTTAGGTAGATAGTATTGCTGGGTAGAGAGATGCCAATGTGTCTTCTACCTATGAACCCATCCTTCTAGATGTGAAAGATGTGGGACTGATAAAGAAGAGTGCAATTATAGGAGCATGGAGCTGAGCCATTAGCTGACCTCGGTGCCAAATACAAAAGGCAGGTGAGGATACGATTTTCAGGTTCTCTGTTGCTGGCAAAGGGCATGCTCTCTGCACTCAGAGCCTCGGCAAGGTGAGAGAAGTGGGGGAAATGGCATTGTGTAATTATGATTAGCTGGTGCCGCTCTGTAAGCACATCACAAGTAGCATAGGAGTGCAGCCGCTTAATAGGTGTGCATGAAAGGATTTGAAGTAACAAATCAATGACAGTTTGGTGACAGTCCTTTTCCCTTCTGTCCCACGTCCCTCTGCTCTCAAGTTCTATTTGTTATAGCCAGAACAAATCTTCCCCTGGTACGTGCTATCTTAACACCTTATCTACATTGGTTTAAAACTTTGTTAAACTTTGGCTTTTTTGGTAATTTTTTTCATATATTAAGTAGACTTAAATATAATAATTTTGTTTTCAGAAATTTCTAGGAAAAATGAGTTTGCTGCTTCAGAGGAGAGCAAAAAACAACTAACAAAACATATTCTTTCACACATGCTAAAAATTGTGATACTTGTAGCTGCTTCACTGAGAACTTTTAGTGCTTACAGGCAAAGACCATTTAAGTTAAGCAAAATAGATAGTCCACACGACAGAGCAGTGTTTTGCACCTTTTTTCACGAAAAAAAGGCAAGGTTGGTCAAATTACAAGATCCTTACACAGTTTCACTTCTCCAAAGGTCAGGAAAGATTAGATGGAAATACAGTAGACGTAGTCTTTAAAAGTCCCCTGGCAGGGGATCACAACAAGGGTTCACACACTGCTGCAAATGGGCTGTGCCCTGCGAAAGAACCAGTACCGTGCAGGCAAGGAGGCTGCAGGAGAATGGCCTCAGGCCACCCAGGGTAACCCGCCCTCTATCCTGGCGACTGCCACTGTGTCCCTTGTCCAGGTTAAGTGCCTTCCACGGATGATCCTTAATTGTGCTCCTTGTTTGCAGGGTGCCCAAAGAGGGGTCTGAGCTGGGAAGTCCTGATTGCTGACCACTCCACCTGCAATCAGAAGGGAGGGAGCTGCAAATACAAAAAGCCTTATTGCGTAACAATAAGCAGTGTACAAGATCCAGTTTTCAGGATATCAGATCGAGCACCCAACATGAATGGCACCTTTGACCTTAATCCCCCTGTCTCAACTTTCTGTCAGCACAATGCAGGAAAAATAAATTCCTGCTTGTCAAGTGCTTTCGTGAACTATATAAAAAGCACATGAAGAAATTAGTGAGTCTGGCTTTAGAGTAAAGTTTGAATAGTGGAAAATAAACAAAGCTTCAGACTGCACACTGCAGAATGAAGATAAAGCAAAATAGTGAATAGCTGCTTGCTCTGCAAGCCCTCATCTATCTATACATTAAGTAAGGCTGTGGTCTGTGTAGAAAAAAAAAAAGGAGCTATATGGGAATTTCCTTTGACAAAAACTTTTTGTTTGTTTCTTTGTTTTATCAGAAAATACCAGTTTCTCAAAACTGTAACTTTTTATGGAAACACGTTCATCTGAGTGATATTTTTGTCAGAAGGACTTCCACTGCCCAGAGGAGATTTTCTTGTCAAAAGCTAAGTTGGAGAGCGATAAACCCACAGAGGCAGACCCACTCCAGAGTGGCCACCAGCTTAGTTGTTAGGCAACATTAAATTGCCACCATAGGAGAATGCAGCTGTCTAGCATGAGTATATGATGGTTGGAGGTCACGCATCTGGCAACAGCCCTCCTCCGTCTTATGCATCATGTACCTCTCTTGTTTTGTCCTATTTATTACAGGCAGAGCTGAAGCTACGTGTGCACTTTCTTGACACTTCCCATCCTGCTTTCCACCTTCCAGAGGAGACCTGAGATGGTTCAAGCACTGGAAATCTGTTCCTTCTCTTACTCTTTCTCTCCCTGTTTTTATTTCAAAATGTCTAGGTTTTGTTCCTAAATAGAATTTAAAACTAGCAGTGTTTCATTAATAAATAGCACTGCTGGACCCTAGAAATCTTTCTGAGGATCACATAAATACTGTAATGCAAATGAACACAGGGGCAACAAAAGAGAAAACCTTAATTCTGGCATTTTCTCACTTTTGACTGATTCTTCAACTTTAATGTGGAAAATACACACACAGACATGCACACGTTTAGTCTGTAAACACTGGCAGAATGCAAAACTCCAAACTCTATGATATGTCTAAGAAAAAGAACTTTTCTCTCCTAGTTTGTTCTCTTGATTCCTGCTACTTCATACATTTTTATAGACAAAATGGATGAGGAAGAAAGATGGGGAAGAGGGAGTCCTTAATCTTGACTGAATATCCTTAAAGGGAGTGAATATCCTTAAAGGAATTAAATTCAGAGAATATAATGTGAACATCATCACAGAGAGTGAGCTGAGACAGCAAATAATTTAAGGTAAAAATCATACTAATTCCCAGCGGACTGTTACCAGTGAAAGACCAGTGAAGACTGAAAAGGGGACATGGGTCTGGATGAGCTGTTTCTTAATTTTAGACTTTCAAGCTGAATGTTTCAGGTAGGAGCCTGCATGCTGTGAGGTCCTTGTTAGTGAGTGGGAAAAGATAAGCATCTACAGAGTGTGGTAAGTGGCTGGATTGTCCATATCCCCCTACTGATTACAGAGAAGCTGGGATCAGCATGCTCCTAACTTGAAAGCAAAGCCTCCTTGGAAAGCTGGGTTTCTCTGCCTAGTTACTGTTTATGGGGAAAAAAGAAACTCAAGGCTATTTTCCTCTCTATCCCAAACACCTGTCATCCTAAAGGGCAGGTTGGAGGACATGTTAATCACAGAATTAGTCTGGAAAAGGAGTTCAGTGCCCTGTTCCTTCAGACAAGCTCGTATCACTGTTATGAAGTTCTTACAGCTATCTGGTGCTCCTGGAGAAATTCCTTCCTTTTATTTTTTCTTTACCTTTTTTTAGGATGGGAGGAACTGTTGTGTACCCCTGCCTGGTGATGGCTCCTTCCTGGTGAAGAGGGTTGCATGGCTTGTAACTAATCTGTGCCTGGCTCCTTGGAGTTAATGTGGAGCATTTTCATTTCAAGGAAGTCTTGAGATATCCTAAAGCACTTGTCAACTAAAAATCACAGTGGTGAAGGTGCAATTGGTTTTCTTTAGGGGATACACTCTATTTTAGAAAATATTTTCCATGTCCCACACATTCTAGCTTTCTTAAATTGGACATTTATTAGCTATAATTGTTAAATAATTCACTGATACTTAAGAAAATATACTCCTGGAAAACCTCCTAATCAACTGCCAACACTTTGGGTATGGAAGCAATCAGGAGTGAGTGTGTTCAGAGGCTGGGATTTTCAAGCAGCAGTGAGGGAGTCAGTCACCTAATTAAACTGAATGGGAATAAGGTATTTATATCTTTCAAAGCAGCTCTAAAAATCCCAGCCTTGGTTTCTTATGGATTCAGCCACAGATGTTCTTATCTAATTCTGGATGTTTTCCATTTTCTCTCACTCAGGTGCCCAGGAAGGGTCAATCTTTATGCCTGATGTTCTTGGAGTCTTTATCACCTCTCTGTCATCACTCCTTCAACACATTTTCTAATGGATTTTTCTCACTTACCTTTATGCTCTTTGGTCAGAGTCTTTAAGGCCATGGGGGTGACTTGATCTTTGTAAGTGTGCTCCTTCACTGCCCTCTTTAAATTTTAATGCACATCCATTGGATGCTGCTCAGGGAGCTAAGTATTATTGATTGTGTGATCTTATAATGTACTTAAAAAAAAGAAGCCTCTGTCTTAGTTCTCCTCTATCCCTGCTGGTTTGAAGTAATTGTAAGTTACTAAGTAGGAAATGGAGTTTCTCTGAACTAGAGAGATATTTTCAGTACTTTGGTGTTAATCTAACTTGCTGATATTGGTTCTTTATGACCAAGTCTTGTTTTATCAACATGGTTATCAAAAACAGCTTCTCCCAATACTTCTGATGCAGCAGAAATTGAGGTGAGATTTGGAGTCGGGCATTTATTTGTTGGGGATGGTGGGAGGAGCTTATGCCTTTGCAATATACCAAGATTAAACCCAGGGCAATTGATATAGAGAACTTGGATTCAGTGTGGGATTTTTATGTTGTTTTTATCTGGAAAATATGTATTATTTCAACTCCTGTCCTCTGTACTTCCCTTACAAAGAGACAAACCTGAAAAATGTAGATAATTTTTTTTAAACCACAGAGTGAAAGAAGGTTCTTAGTACTTCTCAGGAAGTCCTTGATGTCTTTCAGGACTGGGCTTTTCCTTGAGTTATCATGAAAATTACAAATTACAAATGTTCCTCTTTTTCTGTAATTCTGAGATGGTATCAATGCTGATTACACCATCCCTTCTCTGCCTACTGTAATATCTGCCGCGGGATGAAGTGAGGTGGTCTGAAACTCAGCTTTGTAAAACTCAGCTGGTTCTCCATCCTCTGGAGCTGTATCTCATCAGGGGGTAATGAAATCCAGGTTCCTCCTCCCACGTATTTCTACCTCCTCTGCTTATACAGAACTCAATGTGGACTATTTTAGAAACTGTTATGACAGTGCTATGTTCCTATGAGCCCCACTCACAGTACCTTGTTGTACATGGTCTAAAACGCAACTGGAAATAATTTTTCTACTAGTTTTTAAAATGCTTTGGCATTGTGATGTATGTTATTTCTGGTGACATTCTGATGTGCTATAACTGCTTGAAAATACCTGGTGTTAGATGTAAATTGTCCACTATACAGACATAATATTTTTATTTCTCTTAATACTGCTTTTATATTTTTGCTTCCAAGGGGTAAAGCACTATTCTGGAATAGGAATTTTTCAGACTGCATGGTTTATACATTTATATCATTCTGGATGCCAAATGGTAGCCTATTGACAGGCTTTCCACAAGGCTCAACTGAGCAACTGATGTCACAGCATTTTTAACTTATTTAATCAGGAAGTCAAGAATGTAACCTAATGTACTTTATCTTCATGTTTTTTTTAAAGGTGTCTTTAATCATTAAACTGATGATCAATGCCTTCAGAAAAATGTATGCATTTTAGACTAACACATACAATTTGGACAGTACTTTTGTTCTTGCATCCTCTTCAGAAGGTAATAAAAACTAATGTGAAGATGAAAGATTCATCTTGTCTTCTAGCATCAGATTGTCATTAAGTGCAACTTAGCCCACCTCAATAGTAAATTAGACACCATGTGAGGATCTGGTCCCCATTTTAATTGTAGTTTAACCCCAGCCAGCAACTAAGCACCACGTAGCCGCTCACTCACTCCACCCCCACCCAGTGGGGTGGGGAGAGAGAATTGGAAAAAAAGTAAAACTCATGGGTTGAGATAAGAACAGTTTAACAGAATAGAAAGGAAGAAACTAATAATGATAATAATAACTCTAGTAAAATGACAATAATAATAATAAAAGGATTGGCATATACAAAACAAGGGTTGCACAATGCAATTGCTCACCACCCACTGACCGATGCCCAGTTAGTTCCCGAGCAGTGATCTCTCCCAGCCCCACTCCCCCCAGTTTATATACTAGACATGACATCATATGGTATGGAATACCCCTTTGGCCAGTTTGGGTCAGCTGCCCTGGCTGTTCCCTCCCAAGTCTTGTGCCTCTCCAGCCTTCTCGCTGGCTGGGCATGAGAAGCTGAAAAATCCTTGACTTAGTCTAAACACTACTTAGCAACAACCGAAAACATCAGTGTGTTATCAACATTCTTCTCATACTGAACCCAAAACACAGCACTATACCAGCTATTAGGAAGAAAGCTAACTCTATCCCAGTGTCCTGGTTTCAGCTGGGATAGAGTTAACTGTCTTCCTAGTAGCTGGTACAGTGCTATGTTTTGAGTTCAGTATGCGAAGAATGTTGATAACACTGATGTTTTCGGTTGTTGCTCAGTAGTGTTTAGACTAAAGTCAAGGATTTTTCAGCTTCTCATGCCCAGCCAGCGAGAAAGCTGGAGGGGCACAAGAAGTTGGCACAGGACACAGCCAGGGCACCTGACCCAAACTGGCCAACGGTGTATTCCATACCATGTGACGTCACATCTAGTATAGGAACGGGGAAGTGGGGGGGGAAATCGCCGCTCGGGGACTGGCTGGGTGTCGGTCGGCGGGTGGTGAGCAATTGCACTGCGCATCATTTGTACATTCCAATCCTTTCATTATTACTGTTGTCATTTTATTAGTGTTATCATTATCATTATTAGTTTCTTCTTTTCTGTTCTATTAAACCATTCTTATCTCAACCCATGGGTTTTGCTTCTTTTCCCGATTTTCTCCCCCATCCCACTGGGGGGGGGGGGGGAGTGAGTGAGCGGCTGCATGGTGTTTAGTTGCTGGCTGGGGTTAAACCACGACACCCAGACAAAACCAGGACAGTCAGGTTTGAAGACCATCATGGGGGAAGGAGGTAGTTATAAGTAGGTTGGCTTGATCAGTCAAATAAGCCATTCAGCAGGAAACTTCAGATTAATGAAAATGAAAAATGTAAGGTGTCACAAATCTCTAATATGTGTGAACAAAGCCTGATGCCATGGAGTGAGGAAGTAGGTGGAAATAGTGGAAATTATGGAAATAGATCTGGAAAGTCTTGTATGAGCATCATATGCATTGAGACATTATAGAGAACCCAGAGAAGGGAGAAACTAGTCAAGTCACAGAAACTGATAGTAATCAAGACTGAAATTTTCAAAGCAGTACAGTGCATTTAAAAAATTGATTTGGGGAGAGTTTTAATGGGGCTTCTGTGGATAAACTCCCTGCAGTATTTGAAAAACTTAATCGAATTTTCTGAAGTGAGTTGGATAAACAATGACCAGAATAAGATATAAGAACAGCCTATATTCTCACATATGATGATAAATACTAGATGGAAACATCAAGATGGACTAAATCCATAATGAGGAATAGGATGATTGTATTCAAAACAGAAAAACAAGGATTTTTATTATTTTTTATTCAGACAATGAGATATAGCTCAGCTATAAAACCTTATTACCCTCTCCAATGGAGATTCAACCATTTATCATAAGATTTCTAAAACTAGTTAGGACAAAATACTAGAAAATATACTGCAGGCATCCTTCCTGCAATAAGGGCAAAGTAAATAGTGACTTATTTATTCTTTGTAGTAGCCAAAACCTCATTCACCTATCTGTGTGTTCTTTCAAATACTGTAACTTTGACAATTTCTCTGATAGTAATAAAAAATGAAAAAAGTAATTTATCATTCTTTTTTGACACTATTTTGTTTGCAGTAATAGTAAACCCATACTGAACTTTCTTTCAGCTCTGGGTCAGATGGTTTTGGGCCCCTCACTACAGGAAAGACATTGAGCTGCTAGAGCGTGTCCAGAGAAGGGCAACCAAGTTGGTGAGGGTCCTTGAGCACAAGTCTTATGAGGAGCGGCTGAGGGATCTGGGGTTGTTCAGTCTAGAAAAGAGGAGGCTGAGGGGAGACCTTATCGCTTTCTACAACTACCTGAAAGGGGGTTGTAGTGAGGTGGGTGTTGGTCTCTTCTGTCAGGTGTCTGGAGATAGGACAAGAGGAAATGGCCTCAAGTTGAGGCAAGGGAGATTTAGGTTAGATATTAGGAAAAATTTTTTTACTGAGAGGGTTGTCAAACATTGGAATGGGCTGCCCAGGGAAGTGGTTGATTCACCATCCCCGGAGGTATTAAAAAAGCGAGTGGACAGGGTACTCCAGGGCATGGTTTAGGGGGCATGGTTAATGGTTGGACTCAATGATCTTGAAGGTCTTTTCCAACCGAAATGATTCTATAATTCTATGATTCTATGATTCACCCCCATTCCCTCTGCAGTAGGCCATTAAAATCCATGAATGGATCCCACTTAAATGGAAGAGACTTTAAATGTATCTTGGAACATTCATGTATTTGGAGTCAGAGGCACCAACCAGAAGAAACTGGATCTTGAATCAAAATAAATATCTAAGCAAAGCCATAGCAAGGTATTCTGGTCCGTAGCGCATAATTTCCTCTCCTCTTGTAGGTGGGGCTGTAAACATATCAGACTATAACCATACTTTCTCCTTTCTTCTACACTGTGTTTACCTTTCTATTCTCTCTGGAAGCAACTGTGTTAAGGCTTCACAGATGTATTTTCCCTACTGTGGGAGACTTTCTTACCTCTTTTTCCTACAGCTCTGCCTGGATATTTAACTACAGGCAATAGCATAATGAGTACAAGAGAATGTCTCTTGAATTTCAGAAACACGCTTAAGTACTTTGCAGAGAAAATGTCTCTGCTAGGCGATGGTCCACTATTTCCAAAGTCCAGGGGGAAGCAAAATAATGAACAATTGTACCTTTGTTTAATTGAAGAGCTGCAGCAACTTTTATCCTTAAAGCTAGAAAGAGCTTTCTGTAAATTAACCAATTTGTCAAAAAGCTCTATTATGAGTATTTATAGACACATCACTATATGAAGATTACTGTGCCCCATTGAAATCCATAATGAAGTTATCAGTGAAAAATAGTGGTTGTTCGGCCATATTGAGTATTATTTCTAGTGTGATCAGGTAGGGCTTGCCTGTGCAGAGCTGTATGCAGGCATTTGATCCAGGTATTGAACACCCAATCTACTGAAACTACTGAAGGCAGATGGATATTATCGTTTTCTCTGTTTTGGTTTTTTTTTTGTGTGTGTCTTTAAAGGGTAATATTGCTACTAGTCCTAGTTTCATTTCTTAAAGCTATGTTGATGTATTGATCAGATGGGAAGTTTCAGCACTGCAATATTAACTGGAGAATGCTTGCATGTGTTTTCTCTCTAGTGTTATCATTATTGCAGGTATTCAGCTCGGCCATTACTCGAAAGTATAAAGGAACTCATTCTAACAGTAATATATTTTGACTTAATAAAACTAAAGCAGTAAAAGTCAGATTGATGTATATGATATAAAAACTTTGTTGTCTTTTTCTAACAGAAAAAGTAATTGAAGAAATGAAGACATTTGTAGGTGGCATACAAAGAAATCCTGCTTGCAGTCAGAATTAATTGGCAGAATACTTTATGATGTGCCAATATATTTAGATGCAGCAAAGCGCTCCATACTGGTAGACCTCTGCCACATTTCCAGTGCCTTCCCTGTCCACAGAAAGCTCTTGGTAGCACAGTGGTTTTCATTTGGCCTATATGTTTCAAAAATAAATTCTCATGCAATTTCTAGAAGTGAGAGAAAATTCTTTCAGGGTATGTATTTCATTTTAAGGACGCAAAGTAAATTGTAGGCTTAAATTACATGTTATTCTACAGCAGAGGCTGTTCAGCATTTCTCAGGCTTGAGCCCAGAGAATCAAAAGTTCTCGAAGCATTTTGTAAAAAAGGAACCTTGGTTTACTAGAGAGATAGGTCTGACACTTCTCTTTCTATACCTGCCCACTCACATTCATGGTGACAAGTGCGGCAATTGCTTATGTAAAACACTGATAATCAGCATGGCAATGGCTGTGGCTTTACCTGTCTTTAGTGTAATTTGAGGCAGTTGGGAAAGCTACCCCATATAATTGGACAAGTTTTGGCTGTAGAGACAAGCACCCTGCAGACTTCAGTTGAGGCACCTCTGCCCATGCTTCTGATTTTTTATATTATTGCAGACTTAACTTTTGAAATAGTCACAGAAAAACTTTCTACACCACCAGGTCAACCACTTGTATGCTGACCGTTTCAAAATGGCCTGAAGGGTGTAAGTGTCCAGGCTTCACTTCTGACTTCCTCATTCGGAAATGTTATCAATCCTACTGTAAGATGTCCAACTGAGGAATGAGAATCCTGGTATAAAATGTACACTCATCTTAGGTATCCCATTTAAAGCTATATGGCTAGCTTTTTCAGCATAATTAGCATTTTCTGTCATTTAATAGATTCAGAGGATTGGATCGCTGACCTCACTCACAGCTGTGAATGATCAGCACTTTGCAGTTTATTCAGTATAGTCTTAAATTGCCACCCATAAAATAGCAATGCACAATTAGTGCTGCCTATAAAAACTTTGGTTTATAACTTGTCTGGTACAGCAAAGATGCTGCAGCAGTGACAGGACACGTTGGAAATATTGATACTGCCAAAGCACTGGAGCCCTATACTCCATTCAGTGGCACCCTCAAACTCCCGCAACAGGTGAGACAGAGGTCTGATCAGCATCTCCTTCATTACTTGACAACTTGAGTGATATGCCCAGATTGAGCTTTTTCTTTATACTGAGTGAGAATGAGGTGAAAATGAATGTATGGTCATTTAATAACTATGCTTGAGTGACCTAAATTGAAATTACTCTGGTAACCTTAATATTGGTATTTCTTTACTTCTGAGTGCTCATAATGCCACCAATTATTCTTTAAGAGAGTACTTTATATGCAATTTTCTGAAGTTTTAAGAAGCATCCTAAAGCATTGACTTCTCTGTCCTTTCAGTCCCTAAAAATCAGATGGTATCAAAGTGAGGCATGAAGGGCATTGCCTTCTTGGACCTTCATCACTGGAGCCAAGCGACAGCAATAACCATCACACCCATTGCACTTGCTGGCAGCGAGGGTATCTTGGGTCTGCTTCAGGCTTCAGAAAGGATGAGCAGGTACATCTGCAACCTCCTTGGCTTGCTGAGTCCTGTCACAGCCACTCCAGCTTGTTTCTTTCAGTCCTACCACTTAACTGTCACTGCCACATTCTCCTTCGTGGCCTAGTTTCTCTCAAATCCTGTGGATGCTTCTCCTCTTTGCAGGCCTGTGCTTCCCCATCATACTCGCTGTTTTAGTCACAGTCTTTTTCTCCAAATGGTCTCTAATGACCGTTTTGCATTTTTTTCCCCCAAACTCTTTTCTTATCTGTACTATTGATGTCCCTTCTGCTCCATCCTGGCCAGCTAGCAGTGCTGACTCCCTTTCCATAGTTCTCCATAAAGTCTCCATCTCTCTTTTCCTTGACTCTGTTTCTTGGTCCTAGGAGATTGAACTGTGAGAGCCTCTAGCATCCTGAGTAAATGGAAAATGCCTCAAGCATCCCTGGGTTTGGGGAATCTTAACTTCTGATATTGAAAAAAATCTTTTCTGTGCACATTTAACATCAGTTTTTCAAAGGCTTCTATGTTGACTAGATATATTAGATAAATTTCTCTGTAGATGCTAGAAAATGTGTTTACAGTGCAGACACTTCCACCTGCCATATTTCAAGTACCTGGCTCAAAGCATTGGTGTTTCAGAGTTTCTTAAAATAAGAACTGCTGGTATTTTTAACACAAGCAAAAAACTTTTTCAGAAGCACTCAAAACATTTTGTCTAAACTTGCTTGCCAGCGAATTCATCATGAGGTGGTTAATGGCAAGGTACAACTTCAGCCCCAAGTTGGACAATATTATCAACATGATTTTATAGTCAGAAGTGTTAAGAAACTCTAACAATAGGAAATTGTAATAATACCCCTTTTCATCTCATCCCTGTGATGTGATTCTTCCCATAAATTTACTGAAAGAAACAGGAAGGAAGAGGCAGTTGGTTAAAAGGCACCCTTTCATTCACCAGGCTGGCATTTGCTCTGTATTGTCTAACATGATCTAAATGGAGCAGCCTCCACTGGCCACCACAGGGATGCACTAGCCCATGTGTTAAACTAGGATTGCCTGCTGCAGGGTGCAAAGCGAATTCATCCCAAATGCTTATTAAATTGAAGGCTTTAAAATATTCTCCACTTTCAATGGACATTTTGTTTATGCACTCTAAGGATGACTGAGTTGAACTCAGCCTCAAGGTGAAAATTGTCAGTGTCATACTGTTTCACTGAAGCTGTGCACTTGAACTTGCATTTACAACAAAATGGCTGATGCATGCCTAGTAAGAGTAGTTTGTGCTTTAGAGAGAACTAGAGTTCCCCACAGTCAGTATGACAGGCTGTATATGCCATGGAGAAAAACTTTTTAGTAGACGCTTCCTCTGATTCAGGTAGTTTCTCTGCACACTGGAAATAAAATTCATCCATACTGCTTTCCTGTACCAGAAAGCATTTTTGTTTCAGGGGATAGAAAATAGTTCCTCATTCATCTTAGACTAAAAGTGTTGGATTTCTCAGCAGTCACATAGCAGTTACTTAAGCAGCATAATTGTCTGATTTTTATTATTTGATGGCAAGTGAAAGTCAGGAAACAACAGGAAATAAGAAAATACAAAACTTAAAAACTATGCCAGTGGTATATTTGAATTGAGTGGCAATATATAGTTGTCTAGTACTGAAGGGTTTAATAATACTTTTTGTTTCAAAGCCAAGAAAAGTTAAATAACATTTATCTGATTTAGTATAGTTAAGCAAGATTATCAGCCAAGACACACTATTTCATTTAAAGTAAGTATCCTGGTGGCACTAACAACAGTATCAATTATAGAAATGTTAGTAACAATAAAAACATTCAATTTCCCAATGAAGGTCAACAGTAAATCTATCTAAAATATGTAAGGGTCATAAAAGTAATGGGTTTGCAACTGTGATTGAAACAGATGTTCACAAAATCAGCATTTAAACATGAAGACACCATAAAATAAATGAAGACAGGATTAATTTAACAAGTTATCTCAAGAGCAGAATAAGGAAAACGGATGAACAGTTACTCATACAATTCAGAAGGATCTTTTTTTTTTCTGTAAGGTAACTGAAAGCAGAACTGAAAACATTGGGTCAAATTCATTCACTTAATAAGCTTGCTGACAGCAGTATAGATCTGTGTGTGCAAGCAGGGGCAGAATCTGGTGTGTTCTATCAGGAAAGAGAGCTACCATTAATAAAATTGTCTATCTTGTTGTATAAGAATGGAAAGCAAGCCTAATTCTCCCTGTGCAAGTTTCATATTGACAGCTCCTCCAACAGCATAGGTCCTTACCTACATAAGTTTTAGGAAGGCAGAAGTCAGCAGAATCAGATCACATTTTTTCAGAAGAGCCTGAAACATTTCAGTGTCTTCAAATTAAATGCATCTGGCTTCTCTCTTGAGGACTCTTATTTTTTGTATCTAAATGGTAAGCAACAGCTACAGAGACAGCCTATTTTTTTTCATGCCCTCTTGATCTTTCCATTCCCTGTTTACTAACATATTGTTTTCTTCTTTCATTCCTTCCTTTGGAAAGACAGAGAGAGAAAGAAAGAAATGGAAAGAAAGGAAGAAAGAAACAGAAAGAAAGAAAGAGGAAGAGAGGATTAAGGAAGAAGGAGGGAAGGAGAGGAGAGAAAAAAGAAAAAGAGAGAGAAAGGAAGAGAGAGAGAAGGAAGGAAGGAGGGAAGGAGGAACAGAAGAAAAAGAAAGACAAGGAAGGAGGAGGGAAGGGAGAAAAGGAAGTAATACTTGTCCTTACTTATTTGAAGTACATAATCATGTCTTTGGAATAGATTCTTCTGTCAGCTGTTTCATCCTTTGTCATTCTTCTCTAGTGTGGCTGTTTGAAGGGATAATCTGGTATCTGACTCCCAAAGATTCAGGAACTTTTAAAGAAAGAACCAAGGTTTTGACTGAAGGTTTCTGTCTATTTATATCATGATCATGGTGCAAGCTTTTAAACGAGTCCAGACTGATACCTGAAAGCTGCAATTGGTTCAGAATGCTACAGTGCCCCACAAAACTTTAGTTTTAACAAACTAATAGTATGCTACATTTCATAATAAACCAAAAACAAATAAACTATGTCTAATATTAGTTTAATAAACACTTCACATACACTACTGTCCTTTTTTGTTTATTTTCAGCACCAAATTCAATACTGAGGTTATGTTTTTTGTCTAATTGACCCTTTTTCCTCTAGTCTGACAGAATTTTAATAGGAGATGGTGGTAGAATGGCTACCTTCCTAACCCCAAACTCTCTGCTGTTTATTTTTTGCTACACATATCATTCTGGGGATTAGCAAGTGTGAATCACAAGCGGTGCAAGTACCATTGTTTGAGAACCACAGCACTCTCACCTGTAGCCAATAAAATACATTTTTTCTCTCAGTGGAAAAGCAAGAGGTTTAGCTTTAATGACTTGAATAAATTCATAAATGCCTGATTTCTTTCCATAGGAGAATGGTTACATGACCTGAGAAATTAACATGTCTTGGTACAGATTGCCACAAAGCCAAATTCACAAATGATGCAAAATAAATAAAGGACCTTTTCTGGGCAAGGTTTGCCTAATCATGGTATGTGTCCGAGCCTACAATCCCGTTTTTACTGAGGCAGTAAGTTTTGCTGAAGTGTAGACTAATGACTTGGGACGTGGAGTTTCCTTAGTACTGTATTGGGCTGTGTCTGCAGGCCTCTGTTTATAATTTTCTGTCTGGTACATTGAAAATTGCCAACACTGTGAGTTATTTTTTCATCCATTGATGTTTCTCCAATTTTGGATAGTGTCTTTACCATATTTTATCTAAGAGGACTTTTCCAAAAGTAGTTCCTGAAATATCTGTCAGGAGAGTTTAAAGTTATTTCTTCATTAAAAGATTCTATATACCACCCAGGTCTTCTGAGCTTTTTATAACATTCTTTGAAAAAGAGTTTGAAGTAGCAGAATACACAAAACCAAACAACAATATGCTAATAGAAAGAGCACAGAAGTATCTCACCTTAGGAAGCAATTCATTGCTTCAGTAGTCAAAGCATACGCCTAGTGCATATTTACTCAGTAATTGAACACTCAGTGGATGAAGCCTTAATTTAACATCAGCATTGGATTCTCTTCATAGTTAACTTCTCTTATGAAGGGGGTAAGCATTCTCCTGAAGGATATGCATCTATTGGCTTGACTGTGATGTTGACTTGGCGTGTGAAAAATAACATTAAAAAAGGCAACAATTGGAAAATGCAAGCCTACCTGAATAAAAAAAAAATAAGTTGCTATTTTATAGGCCATGGACACACAAGTATCATAGTCCCATTCTTTATTTTTTAAGTACTTTTAAAGTAATTAAAAGTGAGACTAATTTTGGAGAGCAATTTGCACTAAAGGTATCATTCTAACAATACTGTAACTTTCCTCAGTGGATACTTTTGTCTGCCGTGTTTTTTTTAACACACAAGCAGTTTGTATTTAACATTTAAATAATTTAATTGTTACGTACTTCATAACACAAAAGCAACCAGAGCCTTCCACTGAAAGCAGCTCATAGCTTTTAGCCTTGAAAGTAAATGGCAGTCTTTGATGTCTTCAGCCATAACTTCATACTTCTTAGTGAAAAGTGTGTTTCAATCTTGTGCCCATCAAAGTTTTTTACAAATCTTGTTTTTCTCATTTGGACCTTGGAAAGCTGAGACCTGTGTATGTTTATGGTTGCCACCAGGCTAAGCGCTGAGATTTCTCAAGCTTCATTGGCAAGCATTAAATGATTCAGTCATATGGTTTAGTTATAGGTAGTCATGCAAGGAGGAGGGAGTTGGACTTGATGATCCTTATGGGTGCCTTCCAACATTAGATATTCTACGATTCTCTGATTCTAAATGCTTGTTTGGTCTATCCTTTCTCCTTTTAATCCTTGGAGGGCTAAAAGACAGCAAAGGAAGTGTCTGAGGTTATTCAGTGCAAAATATTCTCTATTATTCCCCTTGGCCTCCAACAAACTTGTTTGTAAGGGTCAAGGAGATAGCTACAATTTTACCTCTGCTTCCTTTCCTTCCTTAACCCTCAGCAATGAGGCAGTTATTCTAGTTCTCAAACTTCCAGATTTTCTTCCAAAAATATCCTTTCTTCTCTGTAATACTCATTTCTTTCCAAACCCTGGTCTAGTCCAAAGCCTAGTCCCCACTCCCTCTTCAATATACCTATTACCACTTGAAATAAATCTGGCTGTAGCAAAGGTGACCTCAGAGCCCAGCACACTTCTCCCTTCCCAAATCCTGTACCTGGCTTCCAGCATGGACACCTGAAACCCCTCAGTGTCCCCTTGCCTCTTAGACCTTTTGTTCAGAACTCCCTGTGTGACGCTCTGCTCCACCTCCTGGTGCTCCTAGACCCCTCCCCAGCTCCAGCCCCAGTCTTTCCCACTGGCACCCACTTCCCTGGTGTAGCCGCTCCTCCCCATGAACAGGGGCTCCTGTTGGAAGGGGCAGCACATCCCTGCCTCCATGATGGTGATTACCCATCACCTTCCTCCCCTCTTTCCCACCCCAGCTCAGCCCTTGGATGCTGTTGTGCAGGAGAGGGGGTGCAAGCTTGGCTCATACAGTCAGGGCTCTTGCACACACAGAGCACACCTCGAGCCACACCTGGGCCTGTGACTGTTTACCCCCATTTCCCATGGCTCAAAATACGTACCACACTTTGTGTGCCTAGTCAAAAAAATGTAGAGGAAAAGCATGAAATGGTGAAAGGAAGAAGTCAGAGGCCCAGAAGGCATTTTTCTGGTGCTTTTCACAGTACCTTTTCCCTTCCCTTACACATAGCCTGCACTTCCTAGGCAGAGAGCTGGGGTCCTGGGGCTATTTCTGACCAGTGTCCACCTGAGCCAAATGAAGGGCACCAGTCGAGGAGTGGTCAGTCCTCCCCCCTCCAGTTCCAGTGAGCATAAGGACGAGTTTGAGGAAGAAGAGTTTTAGGGAGGAAAGAGAAGTAAAAGGGGAAAAAAAGGCAGGGAATTGTCAGGAAAAGGCTCTGCAATGACCTTTGAGCCAGAAAAAAAAAGATCATTGAGAAGCCAGTGATGAAAATTTAGAAGTTAGGAAGAGGTATTTGGGGGCCAAGAGAGAAGAAAGTAGCTTGCTCTATAGCAAGCCTTACAGCACTATAATTCCCTATGCCTTTCTCTCTGACCATTGCTTCTGGCATTTGCTCCCCTTGAACTACTGGAGACTCCCTGGGAGGAGGCTGTTGGAAGTGCTGCATCAGTGAGGCATTCAGATCTGGGGCTAGCAGTAATTCTCATTTCTCAAAACAATCCCTCTACTCAGCCAGAAAGTTATCTGGTAGGTTTTCATCTTGTCTTTGTATATTAGCTGTTGTTTGGGATCTTCTGATATCACAGCTTGAATAGGTAGGTTCTGTGTGAAGGACTTTCCAACCCACCAAAAGATAATAATCCTGCTATTCAACAAAGTGCACTTCGTAGCCTGCATAGCAACACAGGCATTTGAAATGAAAGCCCATTGTTTGGAAAGCATAGGTTTTAAAAGCTACTATACCTCCCTCTGTGTTGTAAGAATTCAAAGTAAATTTTGACACCCTTGGCATTTTCCACCTTCTCAACTGAAACAAAGGAAAAACCTAAACCCACATCAGTTTATTTTATCTTCAGTCATGTAAAAGGTTAGGTTTTCTAAATACTTTTGTCTAGTGGTGTGGCTTTTCTACTGGAAGGTTCCTGGCTATTCTTTTGCTTAGTTTTAAAGTGTTCATCATCTTTCTATTTAGTGATGGTCACCCCTGACGTCTCCACAAATCCCCCACATACCTTTTAGTGAAGGGATAAGTCTGAATATCTAAAAAGATGTGGAAGCCTGCCATGTATGGAAAACTTTGCAAGTAAACCAGACTGGAAACAATTTTCCCTCCTGTGCATCTTACTGAGACAGTAGCAGTATCTTCTGTTCTTTACCAGTGTAACACTAGCATCTTTGACAAGTGGTCTGTTTATTTCAAGGATAAGTAGCCCAAAGTCAGCAAGGATTTTCTGAACACACAGGACACATGCTTATAGCCTTTATCTCCCAGATTTTCCCTAACACTGGGCTGCATCCTGTGTAATGATATGAATACAAGACAAGGGTGATATCCAGAATTCTCAGGCTGGCTGTTGGTATGTGTATCAGTAGCTCTAAATGCCTTCTCCGTTTGATCTAGAGATGTACATTAAATCATGGCTAGCTCCCTGTTTTTTATCAGAAATTCTGTGTCAAACCTGAGTGACTTATCTGGTGGAAAGTAGTGCTGAAACCACTATGCTCTTTGAAGGATCTTCTTGTGTGTATTGGGTATTTTTCCACTGAAAAGCTGTTTTGCTAATGAAATGTTTCATCATATTTGATGCTGAGTTGCTGCCCTCAAACACAGTTTTGTGCAAGGATGTGAGGGTAACAGCAAGAAAGAGTAGGAGGTAAAGAGGACAGTAGGTTTCTATCAGTGTGCCCTAAGCCTTGAATGAATTGCTTGGAGCTATTTCAGTGGAACCTTTATACAGAGCCTTACACAATTTGGAATTGCAGTTTTCATCCTCACCATTAGTCCCCCAAAGCAAAGCCCGGCTTCTCAGGTGGTGTGAAGTGAGAAAGTTGTATTTCCTCCTTACAGAAGTATTTTGAACATTAAATTTGGGATTCTCTCCTAACAACATCTCCTTTCTAATACCGATTTGTTGTTCTGTTCACCATAGGCTGCCACAATAATGTCAACATTATCAACTGTAAAACATAATTGAGTCTGTGAAGTTTTTCCAAAATAATGTCATTCAAGCAGATCATCTGCTATGACAAACCGTATTTTCAGTCTCTTGGCCACCAGTATTCTCATTCATTTTGGGATGCTTTCATTTGATCTTTGTATCAACATATCTTGTAGCGTCACATATAACTCTCTGTTATTTCTATATCGAACTTCAAGTGCATATCTGTTGGAAGTGGTTCAGACTGTTCTTTTTGGGGTAATACAACATATCCATACCAGGATAGCAGAACACTGGTGGCTGATTTTTGTGTTAATGGTTTTCCAACAACTGGCTGGGTTTTGTATGCAAGTAAAATCTCATTGTTATTCCATCACCAAATAAACATCTTCCAGAATGCCAAAAATATTAGAATTTCAGCAATGGCTATTTTCCCCCAGAGTTAATGTTGTAGAGTGAATGGTTGTGATGCCACCAGAGAAAATATAGCAAAAGATGTTTGAGACTGGAACTTTTATCTAGGCCTTTTTTCCATAAAAATAGAGAAAGAGTGCTGCAAGCATACATGTCCTGGTTTTCAAGCCATGAACAAGTATGGTCTTCAATGCTGTTCCTGAGTGTATTGTCCATAATGAGACTATAAAAGAATGGTTTTGCTTGTCTTTTATTTCATTCTAAATGTTTGACTTGAGCTGTTGCTAATGTGGCAATCATGCCCAGCAAGTGTAAAAAAGATTGCTGAGCACTTCTGGGTGAATACAAGGAAGGTACTCTTTTGCTTTTGGTCCTTATGTCTGTCTTAGCTTTTTATTTAGTTTTTAATCAATGGACTCAAATTTTAAAATATTTTCTTTTTTTTTTTCCAACCCTGAACTACCTCCAGAACATTGTGTTCTGCAAATTACAAAGGCTCCCATCTTCCCACTGAAAAAACATTGCCAAGGGTTCTTTGATTACAGCAGCTCTTTCTTACTTCTATCGTGTTTTCTGCCTTTTCAAATGAACCATCTTCAGTTTCCTTGGCAGAATGATTACAAAACAGCAGTGTCCACAGTGCTACAGAGCCCAAAGGGGAAAACCGTGATTTTGCCATCAGCCCTAAAAAAGGGTCAGTGCAGACAGGAGTCACTCTACATTTTGTTGTTTGTCTCCAGTTCAGGGTAAGCACAGCACATGAAGCACACTGCTCGTGCAGCCCTAGCCCACCTACATGTGCTGCTGTGGGAAGCCCTGTCAACTCTCCCTACTCGTCCTTTGGGAAAAGGTAACCCCAGAGGGGCTCTTCTCTCCACTGCTTCCTAATTGCCAGAGGAATAAGAGGACTTCTTACGGCATCCTACTTTCCTGTGAAAGCCCATAGATACATGACTTGAGTCAAAGATACATGGCACCAATGCACAGCTTTTCCACCTGCATCTGCTGTATTTTTGACCTGTGCTTACAGCTAGCCTGCCTCCATGAACACTACAGCCCTCAGCAAGGGCCCTACCCTACCTTGGCACAAGTTTGCTTCCTATCAAGAGGGAAATAGTCTACAGCCTGTCTGGGCTGTAGCTCTCTGCCTGGCTTTAAATCCTAACAGAGGACAGCTCCTGCAAAGTGTGCTCATATTTCATTGGCAAGGAGCAGCAAGTATTCAGTATAATATATAATGCATGCTAGATCTTTTTTTCACCTAAAATACTGTCACGCACTCTCATAATTTTATAATACACACAAGAGTATATTTTGGATGTGTCTAGGTGATAATAAAAGATGTTTAACTTATTTTATCCTGCAGGAGACAAGCAAGATGTGTTGAGTTGAACCAAGGTTTATCAGGAAACATGTACAAAAATGCAGCCACAAGCAGGATTCAGGGGCTGTGAGGCTGCATGTTCATTTTCATCAAAGTAACTTGGCATGCATGCTCCATAACAAGGGACACTAGTTGCAGAAGATCTACAGCCTCCTTAGACTTCCTGTAAAACTGTGCCTGTTACACAAAATGTAAAACATTTTAGAAAATATTTTTTCAAGAAAAATCTTTCATTCTAGCTGAGTGTGTGTTTTTATGCAAACATAGGTAATGCAAAAATGCGTTGCCAGCAATGCCAGTTCATCTCTTTTCAGAGTCTTTAACATTTAGGTGCACTTATCCAAATATCTTGTAGCAGTAACTATTTTCATAGTTGCAGGGAACTGCCTTTCTGAATTAGTGATTTGACTTAAAAAATGCTTTAGGTATGGCAAAGATGTACTATGAATTCAGCAGTTAACATGCAAAATACATCATTGAGAGAGATTAGAAAATGGTGAAGCCTATTCTTCTGTCATTACACAGTTCATGAACCTCCTGTCCCACAGTAGATCCACAAACTTCTTCAAAGTTACTTGCAGGTTAAAAAATGAACATCAGAACATGATCCTTTACAAACAAGTAGGTCATATTCTGGTATGTTAAAAATGATCCTGTTTCCCAAAGAGATCCTTTTTGTTTAATGGAGATAGGGCAAAGCAAAGCACTGCTCAGCTGGTGAGGTTATGGCTCTGACCAAAGGGCACATTTTCTCCATAGCACAGTCTGCAGTCCTATTCCCACAGCTGGCAAGATGAGAGGACTGATGGGTTTTGTGTCACAGTTTTCTCTCCATGAGTTCAATTTCTTTCCTAGAGAAAGCATGGCAAAGAAGAGGGGAAAAACGTGGGAGGTGGCTGATGTACAGCCAAGCTTTATTAGGACAGGGCTAGGACATGTACTTGGATTTGGCAGCTGAAACATGCTTTCAGATCCCCAGCACAAAGCACCACAAATCTCATGGCCATGTAACAGCACTTCAGACAAATGTCGATTAATGTCAAACTGATGTGAAATGAAAAGCTTCTTTTCAGTTTGTCAGATCATGACTTTTTGATTTGGGCTGAGCTGGCCTGAAACAAAACATTCTGTTCTAATTTTTGTCATTTGAAAACAAACAATCTCTCCTCCTTCCACAGCAACTTCTGGGGCTGTTTGCTATGGACATTTATTGAGCCTGGTGTCTATCACCTGCGAAGAGCCAGTTAGACAGGAAATGCCTGGCCACCTCCAGTTTTTTAATTGTTGAAATCTCTGACTAACGTCATCATAAGACATACGTTTAGACTGCAAATGATGGAAATCTGGAGATGATGGAAAGCCCTCTCCTCTGCCCTTTCTGACTTCCTGATGCCACAAAACATAATCTGACCTGCACAGCTTGACCAAAAGCTCAGGAGGCCTGGGGCATAACTTTAAAATGCCACTTTGAATCAAATCCATGTACCAAAAGGTCCTCCCCAAATCACACTGCTTTGTTCTTCAAACCAGGCTTGATAATAGTGTTGCTCTTCACTAAAATTGCAGTAGGAAAAAATCATAAAGCTGCAGTACAAACGTCTTCAGCAGGATTTCCAAAATCCTTACCTTTAAGATAGCTTAGGAGGATAGATTCCTTGCAATACGAGAAACACTTCTGTTCCAAAGTCACTTAGGCACTACAAAAACCCCTAAATTTGTGTAACTCTGCAACACATGTTACAATATAAATAGGAATACGCAGCCACATATTTAATCAGAGAAACAGCAAGAGAACGTGCCACATGTGTGAATTGTGGCTAAATCAGCATTTTCCTAGGAACTGTCATTGGCTGAGCAGTATTTAAACTCAGCAAAATTCGCCTCTCTTTGTTTCATGAAGCACTTCTAAACCCAGCTGAAAATATTCAAGAAATATTATAAGCAAATTATCAGCACTCTCTAGGTACCTTCTCCCATGAAGTCTCAGGTGTTGGTGTTTAGAATTCAAGTTTTGAAAGGGGTCACCAACTTCACGTTTGTTTTTTTTCCTCTGCTTGGAAAAACAAGAGCATATATTGATTAAATACCTTTCTTTGATAACAAATATGTGTTTGACTGCCAGACTAGGCCATCTCCAAAGATCTCCACAGGCAAAGCTGAAAACAGTCTGCATTTGCAGTTGAATATAAGGCTTCACAGAAATACAAATAATTGTGAAGACATTCCTTATTTGGCTAGTAGCAGATTCAAATAGTTTTTGTCTATATAGAGTTCTGCCAGCCCTAGATTAAGTACATGAATGATGTGGAAATGTTTGCACTGTGTAAAAATGTCACTTGAGTTTAACTTAATTTGTACATTTCTCTAGAACTAGGAGAAACATCAACATTGCATTAGAGTCATGACAAATCCGTCAGTTCTTTTTCTGGCTAAACAGCCACAGTCTGATTAAGTTTTGCTTAAAGATTAATATACTCTATATATGTTTTGTGCATTATCCTTAAAAATAATAGTATTATACTATAATCTCAGTCATTATCTGATTTTTCTCCTCAATAAAAAAGCAAAGTCTCCTAGAGTGGAGACATTGTATAAATTGTACTGTTTAGTAATAGCAGTGTTCATTATGAGAAGCTTAATTATGGTCATCATTTACAAAAAAATCAGTCTTGTCACAGAAAGCATAATAATGAATGTCTCTTGTTTAAAAATTAATGAAACATTTTTTTCTGAAGGTATGAAGTCTACTAGTCCACAGGGTGTCATCACTTTTATTTTCCTCTTTAAAAGAATTAATATTCATGAAAATTAGATTCCAAATAATTGCAAAATTAGAGTCTTTTTTATACTGCAATTTAGGTATGTTTGTTTATTTAGATGGAAAATCACGCAAATCCAAAAAAGGGTACAAGAATAAAAGACAGTTATTTTTAGTTATGCAGGAATTATTTTGTACTCAGGCCCAAGTTGTGCTCTTATTTACACTGGTGCAAGTAAATGGCAAATTTAATCCTATTCCAATTTACACCAGAGTGGTTAGGAGCTTTCTTACTTCTAGGGACTAATACATAATGTGAATATCCTAAATTATAACTTACTGTGTGCTCCTCAAGGGAAGATGTGCTCCTGTGCAGGAGTCCCACACAACATCTATGCACAGGGCTTAAACTGCGTTTATAGGTATGGGGCATAGGCTTTACAACATCTAGATTCATTAGGATTAATTTTAGCAAGTCAGGAGGCTGCAAAGCAGCTTTTAGCTTTCAGAAGAACTTATATTTTAATGTTTTTGTAGCACGCTTTAGTTGATGTGTAAATTGAACCACATCATTTCTAAAATAAAGCAATTTGTAGTGAGCTCACTGACATTTTACATGTCAGTTTTAATTCAGCAGTAGTAACTCCGAGTTTGGCAAAACATGGATTCTTCATTAGAGGAGGCATTTTGTCCTTAGCTAACCTGGCAAAGCAGATTGGAAGGGCATACTTTTGAAACTTCATAAAAGTTAGCTGGCTATGTTTGCTTCTTGCAATCAACAAAATAAAGAATATGGATAAAAAATCATTGCTTCAAGGTATCAAAGAAATGGTCTGTTTGTAACCAGTTTTGACTGTGAGGGTTGGCTGTGATCTGTTTTGGGACCAGAGACTACAAAGGCTAGGCTCAGACTAGACTCAGAAATCTCTCACCCTTCCAGAATAAATTAGCAAACAAAAAAACTGCTGGCAAAGAAAAGGTTTTAGAAGCTAAAGTGTTAGGATAATTAAATGCATATTTCAGCAGTATTTATTTGGCATTGATTGGCTGAGGCCACTTACTGTGAAGAGTTGAATAGTTAATTCAAGTGCTAGGCAACTCCTAAAGGAGATGACCTTGGGGTCATATAATTGTAACAGTAATTTATTTAGTTGAAGAAACGAATATGTTCTCAATTAGCTTAGCAGGCGTTATAATAACACTAGTGGGATTTATATTTGCTTATGTCACTCTGCTGTAAGGATGAAGTTATTGGATCTGTTTGCCTGTATTTAGTCCCCCAGTTCATGATTCTTCACAGAAGAAATGTGAAGGTTTGCTCATCCTGATTAATAGGGGTCCAATCCTAATGCTGCAGATATTGGCATAATCACTCAAGGGACCTGAGGGACATACACACAGCAGTAATACTGGCAGAAAACAGTGTTACCTACTTAAATCTTTCTCATGCTGATTTTTTTCCCCTATTACGGATTCTAAGGCTTCTCAAACTTACCCCATAAATTGGTGCCTGATCTGAGATTATTCCACCATTGCGGCTCTTGGAGGTTTATCACAGATATGTTATTCTGCTGGGATTTTTTTTTCCCACTGCTTTAATCTGCTGTCACTATAAAACAGGAAAGCAGTAATTCACTTGACTGTACTCTACCTCAATACTGCTGCAATCCTCTGAGCTAAACTTCTTAATGTATTTCTTTTAATTTTCAAATGTTGACGCATTTTCACTGTTCACTGATCAGGGTACATACGTATAATAGGCGTAACTTACCTACCTACCCCACACCGCAGCACGTGGTTTGTTGAAACTTGCAACCTGGAGTTGTCCATTATCAGCAGCTACCACCACAGCTAAAGCAACCATCGGGATGGTTGTAGAAATAGCTCCACAAGAGAGCCGGGGAAAGAAGGCATTAAAAAAGACAACAAAAACAAAACCAAAAACAACAACAAAAAAAACCAGAAAAGAGGTTTTCAGGTTTATCTGTCTTTCAGGAAGCAGAAGAGTGAGTCTGTAAAGGCTTGCCCTGGGCAAGGTGAGGAGTGAGCTAGGCATGACTTTCGGAGTTCTGCCAGGAGAGGTCTCTGCAGGACTCACTACTGCGGGAGGTGCAGGGCAGACCCCCTTTGTGTGGTCCCAGCGTTTCCCTCTGTCCTAGGCCAGAGGGGGAAAAGCACAGCACGCCCATGATGTATGTTCCAAATCAACTCTGTCTCTAGCTTGTAGGAAGCTCAGTTTCATCACATGCTACCATTTATACAAATTAGAGGCGGATGAAGAAATCCTTTGGTGTTTAGAAACAGACTCATCAAGTTGTTAAGACAGGATGGCTGAATTGGTTTCCTTCATATCTAATAAGCAACAATCACATGCCCCAAGAAACAGTTGAGTGAAACAAAAAGAAGCCTGTCTTCCTAGGGTTCTCATTTGTAGTATTTCCTAATTATGCAGGGCACTTCCACCTGCGCTTTAATCTCTTACCTATACACATGCCTAAATATTTTATTGAGCAGAGCTGGACGTCACTCAGCCTGTGCAGGGAGGATTCCTTGATCGTCTTATTTTCTGAGTCCTGGGGAATCTGCTCCCACCATTTCCCTGCTCGTGGGAAGGCTCCACATGCACACAGCACTCCCACAATTTAGAGTGGGGTTTGTTGATGGTCAAGGAAACTCATACCTTGTGAGTGGAGCTCCAGAGTGTATACCCTATAAAGACACAAACTCCATATGATATAGAATATCTGGCCTTCAAAGTGTGCAACAAACCTATTTGTGTTTAATTTTCCATCATATTTTGCAATCAGTGACAGGGTTGAATTTTGCATGTAGATACAGGTCATTTTGTAGCCATTGTCATTTTACAAAATTTGTTTAAGAAAAAGATATTTTCAATAGAAGCTCATTTTTCTCCTTTTAAATCACAAAGTTGTGCAGCTCTCTCTGTAGATGTTTGGGAGAAAAGATGAGGAAATCAAAGAGCTGTTCAGTTCTCTTGACTCAAGCTCCCTATTGACTAGGAGAATTGATGAGAAGAAAAAACCAATGAGAAGTTTACAGGCATAATAGAAAATATTTTAGTAGCACTAAGTGGCATGTTTTCCATTTACTACTCAGTGTTTTGAAAAAAATTGATGGCAACAGTGAACAAACAACTTTGATCAGGACACTTATGTTGGTGTCGGAATATGGATTTTAGTGGCTATCTGTGGACACTATGGCTTGGAAGTTGACTGTGATCTGCAAACAGGTTAAAACGTGTTCTTTGTGCCTTGAGTCCATTATGATATTTCATTGTAAAAAGATGATTTAGTGTTAGGAAAACAATAATCCTAAAAAATTTCCTTTCTTTTCCAGTAGAGTCTCATCCCCTCCTAAGCACTGCAAGGTGTTAGCAATTTTCACTCTGTCCCAACTCATATTCTACTCAGTGTGTGAAGCCTCCTGTTCATGTTACGTCAATGTTGGCCTTTGGGCCAACACAAAGGCTATTGAATCTTAGAAGTTAGTCTGCACATCCGCCTTCAAATTTATTGACTCCCCTGCAGTCTTAGAACAGCTGTGACAGTTATGGGTTGTTGCACGAAATGCTGCATTTTATTGATGAAAGCACATTTTTATTCAGGCCTTTACTTCTTCAAATGGAATAATTCTGAAGAAGAATTCTTGTGTAGGTTGTAAGTCCTGTTTTAAAGCAAGTGTTGTAATATTCTACAAAAGCAGTCTGAAACACCAGGGTTTACTGTATGAATTTTGCAGTGACTATTATAATGTTCTGTGTGACCGCTTTACATAAGCATTTTCAGTCTATCAAGCTCAACGTTAGTTTAAATACTGGACTGGTGAATCCTGTAGTACCTATTCAGGTCCAGTGTAAGTGGGTAGAGCTTCATTGACTTGGAGGAAATTGCTTCTACTCGCACCAGATCTGACCACAGTCTGTAGCGGTAACAGCAAAACTTTATATGAGCTAATCTATAGTCTATATGTAATCTGTATGTAATAAGCACATTTATTCTATGGCAAGCACAATGTTTTAAATTGGTAATGGAAAGGCTGGCAGAGAGGGGTAGAGGAACTCTCTCCTTTCCCTCACTTAACACTGAAGACAACCATTAAGATGCTTCCCCACTTCTGTGTTTCTGTGGCCTGTCCTCCAGAGTCTCTCACCCCCCTGGCCACACACAGCTTGGTGGATAACATCCCAACACCAGCATTGCTGCCCTCAACCTTAGTTTTCTTCACTATGAGAGCAGAGTTCTTTACCATACTTTTTGTTCTCTATCCTCTGGGTGAGCAACAGTGGAAGGGAAATATTTTCCTTCTGGTTGTGTTGTTTGGACAACCCAAAGTCAAGAGTTGTTTGGCTTGGCTGGGCTTTTTTGTCCATGCTCTGTATTTTGTACTCATAACAATTCTACTGACTGCTGAAAAAACTGTCCTCTAGGACTGTAGTCAACTGCAGAGACAAAAGGGACAGAACAGCAGGGAAATGATGACAAAGAAAACCTGTAATGTTTGAGTTGAAGTGTGTATTGAGAAGAATTCCTCAGGACTAGATTTCCCCTGGTGCAGGTAATCTTCTATTAGCTTTAATGGCACTTAGGCAGATGTGCTTCCTAGGAAAAAATACATACTTTTTGTCGTGTGTCATGCCCAGATGCATGACCAGTTACCATATGAGGAAATCTTCATGCTCTGTAGTTTAACAGTAGATCCCAGGTTTCCCCTAGACAGACCAAGTTCTGCCTCTTGGTAGAAAAGATACCTTTCATCTATACAGTTAAGACATGCCTGAGATATGGGAATTCAACACGACAGACTTGCTGAAATGAAAGTGTCATGGGTTATAACAGTACATTTTTAATAAAATTCTCTTACCTTGATCAATCTATGCCCTTCAATTTAAAGCTGAGATTAATTCTCCAAGACACATTATGGTACTGTATTAATACTTGAAATCGCCTTATAAATGCTTGCTTTCATATTTGGCATAACTATTGTACCACTATAGAAACTGCTTCTATTGACCTTTAGATTAAAAATATGTTGGATTATCATGATTGACACATTCAGAATGACTCATTCTTGCCAAACACAGCATAACAACTTTTTAACATTCCCTTTTCTTTACAACTGCTTCCACTTTCATTATATGAAATATGGCTGTATTATATACCACCTCTCATTGCCTAACATGCTTTTTTCAGAGTTCAAGAAGATTTACATTTGGAGCTAAATGTTTCAGTGATTGCTCTGTTGGATTTCATTATACCAGTGTAGTTAATCAAAGCAAGTCTGGCCTTGCAACCATGATTCATTGTATGGTTTTTTGAACTTAGTCATTTATACTGAATGAATATACACATTATCACCGGAGTACCAGATTTTCTTTAACAGCCTGCATGACACTGTACTGTAATGCCTTAGTAAACTGCTTATGCCGTGTGCGCACTGCAGCTGCTTTTTTAATTTTCTCTTTTTTTTTTTTTCTTTTTAAGGAATTCATTGAAAGCCATTTTCTTTACCAGGGTGAATGAGGGGACTCACTGGGAGTGTTGTCAGTGCAAGGGAAATGGTATTCTCTTGTGGTCCTAATGACTGCTATTTCACTATACACAGGAATATTTTCAGATCTGCAACTTTGTCTATGCAGCTGGCTGGTCTGCACAATAGTCATTAACAAGAAATCCCCAAATAAGCATTACATGCTCAAGTTTGGCTGAGGTTTATTGAACCACATGCTTTATAGTGGAATTCAGTTACAGGCAAGAGAATCACTGGTTTTGGTGTGGCTGTGAAAAGATTTTGTGGTTTCTGTTTCTTTCTCCTGGACAATCTAAAGTATTGTTTTGCCACCATTATTGAGGGGGCAAATTCTTTTGCCCTCCAAGAACCCCTGGAGGAAAAGATTTAAGGTAATAGCCCCTGTTAGCTAATACTTCCTAACCAACTATTTTGCAGAGTCTTATGCAGACTAGGATCTGTCTTTAAAATGCTGTCAGAGTGGAGTTAAAGCCTCAAAAACCTCTTTTAAATGCTATAAATCAAACACACAAAGGTATTTAGCTGCCTAGAGTTGAAGATGGGTGTTTAGTAAGATTTACCTAAATGCCAAAACAGGTCAGGTACTTAATTCCCACCGAAATCGAATGACAGCAGTTCAAACACCTCTGTAAATCAAGATGCTTTGTACTTCTGTCTACAATGGATTTTTGAAATGTGTTAATACTAGTACCAGCTATTATCATACCTTTATTCTCTGTCTGGACTGAACATATGTGACAGTCACATGCTTTTTAGTATAATGTGGAGGAAAGTAGCAATAGCAAAACCAGTTTTGATGAGTCTCTAGATAAAACTTAGGCACAGCTGACTGGTATCTCTGTCTTCCTAATCTCTTCTTATGCACAGCTGGTGCATTACGGCATACTCTGTGGGGTTCACCATTTCCATCACAGACAAAACATGCTAGCTGTTAGGTGTTAGGTGTGACAGTTTGAATCAGAAGCCAGTCTGTGTAAAGAGAAGACAACAATGGCGATTGCCCATTTCAGATCAGTTACTTGGAAAAAGTACATGTGGCAGGCAGGGAGAAATTTCTAATCTTGTACAGGTTTCTATGTTATTGTTCTGTGAAAACAGATGCCAGCTTTGAAGCTGGATTACAGTCATTTTGCACCTAATAGGTTAAATAGTTATAAATTTATTGGATCCAGTCATGGGAGATTTCCTTGGTTAGAAGGATCCTTCACTTACTTAAGGCCCCCACAACAGCTTCTCTGACCCAGCTCCTTCTAGCCTTTGTCATAGAAGAAGTATATTACAAAGTGAGAAGTGATTTCTGCCTCCTTAAGCAACCCTGAGGACAATGGTTAGCCAGCACAGCATGGAACAAAATCAATTTTGAGGACGACTATAGGATATTTGTTGCTACTGTCATCAGCCTAGTTTGTTACTGCCTAGGAACTATTTTTCATGTTAACAATAGGTGCCCAAGAGCAACAAACAATTACAAAAAGGGGAGATGGACAAATAGTATGCAAATATGTGCCACCGGGACTGTCTTTGTGTCCTCAGTGTCACTTATCTGCCCTACCAACAGCATATTGTTAATTCATTCTCCTGCTTAAAAATGAGATTGTATTTTGTGTTGGCTACGTGATAATCACAATCCCCTTTTGTGTTTGCTTTCTACAGACATTTGAGTGATTGCCTTTTACTGGCACAAATGGTCATAGAACACATGCTCCCCTATCACATGCAGGGGTATTCACTAAAACTAAATGTCATATTCGCATGTGTAAATATTTCTTCCAGAGTATATGCTTGTTGTTCCAGTGCATGAATAGAAAGAATACCTTGTGACTTATCTGGCTCATCACAACTAACCAGCCCAACCGAGTTGTCAAATATTTGCAGATAATGGTTTTGGATTAATCTGTGTGGTTACATTTTTTAAAAAAATAATTTCAAATAACAAATGAATCTGGAAAACTATGAGCTGTTTGCAGATATACTGTTTGCAAAAAGAAGGCAACATGTGTCTGATGAAATATTCATTGTGAATTATTCACCAGTCTCAAACTGTAGTAAGTGTTAAGATAAAAGATTTGTAAACTCAACAAGCATTCAACAAAATTCACCAAGCCTGCTACATCTGGTTTTTTTTGTTCATGGCATTTCTGCCTATGAAAATTTATTCATGAATTTGAAAGATTCTACACACTTTATGTTTACTTTCTGAATTAACAATTATTCAGCAGTTAAAGCAAATCTGTATTACCAATAGATCTATGCTCTTGTTTTATTGCTTCACTTCAAAGATATATTAGTGTTGCACAGACCTTAATACTTCCCAGAACACATAGCTTAATTTCTTCCCAATACACATCTTTCCAATAGCAAAGGAGAAAACTATCCAGCTGTTCTGATATTCAGTAAAAAAATGCAAATAGGAGGAAATGTTATATAAGTATTAGTTTAGTTTAATCGTCCTTTTAATTTTTTAGGATTAATTTGCTCTTATATTTGACAGCAGACAATTCCAAGGCACACGTAGAAGTTTTGTTAATTCTACTAAGTCCTCATTTGAGGGTATGCACTGTGCTTATACAGTGTATTTGTCTATTTGCTTCAGGCAAAACTTTACCCAAGTTGCTATAATTTAAATATGTAAAGACAGCTGGGAACTTTCCTATGGAATCTAATAGCATAAAGACTCAGCTACACAGGTAATCCCTACTGCAAGCAACTTGGGTGCATTGTAATAAGTAGAATACCTATTTTGGGTGATTTTTTCTGTCTAAATAGTGGAATATACAGTTGTTGACATTTCAGATCTAAAACATCACTCAGATTGTTTTCCACAACAGAAGTTTCACCACAAAAAGTCTGGGTACATAATTTCCTGACCTCTTTGTAGGAAGTGATTGTAGTTTATGGTAGGCTAGAAAAGGGTTTATGGGGGGTTAGATAGCCTTCTTAGATGAGTTTCTTTAGAGAAGAAGTCCAGCAGATCGTTTTAAAGATTACTTCTTTAAGAAGAAATCCTGCACATGGTGAAACATTGATAATGAATACAGCATGGATTCAACAGAATAATATCACCCTTTTTTGTAAAACATGCAAAGAATTGTACTTTTTGTCCTCCAATATTAGTGAATAGTAAATAAAATATGCTACAGAATATGAAAATATATTTTTAAAGCAATCCATTGTGAATACTCAGAATTTTTCCGACACAGCCCCCCTTCCCCCCCCCCAAATCTTCAGAAATGTGACTGCTGAAATCTACACATTAAGAAGAGGCAGAAAAAAAACGTCTACCTAAATTTTTGGAAAGACACTGATAGTGTGACACAAACCTTAAAGCAACAGTAAGTAACTTAGCAGATGGGGATACTAGAAGACGCCTTGTAAGGTTTGATCTATTGTGTTGGGTGTTTTGTTATTCCCTCACTTGTGTCTGTCGAAGATGTTCTAACATTTTACTGACAATGACAACAGCATCCTGGCATCTGGGATCACTTCGGCAGCGTTTGCACTTACTAGGACAGATGCAGGCCACATTCCTAGATACATCCAGGATCTCTAACTGGTGAAAAGGCACCTTTCCTAGGGATCATGGTTAAGTGTCGCTGCCAGCCGCAGTGTTTCCAGGCACTTGAGCAGAGAGTGGATTGGTCTTTTACTCACCCATGCATCCAGATGTATTTATTTCATTACTGTCATCTATAAAACCCAAGTGCTTACCAAGCGCATGTGGAGACCTCAGGTAGGATGAGTCACTTTTACCCTGTTCCACCTTCAGTGATTCTGTTATTTGACTCATGATAACAAAAATAAGCCCCCATTATCAAAATGAAGCATTTGAAAATAGGCATCTAATGATACAGAAATGTGTCTTACTAATTTTGGATTCAAGGCACATGTATATATATGAATAATCATTTCAGATAGACTCATTTTCACTAAGGCTGGCTGGTAGTAACTTAAGAAAATGTTGGTTTAAGATAAAAATAAAAAGCTGAATGGCACACTCAGCACCACCTGTGTTCTCTGGCTCACCACATAAAGTGGCAAGCACCTTGCAATACACCTCAGGGTATTACAAACAACATATCCTCCCATCAATTGCATTTCAGTGTGCTACAAAAGGCTTGTTGCTAAGACTACATCAGGACCAAAGTGAACAGGAAAATGCCCTTAAAATGATTAAGGGTTTAAAAAATGAAGTTTTAAAAATGAACCTAACCCTAAGAGAGATAAGCCATGTCCATGCTATAGGCTGCATGATGTGATAAGTCTCTTGATCACTGCCTGCATGAACAAAGTTTTTGCATTCCCTGCCATTTTAAAGGCCACGTTGTTGAAATCTGGTTAATGCAGTGGGTGGGACTGCAAATCAGCCTGAGAAGGGGAAGGCTAGGAAGAGATGGACTGCTTTCTCTGCATTTTGGAGAACAGGGGAATTTCTAGAGCTGCAGGACTTTGCTTGGAGCCAGTACAGCTTGAGGGTATTACCACACAAAGACCTAAAAGCAGCCACTTCACTGAGCTTGAGTGAATCAGTATGAATTACTGAGAAGACTGACAGGCTGTGGCATGATAGAGTGGGAGCAGGAGAATTTAATGTGAGGCCAGAAGGTGGGTGCCTCCTTGGGGTGGCCTCACAGATGATATGCCCCGCAACAGAAAACCTTTTGTGTATGTTTTATGTGAGTCAGTGGGAAAATTCATCTGCTTTAATAATCAGCACCTCCCTAAATTCTCTCTTGAAATGGATCAAGGGATATGGGGAATAAAGGATGCCAGAGAGAGAGTAAATGGAGAAGCCAGAAAAGAAATTATACAATGCAATTATATGCTTTGGTTATTTTACCAAAACAAACATACAAAACCAAACCATCCTAAAAATTACTTACATTTAATTCTTTATGGGTTATCTTTGCTTGTTTCTTATAGAAAGAGTCTGTGCTGCATTATTATTACTACTAGTTTATTATTATGATTTTATTTTTCCAGGAATGGCACATTTATTTTGTCTGACGCAGGAGAAAGTATGCTTAGAGGTAATCTATTTTGGCAATGTCTAGCCCTCTCTGTTATATTCTTCTGCTCTGCTGATATTAACATAAGTGTGTAAGCTGCAAAAGGATTTTAGTAGTATGCAAGTAAAGTTTTCTCAGCTCACAATAAAGATTTCTACAATCGCGACTAACCTAGTCCTCAGACTTTCATAACAGCAAGTCAGCCCTTATAAGTAGAAAATTTAGAACAAAAGGTGCCCCCCCCCAATTTCTTAGTCCTAATAAAACACAAAAATGTCACCACCATCCTCCTCCACCCCACACACCTTACCATAGACTTCATCAAGCTGGGTTTACTTGCTATTTACTTATTTTTCTCCAAATCTCTTGGCACCTGTGCATCATTATCTTCAATGAACATCTTCAGTAAACAGGACATTTAAGTGTATTTGTGTCGTTCTGGCTTGTTGCAGTTGTTTACCTGATTGGATCACATGCTGCTTTGATCATTTAAAAGAGAAAAGGTTTTTACAGCAAAATATGCTGGAATGCTTTGCAACGGCAAACTAAGGAGAGAGACGTATTTATTGTGTTTGTTTTCTCCCGATGTATCAGTTTTAAAACATCTTGGAGATTGCAGAATCCCTCTACACATACATCCTCCTTCCAATCATCTTGACTTTGAAGGTTCAAGGTTAATCACTTCCATTGCATAAAGAATTAATTTTTCCTTATGATGAAGAATCTTCTGAGGTTAATTTGAAAGGGCACTTGAGTTAGGGCCTGCCATGGAGTACTTCAAGTTACATCAGACATGATCTTGAACCATTAATCAGTTGGTTTGCTGCTAGTCTAGGATAAGGCAATTGTATTACTGATACCTACAGACAAGACTGGTGCTTTCTGCTTTCTTGGCAGTTTTACAACTTTGGCCGATCTTCTGGTTTGAGTGCAAATATATTGTTTATTTGATGCCGTTTGCAATAATCATAGTAACCTGAAAATTCTGCCTTAGTGGTAAAAAGAAATAAAGTGATTGTTTTGAGCATAAATCCATGCATACTTCAGGTAAAACAACAGATCAGGATACTGAAGACTGGTTGTTCTATACCATATGGGGATATCTTTATATCTCAATATATGGGAATGGAAATTGGATTAGGACTGATTTGGACTGCCCACTGTAAAACAGCATGTCAGTAGCAGAGTGAAGAGAGCATGGTCATCTTCAGTCTACCATTCCCCCCTCATTCCAACTACTAGACATAGATATTAGCTAGCTTTTCATGCCGTGTATTTTACAATAGTCATATCCCATAAACTTTCAATATATTAGTAGGTGACATGGTACTACATTTCAAACTTGAGTATTCTAATGAAAATTATATTGCTTTTATTTTAGAAAATTGCTGCATAATCCAGAAGAAGTGAAGTTTTAGCATCAAATTAAAAAAAAACAGAGGTTGAAGAACCACATGAGCAATCCACACTCTTCTCACCATATGCACGTGGGTGTATGGCCACCTGATCAGTGCTTGCAGCTTCAATAACAGACAGGCACTTTTAATCACATGTCTAGTTTTACATAAGCTGACTCGGAGCACGCACTATGAAACTCTGAATGTTCAAGAGCTTTTGATTGTACTCTGTGTACGTGGATATACAACTAATATTAATAATGAATTGCTTGAGATTTCTCTTGGGTTGATTCTCCAGAGTGCTTTGTGTGAGATATGTGTCCATATCTAAGCTCAGCGAATCTGAACAATGCTAACAAATCCAGATGGTAGCTTTTTACACTAATTTTGCTCAGCTAGAAGTAACTGCTCAAGACAGAGAGCCAGAGAGTGAATACTAGTGGAATTAGGCCCTGTATATTAAGCTTTCTTTCTCAGGGAGTTTTACAGCATTAATTAATTCTCATCATCCTGCTGTGTGTAGCTAAAAATTTTATTATCCCCATTTTATAGATGGATAAAATTAGTCACATAAAGGTTAAGTGATTTGTGCAAGGTCATGTAGTAACTCTGTAGCAGGGCTGAGAACAGAATTAGAAGTCATAACCTCTGTTACCTTGGGCTAATGATGAGTCCACATGCCACGTGTTACCCTTTCATAAATGACACATACTCAGACAAGGGCTGACTATAAATTAAGTATTTAAGAGATTCTTTATATATCTCTTCATACTGTATGTATCATAAAGGGGTTCAAGTACACCTGATGAAACATTAGATTCTGCTCTGGTATTGAGAATTAGCCTTCCCCTCTTTAGGTCTATACTTTTCAGTCAGTGACATGCATAGCTGGCCAAATTGCATGGGCAAAGTGAAGTCTATACCAAACCTGAGTTTATCCCAGTGCTTGTTGAAAAAGTCCATGTACAAGAGCCTAGGGAAGAACAAATCAACCAGATTCAAAAAGGGAAGACAACTTCCCTGGGACCATCTGAAATTAAGTTCTTCCTTATATCCTTGAGTGACCATGAATGTCCTGTGTATGCTGAAAAACAGCAGTTCTTGCAGTGTCCACAGCAAGAAGCTTTTCCAAATCTCTGAAAGACTGCAAGTAGACAAGGAAATCTTCCATTGCTGCAACACATTATTTCCTGCAGTTGCCAGCACTGCTGGAGCAAATACAACTCTCTGTGGCTGTCTTGCCTATATAATTCAGCAGCATTTGTATAGCTTTGGGATATAGGTTACACTTCTTGTTGGTTCTGCTTGTCACAGAATAAAAAATGGGTCTGTGTTAAATGACATGGCCCTGACTGGGCTTGTGGTTGCAGGGTGGGGAAACCATGACATTCAAGGCATTCATTTATGAAGAAGAGAAATTATGTTTGTCAGGTTCAGATAAAGCTTATTGTTTCAACCTTGAAAGAACAGACAAGATACAGATCCCTAATAACTTGACAATTTAAAGTAAAACAAAACGTGAAGGCAGTAAAAACAGGAAGGAAAATTTCCCTGCTTTAAAATTATTTAAATTGTATTTAAAATCAATCGTATATAGAACTGGCTGAATTACTAATTGCAAATAAACTGCCAGATAGTACTATTGAGTGAGTTATTAGTCAGAAATCAGTGACGTGTTTTTCTAGTTTGCACTCTGGTGGTACCCAAAAAAGCCATCAAGATAAGGACTGAGTGATCATTCTTCTTTTTTTTCTGATGTATATTGTACTAAGCACAATGAAAACACACAAGAAAAGCAGCCCCTGCCCAAAAGACCTTACAGTCAAAAACAGTCTTAGAGAGAAAATAAATGGTCAAAGTGTATCTCATTGGCTCCATTTCCTTCACTTTTACAAATTCATTTATTGTCATTTTTATTACAGTAACAGGGAATGAGGCAAGTTGAAAATGGCTGAAGGAGGTGAAGAAACAGCAGAAAATTAGGAAGGAAAGAGGACATCAGAGTGGTGGTGTGGCAGGAAGACTGAAAGGCAAAGGCAGAACAGGAGTGAAAGGATGGAGCTTAGCTCGGCAGGCAGGGAGCCAGCTGGAGCTAGGGAAGTATTTGAGAGTAGGTGTGGGGAAGGGTCTTCCCTCTAAAATTTAAAAAGGGCAGGTACTCTTAGAGGGTTTAATCTTTCTTTCTTATGAGCTACTTTGTCCTAGTGACGAACACCACTAAATTTGCAACACCAATTAGCAATTCAGGAGAGAATGGCAGAAGCTCCAGATTAGTTCTGGTGCTAATGTTTTTGTTCTGCTGGTTAAAAACTACTTTGGCCCTTCCAGCATATATACTTGCCCCCAAATCGCCTGCTTCCGTTATTTTTAATGATTGCAGAGATACTCTATTGTTGAGGTGATTTTATTTTGTTAAGCGGATTTGGTCAAAAAATGGTGGGGGGAGGATGTAGGATGCTGGTGGGAAGGGAGGTATGCATTTAATATATTGATGTGAGGCCTGTAAGATCTGAGATAAAGCACTACCATTACCTTCTCATACCTTTGCATTACTAGCTATTACTGAATGATACAGTGCAGAAAGGCTGTTAAAGAAGGCTAATGCCTATACAGCTGGTGTAATGAAGAAATGGGAGGTTTAGGTACAGGAAACCACAGCTCCAACAGAAGGAGCTGAAAAGATACAGATAAGATTAGTGACATATGTAAAGGCACAGATAATGTGTGACAGAGTCTGCCCAGCTGAATAGACTGAAGCCAGCAGTAATAGGAAGCCCATGTTCTCCCTAATCCTCCCAGATAAGCTGTTCCATCCAGAATTATCAGCCAACAATCTTCAGGGTATCAGGCTGAAAATGAAGTTTCAGACTGCTTTGATTCCTCATCCATAAATGAGAAAGTGCCTGAAGGATCTTTATTTATTCTCGCTCCCTCGGAAACACTCTTCAAAAAGTGCCAATATACTAGCAACAGATGCATAAAGCCTTGCTTACTTTGATTGACAGAACATGATATAAAGCAACTCTCACTTGACATTTCAGTTTCATAAGGCTCCAAGCAAGTGTATGTGTGTAGGGAACTTTAAAACTTCACAAGGAAATAAAAGGGGATATATGCAAACTTCAAGAGAATGTTTTCTGAATAGAATATAACTCTTCCCTGTTTCAAGACCTTGTATGACAAGTAATTTTGGTGTATCGTTTCAGCCCTGTGTTTATTAAATGCCTGCAATATTTGTACTGTTGGCTTTTGTAGAGTTACAAAATAATTGATATGTATATCCCCAGGAAATGTGTTTAATTTGAAGAGAAAAAGTACTTTAGAACAAACTTCCAAAATATGAACGAGCGTGAAAAGGAATATGGGTTCATACCTACTTTCAAATAAATTAAAATTATCAAAAAGGTGAAGGAAGAAATTTTGTTGGGTTTTATATTTCTCTTCTTGACTATTTGATTCAGGGGTGAAGGGAGAGTACTGGCACCCACCTATAGTGTGCCTGTTTTCCTGATGTGACTACTGTAGTCTAACTCCCCTGAGGAAGTTGGCTGGGCAGCGGTTATGAGGAGTATTTGCACTACGTCCTCATTAGCTTTTATGCTTTAATACTTCTTTTTTTTATTCTTACACATGGTTTGCCTCGAGCTTCCAGTGACACCATATTCTATATATGTGGATACTCAGAACACTGACAATTCTTGGGAATTAAACAATTTGTACCTGGAGAGAAAGGAAACTGCTTGAAAGAATCTATAACCCTCAACCCTCTATGACAGGACACATCTGCTTTTCCTAATGAGGAATGCTTTTCACCTCTGAAGGAAAGGAAAAGAAAAAAACTCTGTGTGTGAGTTTCATTGGGGGGAAGGAACAGAACCACGATCAAAGTGAAATGGCAGATTTCTCACTTTTTATTTACAATGGACAACCAAGATAATTAACTAACATGTGACTAATGGAAGAACATTAGAAAAGGGAAATTGTTCCTGAATATTAACATGAAACTTTTCAAAGAAAGGGGGAAGAAATGTAGATGAAGCATCCCTATTTTTCTTTCCTCTTGTTCCATTTCCCCTACAATAAGCTCTAAATTACCTGCCTCCAAACCTGAAAAAGCACTGCTTACACCTGTTAATCAAATGTCAAAAAAAGCTACTAATTTTTGCAAAGCTACTAGTATTTCAGAATACTAGTTAAGTGATAAAATAATAAATAGTTAGTCTTTTAAGAAATGCTCCAAGTTTTCATATTTTGGAAGATTTTTTAAGGCACTAGCTTTTCCAATCCCACAAACATGATTTTCTACTTCCATTCATTCCTGCCTGACCCTATTTAATGAAACAAGGATAAACTGATTGAAACATCACGTGCTGTATATTCTTACAGGGAAAAGAGTAAAACCGAAGGAGTTTTCTTTTCAAAACTAATTGTGAAAATAGTTACATTTTCAGAGAGTATATGTGAATTTTTGAGAATGCTAAGACCATCCCTGATTGGTTCTCCCCAGTGTTTTGCATCTTCCATTTTTCTTTATTCTATTGGCACAACCGTAAAGAATTTCTGTTTACCATTGTGGTGGGTTGACCCTGGCTGGACGCCAGGTGCCCACCAAAGCCATTCTATCACTCGCCCTCCTCAGCTGGACAGGGGAGAGAAAATATAACAAAGAGCTTGTGGGTCGAGATAAGGACAGGAGAGATCACTCACCAATTACTGTCACGGGCAAAACAGACTCAGCTTTGGGAAAATTAACTTAATTTATTACCAATCAACCAGAGTAGGGTAATGAGAAATAAAACCAAATCTCAGAACACCTTCCCTCCACCCCTCCCTTCTTCCTGGGCACAACTTCCCTCCTGGATTCTCTACCAACCCCCCCAGTGGCACAGGGGAACGGGGAATGGGGTTTACGGTCAGTTCATCACACGTTATTTCTGCTGTTTCATCCTCCTCAGGGGCAGGACTCATCACACTCTTCCCCTGCTCCAGCGTGGGGTCCCTCCCACGGGAGACAGTCCTCCACGATCTTCTCCAACATGGGTCATTCCCACGGTGTGCAGTCCTTCAGGAGCACATTGCTGCAGCGTGGGTCCCCCATGGGGTCACAAGTCCTGCCAGAAAACCTGCTCCGTGGGCTCCTCTCTCCACAGATCCGCAGGTCCTGCCAGGAACCTGCTCCAGCATGGGGTTCCCACAGGGTCACAGCCTCCTTCGGGAACCCACCTGCTCCGGCGTGGGGTCCTCCACAGGCTGCAGGTGGATATCTGCTCCACCGTGGACCTCCATGGACTGCAGGGGGACAGCCTGCCTCACCATGGTCTTCCCCACAGGCTGCAGGGGAATCTCTGCTCCGGTGCCTGGAGCACCGCCTCCCCCTCCTTCTTCACTGACCTGGGAGTCTGCAGGGTTGTTTCTCTTAACATGTTCTCACTCCTCTCTCCAGCTGCCATTTTTCTGTCCCAGCAACTTTTTTCCTTCTTAAAAATGTTACCACAGAGGCGTTACCATTATCGCTGATTGGCTCGGCCTTGGCTGGTGGCGGGTCCGTTTTAGAGCTGGCTGGTATTGACTCTCTTGGACACAGGGGAAGCTTCCAGCAGCTTCTTACAGAAGCCACCCCTGTAACCCCCCCCCCCCCCCCGCTACCAAAACCTTGCCACACAAAGCCAATACAACCATATCTGTTGGTTAACATATGCTGAAGAATGGTAGCAGGTCATTACCAAATGAGTTACAAAAATACGTCCTAAAACCAACATCTCCATCACCAAATCCAGGGACAGGGCTAACAGCAATCTCCAAAGCAAGGAATCCTGAGGGAGAATCTGGGCATTGGGGAGTCGAGCTCAGCTAAAGCAGAATTAGAAAGTGAAAGAGGGAAAGGTTAGAAGACATGTAGGTTGAGAAATGGATACTTCATCTACAGATGCAGATGTAATGTGCCTTTCTTGTCTTTCCTTCTTTCCTGTCTTTGACCACTGGATCATGCACAACTTTTCTGAATTCCTAAAACTGATAAGCTAGAAAAGAGTAGACCTGTGCCCAGCTTTTTATCACTGTATCTTGTGGAAAAACAGAAATGTAGTTTTGTTCCTGCATTCTTAACTATAAGAGAGCAGGGAAACTCTCCTGTTACTGGACTTCTGTTTGCTGAAAAACAGTAAGAAGCAAAATAAACTAACATTTACAGTGTTAAGTGTCACTGCTGAGCACTGCAGAACAGCAGCTGGTGACCAGTGTCCTCATTCGGAGTCATGAGACAAAGTGGGTCCTCAAATGCAAGTCCCACCAAGGTCAATGGGGATTGTCCTTACTCAAACTGTGTTGGAACTGGATCCTTTCTACGTATCTTTAGTCGGGTTATCAACCCAATTAGTGGACTTGAACAGATGTTGACGTTTTTAATTCACAGGGGGCAGCACTTGTGAGTGGACTAAAGACAAGTCTGTAGGCATTGCTTAATAGTTTTCTGCAGCTGCAAATGATCCTGTGTACGTTGCAGTTACACATTTGTCGATGGACATGGAAAAATGCCTTCAAGTACGGTCTTTATTTTTAAGTGAATAGTATTCCTCACTCATGTTTAGAATGAGCTTCGACTGCCTGAGAGCAAAGCTGAGCATGGTTGGAAGATAGATCTTTGGGTACTGGCGAGTCCCTGCTTTGCCTGTACATCAATGTGTTCAAGCATGTGAGAGACGACCTAACAGAAAAAAGAGATTGAGGGGAAAACATTTCCTCTAAAGAGGGAAAAAAAAGGAAAAAGAGAAAAAAACCTAAGAGGAGCTCCAGCAAAGAGCTAAAGGGTTAAAATAATTTGAAATGCCACACAAAGTGCTCCCACAGTTTTAAAATGTTAATCAGTTTTGAAAGTGTAAGTCATCCCCTGCTGATAAAGAAAATGAATACAGGAACAGAGGAAAAATTGGAGTTTCTGAATTAAGAATCTGTGTGGCTTTTCATCAACACTTGGTAGGCAATCCAAGCACTCAAGCCTGTCATCCAGCAGACTGGTGTACAACTCTGCATTTTACATTATACACGCATTTAGAGCCAGGATGCCTACCTGTGTTTCTTCAGTAGCCATTTTTATTATGCATGTACTGGGGATGACAAAGGAGAGCATTGAGACATTCAGAGGTCTCTCTGAAAGTGTTTGAACTCACTGATTGCTTTCATTGCCAATTACCATGATTCTAACATAGAAATTCCCAAGGGAACTATCACTTACTCTACATCCTTTGCTCTGGCTGATTTAACTAAAGTAGAATAAGAGTGAAGGAAAATGGGAAGTTGTCACTGCTCTGTGGGTATTTGCAGAGAGAGATCCTGGCTCCCCTTCCTGCCCCAGATGCTCCAGTGCAGAAGGAAGAGAGGGCCTTTTAGGTTGTGTGTTCTCTAAATGACATCAGCTTTACCTTGCAATACAAGTGCAAAGTGAGGCTTTGCCACTATTTTGTGAGGGACCAGTTTCATTTGGGGTTTTCTGGGGGCTGGCTTTGTCTTGGTATTGTTTGTTCCCAGGCCTTAATTTCATAAGGTACAGCATGAGGACGGAGGATGCTTAAGCTGCAGGGACCAAGCTGATGACAACCCCATGCAGGGGGAAAGTCCTCACTGTAAGAACAGCATGGCGTAGTTTTTTGTGTTTATCAGCTGCTATAGCGAAGGGGGGGGCGGGGGAGATAAGAATCAGTAAAGGTTCAGTGTATTTTTCTTCTTTTACTGCAGTCAAGAAGATGCCTAAAACTCCTTACACAAAGACTAATATACACAACACAGACTTTTTCTCATTTTAAACTGGCATTTGCCTTCTGCTTGTTTATTTTAAATATGTTGCATTTTATAAATTCAGAACTTGTAAGCTCAGGGTGGGATGCTTCTCATGGCTCCAGGCAAACATCTCTGATTTTAACATCCTATTATGCATGGATGAAAAGCTAAGCTAACTAATTTTCACCCTCACAACACAGGCATCTCTGACAAGATTAAAAGTGATTGTCTTTAAGGGATGTTTACTAACATTAGCCCAAAGTGGACAAACAGGCAAGTGAGGAAGCAAAGTATGATCCTGCATTAGAACTAGGCAATTCTGGCAATGCATGTAAGAAAGTACACAACGTTCAAAAGAGAGGAAAAGACACAAGCAGAGAACGCATCGTATTAATGCCACAGAAGATCCACTGAGGAAAATACTATGAAGGAAATGCCTAAATGATTGAAAAATGAGCATTTAGTTTCATGCTGTCTGTGAATATTGCACAATCTTTCTTTATCTTTTATGCCTGAACTGGATGTGTTGTTCATTGCCATAGTATATGTGAGAGCATATGTAATGAATACGTAGTAGACAATAAGTGGTATCTCTTTCTCTTCTCCCAGGAACATGTTAATATGAGCTCTGATACAGAAGTTTACGTCTTTATAATGAAATAATGTAACTACGATTTTTCATCTTGATACACATAACCCTTTAAAAAGCTATCAGTAGAAACTGAGATGCTGCAGGAAATGGTATTGCTGGTCATGTAAACAGTTCCTTTGTTCAACTTCTTAACAGTTGCTTTGGGTACACTGCCTTTTAGCTGAGAGAAAATATATATGTATTTGTGGTCACTAAAGACATTATGGTACTTTCCAAGGAGATGCTTGTGAACGTCAGTGTCACAGCTAAATTGCAGCTTGGGTATCGAGGTCTACCTAAACTTCTCCGTGTGGTTTGCCTGATGCTGTTCCCTGTTTCCTTTTCTCTCCTGGCTGGTCATGTAGTGCACCTCTGTGTGGCCTAATAATGATCACATTTTGTCTTGTGCTATATGTGGCTGCATTTCAGTGGAGAAATTAAACATTAATAATATCCCTCCATGTTTTTCTGGTTTTGTTTTGTTTTGTTTCATTTTTTCCTGAAGTGTTGTGCACCTTTAAAAGCCTACTGAGATAACAGGGCTGTAAAAATTCAACTTTCTCGTACTCATTATCATTACCTGCAACATGAAGATGCTGTTTACATAGAAAGCAAGGCTAAAAATTCTGAATGAGAGAAAAGACACCAAGAAATTCCCCCGATAATTAGTGATGACTGCAGCTAAGATTTAACTGTAAGGTTGTCACACAAATTGATATGGGCATTACCAGCCACTCTGCGAGTTGTGATGTATCTCTTAGTGGCAGAAGAGATAAAAAGATCAATTGCTCATTTTAGCTGAACAGACAAGAGTGGTCTAGCAAAAAAAAAAATAAAAAAAAAAATTGAAAGACAGGATATTGCATGACCAGTGCTGAGTCTACACTGCAGTACAAGATGTGACTGCAATTTGTGTCAACATGGTTAAGCTAAACTCAAATTAACTCTGATCTTAATGGCAGTGTAGCTGCAGCAACATGAACTTTAACTGGTTAAAGGCATCAACCAGATTCATTTGCCTGTGGTTTGCACCTTGCACTGAAATCCAGAGAGCCACTGCAACACTATTTCTTCCCCAAGCAAGTTTATTCAAAGCAGAACTGTACGTTTCCGCAAATGCTGCTGTCACACCTGGAGTGTGACATCTTTTGCCTCTGTTCAAGTGGTACAAACCATCTGGAAAACTAATCTAGCTGGCTTGCTGAGGATTCCCCATTTGTTAAAGCACCTTTCCAGAGCATGGCCCACTATACCTGCCCTTCAGTTATGAGTGATCCCACAGAGTCCCAGGTAGTCAGCAATGACAGAACAGTTTTAGATGGCTCTAATTTATGCCAAACCCAATCTGGCTCCTGCCAGTCCCAAAATCACAGGAGTGCAAATGTAGATTCAGGCCACATTTTTCCCACCTTTCCTTGCAGTTCAGGCAGACAAAGGGCTTATCCAGCAATTGTATAGCTGCAGGTTAACTTGGAGAAGTCTCTTCTTAAATCATTTAGAAATTGGATTTAAAACTAAAAGGAAAATATTTTATAGTTAGAATGTTGTAGCTGAGAACAGAGATCTGAAAGTCTAGGAATAGCTAAGACTTGACAGCAACCTTAAATGTACCCTTTTTCCTTTGTTTATTTTTCCTATTACTGAAGGAAGGATCATTTCTCAGGGAACAAAATACACTTATTTATAACACAGTGTGTAATCAGTTCAATCTATCCCCTACCCATAGCAACAACAAAACTTCTACTCAGAACACTGAACAAGAATACATTAAAAACATGACATGAGCCCTTCAGAGGTTTTCAATTATTAGTTTTCTTGCATTGCACAAAGGTACAGGCTGTCATTGTATAGTGGTTTTTTAAAATGCAGAGTATGAAATAGATGTGTTTCCTCCACATACAGCCTTTAAGCACAGCCATTGCAAAATTTAAACTCTCCCTCTTTTTAATCTCCTTGCTTCTTTAATAACTCCCAACTACTACTTAACCCAACAATCAGAAAAAAGAATAGTTTCCATAGATGGAAAATATAACAATGAAAGGCAGCAGAGTCCACAGGGCAGGATATGGATCTTTAGGATGCTCCATTTCTTTTCCAGGCTATGCCATTAGCTCCCCGTGCTGCCACAAGCAAGTCATTCCGTTTGGCTACTGCTGGTTCCCTGCTATGCAAATAGAAACAACAACTCTCATCCATGTTTTAAAATGTTCTGAGGAAATAAACTTGGATTCACTTGTCGAAAACTTAGACTGATTCTGAAATTCAAGAGTAAGAGTACTTCTACTGGAAGATAATTCATAATAATAAATATTACTGCTAATAAGAATTTAAATGCAGATAATTATGTGCAATTTATTTAGATCAGCACTTCCCCTTAAATGTATAAAAGACTTATACTACATAAGTTTATTTAAAGTCAACAATAAAGCCAAATGAAGTCATCATCTAAACATGCTCCTGTTCTCAAAAGCTACACGTCTTTGACATTCTGCTAGCGTGGTGATGGATTCTAAAAAGTGCCTGTTAATATAGTATGTTTGTGATCTTTACCCTGCACATTATTATTTATTAAGGTCTTTAGACAAGGGAGAACAATATAAAAATGAAAAAACTATAGCCTATAAAAGAGTCATAGACCAGACTATCACATACAGAGTTTGGATATTTCTGCTATGTATTTCAACTTGAACAGCTAAAGATGTCCTTAACCACAGTGACTGGGAACAGTCTACTTCTTCTCACTTCCATAGCAATTAGTACCTCCAGCATCAGAGTGTGAAACTCCCCAGCTCATCATAGAGTGTTTACCCCATAAACCTTTCTAAAGATTGCATAGAAAGGAATATCACTCTGTCTGAATTTATCTTGTACTTTTGTAGTCAGCCACTCCTGGGAATATGGTATAGGACATACACCGTGTTTAAAACTCATACATTGTATTTTACAAATGTTAGTTTGTAATTAGTACTTTCTGCAATTAACCCAGCAAGCAGTTCAGTGTCAAAGAAGTTTAAAAAATTGTATGACAACAGTAGACTACTTAAAAGAATTAGTTCTTTCCAAAGCTGTCATAATGGCAAATAGCAAAAATATGAACAGTTCAATATATTTTGTAAAATATTAGCAAATGTGCTTTGGGAAAATTCAGTAGAATTGGTGTAAAACCAGAAGTACTATGAGAATATGCTTTCAGCCATATGTTATGTTGTTTTATTTTTCAGCACGTCATCAACAGTTTTCTTTTGATATGATCAAAGAACCATACACATTCACTCAAATAAGGTATAAAGAAATCTGTGCTTCTATTTTTCTTTAGTTTTCAGTCCTTCATTTTTGTCTGTTCGTTAAACAAAAAACCTTGAGTGTTCTCATGGCTAAGATGCGTATCAATTAAAAGTAAACTATTTACTACCAGAAAGCTAAAAACTTCTGGACCTTTCAGATATGCATATCAACAGTAGGAACCTGATTGCACTCCAGGGAGATAGTCTCAGTTATCACAGAAACACTCAGACTTAGCAGTCTAGTGATTAGTGCAGGAAAAATACATATACAGATAACTGGATTAAATGGAAGCAACTAATTTGGACCTAGTGAACTGAGCTTGTAATGTAATTCCTGTACATATTCTGGGTTTTCATTAGTGGCTAGAGGTACACATTATTATATAGGCTTGTGCTCTTCTGCTATAGGACTGGGCTATACAACAGTGATCAAGATAAAAGGAACTTTCATTTTTTAAAGGACTTGCAGTAATGATGTAAAATCTCCTAGTGTCCAGAAGTGCCAAAAGTAGAGTTTGATGCAATAAACATACAGACACCAGACATATTGTACCAACTTTTTCCCGATCCTACCAAATCTTATAATATAGTTTGTACTAAGATGGAAAACTTTTTAGGGATGCTTACTGCTGATGATATTCATTATAGCCAGTTTGCACTGGAACACCTCTACCTTCTGCTCAGGGAGAAGGAACAGTCTTACGGAGATAACTATCTTCCATACTTTGCATGCTAAGCACTGAAAAATCATGACTTGGGCCAAAAAGTTACCTACTTGTGTTAAAAATAATGAGGATATTTTTTTGCCTTTGTTTAAATGAACAGTTTAGGTTCTTTTCATGTGCCCTGTGAGCTTCTTCCTTAAGAAGTTGTGTGCAAACTTTTTCTCTGCAACTAGACAATCAAAGGTTTATCCATAAAAAATATGTAGACATTTTAGCAGATCCACAGCTCTGGATCTGTTCCCTAGTCTCCAGCACGTGGAGAGGGTTAAAGGAAAGGAGCATGAGTCTGAGATCCTGAGTTCACACCAACCGCCACTTGCAACTGTACTTGGCACTGTTCAGCACTCTTCCAAACTGCTATCAGAGCTGAATTTGTACTATGTTCCCTTATATTTCTAGTTCTGGCTTGGCAAGGTGGCTGTTTCTGTGCCTACAGTAGAGATGTGTTTTGGCCATGATGATGTTCACAACAGCCAGTATGACAAAGCTGTCTAAAAAGAACTAGTGAGAAATGCCCCAAATGTCCTAAATATTGGTTCTTTTGGTAATTTACAGCTCCAGTTACTTTAGAAACTTTAAGATTTAGGTGGAGAGTGCATGTCAGCTTGTCTAGATCTGCCATTATGGAGGTATTGCTTGGTGCATCTGGGGCAAAGTGACGAGCAGATGGAGCGTGTGTACCATGGCCAGAGTGACCTGGGGACCTCAGCCACCTCCTGCTTTAGCTGGGCAAGTGCTCAGTTAATTGCAGCTGTGGACTCAGAGACTAACAGGGGAGCAAGATACAAGGTGTGATTGTTTAAAATCAAGATCCACAAATACGTCTTCACAGGGCACCAAACCTTTTAGTTGAATCTGGGGCCAACATTATTTGGTAGATTTAGCCCTAGCACAATGAAGTTGAACAAAAATGAAGTTCAAAGGTTCATGACAAACAAGACTCAGAGCTGAGAATATAATAAAAATAGCAAGTACTGCAAGACTGGTGCTAAAATTGTAAGTACTGACAGTGTCATGCTGAAATCCTCCCTTCACCAAGGTCAGTGAGATTTTTACTGAGGACCTGACAGGCTAAGGACTTCATGCTATGTTTTTACAGGCAATATAAAAAAACTATTGAAGTCTTGACCATATCTATTCATTTCAGCCTGGCTACTAGAGCCCTGGAAAATTCTCAGTGATACTGTTTTTAAACTGGCACCACTCTTTAAATACAGGTTGCTTAACTGCTGAAGACCAAGCACACCTACATGTTTTTAAATATTTATGGCCAGCCACCAAAACTGGCAATCTCTTTAAATGAAAAGAGAAAATAAAAAACATTTCAGAATTTTCTGAAAAAAATACAGCAAATGTACAGCAAAGACAGACAAGAAACGGGATCTAATATATAGCTTCTAATAAGAACAGGGAAGTTAACCCGAGGATCTTGGCCATGTTCCAATTCTAATAATTGCATTTTAGCTCTCTAAATTCCCTCTGTAATTTCATATAAGTAGAGAATTCTTCAATTCCTGTCCTAAGCTGTTGTGTAGATTTGCTATTCATTAATGAACAATGCCATTTTCCAGTCAGGCAAAGCTTAAGTCATACATAAACTATCTGGATTTTATCAAATGCCGTAACTCCAGTTTAGTAAATTCTCAGGTAGTTTCACTTGTGAAAAGAATTACAGTTCTCCAAAGTTGTACTTCTTTTCTTCAGTTGAAATATCTAAGATTTTAATATTACAATACACAGCAGTAGTATCTTTGAATGAGAGAGTATAAATGCTATACTTTGAATAAAAGAAGGTACATTATTCCGATGACCACAAAAGGAAATGTGTAACATATGCATAAAATGTATATCACTAATGTTCAACAACATGCATATCTACCAAAGCAAAACCAGAACAGTTTTTCCTGAATTTTACTCTGTCATTTGAGTACATTTTTTCTGATGCTCAGTCTTTACTGAGTGCATTATGGACTTCTCCAGGGAGCAGAAAATGTGTTTTTTAAGCAAACATGAAATGCTTTGATAAATCAAAACATTCAAATGAGATTACTATTGGAAAAAAATCTATTCTGTTTTTAACTGACGTTCTGTTGTTTAAGATAATAATAAAACCCTTTATCCCAAAAGACTGGAACAAATTTTTATTCATTGCTGCCATATTGCACATTTCTTAAAAACTAAATTGTCATATCAAATGTAAATAACATATTCCCATAAGCTAATCAGAAGGAAGTAGAAATTGCTTACAGCATACTGAGTGATCAATATTTTAATGTGGCGATTAAAAGAAGCAGCACCTTTCCAGTACAAATAATCCTGTATCACAGACGTTCTGTGGTCTACATCTTTACTTATTCAATAGGAAACAAAGCAACCCGTGGTGCAAATGAATCACTCATCTTTTGAATATTGACCTGTGATAGTAAATTTCAGACCACTGCTTGGAATGGTGCTGAGTAAAACACCAGAGGATTGTTTTTACCTAAAAACCCACTTCTTGCTACTTATTACCTTATATTGTTTTAAATTACACCTTGGAATCTTATGGCTATGCAGAGATTTGTTTTTATGGAGATAAGCCCCCAAATACCTACTTTAAAGTAAAAGCCTTATTTTTCAGCTTTAAAATACAGATTACAAGCCTGATACTGCAAGGCAATATGCACTGTTCAGTAGTGCCTATTATCTGTAATAGGGTCCTTGCTATTAATTGAGACTTCTCCATAAGTCGAAGATGCAGTGTATATTTCTACATGCATTACTTACATACTGTACTACAAATGGTAACACTGACATTAAAAGCAGTATCGAGCAGGAGCCAGATCTTCAAACAACGTAAACTGCTGTAGCCTTATTGCAGTTGCCTGAGGCATGATGGTTTACAGCACTATAGGTTTTAGCCTTGTGTTGAGAGAATTAAAATTACTAAATGTGAGCTACCGGAGTATGAGTCATACACAGTAGCATTTGGAAAGTTTAGATAACTAAACAGAAATTAGTCAATGTTTAGATAAGTAAAAGTACCTGTGAATAGAGATCTCTTGCCCCAAACTGACTTTCATAGAAAACTAAGTCCACCATCACTTTCAGCCGAACCATAAATTCTTAAATCAGGAGATTTGATCTCAGCAAGTTTAAGAAAGATAACTAAATCATAAACCTAACAATCTGGTAGAAGTCCAGCAAGGCATTTAGGCATAAGCTTAATTTTAATCTAGTCACTAGCTCCACTGAATTAAGAGCACAACTCATGGGCTCAAAGTTAAGCAAATACTTAAAGCATTTTATTGACTCAGTTACAACTACTAGATCAGAGCGTCTTCGGGCTGCTTCTCAGACACTGCCAGATTTGTAGTTAAGGTGAGACTAGAACAAGTGTTGACGTCAAAGCAAGCCCTGCAATTCTGTAAAAGCCAAGGGGCACATGAATTGCATGTCTTTGCAGAGGTTCCTGGATTTACATGTACTAACCTTGGAGCCTCTTCCTGAAATATAATAAATAATTTACAAATTCCACAGCTCTGTACAAATATTAATTACAGCGAGTCTTATTACACTTCCTTAGCAAAACTGAAAATAAATTGTCCAAAGCCAGGTGTTGAGTGGTGGAGCTGGTAACACACTTCTAATACCCATTTGTTTGCTCCCTACTTTGATTTGATATCTGATTCAAAGATCTAGACACTCTGTTTGACAAATCAGACTCTGGGCTGAGGTTATCGCATTTAAGCTAATCAGTCCTAGGTGGAGGAGCTGTAAAATTCTTTTTTTTTTTTTGGCCTTTAGTTTCCAGGGAGGGGAGTAGGTGATGCACTTCTTTTTCATTTAGAAACATACTTAATGTAAATTTATAGCTAAAGAATTCCCTATAGTGAAAGTATGTGTTAGAGACAGTGTTGTGAGTACAAACTCCTCCCTTGCAGATCCAGAGACCATGCACATCTCATTTGAGAGGGGTGGGGAGGGACTCTCTTCATTCAAGCATGTCCCTAGTTTTTCTTCATTACCAGAACCGCACATCCATCCTCATCTCTGCCTGCTCAAGATGCTGTTACTCCTGTGTCGTCATGAGTACGTACATCCTTCTTAGTACACAAGTTGTGAGCTCTAACACTTTATAATATGAAAAATCAGTCTAAACATTAGAATCCAAAGCACTTCTTTATGAATTAATTAGCACCACAGTACATGACCTCTTAACTAGATTGTGGTCTGTAATTTTAGGGTTATCATTAGCAGCCCCTATAAAACTGGTACAATAGGTTTGTGAACACTGCCCTCCAACCCAGAGTAATAATCTTCCTACAATTGTGTTCATTGTTGTTCTTTAACTGTGGGGAAAAAGAAATATATCAATTCAATTGAATGAATCTAGTAGTTATCTCTCCCTTCCTATCTCGTATTAAGAAATTACAGAGCATTATTCATAATATGTTTGGTAAAGGCAATAGTAAAAGGTTGGTGTAGAAAAGAGGTACAGCACATTTTAACAAAAATATCCATGAAATTTGGTAGGTAGAAAGCTTTTATAAACTCCATTTTCTGCTAGGTTACTGTATTAGAAGTCTCAAAGCCTCCTCCAGTTAAGGTTATTTTATTGTTTGTATTAGCACATATGCCTTAAGAATGCAAAGAGCATTTCCCACAGATCGGCTCATAAGATGCAGCACAAAGAAAGGGCCAATGAATCTGTTTGTTACAGTCTACTTAGTGAAGCTATGACTACAATACTCCAGTGCTGAAGTCAGTGAAAAGACACCAGCACAACGCAATCCAAGGAAAATGCAAGCTGATACAGCACAAAAGATTCTTTGTTTAAGAGCAGCAGAAATTTCCAGCAACTATCTGTACAAAAATGCACGATAGAAGAGAATGTAATTAAATAACAAAACAGACCCAAACCAAAAGAGAATCATTATAAACCAGGACAAGGACACTTTGTTTTTAAGTGCACACAATGAATTTTAAAGATCTTTCTTCAGAAGGGGCAATAAAGTATTATGGAGGAATGACACATTTGATGGATGGGAGGGTTCTGAAAAACCACATTATCAATTACTTTTTCATGTTTGGCTCTGGTCCAGTAATTTTTATTTGAACAGGCCACATGCTAGCATGGTTTTGATTGCAAGAAGTGACTGACTGTTGTTAGAGAGGGTACTATTCATTTGCTATCTTCAGCTTTACTATATCCCTCCTTTTTCTGATACAGACTTCGTTATGGCAGGCACCGTTTCAATACTTAGAAGTAGTAAAAAAAAAAAAAAAAGGAAAAAACAAAGTCTGTTTAGTAAATTACTTCCTGTTTTGTTTTCAGCCACCTCACATCAAGTTCAACCCAAAATATCTTGCAGGTTGTTCAGAAAAGAATTGATTTGATTGCCCCTAAAGTTTGTTTCCGAATCAGTTTGACCCTGTGGGTTGTATCCTTTCTCTCTTTTATACCAGTGTTCATCCAAAGCAGTGCCATTAAACCCAATGAAGTCACTTGAGCTACAAGAAATTAGGGAGTAAATCCCCATTCGCTGTTTTCTTAAGTAAATTTTACAGAGGTTCGGGAGATTGCCTCATCAAAAGGATTAGTTATCAGGAAAAAAAATAACTGTTTACCTTTGAGACAGGTGTGGGTTAAAGGACTGGCTGATACCTGGAGTACCTGGAGTAAGAATCACTGCATGTATATCCATTTACACAGATAGAAACAGTCCTTCAAATAACAATAATTTCCCCTTTACTTTCTTTAACTGTGGATTGTGAAGGTCCATTCGCCAGCACCCAGTGAAAAGAACTGCATTTCTTTACACTCAGTTTTCACTGAGACCAGACTTTGACCCCTACTATAAATCATACCTAGAACACAGGACAGAGTCTCACCACTTCCAGAATCCATTTTGCTCCACGCCAGGAGACTGATGGCAGCTCTCCATCCCATGGAAGATACTCTGGACTCCCCATTGGGCTCCTCTCTGGTATTGGGGGCAGGAAACAAAAATGTTTCAAGGACAGGAAAGGCAAGGCTGCGACTTGATGATGTAATTCATGCTAGGAGAGCATGAACTCTCAACTCTCCAGACACAGGTGAACAGGGATAACAGAAAGGTAACTTCACATGCTGCTTTGACATAATCTGGTGACTTGGCAGTATTTTTCACATCACCCCAAAATACGTATATAATCCACAAAAGCCTAATGTTGACCATTTTCTGAAGAAAGGATTGCTGACTCCATGGATATGTCCATGTCCATATATAGGGTCACTGTATGTTAATCCATTAAACACAAAAACAGAAGCAGAATGCATTCAGTGGTTCTCAAAATCCATTTACTGTTTAAAAGTTTCAATGCTGGAATACAGTAAAAGTTCAAAACTGCCCAGACTCCTGTAAGACAGCAGGAAGTTTACATTGCAACTAATAAATTTACTTGAAGCACATCGTCTCAACTATTTCTATTGTGAATAATAACCGTAGAGGAATTATTCTTCCCATTCCTTAGGAAGGAAAAGTGTATTTAGATAAAAACCCTGGTTGCTCATCAGATGAAAACACACTGCCGTCAAATTAGAGTTTTCCATTGTTTTAGAAGAATAAATATATATACAGCAGCTATATGTTGAAATCAGTCTCTGCTAAACACCTTAATCTTTTTACATAGTAATTCCATAGCTACTAAAAGAGGTGTGTACATCTTACTCATAAGTGTTGCTCCTAAGAAAGGTGTAAAGAAAATAAAACTGTTTCACAATGCACAGTATCTAAACTTCTGATTCCCTGTGCTTGCTGAGTCTGCAGTACAATGACAGCATGCAAGTCAACTTCAACATATAATTGAAGATTAAAAGAGAAATGGTGCCTTTACCCTTTCAGAGCAACCAGGAAATTTGCAGTATATGACGCGAAAAAGAGAAGTTTGAAATCTTATATACACTCTGAAAATAAGTTAAAAATCTTTTTTGAGTTTTTGCCTTAGTTAATATTTTTGTGCTGCTCAGTTTACTCACTTTTGCCAATGTACAGAAACATTAATAAGGCCAATATAAAGAACATTAAAGATATATTACACTCAGTTTAAATTATTTTTCTTTCTTTTGGCCTCTAACCCTTCAGTACAGCTTTCCTCATCCTACTTAATGCACTTTGAACTTGCAAAATTAAATTGGTTTATGTAGCTTTCTTGCATGACAAAATATAAATCATTTGACAATGTTAATTTCCAAACAGTGATACTTTCTCTTTTATCAAAATTAAATGACTTAAAATCCCTTTTCAACTTAGTATTTCCTTTTGAAAAGCTAAAGTTTTGAAAAATGTGGAATATTTATTGCACCTAAGAAATCTTGAGTCAAAGACTTAACTCAAAGAATTGGATATATTTAGTAATTAATATGTGCCAGAGGCTAAATAGTGACTTTCATTAACGGTGTTGCAAGGGCTGGGAGAACTTTCTTTACCTTCAGGGGCATGGACTGCATCCTGGGTAGCAAGAAGGCATGCTAAATCCATTCTCCTTATCTTCTAATATTGCCAGCAGACTCCTAACATTGCAGTAAGCACTGAAACCTGGTTAGAGAAGTTGAAAGCGGGTGAAATGGTAAGCTGTGTGTTTTCATACAGTCATTGCTCCTGAGAGGGAAATCCTTGTTCTTCTTACACTGGGGGTAAACACAAGGGAGGCTGTGTCGTGTGAGCGGGTGACTTCTTCCGTGTTATATCAGCACTTAGATGAGCCCATACATTTTCTTGTGAAGCCACCTATTAATTTTTTGGAAGCTAAGAAAGCTTTGGATCCAATGCTGCAAATAAACTGGTGAACTTCAAGTTACTGAGTTTAACACGGTTCCTTACGAATAAAGTGTACTAAGAAATATTGTATTCTCATCAGGGGTATAACTTGTTATCTAGCTGCAAAGTGACTATAAGGTGTAATTGTGTGAAAATGCTTTGTTCAGGTCCAGCTTTTTGTCAGTTCAAACTGTACTGCACTCATTCTGTGTTTATTGCAAGCTAGGACATTGCCACAAGATGTGGGAGAAACAGCCTTATGGCTGCATCCATGTAGAGAATGTTGCAGGTGGGCCTCAAGACCAAGCCACTCCCTTGCAGAAAGTGAGGGGTGACTAGGTAGCACTCATATCTCAAACATGATAAAAAGGCATAAACGCAACTTAATGATGGCATAAGACTTTACGAGACTTCTCCGAGGGACTTGTGTTTTCTTCCTGAAGAATTTGTCATGGGTTTGCCATGGAAAGAAATATTCCTTACTGCTAGTTCATAGATTTCAGTGAGAAAGGGAGCATTGTCTAGGAAAAATTACTTTAATTTCAAATATCTGCCTAAGCCATTCTGCACTGCGTAAGTTTACAAATCCAGCTTCCAGTACATGATAGGCCCTAAACTGTTATCCTTCCTGCAGAAAAAACTTCTGTGGTCTTTAACAGAAGTTTTCTTGCCACATCCCGAGTGAGTTTCTTATAAGAGGAATTGTGTCATGGCAAGAATTTTGCATGTAATGAATCAAGCGGAAATAAACCAAGTAAGACCATGAATCCAAAACACCAACGCCTAGAAAATAACTAAATAAAATGGGAGTTTCACAATGTTAAAGAATGTAAAGACTTCATTGAAAAATAGTTTGGAACACACAAAACTCTTGTTTTGTGAGAGAGCTCCATATAAATCATTATCTTATACATAGTGTCATTAATTCTCTTAATGTGCTTACTAGCTACAACATATACCTAAGGTCACTAAAGACTAATTTAGAAAGTTGTAGGTCGGGAGTTTTAAAAACATACTGAGACAGGGTCACTTCATAGCACTTATAAAGCACAAGAACATAAACCATGTGTCATGCTGTTACATTCTCCTACCAGTAAAACCTGGCTTAACACCATAATTAAAAGTCTTAAGCAGAGAGAACTTGGTGCCAATTCAACTGAAAAAATTCACTGAGTTTATCTTTTTGAAAGATAAGAAGACCACTTGTTACATAGTGCACTTACATATGTCTACTGATCTAAGATTTACTCTGAGGCATTTTGAACTGATTGATTTATCAGTTTAACACCTTTACTTTTGTGTGCGTCTGCACGTGAGTACACAGTTGACAAAGCATGGTGACCTAGTAACTTGGTCCCAAAATAAACCGTAATAAGTTGCAGTGCTAGGCACAACTCTCTTGGTCTTCAGTTACAGTCATTCCAGGTAGGAAATCTGTAGGGTTACATACAAAATGGCCTCAGGATTGGACCCTTTCTTAAAGGTCCTCTGGCACAGACTCTGAAAGTGGCTTAGAAAATCTAAGGTGGAAAACACAGTTTCTTTTTCACCTATCCTGTACAATAAATATATAAGCATGCATTGTTCTGTTCATTTCAGACCTTAAACTTCAAATGTACTCAAAAGCAGACTAGTTCTGAATTAATAGGACTGAAATAACAAGCTGCTTTTCTTGGCAACAGGAGTAAAAGAATGGATGGGATGTTTTGCAACCCCTGGCTCCTCTGTGATATTTTTTAAGGGTTCTTCTACACCAGTCAAAACTCAGCACACTTACTGTGCATATAAAACTGCCTAAATATTTCTTGCAGTCGATTCACTCATGAGAAATCTTTAGCAAGATGTGTAAAACATTTAAAAACTACCTTCTCCACTTGCTACATAATAGTACAGGTTATATAACCTACCATAAAAGATTTTTCATAAAAGAAGGAAAAAACAAGGAACTTTAAATACAAAACAGCCTGTATTTAAAGACCCATCAAGGCTGTGTCAGAAGTGACACAAGATAAAAAAACAGAATGACATTGACATTCTGATCTTAATTCACATAATTTAAAAGTGGCAAGTTATAGTGCACTTTCTCTTAAACTTCTGGCTTTCATGGATCTTGCCAGAATGCTGCAAAACTGTGCAAAAATACACAGTGATTAGTTACATGAAGACTTAAGTATATAGATACATACATCTTGCTAGAGCTTAGCAAACTAAACTCTGCCCTACTTCTAGCCACACAAACTCACTGAAGACTGATGGGCAAGCAAGAGCGAACAGTACAGAAGCTTTGATGAACACCGCTGGTAAATTGCCCTCCAAAAGAAGAAGAGGGACTGCTTTGGCCAAAAAGCTGTACTTGTTTGCCTTCTAAGGCGTTGAATACCTTTCCATTTGGAGCTCTGTACCTCATGCCAAACTCATGCAGGGTGACAAGGAACAACGAATCCTGCTATTATTTTCAGAATTCAACTTCTTCAGATATACTGTTTATTTTACAACTGGACTCATCCTTCTCCAGGTTGCAGATTTGATGGTAAAATCTGCTGAGCTCACCCATCACGTTTCCAGAGATGCCTGTGGCTCTGCAGAGTGAGTTGTTCTGTTCTCTGCTTGCACAGCTTTCAAGCACTTGGGTGACAGGCATTTAAGCATTTGCTGATTTGACAGCCATACGTCTGAATGTCAAGACTTGACCCTGGCACACGGTGAATGTCCTCTATTTCAGAGGAGTTGGAAGCACTCTGCCGCCTAGTGAAGGGGGTACTCATGACTAATCTTTTAAAACCATTTTTGGTGCTGGAAGATTTAGACACATGAGAAGCAGTGTTTTTGTCATTAGGCAGGTGTTTTATCTCCAAATCTTTAAACAATATTTAGAGGTCTAAATCCCACTGGAACACTGATTATGAACCTGGTAAATATGAAAATTCCAGCAGAAAAGAAATATGCAAGTTGGCTGAAGGCCGAGTATTGCAATACCTAACACGTAGACATTTTTGGTGGTATAAAAACAGAAGGTGAGAGGGACATGTTTTCGTCCATTTCCCAGCAGGCCACCTGCCATTTTAGGCAAAAGATTGCTTCAAAAGGATTCAGAATCAGTTGCCACAAACTGCTCCAGGTGATAGCAGTTACAGCACTCACCATGGAGGAAGCAGATTGTGGTTACAAACTCTACTTCAGAAAGAGCAGGAACTTCCATCCCGTGCCTCCTGCAGCTCTGAGCCCTAGGCAGTGGTGGAAGATGGATGCCATGACTACCTTCGTCAGCACCACTCTGCTTCAGACTCCTGAGCTCCTGACTACTGGACCAGTCCTCGGAGGTCACATCAGCAAGGCAAAACCTTGGTGGCAAAACCTGGGTGGCACGTCCCATCAAGGCCTCAAGGTGCCCAGCGACTGCAGGCCTTAGCCAGAGATCTGTGGGCAGCAAAGAAAACTTATGACCAAAAATCTAAGTATATGTAATTTAGCTACCATTGTTAGGGCACTAATTGCCAAGTGCAAGTTTTGAGACTATAGATTTGGAATACAGGCATCAAAAATGACGTGGCTAAACTGCATCTGTTTTGCATGCAGGTTTAAACTGCAACTCATCAGGAATACAAACTGCTGGAAAGCACATCTGAGCATGACAGGCACAGCCAGAAAAAAAAAAAACAAACAAACTCCCAAAACAGTCTGAGCCTATCCTTCACGTGTGCATCGCCGCATGGCATTGTCTGCGGAGAGGCTCGGCAGAAAAACTGTTTTGGGGTCTTTTTCGGACACAGCACCACTAGGTGCAGGATTGGGTTTTAGGGGGAAATCAGGCCTTCAAGTTACAGCTTGCCAGCGGCAGCAGAGCGCGCAGGCCGGGGAAGACTCTTTCTGGAGCCTGCTCCCCAGCCTGCAGACCACAGCTGCTGGCAAGGTGCAGACGTAGCTACCGGAGCCTCCCTCTCCGCGAGTGATTTCCAAGCCTGTTTAGTGCACCTTCAGAGAGCGGGCCCTTGGGACCCGGCCGCCCTCCTCCCGCCGGACGACAGCAGAAAACGCCCGGTCCCACCCTTCCCAGCACATCATTTCAGGGGGGGTCAAGCCTTTCGGCCTCGCTCCCTGTCACTGCGGCCCCTCCCCAGGGTGAAGATCGACCCCCTTGAGTAAAGCCAGCAGGAGAAGGGGGAAAAAAAAAAAAAGAAAAAAAAGCCTGAAATAACGTCGCATTCAGCGACCGTTAACACGGCACGGGCCGCGGGGCCCGACGGCACCGGGCGCGGCGAAGGAGTTCCAACGGCCAGGGGCTGCCCCGCCGGCACCCGCCTCGGCCTCGGCGCCTTCCGGGCGTACGTGCTTTAAAACGGGCCGCTGCGAAGGGAGGCCTGCCCCGGCACCGGGCAGCCTGGCGAGGCGAGGCGAGGCGAGGGCAGGAGGGCGCCCGCCCCCGCCAGCCGCTCTCGGGGTTCGCCCGTCCCTCGCGGTAGGGCGACGCGGGGGCAGCTCCCCCCGCCTGCCCCCGGCGGCAGCGCCGCTTCTTCCGACAAGACCCACGACGGGCCGGGGAAACGCGAGCCCGGAGTCGGCGGCCCGCCCGCCGCCGCCCGCGGGGATAGCAGCACACCGCGCCTGTCTCTTTAAGGAGACGCTGCCCCACCAATTAGCGCGCGTCCCCGGCGGCGCGGCCGGCCAGCGGTGGCCGCGGGCGGGGCCGGAGGCGGGCGCCCCCCGCCGCCCCCCTCTCCCGCCGCGCCACCGCCCCGCGCGGAGGAGGCGGCGGGAGCAGCGGCGGCGGCGGCGGCGGCGGCGGCAGCAGCGACAGCCGACACCGGCCCACGTTACTTTGATTGACGGCTGAACAAATGTTTCCCCTGTTCGAACGCCGGCGCCGCGGAACGGCAGCGATCTCGAGGCTCCACCTCGGGCGGCAGGCAAACAGGAGCGGAGAGGCGGGGGGAGCCGCCTGATTGGCTGCGGGCCCACGCGGCGTCAGGCCCCCACGTGGGGCCTGAGCCCGGGGCCGCCCCACCCGCTGCCTCCCTCCTCGGGCCCGTATGCCCATTTGTCAGCGGTGAAATGATGGGCATTAATACAGAACGGCGATTAATGTGCGGCCGCCGCCGATTGGTCGGCGGCGACGCCCTTCATGGGCGGAGCGGCGCGCGGCAGGGGGTGCGGGCGGCGCCGCTGTGCCCGACGGGAAGATGAGTCCCTGCCGCGGCGGCGTGCGGGCAGGGCCGGGAGAGTAGGCGCCGGGAGGACTGCGACTCCCAGGGTGCCCCGCGGGCGGCGGCCTTCCGGCTGTTGTGAATATGTATCAGCATGTTAATGACGAGCCGCTGCTAAATTTGGTCAAAGGAGTCACCTCGCCAGAGCGTGCTGTGGGAGCGGCGCGGAGCGGCGGCGGCGGGCCGGGCCGGGCAGGGCAGGGCTGGGCCGGGCGGAGCCGGGCACGGGGCTCCGCTCCGCGCGGGGCCGCCGCTGCTGCTGTTGCCGCCGCCGCCACTTCCCGGAGTTTGGAAAGACGAGGAGGGGAAAAAAGAGGGAGGAAAAAAAAAAAAGACATAAATAAAGCAGCGCGGACCGTATCTTCTTTTGCATCTTTCTCGCTCTCTTTTTTTTTTTTTGATCAAAAAACCCCCAACCAACCCAAAACAACCGAAAAGAACGAAAAAAAAGCGGTCAAGCAGGACGAGCGGGGCAGATGCGGTCCGGCCGGTAGGAGCGAGGACCGACCCGCCACACAAAAGGGCACCGCACCTCCGCGGCGGCGGCAGCGCCGCCCGCCCGCCCGCCCTCTCTCCCCGCCGGGGCACTCCGCTCGGTGCCGGGAGAGCCGGCGGCAGCAGTAAAAGTTTGCAGAAGGGGAGAGAACTGCTGGCGGGGAATCTCTGGCGGAGCGCGCACCGGCGCCGGCGGAGGGGCTTTCCCCGCCCTCCGCCGCCGCCTCCTCCTCCTCCTCCTCCTCCTCCTCCTCCTCTTCCTCTTCATCGCCCGCCGGAGCCCGCGCAGCGGCGGCGGCGCTCGGGAGAGCCGGTCGGCGTCGCCCGCTGACTCGCCCCCGGGGGATGTGGCAGCGGCCCCCGCGCGCCGCGGACGCCGTCGCCGCCGCCGCGCCTCGCTGCTGCCGGCGGTGCCCCGCCAGCCCCGGGGCGACGGGGCCGGGGCGTCCCTGCCCGCCGTCGCGGCCGCCGCGCCTGCAGCGCTGATCCCCGCCGCTCCGGCCGCCAGCGCCCCCCCCCGAAGCGGCGTGAATGATCCGCGACCTGAGCAAGATGTACCCGCAGACCCGGCACCCGGTGAGTGGCGGCGGTGGCCCCGCGGGCAGCGCTCCGGCGCGGGCACCGCGGAGTTGTAGCCATTTTCTTATTGTTGTCCGCCGCGTCGCCGCTGCCGCCCCGGGCCGGGGTTGGCACCTCCGAGTTGCCCCCGCCCGGTGCGCGGCTGTCCCGGTGCGCGGCGGTGCTAGCGCCCGCCCCGCGTCCCGCGGCTACGGCCGGCGCGGGGGGGGGGGTCCGAGCGGTCGACGCCTCCCCCCCGCGGCGGCTCTGCACCGTCGGCGGCCCCGTCGGGGCAGGAGCACGGGGCGCTTCGGGTATCGCGCCGCCGCTGTCCCCCGGGCGGGCGGGGGTCCGGGGGGGGCTGCGCCTCCGCGGAGCCCGGGTGCGAGGGCGGCGGCCGGGCGGGGGGAGCCGCGGGCGGGCGGGCGAGAGGGGGCGATTGAAAGACCCGCTGTTGCTTGCTTGCAGGCTCCTCACCAGCCAGCGCAGCCCTTTAAATTCACCATTTCCGAGTCCTGCGATCGGATTAAGGAGGAGTTTCAGTTTTTGCAGGCTCAGTACCACAGGTAACGCTGCCTACTTTGCCCGAGCCCCGCGCGGGCTCGCCTCTCGCCGCTTTCCGCCACCGCTGCCGGGGGGGACGGGGGGACGGCGGGGACCCCCCGGCGGAGCCCGGGCGCGGGGCGGACGCACCCCCGCCGGGCGCTCCTCCGCATCCCGCCGCCGGTGCCGGCCCTCGGGGCGGGGGGCTCTCGGGGGCCCCGAGCCGAAGGGTGCGAGCGGATTTTCTTGTTTTCTCCACGCTCCGGTTTGTGGTTTTTTTGGTTTTTCCGCTGGGGGGTGGGGGTGGATGGAAAAATGTGTGGCTGGCTGGGCTCGTCCTCTGTTTTTCTTCAAAATGCCGCTCGGGACATGCATCTTGTCTTGGCTCGGCCCCCTCGCACCTTTCATTGACATGTCAAGTGCTGATAACCTGGAAGTGAGGCGGCGAGCTATTTCATTATCCTTAGGTGGAAGAGCGCCGTGTCCTCAAAGTGACAAGTGACTTCTGGCAGGATTGCTTAGCGGGCTTCTGAAAAAAAACAAAAAAAACCAGCGGAGGTGTTCATGTTTACCACCTTGTTCTGTAAATTACCTGCAGTTTTCTTGCAGTTCTGTCATCAGTAACAGCAAAAAAAACCCTCAAAAACCACCACAAACCCCAAACAAAAAAAACCTAAACAAAACAAAAAAACCAGCAACTTTTTGCTCCTTGAAGTGGGGATACGTGTTTGATTTCTCTCTGGGTTGAGTGAAAGCAAGAGGTGTTTCTAAAACTCTTGTAAATAAAAACACCAAAACCCGAATTGCGGATTTGTAAGTGGCTTCTCAAACTTAAGTATTGTAGGTGTGAGCCCCTGTGTGCTTCTTCTGTGAGCCAATGTTGGTTTTTTTTTTTTTGTCAGAGAAAAACACTCTCCTGGGCACTGTATGCAGTTCGCTTAGGAGATGAGGATGTTGCACAGTATCTCGTGAAAGAGGAAAAGTACAAACCCCACCCTGAACTCTCAAGCAAGAGCTGGAATGCACATTTCTGTTTGTGTGTTGGAGAAGTGCTTGAAAAGGGGAGTAACCGGTGCTCGGAAGAATGTCAGTTTTGTGTTATGAAGTACCCATGCTTTTTCCTTTTCATGTCTTGAACAGTTTAAAGCTAGAATGTGAAAAACTGGCCAGTGAGAAGACAGAGATGCAGCGACATTATGTCATGGTAAGCAAGCTGCATAACAAATTCAAAATGTCTATTAGCTTGGTATACTGAGACTGAAATACATTCGGATTGCTGGAAGCGAACAGAAAGATTATACTAGCGCTGCTGTTGTTGAGGTTGCGTCAGTGCTTCCATTATAAATCCTTAGGTTCAGGGGTTTATAACTTGTTTGCAGCAGTTAGTTTCCGTGCGAAACCTGCTTTTTAACCTTTTAAGCAATTGGGGATATTTCTTCCAAATGCTAGCAGATTACTTGTCAGCCCTTTAAAGCCGTGTACAACTTTAGTAGCGTACCTGGGAATGATGTTTTCGCTTTTGCTGACTTTTCCCAAAGATCGTATCTCCGTAAAACGATTCAGAATAATATCTTTGTCTGTGATGGGAGTAAGCCAAAATTGAACATGTACACATACCAACCCGAAGCCTACTTCTTAGAAGAACTGTTGCACCTGGGCAGCTGGTTCATTGTTTTGCTAAATTCAGAATGTCAGGGATCTCAGCTGTGAAAGCAATTTCTTCAGTGGTTGTGATCTGCCTGGTTAAATAACGTGCATAGGAAGACATCTCTAAATAAGTAATTGTGTGATGGATCATGATAACTCTAGAGGAGCTCTTGCTATCTGTTCTCTTGTACATCTATGGAGGATTAGCCGTTTTCCGTATGTATGTGACAAGTAACACTCTTGTATTCACAAAAAGAGTAAATAACCTTGAAAAATTCTTAACCAAGAGCACAAGCAAATGTTAAGGCTCGCAGTTGTCGTTTTCATGCCTGATATGCCTAAGTCTTGGGGATTGTTTGGTACTAACATTGCACACTGAACTGAGTTTCCCACATCACTTGGGCACAACTGGACACACTTAGATTGGTGTATCTGCTTTGGCTCTGAATTTCCGTGCTCTTTTGTTTTTTTTGCATCCCTGCAATTTAATTGCAACTTTTTTGTGTTTTAATTTAAAATATTGAATAACCGGTCTGTTAGACATTGCTGATTTATATGTGTGTCTGGCTTCAAGACTTTGGGCGGTTTTTTTGGTCATCTTTTATGTGGGCTAAGGAATAAAATCTTGAACATTTTCTGTGTGGCTTTTTTTCTGCTTCTGATCTTTAACTCCGGTTGTGATTACTTTTCGTGATCTTTTGTCATCTGTTTTTTTCCTTGTTTTGTGTCTGTTCTTTGTAAATTTGACATGAAGCAATGTAGATAAAGCAAAAAAAAAAAGTTGCTGTGAAATGCTGTTTCAAATTCCAGGAGCTCTTCAAGACCAATAAATGTTTTTAGGTCTGTATGTCTTTGTACAGATGATGCTTGAGTCAAAGGAAATTTTGGAATAGTTTTCACAATTGCAAGGTCTAATAGAGTAATTTTCTTCTTTTTTAGTATTATGAGATGTCCTATGGGCTGAATATAGAGATGCATAAACAGGTAGGTAGAGAATTTATTCTGTGTAGGAATTCTCTGTGTAATATCTCCCATCAATCTTAAAGCAGATGTGTATTCTGTGTGACTTGCTTTAATTGCATGCTTGAGCGCATTGGAAATTTTTTTGTACTTAACCTGGCCCTGAAACTTCCACCTTGTGTATGGTATATGGGCTCTGCATAGGTTACGGTCTTGGCTACCAGTTGTGCATTATTTGGTTGACTTTCCACATGCAATCTCCGCATGTGCAAGTTGTCCTGTACTGCACGGGGAGGGTGTATGGGATGTAGGCATGGGTATGTGGGTTGTATCTTCAGATCTGTCTGACCTCGAACATTCAGGGTTTACCTTTTGGGATGATAGCTACATCACAAACGCATATTAGGTGTCGAGGGATTTGTATTTGCGTGTGGAAAAGACTGTTCTCATCGGTTAACCTGGGCTGATTTAAGCGGGAGCTACGGAAGCAATTGATGCACAGCCATGTTCCTTTTTCCCTCAGGCTGCTTACTCGGACCTTTGTCCAAAACCAGTGTCTTAGCATCTCAAACACGAAAGAGTAAATAAGCTTTCTGTGAGGATGTTAGCATGCCGGGTTTTGTGCCTTGAAGTCTAGCACTTAGGCCAAGATTACCAGGAGATTAGTCAGATGGAGCATGGTAGTGTAAATCAGAGTTTCTTATTCGGTGATGTGTGTTTTTACCCTTCTCTACAGGAGAATGAATTAAACATCTGACCTCTTTTCCAGTGAGGGAACTTTTTATATGGTGGAGTTTAAATCTGACAACTCATTTTAGCAAATGGTTGAGCAATTCACCAGCGTTGCTGGGGAGTGTAAACTGCAGAAATAAATAAATGGTTGGATGGGAGAAGGAAGACCATCTGAAAATTGGTTTGTACACATTTCTGTTCAAAGTTGGGGATTTGGAACTTCTCTGGGTTGTGGAAATAGGATTTCTTTATCTTAGTGAGAGCAGACATACAAGTCAAATGTTTTTTCATGTTATTTATTATTTATTGTATTTTGTATTCCATTAGCATCCCCATGCCACAGTACTGATCAGGGCCATTTGTGTTAGATGACATACAAATACAAAGATGGTGGGATTTCCTGCCTCAAAGCGTTTTGCATCCGCAGCTCCAAACTTACGGGAGCTTGTACATACATGTTATTTTACACACATACACATAGACCTGTGGAACTCAGATGTCCTCCTTACAGGTACCATGAAGACTCAACAAGTGCATTTAACAAACAGTTGAGAGGAAAAGGCTGTGATTGCAGCTGATCAGATTGTACATACGTGGTGACTCTCTGGACCTGATTCAGGTCATGGGTGCTGGTGGAAAGACTGGTCACTGACTCTCAGAAGTGCTGGGTCTGTTCTCAAATGAATAGCCAGATTGTTCCAGATCCCATTCAAAAAAACCTAACCAACCCAACAAAAACAACCAAAAAAAACCCCCCGAACAAAAAAACCCCAATCAGTAAAGTAGTAGATACGGAAACAATTCACAAAGACCAGAGAGCCCTTGCAGGCCACCTACATAGCAAATTCTTACAGGTGTTTGAAAGCAAGCATTGCAGTCAGACTGGTTTATATTTCTGGGTACCCTGTTTTTACAGCAGTTAGTTCTATGTAGACTTACACTGCACAAAATTCTGTGGGACAAAATCATCTTGCAAGTGCCGTGTGTAATTAAATTGTTTTAAGCTGGGGAAAAAAACCCACAGCGAAAGTCCTTTTGATTTCTAACAGCTTTACTTCAGAAATTGTGTACAGTTATGGTGATGGAGTCGTCAGTGATATTCTGGAGAAATTAAATACTTAGTTACAACTAAGTGTGGGGATTACAAAGGAGTGGGTTTTAATTAAACACCTTTTTTTCCATTACTGTTCAGTCTGTTCAAATTAGTAGTTTAAGTATCGTACTCTCATGCAAAACACTTAAATATTTTGTCAGATGTTGATTCACATGAGCTGCGGCTAAGAAACTTGTTCGCTATCATTCTTAAATCTGGTATCAATTTCATATCTCTCATGTCTCCCCTGCTATGGCCACAGTGTGGGTTTTTTTTCTTCCCTTTCTCCTCTTGCTTCAGCAACTGCAAAATATTTCCCATCTTGCTTTATGATCCCAGTGTTAGGGTCCAATTTGGTATATTGTATAGATAGAGTTGATTGCTCCATTTGATGTGCGCGAAGCTTTTTTAGTCTTCCACCTTAAATTCCATTCTCTTCCTTGCCCATTTTTGAATTTTACTTGGCTGAAATTGAGCGATTCACCGTTTTGTTTTTTCTCCCCCCTCCCGTCCCCTCCCCTCCCGTCCCCTCCCCTCCCGTCCCCTCCCCTCCCGTCCCCTCCCCTCCCCTCCCCTCCCCAGCTTTCTAAATTCAATCATATAAAAAATCCTGAGGGCAGTTTATCACATTATGAAATACAGACAGCCCTGCAAACCACCTACTTATTATATTTTCTGTCTTTTTTTCACTTTAGCACAGAGGCATATCTGTCTTTATTTGTTTTTCTGGGCAGACAGCCTTGGTTCCTCTCAGGTTCTTTTCCAGATGTACTTGCTGGATGCCCTTGTAATGGACAGCAGGCAATAATGCAGTGAAGTTGCCCTTCGGCGTAATTGGGCCTAGTTCTCAAGATCAGGTTAGGCTTATTCACTTATTAGATTTGCGTCTCAAAGGGTTCAAGAGCAGGACTCCCTGGAGTCCTTGGAAGTACCCTAGTAATTGGTGGCCCTGATATTTGAAACCTTTGTGTATTTTTCTGTTAAAGCTTCTGTTCTTCTTGGCTGCTCCCAGCCACAGAGTATTTATTTTTAGAGAAATTTTTCACTGGAACAGAAAATGATGGCTGTGATGGAGTCATGACTCTGTGACTTAGCAAATTGATAAAAGGATAAACATGCAGACAGCAGCAGTAGTGAGTGTGCCTCTGTGTTGGGGGCGGGGGGGGGGAGAGGAGGGAAGAGCATCTCTTCCCACCCCTCGTGTGATGCTCATCATCAGTCATCCTGTGTTGATTTTGATAGAAGACTATTAAAGTGAAACCTATGGGGAATTTGTCATTCTGAAAGGAAAGCTAATGTAATTAGTACCAATTAAAGTACATTTAGTAAATTGGATTTAATCTTAATTAAGCCTGCATAATGTTGCCAATTTTTAACAATTATGTTTGAGAACATAATTAATTTAAATTTTGGTAACTGAGTAAATAGCATTAGACTGGTAGAATTAGTCATTTGTATTTTTTTTTTAAAGGCAAGTGTGGGGTATGTTGTGACATGTGGTGTTATAGCCTAAAATACTAAGCTGATTTTTGATGTTCTGTACTAGGATCAATAGAGCTTCAAAATAGACACATTCTGAAAAAAAAGGCATTGAGTTGGCGGGTTTGTGGGTCACAGTATGAACATATACTTCCCTATAGTTTAGAATTTCAATATTAGCATAATTATGAATGTTTGAGTGTGGTCTGAAGATGCCCATTTCTTACTAAGTTGCTTTTTTAATATTTTTTTTTTAGAGGCTCAGCCGATAGTTCCTGAATGAATAGTTGATGTGCTGCTCTGTGTTTCTAACATACTGTTGCTACGTGGTGGTGGTCATTTGGTTTAATTTCTGAAATTAGGCTGTTTTAATGTTATGGTAAACAGTTTATTTAAATTGCTGTAATCAAACATGCTTGCTGAAGGTTTTAATTCAGAATTGTAATTATCACTTAAAATAAGTATCTGTATTTGGCTACAGACAACAGATATTTGTGAATGGGACTGGTGGAAAGCACAAATAGGATACAGCATTCACTTTTTACTTTGATTGTGTTTTTTGGAGGTGGCAATACATAAATTCTGAGTCACGCTTTTTGGTTAGACCTCCATCTCTGAACTAATTCACATGCTAGAATGTTGGATTTCAGCATTTTTGAAAGAAAATTCAGGTCTTTTCAGAAGCTGGGTATTAAAAAATAAATGAAATGACTTTTTAAGATCACAGTAAAAAAAAAAAATTCAGTCCAAACCATGTAAATTTTATTACAAGACTTGGGCAACAACCATTTGAGTGCTGCTAAAATATTAATTGGATAGAAATGAAAGGGCTCTGCTAGCTGATAGGATATCATAATCATAGCTGCAGTAGTCGATGGTAAATGATGATAAATGGCATTAGGAACCTTTTAGCAAACTGTAATAACTATGAGGAGGGAAGCAGTATGGATTTGCATTATATCTGATACCCTCTAGTACCAAGTGGATTGCCAATACTGCTTGTTTAGCATTTTCTAAGGGCAATAGGATATTGATTTCTGACTTACAAGGAACGGCTCTATTTTCACCATTGAAAAGTATTGCAGGTTGTTAAGAAGAAATTGACTTGAAGAGGCCTGACTGCTGCCCATCATGGAGCAAATAAAGCAAAACTGCCGAAGCATGGTGAAGCAGTGAGATGGGGCCCTCAGCAATTTGTTGCTATTAATTTACCATGCTCGACAGCAAATCAATCGGCATCTACTTCATCTGCTGGAGAAAATGCTGTCCAGGGCAGATAAAAGGCCCTGCGTGGTACAGGGAATAGACTGGATTGGCCAAATGGAGGCTGCAGTTAATGTGTAAATAAGTGAAATCAAGGCCACTGTTGCAGAGAAAGCTGTTTTTAATTAGGTTGGGGCTTTATAGTGAGCTATTTAAGAAGGTAGTATGGAGAGTAAGGGGAGATTTATTGCTGACTGAGTTAATATATAGGCTGTATGACATCCTAGCCTTGAGTTTGCTTGCTTCTTAAGCCTTAGTAAATTATTTTGGTAAAGGGGTAAAGATGGGAATCAATTTGTTTAATTTAGGGCAGAGTTTTGGCCATTTTTCATCTTCATGGCCATGAAACGCATATATCACAGAGAAGTGGTTTGTATATGCGCTACCTGTGTAACAGAAAAACACTTTTTTTCTCTTTTTTTTTTTTTTTTGGCAGTGGTCTGGGCTTGGTGTGAATGTGTGTGCATGCATGTGTGCACTTTTTTTTTTTTTTAACACATGCAGTAATTGAGTGTATATTGTCTTCCATTTGAGGAATCGCTAGAGAGCCAGCTAAAATTATTATACCAGCTGAATTTGTTCTCCATTATAAACAGTAGAAAAGATTTAATAGAAATACAGGCAGTGGGTAGTCAGAACTGAACTGGAAAACTTCAAAACGAGAGAGATTAGAAGTGAAATTCTGAAGACTGCAGCTCACACAGGACTATTAAGGAGGAAGAGAAAAACAAGTGGCTTCTCCATCAAAGTCGCAAAATGTAAAAAATAGGCTGTCAAATCAGTTTGACAACTGAGGCTTGTTTGTCCCAGTTTTAGGTTATTTAGCCTCTGAAGCTAGCAGAAAAGCTTAGAAGCTTATGAAAAGTTAGAAAATGTATTATTCTGCAGTTAAATCGGAAACCTTTTACTTGGTAATAACTGCTAAGTTCTGAAACAAGATTCTGTGCTTTCTTTTCCTCATGGTACAGATGTTAAACAGCCTTTCTGTGGAGAGGTCCTGTTAATTACTGGGAAGTTTGTTGTTACCACTTCTCTGTGAGTTACTGTTGAAATAACCTTTCCCCCTGCAATTGCAGAATAGTATGCATAAGGACAAGAACTTCCATTTCACCCTGGTTTTGCTGTTCATAAGCAAAGGAAAGTGTCATTTTCCCCCCACTTGTTTTGGCAATTCAGACAGATGCTTAAGACACAGGAAGTAGCACAAAACATGCTGAGCAAACTTTTAAATTAAGACATACGCTCTGTTTTACTGGCAAAAGGCTGTGCTCTACAGCGCTTAAACATAAAAGCATTTTTCTGTCTTTGAAATATGCTAATTGCCGTGATGCCGCCTCACTGACTATGTTAGTTTATGGGTCCACTTGTAATTACAGAGGGGGCCAGCGGTGACCCTGTGGTAAGGGTTGCCTAACACCTTACCCTATAAAAAAATTCTTGCAAATTTTTTTTTTTTTTGTAATGCAGGAAACTCCAGCACCTTTGCTGTTTGCAGTAAGGGACAACGTTCTGGTGAGAACACCCAGCCCCTTTTGGGCAGCTGAACAGTCAGAACATGCTGCCCACCAGGAGAGGGAAGCTGTGTCACCATTTTGTATATAATAACTTTTGCAGCATTTCATGCGGTGAGATTTGCCTTCCTTTTGGGGCCGAAAAAGAAGTGCCGAGGTTGTTCAGCACATGAAAAACCATTAATTAGCAGATGGGCTGCAAAGTGAGGTATCAGGGTGCTGGGATGCCCAAGCTTTACAGCATTTGTGTAAGCTTAATCCTGCCCCATTGTGTATATGCATCATGGTGCAGGTTTTAGTTATACGCTCGCTGATCTCATTACCAGTTTTCCTAAAGGACCTCTTCGAGTGCACAAAATAGACATTAGAAAAGTGGAATTAAGGCTGCAGAGGCGATTGTAAATCTGGCTTGGAAATGTTTGGCTGCTGGGCTCGGCAACTGAAATAACTTTAAACATAAAGATTCAGGCATGTGAAATAATTGCCATTGAAAGCTCCTTGAGGCAGGGATTCTGATTTTGGTTTATGTTACAAAAAGTGAAGGGGGTGCTTATACAGGTCAGTCACAGTGTATACCGTAGACTCAGTGCATTAAAGCCAGGAAACAGATTTTGTCACTCTTAACACCAAGGCTGTCAAACGTTGAGAGTTCAGAGTTATCAATTTGGTCTTACTTTTATATTTTTTTTTTTTTTAATGAGAAGCTGTGATGTACTGTTTGTGGACGTAATAAAGAACTGGGTTTATCACAGACGTGGGCCAGTTTGTGAACAGTGTGATTATAATTGTTACAGAAGTCACTTCTTTTGCTGTCTGCAGACTGAGCACATCTGTTGCCACTGACTTGCAGAAAACCTATTTAGCCGCAAGGCACAGCGGGAGCAGAACAAAGATGATAATGTGAAACACAGGTTGTATAAACTGATACTTGCATTAACTAACAGATGACAATATACTTGAAGCCAGACCTATCTATACTCAAGAAATTCTATTCTATTCTATTTAATCTTTATTTTAAAACACAAAAATATGAAGTGGTTTTAAGAATACCTATTGTCTCTTTGATTATCTGTGTATTTTTACAGGTTTTGTCTTGGTTCAAGATCATATTTTTACAGTTCCACTGGTACCTTGAAGTACTTCTGTAAATTTTTCCCCTTGATACTGTTTATCTTACTGGGGGCACAAACTGTAGTTCAGTGTAGCAGGAAGTGTTTTGGCACAATGTCAAAAGCAGGTGTCCATAGCTTTTTTTTTTTAAATAATATTTTTTAAATATAACTGAATTATGTCACAAATAGCAACAGAACTCTAATTAGTGCTTTCTTGCCTGTGTGGATAGGATTTAGACATGAGGAATCATCTTCGCTAGCCCAAGACAGGTATGTAATGCTCTGGTATTGAACACTGTGGGGTTATGGCCAGGACGTTTAAATGTGCAAATGTCAGGCAAGTCAAAGTTATAGTCCCCACAGTAAACTTGAATTGGTCTCTTTATGGTTATGTATTTGTATGGTATGCTCTATTGCCAACTTCAAATGTTAAATCATGCCAGTCCCCAGAAAATCGTAAGACTGGCTTAAAATTAATCATGAGATAAAAATAATAAATTTGGGGTTTTTTTAATTTCCCTTCTAATTTTAAGCTGTCAAACTGCTCTTGGCTCATTCTTCTTAGTTTTTCCTCCAGTATTCTTCCATAATAGTTTTTCTCAAGTAAGGAGTGAAACTTCCCAAGATTCATGGTAAAGTCAAGGGAGCCAAGTACGAGATACAGCTGGCAACTTTTGTCATGATTTTGTATTCTCGGAAAATGTGTGAGGTGTACTCTCCTAAGAAAAAAATAATACCTAATTAAAAATATATACATATTCTTTTTGGAATTGCGCGTCACATCTTTGTGGATTATATATCATAAGATGGCACAGATATGCTGCTGGCAATTCCCCTTCCTGTGTTAGAAGGAGAGGGAACACAGGACATGGTTTTGAGTGGAGGTCTTCTAACTTGTCCTCTCTCTTTTGGTCTACGTAACTGGTGTCTCTACAGGATCTTACACTGCCACAAGTTTCTGACATTTGCTGGGTGAGATTCAACATCTTCAAAGGAGAAAAACCTTTCACTGTTATGTTTGGGATGTGGAACGTTGGCAATGAGAATGTGTGCTTTTGTTTTTTCTTGTGTTTGCTTAAAAACCTCAGCAGAGCATCTCACAGTTGAGCAGAAGTCAAAATCTGTCCTCTTCATGCTATAAAGAATCTGCATAACAATAGGTCCTGCCACTAGATTTTGTTTGGCATGTGTCTTGTCGAGTACTGTGTGCATGTTGTATATGATCACTGAGAGCATTTCATTTTTAAAAATGCTCCTTTTTCCTTCATCTTAAATACAGTAAACTTCTCTTGTATTTACTCTGTCTATTTATGTGCCCGGCTTCTCGTAGTGTCTCGGTTGTTTGGAGAATTTGCAAATGCAAAAAACTCCCTCTGAGCCTGTCCTGGCTTACCCCAGAGAGAAGTGATTGCCCTAGGACAGAGTAGCTGGTGATGGAGTAGCACTGTATGGAGGGCATGGTGTGGCTGCTGCTAAGGCATCACCAGGGTTTCAGTTACAGGTGTAGTCAGTGATGGAGATTTCCTGTGGCAGAAGAGCACTTTGGAGAGCAAAGGGGCCCCTTTCCCCTTGTCTTTTCCACCTTTGAACCCCAAATCAACAAATCAAAACACAGGAGGGCCAACATGTGCTCTCTGCAAATACTTAATAAAACACCATGGTACTTGTAGGCAGTGACAGCAAATGCTATTGAAATTTAACACTGATAATTTTAAACCCAAGAACAACAGCAAAAAGGTCTAGCCTGGGTCTGTTGTGTCCTCAAGGCAGAGAGCTTCCTCAAAACTCATGATGGGTTGTCCATGGGGTTATAACAACAGGCTCAGCAGAGGAAGACCCCATGGAGCTGGCACAGTGGTGTGATCCCTGGGTCCCCCCCCTTGCAGCAGCTGGGAGGAGGCTTGTGTGTTGTTGCACAGACCTCAGTGTTAGGAAGGTGTGGGTTACAGGATGTTTTTCTTGACAGTTGCTCAATGGCTGAAGCCGTCATTTAGCACGTTAACGTGACAGCGTTATTTAAAATTAATTATAAGGCAAATTGGAGTGAGATTTAGCTGGGGGTTGAGGGAGAAGGCATTTTGATCACTCATTTTCTTTCTCGTATCTCGTTGCTTCTTGGCAGGAGAGGTGGAACTTCATTTTTGCTCGTTCTTTGTAACACAGATAGCTAACTGAGGGCTTCCAGGTTAAAAAATTTGGATATCCAGTTAACCTGTCTATCTCAGTAACTTCTGTTTGGTGGTCAACCAGTTACTCCTATTTAGGATTTGATTCAAATTTTACCTTTTAAAACCACGGGGAAAGTGCAGCAATCATTGAGGAAACTTTTTATCTTGGACAACTGCTTTTTCCCATTTCTAACCTTCCACAGGGATGAATGAGGGGTTTTCAGCCATGCCTCATAGCTGAAACACTTCTGGACTTCGTTTTGAAAACACGGTGGTGTTTTCCTATTAAGCTTTCCTAGTAATAAATGCAAGGGAGACAAAATAACTGTAGTGCAGCCCAGCTAAGGCTTGGGGAAGGGGGCATACCTGACAATGCTTGTCCACATCTTTTCATGAAAGCCACTTCACCGAGGGCTGTTCAGGGCCGGGTTTCTGTCAGTAGCTCTGGCAGTGTCTTTGACTGGCTTTCTGTCTGCCTTGGGAGATCCTGCATTGGGTTTGAGGTGGAGAAGCCACCATCTAGCTGCTTGACAGCTAAGTAGCCAGTGGCAGCATGGACTCCGCATGGGCACCTGAATCCAGCAGTTGAGCCAAGCCGTGTCCTGTGTTTTTCTTTGAGAGGGATGCAGGGCTCTGCTGGATTTTTATGGCGGCTGCAGGATGAAGTGGGGTGAGTTCAGTACTCGTCCTTTGTGAAGCACCATGGGTCTGCAGAGAAAAGTCAGCGTTAGTATCTGTGCTGTTTCCTGCTCTGGATACCTGCAGATGCCTACCCAGGGGCTTGACTGCCTCGGATCTGGGGAAGAGGCCATTTTTAATTTAAAGTGTGTGACAAATTACCAGTTGTGGTTTCTCTGACTGCGAGCTCGCACTCTGCAGCGCTTTGTGGAAGTCTCTTAAAATTTCTGTGCCTCTGTCTCCCTCTCTGAAATAATGATGATATTTACATGAGAGGGAGTGAGCTACGATTTAATTTGTTGATGTCCATTATTAGATAAGAGGTTCTGGAGAATCACAGAATATTGAATGAATATGTATTTGCTGTGGCGGGAAGAAGACTCCTTCCAAACCTATGTTGTCTGTGTAATGAGCTCCAGAAGTGCCATGGGATTTCCTTTGTTCTTATGCTCCAGAGGTTACCAGGAGGTAACACTAAAGATACTTGAGTTGTCCTCCTGCCTGCCACTTTGTTAATTGTATTTGGAGATAAAAGTTGGAAATAAGGGCGGGTGGTCTTGTGATAACATTTGGAGAAGGAAAGCAAAGAGAGTAAGGCCAAAGCTGGCTAAAACGCATATGCTGGATTTTGGTTTGAGGGAGGAGGCAGAGAACAAGGAACGATTGGAGGAAGGTTGGTAGTTAGTTTTCTTCTCACGTCTCCTATTTCCCTGCAGTACCATTCACTCTGTATGACAATCATCCACTTTCACAGTGCCCCCTTTGAAAGATGGCACTGTGCTGATGCGTAAAAGAGAGTCAGCTACAACACCACTACTGTCTGCTTTCTGTAATTTTACAAAGCATGTGACTAGATACAAAGTAGGTGCCTCTTCTTAAAATATCAGTCCATAGTGTTTGAATAACACAAGAAGATTGGAAAGACTTTGTGCATAAAATACACCCCGTATGTTTGTGTCCGTGTGTTAACAAAGAATATATTGTGTATTCTTATACTCAATTTAACCAGTAGGCTTTCTGTCCTAATTGCAGAAAGCTGTTGCAGTCTGAGCACGTTGCTTATTTACAGTTTTTTTTCAGTACATCTTAATTTCTGGGGACAAACTGTGTGTTTTCTTTCTCAGTCTTGTCCTAAACAACAGCAACAACAACAACAACAAAATCCAAGCATTGATGAGAGTTTCTTGCTTTTTTGTTGCTGTAAAACATTATTGGTGGAAGAGATACTGACTTCTCCAAATATCAAAGGGCTGTTTATGTCAGAGTTACTTGTTATGTATTTGTCCATACATAAATATGGAGGTGTTACTCTTGAAAACTAAATTGCGTGTAAGTTCTTGGTTTAATTCGTGCAGGAGTGACATTCTGCTTCCTTTGCATCTCTCTGCTCCCATGTGCTTCTAGAGATGGCTGCTAAGGAAAACAAAGATAATAATGTGTCTTTAACATAGACAACATGAGGAGAAAGACATGGTCCATGCATCACTACAAGACACTGGGTTACTTTCCTCCTCACAGTGTTCCCTGGTTTATCTCTGCAGACTGGTGACACCAAGACATGCATCCTGTTTCGTTTGTTGGCAGCATAAGAGAAAGTCTTACAATTCTGTGCCTGTGGCATCCTGGAAATTTCTAGGGAATTGTTTGTTTCTGACATTTTTTCTAACACCAGATTTGACGGAGGGTGACAATTGTTCTTAGGTTTGATCACGTAGATAGGGATGTCGAGAGCAACAGCACCACAAGATCGTACAAGAAGAGAGCCCCCACGAGCACACGTGTGGGGTGGTTTTTTTCTGAGGTTGTAGGTTTCCCCTTGAAGATGAGTTTTCAAACATGTATACAAGATGCTTTTCAAACATAAGCAGCCTTGCTATTACACACTTTAAAAACCTGTCTCTGTAGAAAGATGTAACACTTCCCTTTGCAGATACAAATGTCCAGCTTCTTCGCATATGCAGCATTTTTTTTTTTTTTTTCAAATATGCCTTCAGCCAAATGGACATACAGGCCTTGTGAATGTACAAAATGGTGATATTTTGTCCTTTGTTTCGTTGCTATTTACTGTTTCCTGCCTGGAACTCAGGCGTGTATTTCTTCTAAAGCATTGATTTTTAACAAGTCTTTTTGTGTGGGTGAGAATTCTGGGATAATCTTAGTTTACACATTTTCAAAGAAAAATGCTGCTGTAAGTATGCACTGTATTAAGGGTCATGAGGTTTCTTGAAACCTGCGACAGAACTGGAGAGCCTGAAAATCTGTAGACGCAGGAAATACCCCTCTGTATTCATGTGAAGCAAAGCAGAAAGCTCCCAGGTGGTTGAGATGCAGCCGCCAGGGTCCAGGGCTTGGGGGGGATCCAGGTGCAAGTCTCTGGACCGTGCTGTCAAGGGCTTCCTGTGAGACCTCGGACAAGCCACTTTGACTGCTGTCTGCAGCAAGACGGGAGCAATGCTGCAGGCACTTTGCACCACTGGGCTGCAGGGTCAGCTGAACAAGGGCAGAGTGGTATTTGCGGTGTGTGGGGTGAGTTAAGCGATTCAGCACGGAGCCAAAGAAATCCAGCACGTACGGAGGGTAGCTCATAGGGAAATGTTGAGGTCACGGGTGTGTCTTAAATCTCTGACAGCTTGAAGGCCAAGACACCATAGTTGGTGCTGCCAGGACATGCCACCTTGACTTGGTAGTCTCAGAATCACTTTTTGAAGAGTGGCACCTAAACTTTATTTTAAAGTGTAAGCATAGTGCGGATTTTTCTTAAAAAATGAACAAAAAAGCTGGAGAAGGCAACACTCTTGGCTCATCTTAGTTCAGCTAATTAGAATTCTGTCTACTAGCGAGACCCATATTTCTTCTCTCCCAGGAGAATGACCGGGATACCCAACAGAAAGTTGTCTGGTTTGCACGAGATCCTTAATGGTTCAGTAGAGCTGAAAAAGGAGAGATGCATGCTGTGCTCTTGCCCCGGAAAGACTCTGGCCAGCTGGAAGTGGTGCTGGGTTCCAGTCCCTGCCCCAAATCCATTTACATGTTTTAGCCCATGGTGATTTTTCATGTACAGTGATTCTGAGCAAGAACTGGAAAAGGGACTTTCCTTCTCTGGTGGACGAACTGGGAGTATTTACTTCCCAGAGTTCACAGAAGCCCATTAGACAGGGTGTTCTCCTAGGAGGTGGGAAGGAAAAGTAAAGAAATAATTGAAGTCATATATATAATGCTCTGATTAAACTCTTTAACCACTAGGCTGTTACACAGAAGACTATCTGTTCTCCACCCTTTTTTTTTTTTTTTTAATGTGCTGCTGCTGTATATTATGTGGGAATAATTCTGGCAGTGGTTCTCAGCTCCCTGGGGGACATGGGTGGAGAAGCATTGAGTTGTAGATGTTGCAGGGCGAGGGTGTTTGCAGGGCTTAGTTGTGAGCTGGATGCCAAAGAACTTGGTGTTATCGAGGCAAAGACTCTTCTGAACGTGTCTGGAAAGGGGACTCAGCAGGGTTAATGGAGAGCTTCAGCGCTGGAGACAGAGACTCCTACGCACTGCTGGTGACTTCAGCACTATGTCATTCCTGAGTGGGGATGCAAGGGTGTGAAGATTGTTGTTTGGGATTTTAATGCCTAAATTCTTGTTGTGCTCCAGCCTTTATATTTGATGTGTCTTTTTTTAAGATGTAAAGGTACATTTTATATATCTATAGGTATGCGTAGGTACCCCCCTGTGCTTAAGAATTCTTGAAAATCTTGAGCATTTGTCTGTTGCTGACTTTCTACCTAAATTACATGTCTAGTCTGCTGAGGCATTTTTAAAAATCCCATTACATACCTTCTGGAGACTTCACCTCTGGCTTTCACTGTTTCAGTTCTCTGTCTGGGAAGCAGAAGTAATATTATTTCCTGAAGCATAACTCTTAACACAGAGGAGTTTTTGGAGAGCAGTATGTTAAGAAATGGGAGGTGAGATATTATTACATGGGAGTCACTTAGAAGTGGCTGTGTTTATCTCTCTAGATTGTAACACGCTTGGGGCAGGGTGCTCTTTCCCAAGAGAGTTTTGTCCTTGTTTTGCCATGTGAATTCTGCTGTCTTTTCCATCCCAGCTGCAATTAGCATGCTCCAGTGATGCACCTTTCAGTGGTAATGTAGTCAACGCTTTGATTTGTATTAAGGAAGTTTGCCCTTGGTAATCTATCTTCTCAGCCTCTGTTCTCCATCTGGAAAATGGGATAATACTACTTTTTTACCTGAGTGGGATTTTTAGGGGAAAACCAAAACAAACTTAATTACCTTGTGGTAGCGTGTCCCTGCCTTCTTTCTGCATGCCCAAACCTTGTCAAATGCCAGAGGTGGAGCTTGTTGCTATACATGCAGTGGTTGCCGCACAGTGGGATCTTGATTCTCTGAAACAAGCAATTATATTGTAAAGTTAGGGAAAATACAGGGTTTGTTAAACCTTTTTGCACCTCCTGGTTTTATGCAGAGTTAGTCTGAGGTAGGCTCTTGGTGTAGATCTCAAGTAGCTAGTTTCCCAGTCTCTTTTTAACCTCATTTGAATTTCTACCTGCCCATTAGACAATGAATCGTACGAGGCTCTTTCTTGATTTATTTGTTGCAGAGGTTGAAGGAAGATAATGACAATGTGAGTTGTCAAAAGATTAGGCAAACCAGTTTAGTATTCAACAGTGAGGATCACAGCTTTGATTGAGTCTTCGCTCCTCAGCATTATGGATACCCCACACATGTGAGAAGCTGTAAATGTAGTTTTGAGCATAAATGCAAGTTGGACTTTGGAAAAGAAATAACTAGTCTGCAGGCTGTCTTCAGCATAATATAGGAGGAAGGTTTAATATCTGGTGTTCTCCACTGAAAAACTGTTGTGCTTTTCCACTTCGGTGAAGCAGTGGGATTTAGACTAGGTTACTTTCTCTACCTGAGCATCCTTTTGCCGCTACCTTTCTTGGTTATCCTTCCTGAGAAGTGTGCCAATTTTGGAGGCAGAATAGCTGTGAACTTAGCAAGACTATAATATCTCTTAGTGTACAGTCTAGCTTAGTCAGTAGAGCTGGACAAAGCCTAATTTACAACTGTAGCAAATGAGTTCTACACAGGTGCTGCCGTGGATATTGAGAGTGATTTTGTATTGCTTTGGGGTGCATTGGCAGAAAATGGCATCTATTTTTAAAACTTTTTTTACAGGTACAGAGTTAAGATAAAGTGCTTTTTGGTGCATGTGGATGGTGTTCAAGAGAATGACTGAAGTACTTACAGGTGTACTTTAACCACTGTTGAACAGACTAGCTCAGGTCCTGCTAACTGAGTGCCCCGGTTTCAGCTGGGATAGAGTTAATTTTCTTTCTAGTAGCTGGTATAGTGTTATGTTTTGGGTTCAGCATGAGAAGAATGTTGATAACACACTTTTGTTTTCAGTTGTTGCTAAGTAGTGTTTAGTCTAAAGTCAAGGATTTTTCAGCTTCTTGTGCCCAGCCAGCAAGAAGGCTGGAGGGGCACAAGAAGTTGGGAGGGGACACAGCCAGGACAGCTGACCCAAACTGGCCAAAAGAATATTCCATACTGTGTGACGTCATGCCCAGTATATAGATTTGGGGGGAGTTGCTGCGGCCCTTCCTGCAACACTGTCTGGCTCAGTCAGGAGAGCATGAGACTCTTAATATCAGGGTCGTGGGTTCGTGCCCCACCTTGGGCACCAAGGAAGGGCTGCAGCTCCCAGACCAAGGCCTTCTCATCCAGCCCGTAGTGGCACAGATTTGTTATGACCGTGCACGAGAAGCTGAAAAGTCCTTGACTTAGTCTAAACACTACTTAGCAACAACTGAAAACATCAGTGTGTTATCAACATTCTTGTCATACTGAACCCAAAACATAACACTATACCAGCTACTAGAAAGAAAATTAACTCTATCCCAGCTGAAACCAGGACAGTGAGGAGTCAGCAAGGTTTTACTGTGCTGAGTAGTATTTCTCCAGCTTCTTATGCAGTTCTGCACCTAGTTCAAGGCAACTTCAGTTTTGTGTTCTCGAGCTGAAGTTACACTTGGGATGGTAAAGTCACCGTATACCTTGTTGGTGACTGTTAAAAAATAAACTTTTTCTCACTTCTTTCCTTTGCTTTCACCTATGCAACATGGTATGTTACAATAGTGAGAACTGAGTTATTTCAGTAAAGAAATTGGTCATTTTGAACTGCCTTCCGTTTATATTAAAGGTTAATATTTTCCAACTTAGTCTTTTATCTTTACTGAAGCTCACACAAAGGAAACACGGTCTGAGCTATCCACTAGTCATCAAACCTATTTCCCTTCCTCTTCCCCCACGGCTTTTTCTGTTGTCTTTGTGAAAAACTGATAGTGATTATACACAAAGAGGTTTGCAAACAGTCAGTAGGTAGTTCAATGATTTTAAGGTTTCCTTTCTTGTATTCTGGCAAATTTCTAATGCAAACAGAATAGCACAACTAAGTCTCTAATTGTCATGGGAAGCTGCTGTTACAAAACCGAATCATTATAATAGTTTGTGCAAAACAGATTCTCATAAACCAAAATAGATACAACCTCTGTGTATTTTTGTGGGTAAAAATATTAGGATTTGAATAAGTAAAAATACATATAAATGCTAGCCTGAAACCGTTTTGATTAAAAGTGTGGCAAGATTACAGACCTGGCAAACTAAATATGAAATTAACAAGCCCAGAGCCTGCATTTTGGTAAACCATGGAATTACTCCATGGCAAAAAGCCAGAGATCCACTAAAAAAAAAAACCAAACCAAACCACCCCAGGCACAGAAATGTGGTTTTGCTGTCTGTCATGCTGTCTGCTATAACTGAAAAAACATACATTGTTTTATGAGTGTGGTTTTTTCAGTTTCGACCACAGCATTTGATTTCTTCATCTGGCCACTACCTAGCTAGTATGTCCACCACTAATGTACACTAGTTTTTATTTATTTATTGTTTTGAATTCACTGTGCAATTGGGTATTGGTGATTTGGTTTACCAGATGATCTAACAGGTGACTCTAAACACTAGTTGGAACTTGCAGCTAAACCAGATTGTGATCCTAACCTGAGAGGTGAAAAGTTTAGGATGTGGTTGATTGCAATACGTCTTGGTTGCAGGGTAGTGGAGGAAGTGAAACAGAGTGCCTTCCCATGCCCAGAGAAGTATCGGTATCTATAACAAGATGAGCAGCTTGCCGGGAGTGCTGCTGTGTGGTTTGCTCTCTTAATCATGCTCTTGTTTTCTGACTTAAAGGAGTGTTCACAAAAAGTCTCAGCTTAGATTTTGTGTGTCCGAGACTGAAGTTTTCTGTGCACTTTAAGTGGGCAGAAGATGGCATTGGTAGTGAAAGGGGTGATGCCGCATTTTGGTTAACCCCATGGTAAACTGGGTCTGTGATGGGGTTTGTATTTAAAAAAATTAATTTTTGGGGGGTGGGTGGCGGCTGGGTTTTAACTTAGGTAAGTTCATTGCTTAGTTCAGCACATACCTGCAAAAATGCTAGCAGCGTAAGAGTGGGGTGAGCAGGAGTAGCTGGATTAGGGGAGAGCCTCTTCAGTGACCGTTTTTTTGCCAATTTAAAGTGCATGTGAAGCTACAGCAAAAGCCTTCTTTCTGTCTCAAGAGCAGATACAGCATAATTGGTGGCTGCATAATCTGTATTTCTGGCCCAGGCATCTTTGTAGGGAGGTCATGGGTGTGAAATTGGACCAACTTTAAAAGGAATCCTGTTTGATGCCTTTTCTGAGAAAAGCACGTTGAAGGAGAAATGCATTGATATTATTATCACATGGTTAATCTGTTTACAGAGTTGATTATTTACCCCTTTCATTTGCTTACATTTTACCTACTTTCCACATTCTAGATGTTTGTCTGTAGGTGCAGTATGATGAAGAGCGCACTTAACATATGGTGTATCTTGAGCATTTGTCTGAAATCAATGCAGTTCATAGTAGCTCTCCACACAAAGTGTGATCTTGCAGGGAAATACAGCACTGGAAAAGGTTTCATGAAATCTACATTTCCCAACCAGAGAGTTCCCCTTTGCTCCATGCCTCCTGTTCTGCTTTTTTATGGTATTTTCTTAAACTTTGTGTTTGTTTAAAAAGTTAATTTATGTTGAAATTCCTCTTGGATGAAGAGTATTTGAAAACTTCAGTAATGCTGATGTAATTTAAAGATAAATGCCATTTAGTGTTGCTTGACTCAGAGTCTGTCCTGGCAGGAGTTTTTCTGGGGGAGTGCCATTCAAATGAATCGAACATCAAGATGTACTTAAGAGTATCCAGCTGTCTAGGACAAGTGAATTTTCCTGAACGTATTAAACATGCATGTCTTGCAAATGTCTTAGCATTTGCTTTGCAAATAGGTCATCTTAGGAAGGTCAGAGAGTCGTAAACTGCCTGATTATTTTAGATGTACTTCGCTAGTGAAACTACGACTTGTTAGATATTCACACGTTGAAGGATAAAATTACCTGTTCTTTCTTTGTCCTTCACTTAGGGGAAAAATAGCAAGAAACCATAGTTTCAGAAATGCTTAAATCCAAATAGAGTTATTTTCAGCAGATCCCCCTTTATTATATCTACTGAGATTCTTTTGACTCCCCTTGTCTCAGTTATGATCCACAACGATTGAAATTATGAGCAATGAGAATTCATATCAGTATTTTCTCCTCAATAGGAGTCGGAGCTACAGACTATTTTTTTGTTGTTGCTCTCAGGAAAGCAGCATTCTGCTGTTTAGCTAGTCCTTGCGGGAAGTGTTTTACTTAAAAAATACAACTATGAGTCAGTATCGTCTGAGTGGCAGCAGAGATGTGTGAAATGCTGGAACTTCCAGTCTTTCCTTGTGGGATGAATGCACTTTAGTTCACCAGCTCCTTGGTACTGTCCCTCCTACTCTCGGGGCAACCTGCTCCAGAGAAAAGGAATTGGGGTCCTGACTGACTGTGTCATCCTATGCGATATGGTGTAAGCCCGGAGTGACAAGGCTGGTGATGCTTCATCCTAGCTTGCCCATCCATATGGTGCTGCGGTATGGAAGTTTAAGGCTGGTGCTTCAGTAGGAATGCGGCATTGCCATCTCAAAGGGAGAGGAAATCATGAGTCAGGACCTGAAGTTGAAAGCTGCATTTAAGTTCAGAGTAAAAGAAAATGTGCCCTACTTATACGCCCTTGTATTTTAGATAACTTTCACTTGTTGAGTGTTGATTTAAAAAAAAAACAAAACCCTCTCTAGGTGGGAAAAGGAGATAAGGGAGAAAGGTGTCTTAAATGTAATCTGATTCTCAGATGATCACTTTATTGCAGAAACTGGGACTTGATTAATACCACCAAGGAGTATGAAATATTTATTTATCTTCAGAAAGAATTAACGGGCATCATACTTCCACCTAGTTTAAAAATTGAGGTAGTAATGTTACTGAAATCCGGAATAAAACTCCTTAACACCGATGTGACGTTAAGAAGCAGGCACTTCCTTTATTGCAGCACTGGGGACACGGGGGATCGCTCCTCCAAAGGCGTGTCCAGCTTAACATTAAATTCATCAGTTTTTATAAATGTTTTCTGTCAAGTCATTATTACATAAGCTCTTTACATAAAAATTCATACTATGCGCGCTCTTAAATTTATAATTTATAAATTATGCTTGCTCTTTATAATGATTGGCCTTTTGATTATATCACCTTATCAATATTCTTATTTAAAACAATCATTGGTCAATTTCACTTAGCTCTACTGATTGGAATCCTCTATACTAAAATTGAGATGGGAAGGGTAAGGGGGTTTCCAAGCAGCAAACTGGTGTCCATGACGGTTTCCTTAGTTTCTTGAAACAAAACATAAGAAAACCAGTAAGTTCCTGGGGAAGTTTCTATGGTTGGCTTATTTCAAACTTAACAATACTAAGGTTCCTATGGTCACACATAACACAGTTCCTAAAGTTTCTATGACTACATTTCAAACCTAACACTCCTATACATTATGCTTCACAATTTTCTGCTTCTTAATCAAACCTAACTCTTTTATATAATCAAATTTTAATTTCTTTATCAGAGTATTTACAACAGTAATATGCCTTATTTGAATTTGTGTCATTGCAAGGATCTAAAATTGAAGCTTGATTATAGCATTGCTGTAATATCCACTGCACTATTCTTTCATCTCTTTTGGGGTGTTGTTATAATCATGCTTTTGTGTACTGACTTAAAAGGGGCAGGATTTTTGTCTACTATGTCAGATACAAAAATCTGTCACCTTAATCCATGGAAATCGTATCTGACTATTGCTCATTTTCATAGTACAACAGGAAGTTGTGATGGAAAAGGCGTTAAAATGTTTCCTTTGTGTGGACTACTTTTCCTTGAAATAAATACCAGGGGTTTTTGCTGGATTTCTTAAGCTAATTGATAGCTATTCACCACGTGGTGTGAAATTGCTGTGTAGGAAGAAGAGATGAGGGATTGAAGGCGAAACATGACAGAGTTTTCAAACACTGTAAGAATTCTTGTAACCAGACCTAAGAAATGTACTGAATGTGTGCTGATTCCTAGTACTTATCTTTTCTGGAAGCAAATGTAATCAAGTGTGATTATCAATGAATCAGACAGGCTATGGGCTCCACCTTTCATGACCTGCAGGGCTGAGGTGGGTAAGCAAAGGAAACCGAGGTGGAAGAGAGGAAGTGATCTTGTTCCTGATGCAGAAGGGCTAATTCCTGGCCTCCAGATGAATCTGGAAGAAAATAAATTGAGTTCAGCAGTCACGTTGCTTTTCCTGTTTTTATGGGGGACTTCTGATTGCTGCTTTTATAAGTTTATTGATCAGCTCTATGTAGTTCATTAAAACCTGGAACAACGCAACACTTGCTGGAGAAACTAAATTTTCTTCCTTCTTTTTTGTCAGACTATTATGTGTTACCATTGGTTGCAGTGTTTTCTGCAAGCTTCAAGACTGAACAGTACAACTTAGTAGATGTAACTGGAAGTCTGGCACAATCTTCACAGTTCTCAACTGTGATAGCATATCAGCATCTTGGTGATTAACATTTGGAGCATACTGCTCCAGGGTAAGCACTATAGGCATAATACAGAGAGTGTATGTGGGGTAATGGGTGCCTATAGCTACGTCTGAGTCTTCCTTTGTGTGTATTTGCAAATGAAAGGTTAAGTGCTGGTGGGGATCAGAAGTGGACACTGACAGTTCTGTTTTGTAGAGGGAAAACGATTTTAGTGTTTATTTTGTGGTAACATTTTAAAAGAGCATCAGAACCCCTTTTCCTAAGCACTATATATGTAAATTTTAAAAGCATGGTTTCTTTTAGATTCACCTGCTTGAGGTTTTCAGCTTTTTTCCTGAAATGCTGCCTCCTTAATATTTTTCCAGTGCAGTTAAGGACACCTGAAGTTAAACATAAGCCTACTGAAACAGGTTTTGGCTATCTCTCACCTTTCTTTCTAGTTTTTTATGATGTATACATTGAAACTACTGATCCGCAGTATTTCTTTCTGACTGCTTCTCCTGCTATGCCTCAGAAACAGAGTATGAACTTGTGATGTAAATAAATAGGGGACTTTCTGCATCCAATTAAATTAGAACTGCGCACTAAAACCACTGTATGCATATAGTTGCAAGGACAGGCTCAGGATGGCTTGTGCCATTTCCAGCAGTTGCAGAAGAACTGTGGTCAGACTCTTTGGAGGGATGTGTGAGGGGAGGAATCGAGTAGTAAGAGACTGGTGATTGTGCATGTACTGCTGTGTTTCAGCTGTTACAGGAAAGATTAAAATGGGAAATTCTGACCTAATTGCAGCCAGGAGACAGATACAAAAGACTGAACTTGGAGATGAAGCTGTCTTAGTGTGATGCCACGGGTTTATAAGCTTAAAAAAAAGTTTTGTTTGTTTTTTTAAACTATGAAGTCAGATTCCTTCAGTTGGTGGAGAGTGGTGGAAAATTCTCATCCCTGTGTTATGAGGCCATATTTCACAAAACAAGTATTGCTGTGAAATGCTGAGTGTTGCTGGTAGGTGAAAGGATAGTACCTTATAGAGGACTTCAAAGGTCTACTGCTGGAAACAGCACCTCCCATGGCAGTGTCCCCTTCTTACTCATTTCTGTCTGTTTTTTCAGCAAGTATTTCCTGCTGCCTTTGAGGAAGGGAAATGGAAGCCACTCTGCCATTTCAAGTTCCACTTGCAACCTTTTTTCTGGACGCTCTGCAGGTGCTTGTGGCACGGCAGGGCGGGATGCAGCTTACTACCTGGTGGCAGCCTGAACAACTGAAGGACTATGGGGATCTCCAGGCTGTGCATTTCTATTCCCCTACTTGCTGGTAGAAGTCAATATTAACAAAAAACATTGACTTCCTCAAGTGACAGGCTTGAAGCATGTTTATATGTCACCTTACTTGACTTGCTTTTTATTGTCTTAATCATGAATGATTCAATATTTATCCTTTCCTGCTCAGTTGAGCTCCACGTGGTTCTTGACACATTAAATAAAAGCCACATCTTACCAGTTCACTTCAGCAGCCCACGGATTGGGATGTACATTAAAAAATTGATTTTGAAAATTCAGCCACTCGGATTTATTGCTTATGTTGCTGTCTGCAGCATTTTGTGCAAAATAAGCACCTAGATTAACTTACAAAGGGTAAGTATCAAGTTTACAGTACTTCATGAGCTTAGCTAGGATGTTTGTAAAGAAGGTTGATAGGGGAATGAGGTGAAGAATGTACCCATGATTATTCGGTAGAGTCTGGTGGTCCTGCTTGCGTTCAACTCGTACATGCATTGCTGAGATTAAATCTCCTAAACTCAAGCAATTGGCTTAGTGTCGAAGTTTTCTGTTTAGTATCCTTTTCACCAGAGAACTTTACTGTCCACTCTCTTTGACTACAAGACTAGACTCTTTGTGGCTCACTTTCCAAACACCATTCCTTTAGGGCTGAAGAGAAATTTTATATTCAGGGCTTGCAGTTTTTCCTCCAGTTCTGTAGAACTGGAGTAAGCACTTTCAGACAACAGTCTGTGATTAAAACAAAACACATTCTTCTTTATGAAAGAAGAGTTAATTTTCTGTGAAATACTAAGATTAGCTTTTTTGCTTGCTTTATTCAGAATCATGATATGTCTCATACAGTGTAATAATGTTTTGTTCTCACTAATTTGTGAAATGCTTGTTTAGATATTATGGGTGTGTGCATGTGTTCTTGGTAAGCACTTAATAAAGTAGATTGATCTTTTTGGAAAAGGCTGCATTGTGTAGAACAAATTAAACCTGAAATAACAGTTGTTTCAGATTATTTTTCTGAAAGTGTAATTGCATATATTCTTTTTCCTACTGGCTGCTGAAATGGCTTTCCCAATAGTGTTTTATTATCCTGTTTTATTTCAACAATACATATATAGTAGTTTTGTTTCCATTCCACTGACAGACCTACAGCCTCCAGTGGTAATTCTTTACCAGCAATTTTTTATAATTGTAATAACTATGGAACTTTGTGAAATATAGCAGAAATATTTTCCTGAAGTTTATATACTATAAATAAAATCCCAATTCTTTTTTTTCTGCCAAAAAAGAATGCAAATGGAGATTTTTAAGCAACAAATTTATTCTGAACTCCCTATGTATTAGAACATTTCTGAGTATTTTAATATCTGGAGTTTATATGACTCTTGCTTCTCTTTTAGTCCTCATCTGTGCTAAGAATTTGGACATATGCTAAAATACTTATCAAGGCACTTAAACACATTTCCATATTTCACCTTGTGCTTATGTCCTATTTGAGCTGTGTGTGGCAAGGGTAAATTGAATTAAACCCCTATGTTGCCATCCTCAAAGGGATTTAGGAGTCTAATGGTCCGTCACATGCTCCCCTCTGCGTACAGGTGGTAGCTGCGGGGCTGTGGTTGTACCCCAAGGACCAGGTTTGCTGAGCCCCCTTCAGCAGCTTGGTTACCTCACAGGACCTGATGTGTAGCCTTGCCCACAGGCTTATCACTGAACATTTTTCAGAATGCTTCACAGGCGCTTACGAATTTAAGGTCAGGTTTTTAGGCATATTTAGGCAATTAAGTACCATTTAACTATTGGCTTTGGTCAAAAAGATTTTGTTGGCTGAATCGAGGGCCTAAGCTGTTGCTCTTGTGTTGTATCCCTACAATAATGCTGAGGGACTGTTAACTGATATGGGTCTTCATTCCTTTACTTGGATCAGATTCTGGCACAGTGATTTTATTATTGTCTCTTTATATGTATAACAAAAAGAAAAAGTTATTAACATTGTAGTTAATAAATATTTAATTTTTCTCTTTTTAAAAAAGATGCCATGTAAGTGGCTATGGAAAGAGCTCAAAACTGTTAAAATAGTGTCTTTTGTAAGTGTCTCCCAAAGGATGCAAACAGTACAAACTTTACATTAGATAAGTAAGAAGATGATTCCAGCCTGAGCCTTCCTTGCCTGTCTCTCCCTCATCTTTTCTGGTTCCATGCTGGTGTGTTTTTATGCAAAACCAAACATCTTTTGTGTTTAGGGAAAGGAGTAATAGAAGTGTCGGTGTTTGTTAACATATTTGACAAACTGTGGCAGCAAAAGCTATCCTTTTTATATTTTGGCATGAACAATCACCCTTTTATTGGGCCATTAATGCTATTTCAGAGCATCACGCTGTATCCACAGGCAATAATTTAGCAGCTGTTTATCAGGAGCTTTCATAAAGCTTTGAATAGTATTATAACATTCAGTAACCCTAACAACAGCATTTCAGAATCTGCCGGTTTAAATGGGATATCCGTGAATGTAGTTGTTCAGGGATGCGTGACCCATATAACCTATAAATTTGATTGGAAGTTACAGTGCTGGCATAGGCTGATGGATAGCAGATTAGAGCCCTGATTAACCATGTGATTCACAGGCTGGGAATATATTGTCGTAAGAAAGATTCATCAGATGCAATCAGAATTTCAAGTGGTCAGATGAAATTCAAATGCGCTGTGTGCCTGCCCCCCCGCCCCATGCTGCCTTGTGCTTTTCTTCTTAGGTTGTCCTCTGTAATTTATTTATTTATTTATTTATTTATTTATTTATTTATTTTTAATTTATTTTATTTCCACAGCTGAAAAATACTTCTTTGATGAATCTGTTCCTCACCCTAAAGCTGTCTGTCTGTTATTCATCAGAAAGCAGGTCGCAGTTCAGTGAGCAGAAGAAAAGATTTTAATAGAAGCTGTGCCAAGGGCTGTAATGCATCATTTTAGGGCCCTAATTACATTACAATGACAAATATCAATGGTGACAACAGCAATAACCTACATCCTTTAATGGCTATGCTGGAAAAGGAGTTTGGGCGCTGTGCCATCAGATTAGACTTGGTTTCAAAACATAGGCCATTAAGAAGTGTGTGTGTCCACAGTATTATTGGCCGATAACTGAAGCCCAGTGGAAAGGCCTGTAAATAAATGATGCCTCTGTAAAGCCTGGTCCCATGGGACAAAAGAGGCAAAATTAGATGACCGTGGAAGCAGCCATGTTTCCGAGGCAACTTTGCCTTTCCATGTGAGGAACTGGCTGCCTGATTTTATGAAATGATACTTTTTCTTTCTCTTGCCAGTTAGGTTGGTCATGAAAAACCCAGTGGCCTGACATCTAAGAGAAAAGAGAAGATCCTAAACTGGTTTTTAAATGTACGGTTTTAAAAATCTGTATGAGTGTACAAATGTGCAGTGGACTCGTGTTTTATTTTGTGTCTGACTTGATCTTCTTTGCATAAGAGTACAGAGTTTCCAGGCCCCCTCCAATGGCAGCAGCAATAGGTCTACCGAGATGCTAACCTACGTCATCAGTACCTACGCCTTCCAGTTTTAGGGTGGCGTTGCAAGAAACCCACTCTAGCTACCTTCCAGCAGCTAACTCCTTTTCTTGTATTTCTTGTAAACAGTCAAGCTGGTTGCTGTGGTGTTTTCCCCTGCAGCTAATTGCAGAAAGAGTTGCAGTGCCAAGGCAGAGGTTACTCTGTATTTACTGCATGAAAATGTCTGACCTAAGATTTTTTTTGGTACAGAATCTGCAATGTCCTTCCTGTCATTTGTGCACGTACACAGTGTTTTCCTTCATGCCTTCCTGCTGGCTGTGGCCTCCAAAGGTGGGCAGTCCGTGCCCCGGTCATGCTGTGCCTCTGCAGTCCACTGCTGCTCCGCTGGGCTGTTTCCTTGCTGCCGGAGCGCTGAGGGTGATAAAACATAACTGTACGCACAACCACACCACTGGGGACGCTCATTGTTAGGGGAAGTGAAGACCATTTTAATAACGAAATAGTGTAAACACTTGCTTCGGCATAGCGAGGGCTTCTCAGCTTTGTTGTGACTGGCCTAGCGGGCCCCTTGCCTAGCTGAGAAATGCTGCTGGGGAACATCGTGGCAATCTCTTGAAGTCATTTGCGAGCTCTTTTTCTTCTCCACAGGTTGAGCTGGGTGCTGTCTCCACCACCTCACTTTCTTGTGTACACTATGGAAAGACTTGCTGTTCTGCACTCCAGTGGGATTGATGTCAAGAGGTTTATTACAGTCGTGTAACCATTCATATTCAGCCACCTGTTTTCAGTTACTTAGAGCTTTTTGGAAGATGCTTTTTAGCTTAACGTTTCCCAGGCTCAGAATCTGCCGGCGGTGAATTTTTGTATAAATACTGAGCAAATATGTTTCAACCGCTTTTTGGCTGGAAGAGCAGTAGAAAAGAGACATACTTCTTCTGTTGGGGAGGGAGGAGGGCAGTGATCAAAAGAAAAACATCATAGCTGAAATAGCTTGAAATAGCTGAGGTTGAGTGCCTTAACTGAGAAGAAATGCCTCAAAGTGAGTTGAATAAAATTAGTTTTGTTGACTAAACTATATTCTAGCTGAACTAGAATTGACTGGTTTGGTAAAGAAGTCGGTGAAGTTTTACAGCCTGTGTTACTCAGGAGGTCAGATAAGACAATTGTAACAGTCCCTTCTGGCCTTAAAATCTGTGGATCTAAAAGCCTCTTAAAATTACATGCTGAGCTCCTGCATAGCCTTTCGAGCCAGTTTTATTCTCAGTTCCTAAGTAGTGCAGTAGAGGCATCCAACTAACGTAGTAGCTGTGGTGGAAGAGTGGTCTTCTGCTGAGCAGAGCCAAACGAAAGGCTCCCCTAAGGAGCTGTACAGGAGGTGGGTACGGTTGCGACAGGCATTTTAAAGATGGGTAGGAGGAGTTGTTTTGCAGTGGAGGAAAGCATCATGTGCCTTTTTTTACTAAGGCAGGTATGTGTGTTAAATGACAGGTCAGAAGGGGCTTCAGCTTGAAGCAGGCAGCACTTTGGAGTTTTTGTGTGGAAAAGCCTCTAAGAGCAGGACATGTAGTTTTTTTCTTTGATTTTAAGGGACTTGGGAGATCCCTTTAAAAAAAAATAGCAGGGTGGCTGGGACCCCAAATTTGGAAAAGCCTAAATAATGGTGCTTGAACCACTACAGCACAGGTACTTTGCAGCCGTTCATTGTATTACGGTCTACAATTCCTTAATCAAATACTGTTTCTCAAGTAATGCTGTGTTGGATCATGCAAGCTCTCTGGCTGAAGCTTAGATGCACACAACTTGTCGCTGCCTGTACTGCTCTGTGTAACAAGCAGTTCGTAAACGTCTGTGTCAATTAGTGTAGTGAGCACTATCTATTTAAAGGGGTATTTAAATTTTACATTGTGGGATATATCTGATATTATAGGCACATATAGACCTTTGAAATTAGCAGGTAGTTTAGCTTTGTGGCGAACAGAACATATTCTCAAATGTCCTTTAAGGTACCTATGCTGCTGAATAAACAGAAAAGGTGTGGTAGGTGAATGTAAAAACTGTATTAAAATGCATAACTTTAAAGAGATGAGGACTTGCATAAACAGTGAAGACCAGTGAGAAGATACTGGGACAGTGTAACATAGAAATTGCTGTATAAGTAACCTACGGGAGTTTAGATGGATTTCAGAGAAATGAAGAAATTATATTGGAAAGTAGTGTTAACTCGAGTGTATCACAGTATGCACAAGGGGGCAGAGTTAGTTTCACATGTACCCTTACCTCTAGCATACCGTGTCTTCTGCTTATGTAGCGGTGTAATTGTAATATTTCTTGAACCAAGACTTATTTTTTATGTGGTTCTGACTTTTTACTGCTAGTTCTGAGCCTTTCTGTTCTATGGGTTCTTTTCTAAGCATTCACAATTTAAAAGACAGCATAGCAAAAAGGCTGGAAGAGTTGCTTTTAAAAGAAGGAAGCCTAAATTGCACAAGTTTCTATCTCTTCGTCGTATCATTAGTGACTTTGCAAGAGGAAGAACATTCTGTCCTACTGTATAATGAGGAACTGATCCTGGTTACAATATATTATAAGAAAGTTGTGATTTATTGTAAGAAAGTCTTATGTGGCTTTAAATACTCTGTTTCTGGAGCTGTAATTCTTGTGTTATCTCTCCAAATCTCCTCCGTCTCTATTGATATTTGCAGATTAAATACACAGAATAAGAATTGATCTCCAGTATGGAAATAAAACATTTTATATTATTCATTTCTGATCACAATTGCAACAGGAAAGTAACTACTATTAACCGCGGATTTGATAACAACATAAATATGATACAAGACTGCAGTATCCCTTTCTAGAATATGTGGTAGAATGATTATCAGTAAAGTTGTATATTGTGTTGCTAATGTTCTCATGATATGCAGTGTTAGTATAGAAATAACTGGTTTATTTGTTCCCTTTGCTTACAGTGGCATTGCTGTAATCTGAAATGATCCTTCTTTTTGCCTCTTAGGAGAGAGTTTAGTTCGCTACACAGTATTTTGTTTATCTTTTCTCATTACATCTTCTTAAGGTTTGTTTTTTTTTAAATGCCTTTGATTGCATAATCAGACCTAACTTTTTATTATGTCAGCTCTAAACTGTGTTTTTTAAGGAAAACTTCTTAGCCAGAAATTATTAGCTTTGTAGGTATTGTTGAATTGGTGTCCAAATACTTTTGTTATTTTGATACTCTGTCCTGGTCAGAGGATGACTAGAGATTAAAAAAAAAAAAACAACCAAACAAATATATCTTCTGTGTTCATAGGTGACAATCGCATCTGAGAATTTATATAATTGAACTTCTTTCTTCTTGTCTCTTGCAGGCAGAAATTGTCAAGAGACTGAATGCTATATGTGCACAAGTCATTCCCTTCCTGTCCCAAGAGGTAGGTAGTTGTTTGTACTGGTGGTGATCTAAACGATTGCCTCATTGTATCTATTACAAAAGGGGGACTTTGTGTTGAGACTGTTTCCTTATGAATCTCTTGGTGCTCATAGATGACTTTCCACTGGGCTGTTGTCACTGTAACTTGATTATTTCCTCCAAGTCCTTTATAATATCATTGAAATACGTTTATGAAATGGAACATGTTGTAATGTGCTAAGCAAAATTTTAGTTGTTTAAGGATTTTGCTCTTATGTACAATGCAGTTTTTCTCACAATTATGACTTTGTTGGTCTGAAATCAGAGGACAGCTTGCAAAAATGCTAGAAAGGCATGATTTGTGCTACATTCTTGGCAGCGGGCATTAAAGTTCGGCAGAAACTTCTATTTTGGTATACCGAGTAGTGATGTAGCAGGCATACAAATGCAGCTTTTTTTTCTGCCTTTTTTCTCTCTGCATCCCAGATTACTTATTACCTTAAATCCTTTTATGTTTTCTGTGTATTTAGGGAATATATACAGAAGACTGAAACTCGCTGTGAGCTAATTTCTCTAAGCACTAATTTCCTCCAAATTATGATTTGCTGGTATTATCTTGAGTGCATTGTAGATACTTTGAGGGGCACTGGGATTTGGGGGAATTGGTGGGAGCTAGTGAGGGAGCCTTGGAGCCACAGGCATGTGTGAAATAAAATGAAAGCGTGGTTCATGAAAGGAGACCTCGGGTGCATAATGGCTTCCCCTGCCCACCCCGCTGGAGGACAGGGGCTGGAGGTTGGGGTCTGCTGGTGCAGGCTGGCATGCATCTGTTTAATGCATGGTTTCATTGCAGTAGAATCGGTAGCTGAGAAGTCAAAGCTGGAAGGTATATTTCTGTGCATTTCATCTGTAAAACATCGTGCCTGAGAACACGCTGCGACTCTTTCGCCCACCTTTTCAGTTGGTCCATAAAATGCCATTGCGTTTGAAGAGAGCTGCTCATCCTGCTGCAAACGAGAGGCTGTGTGCTCGATATTAGCATTCAGCTAATGCGCTCTGTGTGTGTGCATCTGTGTGTGTTTGAAATGAGAATAACACTATCAAAACTAGAACCTGACAATGTTCATGAGTGCCGCTGTACTCTCTGCTTATAAAGATGGATTTGTGGAAACTAAATGGTGTGTAATGATCTAGTTATATTGCTGGGGGACCAGAATTCAAGTCCTGCATGGATCTGAAAGGAGTAGCTGTTGATTTTATACTTTGACTGCTACAGAATCTCTATACATACAGTTACAGGGTTTTATCTGCTGTGCAGGAACAGCACAGCATATAAAAACGAGGTGTAAAGCTGATTCATACTCATGCTAAAGTGAGCACTAAAATGACACGATTTTGAAACAAAGGCAGGGGTGAGTACTTGGCAGGCAAAGCTGTGATCTTGGCAAAGATATGGGATCAGCATTTCCACGACAGAGACATCTTCTCTAGAGTATGTGATACTGTGTTTAGAAACTTTGTACCATTACACTGGTGGTGGTACTGGTACTGCTATTTTCAGCTGAAATGCTAAACAAAACTTTATTACTGTACACAAGTAAGTCACATTGCTCTGCTTCTGCAAACCCAGCCCATGTGCTTTCTTGGAGTAGGTGTTTTCTTGCCAATTGGACAAGCAAAGGGATTACATGGTCTTACAATAGGTTTGAAGAAAGACGTGTTTGATTTACACTGACTGATAGATTTTGGCCTTTGATTTTGGAAATCCTAGCCTCCACCCCCTCTACATGCTCATGTGGAATTGAGGAGAAAAAAAAAAGGGGGGGGGGGAAGGCTGTAGGTTTTTGAGCTTTGATGTTAGTGGCATCCCACTCAGGTGAGCATGGGCTCTCTCCTTTTTCTCTGCTCCCTATGCATTGTGCTCTCCTGTCCCTGGAGCTAAATCGCCTGGGACTCATGCTCCTGAAAGCTGGTATTGGTACATTTTAAGTCCCTGCCTTAGAGGGAGAAGGCACTGTGAAGGCTGCACGTGGTACTTTGTTCTTTTCGTCCATTGAGGAGAATCTCTGATGTGGTGCTCACATGCAGTAACTTACTTAAATCAGTTTATATTGGCATATGCTGATGAGGACTGATCTCCAGAAGAGAACTGATCTCCAGATTTGACTATTCTGCTAGTCTTGGTTTCTATCTAATTTGTGTCTTTAAAAAGTGAGTGTCTTAATGGAAGCCTCTTTATTTCATCATCCAGATTAATAGAGGATTGAATTGCAGCATGCTTTTGCTGTTTATGTGTTTTGCATACAGTCTAATTGTGGAATAGTGGCTGAAAAATGCGATCAGGCTCCTTTGTATTGTGCCTGAGGGAAAAATGAACAAAATACAGTGGTTACATGCACTGATGGCAACATTATTGCCTCATAATAGCACCAGGTTAACTTGTCTTATTGCTTGTTAACTTTGTAAGGAATCAATGGCTTGCGATAACTCACTTAGAAGTAAGAAATCGTGGCCAAAATCACTAGAGATCTTGTGAAAAGGATGCAATTATAATACATCACCCTACTGTGTACTAGTGTCTGCTTTGTTTCAGGGGGCAATCCAGTAAAGTATTCAGGAAATTCTCCAGGCTTCAGTCAGTTTTGCTGTGCTGTACATCATCTAAGCATATATTTGAAATAAAGTTCCTAACCTGCCTAAATACACAGTGAAGTGGTACCTTGTTTTTATGTTGACTCCAGCTTCGGCAGACTGTAAAAAACAGCACCAAAAAATACGAGCTTCCCATTTTGATAGGAAAGAGTGACTTTGTGGTCAAAGCATGAGGTGGACCTCAGGGGCGATGTGTGTTCAATTTCTGCTGCGGTTGCAGGCTTCCTGTGTTGCAACAGTCATTTTCCACCTCCCTGTGATGTTGTGAGATACCAATGTGCTCAAAGTAGTTCCTATTGCGTAAGGTGAAGGGGGTGCTTGCAAGGTTATAGGTTAATACTTGGAGGTTGTTAGCACTCAGTTAACGTAGTTTTGATCTGCTGCAGCTGGTGTAGACAGTTTGATACTCCCATCATCAAATGATCTAGCCAGTAAGATGCAATTCATTTTGGATCTAAAGCCGTAGATCATGCCTCTGCTAATTTACACTTCTTCTCAACTGAATTTACCAGCTGCAGCACAGTGTGACACTTGCACAACCCCGTGGCTTTCAAGCTGGGGCTGGTTCCTGTCTGGTCAAGGTGGTGTGTGTGGCTGGCTGCAACCTGTGGCTGTCGTTTTGGGACCCTGTGGGCTATCAAGAGCTGAACGACCTCATGTGCTGGATAGTGGTATTTGTTCAATGTGGCTGGAGATACTCATATATCATGGTTACCTTCTTTTGAGTAAATATTGACTGTGTTTATATTCATGAGACACACACAGACTGGCTGATTTACAGCTAACGATGTAGTTGTGGCAACCAGGAGCTCAGCACAACCTGCAAAAGCTGCTTGAGAAGCCAGACAAATGTTCATGGTATTGGCCCCTGTGAACTTCCATGCCACAGTGCAAGCATTATGTAGGCTGGAGGAGGCTGTAATAGACTTTTTCAGAAGGTGCACTTTCCGTTCCAACTGCCAGTGAACTAGCTAATAACAAGCTAGAAGGACTGCTCTTTAATAGGAGTTTTCAGTTCCCCATGTACGATAAGGTGGTCAAATATACTTCAAATATACAATAAAATGCCAAGCACTGGCATGCATACACAGAACCAAACATACAAAAAGGAAATGCTGCATGCAGTCTTTTCCTTTCAAACACTTCAATATTAGTTGATGGTTTTCCTTTTACAAGAGAGATATGGGCTATAATGTGTTTGCTCTTCTCTGTACATACATTCCCTAGAGGCGCTTCTAAAGTGCGGTAAATTTGGATGAAGAGTGTGAGATCCATTATATAGAAGCAGAGCAGGAGTCCTTACATGCTGTTCAAAAGGAAGTAGTTGTTGGTCTGAGATGTGAGAGGCGGAGAAGACAAAATTATTTTCCTCCATCTTAGACTTGTCCCAGACTAGAGCTGAAACAGCAACTACAAGGAAGCTGTCAGATATCTGTAATCCTTCTACCAAGGAAGGCATCTTAATAGCAATTTATTCACATATTGCTAATAATGTTACTACGTTTTATGAAGTGGTTGTTACATCTTGTCTGAGTTATGGTGTCTGGACGCAGTGACCCTGCTGGTCCCTTTTAGTTTTCTAAGTGTGTGCTGTAGTCCATGGTAAATGTGTGTTTGCTCTCCAGTTCTCACTAGTGTTTTTGGTGCAGCCTCGTCTCATTATGCCGTCTCTAGATTGGGCTTTTCAGAATGGCACTGCTGCAGTTGTTAAGCAAGACCTGGTCTGTACTCCCTCTAAACAGATAATACAACAACAGAATAATATGAATAAAACATAGCAGAGCCCGCTTGCTTCTGCAAAGTGAATTGTTCAGTGAATTTTGCTTTGGCTGTTGTTGGCAGTGCTGGAGACAGGCTGGAATTAGGCATTTTTAACACCAGCGTCTGTGTACGTGCACCAGGGGGAATTTTGGCTGCTTGGTTCCTGTCAGCACGGCTCCCCTGTCATTGGGAGCTGCGGGGAGCTCTGACATGGTATAAAAAGCCCAGGTATTTTCCACCATGCTGCAATGCCTGTGCAGGAGCCAGGGCTCGGTGACAAGACAGTCTGGTGAGACAGTGCAATGGTGAAAAAGCCTACATCCTTGTTGTGGTCTCCATTGTTGCCACCCACTGTGAGACTGAAAGGAGGTGATTTTCCAAAACAAGGCAAGAGCAGACACACCGCTCATTACAGAAAGCAAAAAGGGGTGAAGAGAAGAGGCAGGGAAAAAGTTAAAAGGGAGAAACGGTACTAGTCTGCATGACAGGTGGGGCAGGGTATTGAGTTCATTGCTCCGGCCTCTTAAATGCAATGCAAAATACTGTTTTCCGTTAACTGAAGAAAATGGGTCTGTCATTTGCTTGTGTGCACAGAGGAAGGCTAGCATTAAATGTGTGTGAAAGCTGCAACCCTGTGTGTATATTTGGTTGGGAAAAAAGTAACCCTTTTTTTCTTTTTGCTGTTTTTACTTGGCTGTAAGTAGCTACGTGATCACCCGATAGGCAGGCTAATGCGTACTGCTTGGTTTTAACATAATGCTGCTTGTTACCAGCACGCTGGCCGGGGAAGGCGTTTGAACACGGGGTAAGCACTGGAGCCATCCATCCTTGGGTACCCGCACGGGCTGGGCTGGCCAGCTGCCGTCCCGCTCAGCAGGCACCTGGGCTCCCTGCCGCTCACCGTGGTTTTGGGTCGCAGCAGGTCCCCGGAGCCCGGTCGGGCTCCTTCTCTGCGTGTAGAGATCTCCACTCGTTCCTGGAGCTGCAGTCAGTAATGTGGAGCCCCCGCGGCCCGCCCCAGGTTCAGAAAGGCTGAGGACAGCTGGTGGGCTCTTCGAAGCCTGTGCAGCACGCTGCCATGCCGCAGGGTGACTCTGCTTTCTTTCCTGTGTCTTTATCCACTGGAGTGCGACTTGGAAGTAGCCCTGGGGTCACTCGGGGCAGGCGCCCCCCCCCCCCCCCCCCCCGGGGGTTTCGGGAGCTGAGTGGGAGTCTGCTGGGTTGCTGCAAGAAGGTGGAAGTGATGGAAAGGCTAATTACAGACTATCGATTTTGGGTCTTTTGCATACTATGCCACTGAAGATTAAATCAATGTTAAGGCAGCTAGCAGTTGGAGAGTTTTAATTCTCTCCTGTACCTAATTTAGGTTCAGTGTTACAAGCCCATGGGTTTTTTTCTCTCTATGAAGGCTTGATCCCAAACATATTAGAATCCATGAAAGATGCCTTGTGTGGCTGCTTAGGGAATTTCTGTCTTACAGTGCTTTCCAGCAGAAATCTTAAAGTGAGATTTTGGTACCTCACCCCTCCACCTTCTCTTCCCCTCCCCTGAGAATGAAATAATGTTTTTCCCAAATACCCCTGAGAGCCATTCTTTGTATGTTTGCTGTAAAGGAAAGGAAAACATTCAAACTCTTGTGGAGTTGACTTATTTTCCAAAACCTGGATGAAAATTGGAGTAATTTCTACAGTACCTTTGATGTTTTCAGGCTGGCTTTCTGTAGGTTGCTCAGAAGTTTTTCTTCTGCCCGTGACCCTGGGAGCAGGATTTACGTAAATGGGTGTTGAACACTCATATATACAAACCAAGACCTAGGTCCCTTTCTTTACCTCAGTGCAAAAAGCATTGTCTAGGAAATAGTAGGAAAGCAAAGATGACTGTGAACTTCTCAGTAAATGTTTTTGGTGTTCTTTTTTTAAATAATTTTAAAGATTTTTAAAACCCATTTGGGGGGTTTATTTGGATGACTTGGATCAAAAATGCTATGACCCATTCTTGGTGTGGCTGACCTCCACCAGAAAATGGCGGTGTAATTTTTATGTATTTATATGGCACCCTGTTGCCATGTAAAGCCACATGTCACTGGGCTTTCAGCTACATGATTGGCGAAATCTGTACCTGTCCTTAACATGTGATGACTTGGAGATGATAAGACATTGTCAGGAACTTGAGTTTTGAGTATCGCAATTTCCTTTTTGCTGGTTATCTGTGATGGTTATACACCACTACGTTGTTTTGGGGTTTTTTTCTGAATGCCAAGAACACATTTGCTTGTGTTCAGCCTGCTTTTTGTTCTTTACATTGTCTGCTTATAAGTGACAGATTTGGTTTACGTTAGCACTGTAGCTTTACAAAACTCTAAATGGGACTTCTGTGATTCTGTTTGCAGCAGTATGTTATTTGCTCTCCTGGCATTTCCTTCATTTAATTCTTCTTTGCCTAAAAACAAACAAACCTTAAAACCGTTTTATTCCTTCCAGGAGTGTTTCTAAATCACCTTCATTATTTGCATTTATCCATTTTTTGTAGAGGTCAGCATTTCTTACAGTTACGGGTGGATTTTTAGGCTTGCTTTTCCTCACCCTGAGGGCTTTTATGGGAGAGAGTTTATAAGTGAAAATGCCATTTTTGTTTGTGCATTGCACCAAAAACCAGCAAATCTGAGACTGCCAAGCCCCTGAGATAGCAGAGCCCTTCCTTAGGGTCCCCTCTCCCAGCGGGGCTGAGGGTGCTGCCTGGGGAGTCTTTCTGATGCTCTTTACCTACTCTTGTGTTGGAGGAAGTCTTGAGGATTTGGGTCCCCACCTTATTTTATGCAGCTTTCTGCCCCTGCTAAGGGTGCACAGGAGGTGTGGCTGCATGGTCTGTACCTTGGCTCTGCTCTGCCCATATACACACCCATGGGGCGCAAACTGGAGGCTTTAAAGAGCCCTTCTCAGCCCTTCCCTTAAACTTTGCACCAAAGAACGTCTAGACATGGGTTTCGATGCAGAGCTGATGTTTCATCATTGTGGTTTCAGCACCTCTTGAGGTAGGCAAGAGCTCACTTCATTCCGTGTTCAACCCGTGGCTGTTAAATCAAAGATTACTCACTTTCAATGCAGATCACACAACCTGCTTGCAGTACTCCCTGGCACCGCCTTGTACCAATTTGTTGCGTGTAATCCTGATCCTGTGAGGCCTCCTGTGCAGATGGATTTGCCACCAGTGGAGCTCCAAACAGGCATGGATCTGGTTGCAAGATGAGGACCTTATTTTATTTGTAGTTGATGTTTTCAAATAAGTATCAATCAATTTTCAGCATACAGCAATTTTGTATTTACTGCAGGAATACAGTATCACTCAAACTGAGATAATATAACCACTGAAGCTTGTAAATTGTGTTGTTAATTAGACCATGTGTTTTTGATGGACTTTTTAAAGCTATTAAAATTTACATGTTGGGGATTCAAATAATTAGTTCTCTTTCACGTATTTGACAGAATTGTGAATGGCATTTTAAATTCCTTTCTTACGGTAGAGCTGCTTTGAAATGTACCTAGAAGGAGAAACTGTATATCCTTCAGTGATGTGGGTGCCATGCGCTTGTTGAAAATACATACCTTTCTTTTTCAGTATACTTTTTTCTTTTTAAATCAAAAAGTTTCCATGGCTGTAACAACAGTGGCTTGCATTTTAAGTTGGCCTGTAAATTCAAGAGCACATTGTGCTGATGAACAAAAGGAAGATAGTTCCCCATTTAGCCAGGTTATAAAATAGCTCTTTGGGGAGCAAAGGTATAATTCCTGGCAAGTAACGGCGTAAAAAAAAATTCTCCACTTACCTGATACTCTTGCAGATCAACACAGGATGTGACTTGTATGTTAAAGTTCTTTCAAGCCCTGCATGTGTTTGAAAAGCAAAGAAAAAAGATAAAAGGAAGAATCTGTGCTTAATAATTTAGAAAACAAATAATTTTATTGTGTTTCTGATCTTCATTTATAGCACCAGCAACAAGTGGTGCAGGCTGTGGAGCGTGCCAAGCAAGTGACCATGGCAGAACTGAACGCAATCATTGGGGTATGTGGTCTTTCCGTTTTAGCTCTAATAGTGTTTGTAAATAGCTTTTCTTTTTCTTTCTCTCTTGTATGAACTCATTTCCATCAGGTGGGCAAAAGTTGTGGGCAGTGGTGAAGTTCAGTAGCTTGACCTTCATAAAAGCTGGGTACTACCTGAAAACTTTTGCTTGTACTGTACCGAGAAGACAAACGGGGTAATTAATGTCTGTATTGTATCCATTCCCCGAAGCTGGGTCAGTATCTGGGTTTTTTTTGTCCTTTTTAAGTAACATTGCTTCTTTTGCATACCACGTGCCAGTCTGCTTGTGCAGCCATGGTAATAGGTAGCCTTCATATGCCACACTGTGCTTTAGGAGGGTTTTTCCCATCCCAGCTGCCCAGGTGGTGGGTGGTGGCTCAAGACTGTGAATATTCACCACACTTTTTATTTTTACATTAAAAAATAGCTGTTACTTTAAAAAAAAAAACCACAAACAACCAAAATCGATGGCAAAATGACTTGTCACCAGTGCACTCATAGGCGCCCTGCTCCTAGTCATCTAAAAATACGGGGGTGTGGAGCCCCTCTTGTAAAAGCTTTACTGCCAGCGGTATTAGCTCGGTATAGGAGTCCTGCAAGATTTTATGGGTGTGGGCAGCCAGTGTTTACAACTGGAGAGGAAAAGGCGTAACAACAAAAGCCATGGCTGTTCACACTACATAAAATAAAGGTGAGAAGTCATAGCTTAATAGCACATTATTCACATGTGTAATTATGCAGCTGGTACAAGCAGTTGTTTAAGTTATTCTAATGAAGACACTACAACTGTACTTCCCATCTTCTGCGCCCTCCCAAATGCTTTTTCTTTTGTGTATAGATTATACATAAAAGTCTTTTCCTTTTTTTTATTCAGTGTATCAAACACACTTTGAAATGCTAATTATTCCATTTACTTTCATTAAAATTCAAATTGCTGAGTGAAGATGTGGATAAGGGTCGCCGAATAATCAATCTGAAGTGAAGATATTGCTTCAATTATGCCTCTGTCTTTTAACAAGGAAATCAGGACTCTCTGATCATTGCTGACGGTAGTGTAGAGCAGCGGTCTGATTGTAGCTTGTTTTTAATAGGCTGTTTCTAACTCTATTTTGTATCCCTCTGACCACAAGAAAACACTGGTAGTCAATTAGAAGATATAAATGGAAAAGAGTAACCTTTATTTCCTCTGAAGTGCCCGTTAGAAAGAAGGGGGTGAATCGGAGCGAGTCGTGTAGAATCATGAATAACATTTGTTGTATGTCTTTTACGCTCCAGTGGGGAGAGTGGGAGATGAATAATTTCCCAATTAGTTTTCATTACCTAACCAGAAATATTGCCTTCTATTAACATTCTTTGCATAAAGTAAGTAGCTAAAGGTTGGCTTCTTTGTTAAAGAGGTTTTTATACGTATGTGCTGCATGTGCATATGTAGCGTGTGTGTATATGTGCACGTACCATTTTTTGTGTGTGTGTGTACGTGCACACGCGTGTGTATGAATACTTCATGGTCTACTACTGTACATTTTTGCCATTCACCTTTGTATGTATTAGGGAGACTGCAAAAAGCAGTTTGCTTTCTAGTAAAGAATAAGTTGGTTGATGTAAAACTTGTAATGTTATAGATACTGGCTATCGCACTCGTTATTTAAGTTTATCCTGCTTTCATGAACCACTAAACCACACAGAATAAATATAAACAGACTAGACACTTGTCTGGGAGGCTGGCAGTAACTTGTTAGTCTTCCCCCATCCAGACAGAAGTAAATTTTCTGTTTTGTTTGTTGCTGTCTGAATTTATCTCTTCAGGTCAATTGAAATTCTATTGCCTCAAATTTTCATAATACCTGAATTTTAGTTTTGTGCGTTAAAATTGGACAGCTCTCACCTCCCTCACAAGACTGAATTTTACCTTGCCCTACTGCCTTTTATCACTCTCCTGTTTTATGTTGACTTAGGAAATGCTGTGTGGCCCTCTCTTTAGTTTTAGAGAAACAGGAGCAATACGGACTGAAAATTTTGTGTTCATCAGGTTTGAAGAGAAGTAATCTAATCCAATCTTCAAGAGATTCATTAAAAAAATTAGAATAAATAGGATAGCAAGTTATCAAAAAAGCTTAAGTTCTAGTTGTGTGAATACCCACAATAATGTTATGTCTGCATTTAGATTTAAAGTCTGAAAATGTAGCATGGGGCTAAAAAAGGCTTGTCATACTTTGTAAAGTGAATACCAATAAAAATAAAACAAAGAACATGATTAGAAATCATGGCTTTTCTATATCTCTAATTATGTTGTCTTATATTATTTTGCTGTTTGATAAGTCTGACAGAGTTTGTGTTCTTTTAACCCTGTGATATTTTAAAAGCTTCCGAAGTTCATTTGCTCTTTACAGTTTTAAAAATACATCTTTTAGTTTAGTTACCCATTGAGCTGTGTATCAGACGAAGACAGAAGCAGTATTTGAGTTTTTGGAATACAACTGTAGCTTAAGTGTCTCTGTGCTTTGGCGCCCTATTCAGTTCACCTCACTCGTGCTAAACCCCTTTGGTTTGAATGGAAGAACCCTGGATTTGAGTTTAAAATGGCTTTTACCATTGGATGGTAAAAGAATGGAGGATGGCACAAGAAAGAACCGAATGTGCACAAATCATGTCTCTCTTTGTGTTTCACGTGTATATATTTTTGTATGAATGTGCTCTGATTTAATGGAATCTGATGAAGCACCTTTTAACTTTGCAATATTATTCTGTCTTCATTGGTAAATGAACCAAATCACTGATCCGTGCAGTTTAAATGCAAAATACTGAAGTGAGCCTGGAACCCGGAGAGACTGCTTGTTCTCCTGACAATAAACTAGTTGTGTTTAATGGAATGAAACACAGTTATAATGACTTCTTTCACAGGTCATGTTCAGTTTAAAACTGTTGGCGGGCTGAAACAAGTTAAATATCATCTGTCTTCTGGAGAGATGCAGGGAGAAAAACTAAACCAAAACTAGGTATCGTAAGCATGCTGTAGGAGGACTGTAAATCTGCAGGCATCCAGACTTTGCATCTGGTGTTTGCCATGGATGGTATGGTACAGCATTCTTGCTCGGAGCAATTTGTAGTACGCATCCAGAGCTCCTTTCCAGGTTGGGTGTATCAGGATGAGCAGTGTGATGTATCCAGTTGATCTTGTCATGTGTCACAGCTGCCATGTTTTTAAATTAGAATCTGCAAGATCACACTGTTGAAACAACATACCAATTGTTGCCTTAAATCAGTAATATGATCTAATTAGGAATGAAGTTTTCATTTCCTGTATTATTAAATTGAGTCATCTCACTCTCTTAAAATGTGGTGCGTTCCTTTTGGGTTTTTTTTGTTGTTTTTTTAATTTTATTTTTTAAATCCATTATGCTATATAATTGGAGCATGCTGTGTGCATGTGGTTACGTATTAATAAGGGAACTAGAGAATTAACTTGCAACTTTATAAGAAATACATCAGAGTCTTTTGGTTTTTTTCTCCCTCTGTTTAAAATAGTCAGTTTTCAACTGCTGTTGGGTAGTAAGGCAGAAATGGAGGCTACTGCTTGTGTGCCTGTTTATCACATGGAGAGAGATAAATGTACCAAAAACTTAAGAACAGGTATGTGATGGCATTCAAAGAAAATGCAGTTTAGCACAAGAAATGCTGAACCTCAATTTTTAGCAGTGACATTTTAATGATAGGAAGTCTGCAAAATTATTTGCCATCAATTGTGAAGGCAATAACAAGCCTTGGTGGTTTTTCACACCCTCTGTGTTAAGTGCTTTCAGAATGACAGCGTAAACTGTGTTGGAGAACTCCAAGGAAGTAAAACTGATTAAAATGTTCATGCTTGAATGGTGCTGATGGAATAGTTCATTTGGACTTTCTCTACCTCCTGCAGCTCAAGCTGAAATATTAAAATTCAGTGGATTTAAATCTCTCTCCCCTCAGCTCAGGAAAAAAACATTACATTTTAATAGGTTTTAAACTCGTAATTCATTGGTTTGGAGCAGCACTATTAAATCTATTTAAATATTCCTTGTATTACTAAGGAAATGATTTAAATGATTTTTCCTTCACCATTCTATACATCTGAGTGAAAAAAAAAAGGCTTTGGTTTAATTTTTAAAGATCTTGTTTTATTATGTCACTTTTATTATCTTCTTTAAAAATAAGCAAATGGCAGTTACTGGAAGAAAGGACTCCTTCTGTATTGTCACATATAATCATCAAGCTATAAAGATCCTTCTTTAATACACCGCTTGTCACAATTTCTACCCTGTGTTTGAGGCTGAGGTGCTTGTTTGGCCCATCTCGAAAGGTGTGTAATTTTTGGTTGCTTTCAAGCGAGCAGTCCATTTCACAGCTGTGGAGAACACCGCCTGTTTAAAAAACAACAGTATGCCATCGCAGTCGTGGAAGCCTCTGGAAGTGGTGCGGTGCAGATAAGTACACACAAGTTGTAATATAAACTTGGTGTCGGTGCATGCTATCATTGCCTTGTTGCCCGTGGTCCAGGGCTCCTGTCGCCAAATGCCGAGGGGCTTTTTTGCGTTGGTGTTTAATGTACAGAGGCATCTCCCACTCCTCGCAGAGGGTGGGTTGTTTCTGCCTCTCGCGTGTGCTTGCACTGTGAGGAAGAGCGAGAGGTTTTTGGGGTTCAACCCAGGCAGCTGAGGGGAAATGTTTTGATTCCCGCTTGTACGGCAAAGTCACTCCTGCCAAGCGTGCACGTTCAGAAACGGGAGCTGCGGGGAGGATAGGGGATGGCGGTAGAACGAGCAAGTGTGTTGTAGCATGGGGGCAACAGTCACTTGTCTCTCCAGCCCTTCTGTATTTCTTGTTCAAAGGCATATTAAGCAGTGGTGGAAGCTTAAATGCTGTAAAACAAGTTGGCCATCTGCCGTGTGTTGTACACAGGTTGTTACAGTGGGAGGTGGCAGAGGAGGTTGACTTAATGGGTACGTGCTTTGAGTTGTGTTTATTTGTGTACCCGCAAGAAATGTTGAAATTCATTCCTCCCTGTTTAATTACTCGTTTGCTGCTTGTGTATGGAGGATGTGTGATGATACGGTCCTGCAAATTCTTTGATGCTGCCTAGTGCCTGAAATTGAGTTGTAGAAGGAATTGCAAACATAGGCTTTTGGGTGAGCACTTCTGGTTTTGAATTATTCATCTGAAGTCTGGCTAGGTTAAAGACACTTTGGTTTGGGGTGGGAAAGAGGTGTTTTGTAGGGATTTTTCTTCTCCCCATATACCCAGGGGCCAGTTTAAGAGCAAGCCTTGCAGGGAAGGCCTAATTTAAATAAATCTCTTCATATGCAGCATTATCCTGATTTAAGAAAGCTGAAAATGAGGCACGGGATCTTTTTAGGGATTTTTGAGGGAATTAATTAGAAAGTAAATAATTCCAGGTTCCATACTTACTGAAAAAACCACTCTGAGGATGGATTTTAAATGCCGTTGCTACCCTTGGAATGGGCTGCCACTGTTTTCCTCTTCTCCTTCTATTTTCAGTAGCTGTGGTAGCTACTGAATTTATATTGGTCTATCACTATATGAGCAGTCAGTAACACTGCAGTGTGAAGTGCAGACCACTTATTACATCTCACTGCCAATATGCTGATGCTAGAGGCCCTGCTCGTTTTGCTTAAGTAAGTGCATGTGACATGAGTGTTATGGCTCACATACTGTATCTGATCAGGCAGGAGAGCTGACTTCTGCCTCCATGTTTCTCAAGGTTATCCAAACCCTGGCACCAAAGCTATGTGACCACTGTATCTTTTTTTTTCAATTAGGATTAATCTGTGCAGATATGAGGAGTCCTACGGAGAACTTTCTTCATGTTCTACAGCATGAACATATGCAATATTTTATTTATGACTTATTTTTGTACGGTCTCACTTCACACATAGTAGAAAGGAGAAAACACTGTTGCCAAGGTGGTCTGTACTCCAGTGTATGGAAGCTGTCTCCAACCAAATATAGATTTGCCATACTCCCATCAGACTCTTGGTCCATTATGTACTATATATTGCCTTGAGTGATGGCCTTGTACCAGTGCTTTGGAATAGAAGAAAAAGTATATAAAGGATCTTTTGATTTTGAAGTATTGTGAAGGCAGGGGTTTCCCAAAAAGGCTTCATTGCAAAATTAGCAATGTTTATGTACTCGATGGAGATGCAGCCCATTTAAACATGTACCCTTACTGTACAGTATAGCGTAAAGATGGTTATTACTGGGTCATGGTTTCATACCGTAGAGCTCAGATACCACTCCTAAACAGGGTTGTATATTTGTTATCTAGACTTCTTCCCAACCACACTTGGTAGGCTGTTGCCTACAGCTGTGAATGAGGACTAGGATTTCATACAGTGGACCAGTTAAGCGTTTGCTTTTCTTCACATATGTGGGTAGTTCTTTTGGTGTCTTCAATCTTAAACATAGGCTAAACCGAGGGCTTTAGTGCTTAACTGGGATGGACAGTAAAGTACTGCATAAGGAAAGTATTTGCAGATGTTAAGTTCATCCATGAAGAAGGAATTTAAGTGGTCTTAAATCTTGAAATTGTCTGATACTTCAGAATGTCTGACTTTTGTTAGTGAGATAGTTCCTTGCTTACTGTTTGGTGAACTTTTCACAGTCACTTCCTTAGTATATGAATGCATCACAAGCATTGATGAACTTACTCCAGTAATGTTTCTGAAACAAGGGAGTAATGCTTTCCCTGTTCTACCTTTGGAGAAGGCTGAGGCAAAGAGAACAAGCGGTCCTTCCACAGTCTTGGAGCTGCGACTTAAATCCAGGTGATTTGATCCTTGTCAAGACCTTCCTTTATCAAAGCTGCTGTAGCTGGGAAACTGCACTAAAGCAAAAGAAATCATTTTAAGTTTCAGTTAATTGACTAATCAGCACTATGTTAAAGGGACAGGACACTACATCTCTCAATGAAATCTGCTTGGAGAGACATAATGATATCCACGTGTCCTAACACCTAATGTTGACCTGTGGGAGGAGGCTGCTCACCACCCAGAAGAGTAGGCATTACAGTGCTCTGCACAGGACCAGAGCTGCAGCAGAAATGGCAGTCTTTAAAGACGCAGAATGGGTTGGAAGAATGGATCAATCGAAGCAATCCGGGTTTTTATCCCAAGCAAAGACAATTTGCTGAAATCCCACACAGTGTGCGTTTGTGTGTTGTAAGCATGATGAAACATAGCATTAGCTCTTACAGAGTTACGGAGCCAGTGCTTCTCAGTAATTGCTATCCAGAAATTTGACTTGCTAAGGATTGACTTTAAAGATGCATTAAAGAAATGCACGTGTGAGATGCTTAACATGCATGTCTTTTATGCTAAGACTACATGGCTCTTAGACTATACCTTGTGAGGAAGCTTAGAAGTGAATTATAGTTGCCACATTAAAAGCTCTGGTGATAGAATTGCTTATAGATTTAGCAACTCAGGTCTCTCTGTGACCAGTGGCATTGCTTAACTTTTCTTCGAGCTTTTATTGTTTGATTCATTATACATCTCAGATGGTACTTTTTTCACTTTTCAGTCATGTTTATGTAGCCCAGAGTTTCAGAAACTTTTTCATGTGAGAGCCCTAGAAGAAGGTTATTTAGGACTCTGCTGGGAAGAGCATAGTCATTTCTCTCATTTTCTAGCTCTAAAGAAAAGAACCAAGATTCACCAGGTCACAACAGGGACACTGTTTTCCTACTGTCAGTCCAGAGGAGAGAAAATCTCTTCCTAGGGTCCGTGGGTAGGACGTGAGTGGAGCACTTGGTAAATAAGGTACTTCAACCAGTGTGCACCTACTTATTCAGAGCTGATTTTTGCCATCTGTTCGGCTGTAACAGAATACACCCAGTTGCTGTCATCGTTACTCTTTTCTCTGCATTGGTCTTTGGGAAAAGGCTTTGAAGTGGAGGTTTGGTATGGTGGCACATTTCGCGCCACTGGCACTCCATGTGGTAAGACCTTGAGCTTACTTGTATTTGGTGCTTTCAGCCTTCTCTTGCAGGAGATGTGGATTTTCTTTGCCTTAGATAGCAATTGATGGGGGAGAAGGAAGGAGAAGAGAGCTTAAGTGGTATGATTTATGCAAGAATTTCTGCCCTTTATTAAATGATAATAGAAAGTGATTCTAAAGAGCCTAATTCTGCCTCCCTCCGCCTCCAGTGTGAAATTGAGATGGAGAGGAGTCTTGCAAGCAGAAGAAGGAACTACTGAACTCCAGGATTCTGGGGGAAGGTGCACTTGGTCTTTTGCAGGGGGCTAGGTTTTTCCTTTATTAAAATGCTGGCCTTTTTAACCACAAATCTTTATTTGCTAGTAGGTTGTATTAATTTTTTTGTTACTTTTGTCCTCTGTCTATGCTGTTTCACTGAGTGAAAAATAGTCATAAGGGGGGAAGGGAGGACAAATGGTGAAACATGTATCCTGACAGATGTTCCTATATAGATGATTAAGAACGGAAATGTGCTCTGCATATATTGCCTTTCATCCCACAATATGATTCGGGAGGTGACTTTTTGTTCCTAGATCACTTAAAAGATCTTTGAGGCAATTTGTAGAGATATGATCCTGATAGTTTCTTTGTTATTTATGTAGGAGTTCTAAATGCTCCCCTTCTGATTAATGACAGCTATTGATTTTTTTCCTTCCCCCCATAGTTTTCTCAGTGGAGCTTGCTTTCCTCCTGTACAATCAGCATTCTCAAATGCAGAAATTACTGATTCTTAGAGAGTAAGAAGCTTGGCATTTGCTGCTTTTTTTTAAGTATTATTATTATTATTATTATTATTATTATTATCATCATCATCATCATCATCCTTATTGTCCTCCTTATTCTCCCTCTTTTTTCACCGTTTTTCTTTTTTTTTCCTAGATTTTTTCTAACCAGTGCATTCATTCCCCTTTGTGAACAGAAACATTTGTGTTTTCCAGTATATAAGCTGCGTCTGATTGTTTAGAGTCCCCACCAATCTCTGATACCTTTCTTTCACACTGGGCACGTTCATTTGCTAAATGATTACTCTCCCTTAGAAGAGTAAAGATAGTAGATTGCTCTACCCTATATCTGTACCACAGTCTCTTTATGGCAAACCAATGATGTGATATACATGCATAGAGCTCCAGGACCATTCCACTGGAGGAACTGCTCCATGACTCTCTTTGTAGGCTGTTTTGCTGTGTTGTATGTTAGCATCAGAAAAGCCTTTTTTGTAGTGGTGTGCCAGCAGAGAGAGAACTGTACAAAGGAAGTACAACCAGTGCACATCATGTCAGGGGTGCGAACAGGCATGACAGATAAAAATTCCTATCATCCTAAGCACACTCATAATTGTGTGTGCCAAAGGACTTCCTTTTCTTGCTGGTCTTTAAACCATTGACATTGATACTGCGTACTCTTGAGCCATTGTTTTTATGTCTTTATTTGCTCTTCATCTTGGTTCCTGTTTTATCTGTATGCTATCTTACTAATGATTCACCCTGAGCAATCAATCACTTCATCTAACAAATTTCAGACAATGAAGCTATTTTATCCAGAGTTTTTGAGGTCCCCTTCCAGCCGTATTGCAGGTATGGGTAGTGCATGCATGTATATAGATAAAACATATCTTTTTAGAGACCTTAGTTTGTTAACATTAGAAATGTCTTCAGGTTAGAGGAGTATGTTCAGGTTGTTTGGATAATGGCTGTGAACTTTCAGGGTCTGTAAGAGGAAAAGTGGTAGATTACTGTGACACAGAGGTGCTTGGAAAGTATCCAGTAAAAACTTGAACCTTTTCCAGGAAAATAGGCTTTGAATGTGCTGACTATAACAAGAGAGCATTAGAAGCTAATTTGCTAGTGGGTTTATTATCACATTTTACTTTAAATTTGATCTCTTAAAATGTGTTGGGAAAAGAATTAGGCTAAGCATCAATATTTAGAATTGCAGTTGTAAAAATTAGTGATACTCAGATAAGAACCTTTTGCAAAGCCTTTTTACCCATTTGTTTAGATGTGGCTTTGGAGTTATTTTACTCTTTACTGTAGACTGCCTAGAAGAATATACAGAAAATTAAAAAATAAAACCAGATTAGTAGTAACCAGATGTTATCTTTATTTGACATGTGTTAATATGTCTTGAAAGTTTTACTTCAGTTTTTACTACTGAGCTGATTTCAGTGATCGTCTTCCTAAACTTATTACCAAAAAGAATGCAGTCTTCTTTTTTGGCTTCTTTCTGACTGCTGGGTTTACTCGTGCTCTTATATTTTTGTGTGTCGGATGTTTCTTAAAAACATTGCAATCTATTCGCAGTTCTGTAGGGCATATCTCTTGGTAGCTAACTGTTGCTGGTTTTATTTTTAAATAGTTCTGGGAAATTTACAGCATAATAAAGCCTGGTGTAGTGCCTTTGCAAGTTTTCACCTATTATGCATTGATGCTGAAAATGTATGCTTGACTTTACGCATACGGTAGTCAGCTGTGATGGGATTGTCTAAAGTTAACCACATGCTAAGAGTTCATAAATAACATGACTGAGGATAACAAATTAAAGGGAAGATGGAGCAGTGGGAAGTGAAAGCATTACAGCAACATCAAAAAAATTACGTGGTTGCTCAGTTGGCTCATTTTCAGGCCTTCCTTGCAAGTTTTTAAATTGTGTCAGATTTTATGATCTAAATTCATGGTATAGGCAGAAAGCAATGTAAACTTTCTTCCACAGTGGAGTGTTTCTGTATGGGGAGATTATCTTTCAGTTGTCTAACTCCTCCATATCTTTGGCATTTTGATGACTAGAGGAGACCACCTTTTTTTACCACTTTGTAGCACTAACCTGATGCCCAGTGGGTTAAGGAATTGCCCTTGTTTTTATCACTTTCCCTGTAACCAAGCAGCTGTGTACAGGCCACCCGGGAAGCTGATGCTCACCAGTGACACCCATCGGCAGTGGAAAAGCAAACCAAAGCTGTGAATATCGTGGGCATTTGAATTTAGTAATAGATTTCAAAGATCTGGAAATGGCAGTTAGAGATGCACTGTCACTTTGTCTTTACTTTCTTGCGTACGTCTGTTAGGAAACAGTGCTTAATTATGCAATCATATTTTTTTTTCCTTTTGTTCTTTTAGATTCTGAGAGCAAAAGCTTGCCCAGTGTTTCGCTTGAATGCTTGTCATTTCTGTTTTCAGACCAGTGCCGCACTTTTGCCATACAACATTGCTGAAGGTGTTGGAGGAGCTCATAGTCCTTTCCTGTACCAATGCAATCCTAGTCAACGATCCTCCTCCTGTTGTTGAACTTTTAGACCCACGTTATCCATGTCTGTGTGGCACAGGCATATGGGGCTATACTGGAATTTTGGGTGTTAGCCTAGATTTATTTAGCAGTCTGGTTTTCATACCAAAGTGTTTTTGTGCTGTTACAATGTGACTAAATTGCACCAAACTTCTGCTGTATCAGTGAATGACAATTTTGTGACTGCAGGGGCCATGTTCTTTCTAGATTTGATGTTCCCATCATTTTCCATGGAGGAGCTTGGTCTCTTCAGAAGGGTTCTCCATGGCAGGAAGGCGGTTGTTTTTTTTTTTTTTTTTTTTTTTTTCCTACTCTCTCCAATTATTTTCAGAGCTCTCTGGAATTCAACTTGCAGTGAAAACATGTCAGTTCTTGGCCAAGAGGGACTGGGCCAGCCATGCTGTTCTGGGTGATGTCAAGCCACTAGGCACTGAGGTGTCATTACCCATACTACTCCTAATGCCCATGTTATATCTGGGAGGCATTAATGATGTTCAGTACATCCAAGGTGCAGTCTGTGCTGCTGTCTTACTGAGCTATGTAGAAAGGTTCCTGACAAAGAGCAGTAAAAAAGGGGATTGCACTCGCGGTGCAGTTTTCTTCAAGCTCTTTGGAAACCATCCTGTATCCATAGAGGAGGTCATATAATGCAAGCTGGGTGGGTCATTAGGCAGATCTGTATGGATTGTACAGTACTGTGCAATGAGTGTCCCTTACCTGGTACAATTTGGTTGACAGAAATACTTAACAAGGGGAAAGCTCTGTCACTGTTGATATGCTCAGGCTCTCAAAGTCTTCGCTTCAAACCACTGCCGGATTCAGGCAGACGCCTTCTTGCAGTGGTTTATAGCATGTTCTCAAACAGGAATGGGAAATTCCTTGTTTAAAATGAGACTTCAGAACACAGATTATTTTGTCCATTCCTTTTCTTTCCCTTGCTCTCTTCCTCCCTCCCCAAATCAGGCATGCCAGATTGTTCCCTTGCTGTAAGGCAGCCCCATTCAAACCCTGAAGCTAAACAATACACTGTTGGCTCTTGCTTCGTTTCATTGTAGTTAATTTAAAATTCTGAGAAATGAAGCATCCTTCCATAATAGTATCAAGCAAGAAAAATGTGTTTGATACTTTCTACAAGAAGGAGCACCTGGTGGAATGACATGGGTTTGCAACCAGGGAAAGGATTGAGCCTTCCCTCTTCCACCTGGAAGAATTTTCTTTCTGTTGTGGGTTTTGGGTTTTTGTTTGTTTGTTTGTGGGTTTTTTTGTTCTTCTCCCCTCCCCCCCCCCCCCTTATTTTTTTGTATTTTAAATTTTTTTTTCTTTGCCTTCCTTTTGCATTGTTCCCCTCCTTTCCCTGGCACTGATCTGGGTTGGATGACATGCATGTGCCACTGCCAGTCTGATTCAACCACCTGGGTTGTATTTCTAAGAGTAAGAGAAGGATCTGTACTTTCATAGGGGAGTGTTGAGGGAGGCGTGTGTGCAGTGTGCTGCACGAGTTACCAAGGATGCTGTATGTGACTCTCAGTCTTTTACTTTCAGCTCACCCTTACGTAGAGATTCATGCTAGGGAGGGAAGAGAAAAATGAAGTGAAGAGTGTATTGTCTCTTGTTTCGTTAAAGAGCTGGGTTGCAAGGTGGGAAGTGAATTTAGGCTCAAGTGAAAACCAAACAAAAGTAGGACTTGAATCTTTGCAATTAGGAATTTAAAATGGAATGTTTTTATGCAAAGCGAGTTAAGTTTTTATTTCTTCTTCTTCCAAAGTCCTGTATACAGACTTGCAGGGGGGACAGAGCAATCCCAGAGGACTTTTGATTCGATTTACCCTGAGTCCTGAGCAGTGACTGCTTGAAAATGAAAAGAAGATTTCAGAGCTGATCTAGTTACTGTATGAACAGAAATTAGTTGGATGGTTAGTGGGCAAGACTTAGACCTGAACAGATCTCACTTGGGATATAGTTAACATAGCTTTTTCACCTGTTTGTTTTTTTTTCCCCCCCCCTGCCTTCTCATCAAGTAGCAACAAACAATCTGCTTATCCCACAGTGGTTAGTATAGCACAGAGCTTGGTGCAGCCCTAGTTGAGGTCAAGCACTCCAATTCGAACCTCTCAAGGGCTTTCTCTATGTGTTGCCAGTGTACTGGTAAAAATGACTTTAAACTCTTGTCAGCGCAGTTACTGGTGCATGCATCACAGTCCCACTCAAATAAACCTGTCACAACACAGAGTCAGCAGCTAGAGAAGAGTACAAGGGCAGGCCTCTAGCTTTTCATTCGAGCATCACTAAACGTGCACAGAGTGCCCAATTATTTCAGCATTATTGAGCAAGCCTACAGGAGGACCCAAGCCTTGCTACATTAGATTTTCTTTAGTAATTTGCTCAAGTACCGCTGAGGACACTTAAAGGGCTTAAAACGGTGGCTGCAACCAGTTTCCTTTTCTGGATTGTTAATTCAGGTTTTCTCTTTCAAATTAACTCTCACTGCATGCTGTGCAGTAGTGCTGGGAGAACTGTTTAACACTAATTTTCTCAATTTTCAGCTGCTTTTTTTTTGGCATTATATAACTGCTTTTATAGTTACATATGTTTTGATTAGACGTGTACGTGGTGCATTTCCGCTAGAAAGAGTAAAATGCAATACCTCTGTCAGAGACATAAAAATTTCACCAAAACTGTAAAATTCCTTTCCTTTATTCTTTTTTAAAATTTTTTTGTTGTTCTTTTAATTCAGCCTGAAGTTTACCGATTCTGTTGTGTCCAAACATATGGACATTTTTAAAATGCCAGGGTGTTTGTGAGAGTTGATACCTGGATCGATCAGAAGCATTGGTTGATGTGATCAATCACATTTGATGTACAGGATCAATCGGACAACCCCTGGCTCCCTGAACAAATTCAATATCTGTGTTTCGTTTTTCACAGCAGCAACAACTCCAGGCCCAGCATTTGTCACATGGACATGGTCTTCCCGTGCCGCTCACTCCGCACCCCTCGGGCTTGCAGCCTCCAGCCATCCCACCCATTGGCAGCAGTGCTGGTCTCCTGGCACTGTCCAGTGCGCTGGGGGGGCAGTCCCACCTCCCAATTAAAGATGAGAAGAAGCACCATGATAACGATCACCAAAGAGGTAGGTGCTGCCAGATGAGTGTGTGTCTTCATTCATTTCTCTTCTTTCCTTTTTTTAAACTCTCCTCTTTAAAAAAAACCAAACCAAAACAACAAAAAAAGGAATTTTCACAAGGGTTTCTAGCTAATTGCTTCAGTATTTATTACCTAGCAGTAGCCAGAAATTGTGTTCAAATGCTAGAAATCCAGTTTCATAAATCTGGCTATACAGTATTAATAATTAACTGTACAGGAAAGTTAACATCTGTGCAATTTATTATTTAACAGACATCAGGATTCTTTCTTCTGAGTATGATAAATGTATAATTTTATGTAAACTAACTAGCACTTTTCTCTTTCTCTCTCCCCCCACCTCCCCATCCCCTGCCACTGCCTCCTCCCCTCCTGGCACACGGGGGCTGCTCTGCATGCAGACAGAGACTCCATCAAGGTAGGGCTCCATTTCATAGGTGTAAGGGGTGGCTTGAAAGAGCTGCATGCTGTGTTTTTCTGAAGTATGGCCCAGAGTGGTGGAAAAAGTCACAAAGTGAAACCGGGTGGTGACGCTCATGTTGATTAGCAGAGCCCTGCATAGGCAGTGTATCACACTTAGAAAGTGGCTGGTGGTGGGGGAGTTAGGATTGCAGGCAATATGCCATGCTGTGGGTTTGGTGGAACAGCACTGAGCCTGTTCCTGGGTAAAAGGAAAGGGCTGCCTGGGCTCTCTGCCCAAGCTTATGAGACAGAAAGAATTAGCCGGTAGTTCTAAGTCATTTGGAGGCTGTAAATTGTAATTCTGATAATACCCTAATAATGCAGTTATGGAAGCAGAGCTCTGTCGCTCACAGGGGAGGGGTGGGGTGCCGCCCACTGCCCTTGCTGAAGCCATTGGAGAGGAGCGAGCTGCTGTTCCCTACCCCAGCGAAGGTGGTACTCGCACTGAGGATTGATCCTGCCTTCCTTTTCCAAAAGTTAATTTTCAGGTTCTGAATATGACTCTGCAGCGTACCTGTGTGGACCATCCTGTGCGTGGTGGTGTTTATAAAGAGATGTAATACACACCTTGCGGCTCACGTAGTTTTGAGCATACGGCGATGCATATGACTACAATTCAGCGTATGTGCCTGGATAATTGTCCATACTGTATAGCCACCAGAGTCTCTCAGAGGCTCCTGGGGTTTTAATGCTGCAAGTGGGGAGGTACATCTTGGCCCTGCCCTCTCCCAGATCAGTCTGCTCTCCTTGCTGCTGCTGGCGGTTTTCCAACTCCGCCATGCGAGGAGCTGTGCCTTTGCTTCTCCGGCAGCTCCAGGTGGGGACGTGTCCCACAGCCTTCTTCAGCGTGCCCATTCTGCCACTGGCAACTCCACCACGTCCCAGCCGAGTGCAACTGAGCCGATGGTTGTCAGTTTTGCTGTTACCCACATGGCTCTGCATAACAACAAGGAGCTGACAGGAACTGTCAGTTTTTACTGTGAGCAGCAAAGGCACTGAAGCTGTCTATCTGCCAACGTAGGACAACAGCACGTTGGATTTCACTTCACCTTCCTTGTCATGAGGGCTAGAAACGGGGATTACTGCTTTATGTGGTGAGGCTGGGTGCAGATTAGTGATGATTTCCCTAGAACACCCCCTGTTTGCTGTGAACATATACGTTTAGTCCATTTTCTTTTTTCCTGCACCCAAACAAACAAGTACAAGTAGGGAAGACACCTAAATGTGGGAATACAAACCCACCTGGTTTCTTTAGGGACTTTGCATACCTGTACAGTTGGAACCATGAGCGTTTCACTTGAGAAAGTGAATGACAAGAACTGCTAGTATATGCCGACCGCTGTTTTTAAACTAAATACGCTAGTCGTGTTTCTGTAACGTCTGTGGGATGTTGGGGTGTTTATACCAAAAAGGCTGATCTTGTCTGGGAATGATTTAAAGGCACTGTTACTCATACAGCTTCAAGAGGGAGAGGAGGGCGTCGCTACTTTGTGCCAATTTACTGTGAAATGATAAGTAGATGTTTGTCTTGCACGGTGTTCAGATTGTGAGTTGGCTCATGTGTCAGCGTTATGGGGCTTGCTGCCAGCTTTGCAAGGTGAAATAGTTTGCTAATTTCCTTAAATGTTTTCAGTGATGCCCAGAGTAGCAGTTAGTCGCTTGTTCGATCGATCTGTCCTCCCTTAAGTGGCTCCTGGTTAAGAGAGGCTTTTTATGATTGTCTGCTGTGTGACTTGAGATGGTTTTTGCCAGCCAGAACGTGCCAGTTGCCAGCAGCTGGAGCCTGTGTGCTTGTATGAAATAATTTATTCATGCAGGATAATGCTCCTTAACATTTAACAGGTAATGAACGTGACATAAATTTCCTTCTTGCTTTTAATTTTTCCCTTTCCTCTTCTAATGTGCAAACAGGCAGCTCTGGTACTCTAAATAGTAAGTAATTTTTGGCCATCTGTCAAAAGGAAATTTCAATACAAATTTAAATTAATGGTGCCTGAAATTTTTTATAGCTCCTCTAAAAGCCTCTAATGTGCAGAAAATTCTGAATCTGCTGGTAGTAATTAGTGTAGCATGTAATGAGGATATGGGCAATGTTATACAGCCCCAGTGTAACGTTTTGATATGGTAGCAAAATTTTGATTTATACAAGGTTGTGCCTGCGTTTAATTGTGAGAGACACTTTAAAGTGTTTTCTTGCTGATACAGATTATTAAGCAGGGCAGATTTTAGAATAGCTCATAAAGTGTAAATTTACACTTTAGTGTACTATTCAGATAATGAAGGTACCCTATCCATTTCTACAAAGCAAAGAGTTTGGCTGAAGCATCCCATTTCTTGCCACCACTGCCAACGCTTTGGATTTGTTGGCCAGTTGTCTTCGTGAAACTTGCTGTCTCTAGCAGTGCCGGTCCCCACCCTCGTCCTGGTTCAGGCCAGGGAAAAGGCAGTTTGCATCACTCTTCTGAACGTGATGTTTCCTGCCTGGTAAGCCAGACTGGGCTCACATCCTTCACAGCACCTCCCCAGAGTGAGCAGTACAGTGACTACTGAAACTGAGTAGTCACCTTCCAGGTAAACATGGGATTGTTCAAGAGCTATTCCTAAATAATAGATCAGCATCAGCACAGCAAGCTCTGTGGAGAAGGGTGGCTTTGGGAGGTCTTTGATTTTGTGTTGGATTCAGTCCTCCGAATCCTTTGCAAAGTTTGAAGTGTGGGAAAACTCTAGATGCGGTAAACTGGGTCATGGGAGAGCTCTTTGTGCAGTGGCAAGGCTGTGGAGCGGACAAAGGGAAGGGAAGGGTGGCAAGCGCCAGGGCTGTGCTCAGAGTGCAGCCCTGGCTTAAGGGCTCTGAGGGAATATAATGTGTTTAGACAGAAAGACAAACAGCTCTGCAGTTAACCGAGCAGCTTTTCACAGAGGACTTGGTGCGTCCCCTTTTCAAAGCAGTAAAACTTCTTTAAAAAAAAAAAAAAAAAAAGGATTATTCTGCAGTGGATTCTTGCTTGCTAATTGCACCCCGCAAGCGTTTTTCTACCTCCAGCAAGAACTGCTGAAGCAGGAAGCATGTTGTTCTTCCCAGCCCTGGTACCCTCTCTGGGACAAATGTGGCAAAAGTTTCTCTGGCCCCTAACAAAGTCCTTTCTGTAAAACATACCATGAAGAAGCTAAGGAAGCATTCTGTGTGCAAAAGCACCACCTGGCAGAAAGTAGCCCAGCGCTAGCGGTCTCTTCCCGTGGCTCTCGCCGTGGCAGCTGGAGTGAAGGAGCCCCCAGATGCTGGCTGGGTTGGGGGGCCTGCCCCAGGCAGCCAGGATGTCCCCGAGCAGGTCTCTTCTGAATCCCTGCCTGGTGCACGGGATTCAACTCCTGTAACTTTTTACTGCATCTGTTGTTAATCCAGTTCTGTTGTTCTTTATACTCATGTGGTGCATTGCCTCCCCCCCCCCCCCCTTTTTTTTTTTCACCTGAATTGTAAATTACTTGGGGCGGAGACCATGCCCATAGTAAGACTTGTCAATGTGGTGGAGACTGTTCATTTTGATGCTGGGGGCTACTGTTTCAGCAGCAACAATTGCCAGTAATTAAAAGCTGCAGTCTTGTGGCAGGAATAAAATAGCTTGTTTGAGATTCTTGTGGAAAAAAGAGAGTTTTAAATGAAAGAATCTGAAATAACATTTCAAATGCAGGTTTAGGGTGAATTTCTGCCTAACATGCTGGTGAACTGGAGGTGTGTCAGGGCAAATTCAAGTGGGTTTAGCAGTAAGATTACTTTTGCCTTCATCTGTGTGAAGGCTAATAATTACACATGGGGCAGATACAGGGAAAGTGGATGGGTGCAATTCCCACGTTCCATTTACAGTTGTGGTGGCAGGTGTTCCAGTGCTTCTCAGTTTAGCTTCTCGAGCTGTTAGCCACTATTAAGTGTTTAGACCTCTGCTGATTTAGTATGTAAGAGTAAGCTGCTTACTTCTCCAGCTGTAATTTGATACTTTAAAAAAAAAAAAAAGTTGTATGAGTAATGCTTCTGCAAAAATGCCCAACATATAAGACTTTTGGATATTACCAAATGTACATTGCTCGGACTTTGTTCTTCTGCTGTTAAAGGAACACCACATAAACTGCCGTAATGTACTGCTGTGGACTTTGTCTTAATTGTCAGGTTTCTTTTAAATGAGACTTCCACTAGTGGCATGAGTGTCCTGCCAAATGTTTTTGCATTCAGTAAGTATTCAACGAGCCGAAGAAACATACGTTATCTGTTACGCACCTAAAGAAATTTACAGAATTTATTTCCTGATCATTTTCTTATTTTGCCACTTTAACACCATTCAGCTGAAAAGCACTTCACAGGCTTGTTAAAATCCAAACGTTTCACACTCACGTCATGGATTCTGCTCGTGCCTTTCTCCGTTCAGAAACAAGGCGTTGCATGTATTTTGCTTTCCGTAATGATGAAGTTGTAGTTTTAAGCCGAGCATATTTGAACTAAACTTTGCTCCACAGGAGCTGTGTTTTTTGATCTTTGTGAGTGTTTTGGGGGTAGTGTTATCAAAATATAATGAGTAACTTCTGTTGGCTTGCGATATAGTAATTTTTTCAGTATTAATTGATATCTGCCTCTGGGCGTGTAAGCTGTGCCGAATGTAACAGGTGCCCTAATTCCAGAAAATGTGTTGTAATTGTTTGTTTGTGGAACAGATGAATAAATATCTGTGGGGCATAGCTGGTCCTCAGGTGGTGAACGTGAATGGATTAATGATGTGATTGGGTGAGACATGCTTGTTTGTTGCAGTCTCGTCCAGTAACTGTCTGCTGAAGCAGAACAAATATTAATTAGCAGGGTCCTGTTTGTTGTCTCAGTCTATCTTATGGAGCTCATTTTTTGGCACTGTTTTTTTTCCTTAATAACCTTTTCATGGCTAGACTTGTAGCATGTCATTCAAGCCCTGTGGTTTTTAACAGAATTCTAGAACATGAAACTGAACCTCAGGTATATATCTCCCTGATGCGTTTTTTCCTTCCTTTCTCCCTGCCCCTACCCCTCCCCCCCGGAGTTTTACATTTCTTTCTTTCACTCAGCGTCACATCATTTGCCTTTTTAATGAGCTCGTCTGGGAATTTTAATTTAGTGTAGAGTATTCGTATGAAAGTAATGGCACGTACTCTGGTATCAAAGAATCATCTGCTTCTGCCATTTTTGATGGCTTCACCTCCTTCACCCAATAGCTTTTTTCCCGCTTCTGTGTATTAACTGTACGCTGGTCTCTTACCATGCACCCTTTTGCCAGTTACCACAGGGTGACTCTTACTCGGCAGTGTGCCCACATTTGGACAGACTCCTGCAGTGCTTCTCACTATCAAACTTTATTTTGCCGCTTGGTGGTTTAGGGTAACTCAGATGGTCTCTCTCCAGATGCTCTCTTCACCCAGGAGGCAAACACTTACATGGGCTATAATTTCTAACCCGAGCAGTCATGTCTAATTATTTCCATAGCAACAGACTGTGATGTTGATAACACAGGATTATGACTTCACATCATAGAGTAGGAAGAGGAAGTTTGCTGGGGTGAGGAGGTGGGTGGAAAGGTCTTCTCCAGTGCAAAGGCTTTGACAATGTAATAGCTGGGGGGAAAAGAAGTAAAGGGAGGGAATGAATTTGTTTATTATCTCTTCTGAAGTTCTCATTGTAAGTGTGCGATTAAAATCATACTTTGCATGCTGGCATTCATGGCTTACACCAGTTTACTCATGGTGAACGTGTCTGGAATGAAGAACATATTTACAGGTTGGGTTAAATAGGTGTTAGTCAAAGTAATGGGAGAAAATAAACAACACTTAGCAATTTTTGTCAAAGCAGGACGCAACCTAGATGGCTGCTTTTTGCTTTGGAGCTTTCTGTTGGGGCTGTGATACATTTTTTTGTTGTCGTGTTGAGCCCTTAGCGTTTTGATTTTGAGTTGTCTTTAAAACCCTTAGATCCAAAGTAACTTGAGACATCCCTTATTTTTGTGCAAATCAATTGATTCCTTGGGCATGCTGATTATCTGCTAAAGGGAGGGAAGGAGAACAGATTACCTTCTGGAATCAGCAATATGGATGACATGCGTTGGAAGTTTCTGTCCTCTGGTTAAAGTCACTGAATGCTAGTAGTAGGTTAATATTTGTATTTATATTTGTATTGCTTTTCCTGTCTCTTCCCTGGCACTATACCTAGTCAAAGTGTTGTCAGTCTCTTAGGTTGATTTTAGAAGAAGTTGAAGGAAATGAGTAGTCTGACTGATTCCCAAGTTATTATGCAAGATTGTTGAGTGCATCATGAATTACAAAGTTTTAGCTGCGCTTTGAGGGAAGAAGCAATTAGGCCGGCCAGCAGGAATCGGCCATTGAGGGGAATTTGCGGGAAAGTTATGCCGTGTCTCCCGCCTCTCTCCGGTACAGCTCTAATTGAGTCAAATAATTAATTAAATATCTAAAGCTCGATTAGCCTATTCTGCATAGCAATTTGAAAAGTTCTGTGTTTTCTTGAGTGACATTTGGCCTTTTGAAGAACAAAAAATTGGAAATGCTAATGTTTTTCAGCCAACTAAGGGAAGAAAATAAAAATGTCTCCATAGCAACAAAGCTTCTTTCTAGATGGTTCCCTAAGATATGCCTGAACCAGAAGCAGATGTCTGATTTGAGAATCTCGCCTGCTTCAATGTAAACAAATAACTTCTAGGCAGGTGTTGGAAATAATATGGAAATCCTATTAAGGGGCCCTCGGTTCCTGTCACTCAGGAAGCCCCTGCCACAAAAGGGTTGGTTGCCTGAATAAAGGAGGCAGAGTAAATTCTCGTTAGGCTTTAGCTTTTCCCAGGAAATGATTGTCTCTGCGTGCTCTTTCTCCTGCCAGCCTGAATGCAAGCCGTTTCTTCTATTGATCCCTTCTGCCACCCTCGCTTTCTCCCGCTCCTCTCCTGCTGGATTAGCGCTTGATGGTGGCGGCGGCTGCTGCTGCTTGGGGCGTTGTGACATTTGTGATTTTAACCCCCGTCCCTCCATCCCCAGCCCTGCCTCAGCCAGTGAGAGGACAGCCGGAGGAAACCGATGCTGGCCTGGAGCAAGGAGAGGAGGGGAAGTGGGCAATGGAGGAGGCAGAGCAGCCGAGTCCCAGCAGCATTGCTCCAGCTTGTCTCTGTGAATTTATAGATGATGTTGTAGCCCTTGGCACTGCAAGACCGACTATCTTCTGGACATGGGATTTTCCTTTTCCTTTTTCACAGGGACCGCAGATTTGGAGAGGCTGTGATAAAGGTTTCAGTGTGGCTGCCTTGCTGGTGTCACATGTTGGGATTTAAAATGAGAGTGTGTTTTTTCTCGTAACGTATCTAGGAAGTTGGTGGGCCTTTTTTTTTTTTTTTTTTTCCCTCTCCTTTCGAAGTTACTGAGAAAATATGTTGTGCCTGGCATCAGCAGTCTGTTAGTCTAATGTGACACTTGTGCTGCCTTTGCACTTGGCGGTATCAGTTTTGTCCCCAGACCCCGCTGTGCTGAGCCCTGCACTACCACAGTCTGGGGACCAGCTTACCTGCAGCCTGTGGGCAAAAACTTCCAACGCTGGGCAGGCAGGAGCAGACGCCGAGGATGAGTTTTCCAGGGTTTCAAGGCTGGAAGCGGAGATGGTGTGCGTGTCCCTCCCTCCCTGTCTCTGCTTTCCTTGGTGCGCCAGCCGTGCATAGTGATGCTCTTAATAACACTCAGAGGGTTAAATGTGGATAAACACAAAACAAGGCTTCTGAAAAGCCTGATGATTATCATACAGCGTTTCTTGGACTATAGCCCCCGAGACGCACTTCATAAAGCCAATAAAGCGCGCGCCGGTGGTCTCCCGTTGCCCTGGCAACGGACCACAGGGCACCCTGTATGTGAAATGCATGAACATCTGCGAATTAATCTTTTTTAGTTTGTTCTTTCCTTGGCACCGGTTGGCAGTGGCGGGGGCTGAGCTGGAGGGTCCCCCAGGGATGCGCCCAGTGCCTGGCAGAGGGGCTGAAGCCGGGTGCCTCCCGGCAGCGCTTCCCGCGGTGGAGGGACTCAGCCTGACGGCACTTGCGCTGGGATGCTGTTAGCTTGCTTGTGGCTACACGGGAGAACGAATAAAAAAATTTTCTCCTGAGTTGAGGCGTTATTGGGCTTGTCAGTCTGCTGTGAAAAAAACAATCTGAGGGGAAAACGTAACTAAGCGCTCGTGTCCACACCGCAGTTTACTGGACTTCACCACTCCTGTGCTTAACTCTCACCGGACTGCAGTGGAAACAGAAGTTGAGGGGTAGCTGCTCTCGCGCAAGCCGCAAAATGGAGACGTGTAACAAAAAATCAGCAGTGTGACAGCTGACCCGGCAAGGGGCCCGGCCGCGACTGCACTTGAGAGATGCAGAACCCCGTGGGACGATGGTTTCCCCTGCCTGCCGGAGCAATGACAGAGGGCCCCGGCACGGGGCTGGTTAGTGTCCCACCAGCACCTGTGCAGGTGTGCGGGTTTTCTTTGCCCCTCACCTCCCACCACCCTTGTCCCCACCATGTCGCACTGTGGTGCGGATTTCGTGTCCGGCTCCGGGCGCTGTGCCGGCTGCTGGCTGCGGGAGCCGGGCTTGCCCCGTCGCTTTCCACCGAGTCCCTGGGAGGACTGTAGGGGGAACACTGTGTATGTCGTATCATCAGCAAACGCTGGATGCAATCAGTGTTTTAATGAAGTATTGGAAGTGAAATGCCGCTTTAATCTGCTAATTGCATTAAGAGGACGGCAGATTGCTCTGTATCGCTTCCTTTTGAGCTGCAAGCTTATCAAAGAGTACGGAGGTGCTTTTGAGTGAGGTATCGAAGCCAGTCGGATGCTACTTGTTTGCATACGAATATTAGCAGGCACAGCTGTATCTCTGTTTTTCTGCCTCTTGAGAGGCAGTGAATGCAGCTGTGGGAGTTTCCTTAATGTGTACTTATGAGTAAGTGGCGGGGGGGGGGTGTGGAGAAGGGAAAAAATTTCGACACAGTTTGTTCCTTTTTTCGTTCATGGGGTGAGTGGTCTGTCACAGCTTCTCCATGCAGCAAAGCTGACATATTTTGAGCCACTGTATTTTTTGAAAGAGGGCATACAGTATTTTCTTTGCTGTATTAATCTTGCCAGGTCAAAGTAAATAATAATGCTGATTTTGCTGATGGTGTCCTGTTTTGTCAAACTGGTGCGTGCTGCAGAGGTGCAGTGTGGGTGTATGGAAGAAGGGCCGGGAGCCGTGTCTCCTGATCGCAGCTACCCCCAGAAGAAAGGTTGTCTGCAGGGGTGTGTGGTATGAATTTGGCACAGACCACACACAACAGAAAACGTGGCAGGTACAGCAACGTATTTCTGAGTCCTTTGCTCATTTTATTTTAATAACAAAGTGCCCAAGACTATATAGAAATCCTTGCTTGCACTGAGTTCAAAAGCCAGTGCTGACCTAGATAACATGAAGCTTTGTCTTGTGATGTTACAACACCAGACAGTAGGAAATCATTGTATTTGGCTTGCAGTAATTATAGCTGTGTGCTCATATTTCTTGTCTCTGCCTAACATGTTTGTTGAAACCATACCTGTTGATGCTGTATTTCTGTCCCACCTCTCTATTTCTTTTAAAAATACCAAAGTGCAATTTATTTTAGCCCTCGAGGAAGTGAATATTTTGCTTTTCCTCCACTGCTTTAAGAGTTTCTTTCAATGACCGCAAATAGTATTTTGTAATGAGCTTTGCTGTCCCATACTGCAAAATATGAGAGGAATTCAATGTCTGAATAATTTTAAAATAACCCCTTTAAAATCAAGTACAGTAAAGCTTGTGGAGTGAGAGAAACCCTTTTTCTGCTATTCCCTCGTATCTTTCCAAAAGCCCTGTCAGGATGTATCGTTGGCATTAGAGTAGCAAAGGCACCTTGCTTCCAGCATAAAGGCAGTCCAGAGTCAGTTTGGTGCCTTTATTAAAAGCACTGTATGCCCACCACCTAGGTAGCCTAAAAGCTTTATATCATACCACAGGTATTTGAAAGCAGTTAAGTATTTAGCAGACCTTCTGTAGGACTTTTGTGTGCTTCATGAAGGTTTTCTGGTAACTGTGTTGCCGCCAGCCATGGTGAAGGCTGGAGGTGCCATTTTTGGACTCTTCTTCCTGCTCCAGGGGATGAGGAAGAGGAGACATTTTTGTGTGGTGTTGTATCTCTTTCCTGTTCCTTTTAGAGTATCTAGTATCACACTGCACATGTTTTTCCCAGTTAATCTGTGCAAGTTGCAACCCTTTTGATATCAAATGTTTTCTGTCCTATATAGTACCTCTCAGTTGTGCCTTTGGTCTCCGCAGACCTTAACCCATTTTGCAAATACTGCTAATGACTGTAACAGTCCTGCTAATACTGATAAACAAACTTAGTGTCGCAAATAGCTATAACTTGATTTATAATAGTAAATTTAACAGAAGTTTCCCGCCAAGGGGAGTAGGGCTGAAATGGGTGCTAACAGCTGTGGTGATCACAAACCAACAGAGCTGCGGCTACCTGGTAGACAAGTGTTTCATAATTGTTTTGGACGGAAAGAGGTAGAAAACTCTGATTGAAGAAGGCTCTTTATGTTGACAACACACAGCTCCAGAGATTGCTACAGTGCAATCACTGTAAACCCGCTTGTTTTACAAACAAAATATGTTACAGATTCTAATTATAAAAACAAAAATATGTGCTTTAATTTGACATACAGACAGAATTTCTCTTACTGTTTTGCTATGTCTTAAAACTGCTAGGGATTCTCTCTGGAATATTAGTTATTCAGCACACACAACAGCTACTGTAGATGTCAAAAATAAAATATTTATAAGTGTATTTGATACTGTGTTCTGGCTCACAATACGTATCCATCCAACACTGCACTGTGATGTGTATGTAAACGGGTCTTAGGAAAAAACGTTTGTTCATATCCAGGGTTGTTCTTGCCAATAATGAGATTAAATCAAAACAAATACCACTTGTTATCTAATTTGCCCGCTTTCTTAAAGTTTACTTAAAGTTTAAAAAGAATATGTTAATGTAATGATACGGTTGTGACAAAAGCCAACAAAAACGGGGAAGCAAACATCTGGAGGTGGCTGTTTCCCACACTAAAGAGGCAATTGAAGTAAAAGACGTGATGCTTAGCACTTGGTTCTAGGCAGTGTGACTAGTTTGCTCTTTGAAAGTGTAAACATGAACCCCCGTGAAACCTCTGGAGAAAAGCACGTGAACATTCTCCTTGTGGCTGCAGAGAAAGAAACGCTAAGGTGGGTGATTAAGAAGAGATCAAATGAGCATGGGGGGGAGCGAGCGATGTGGGAATAAATGCATGTTTTCTCTCTGCATCCACCTGCCTAACTACTGTGCTTATTTTTATCCACATTTTACATATTCTCTAGATACAACTCTTTTACAACTCGCGTGAAAAAAAAAGGAAGAAAAATCGTAGGCAGCAGCCTTGATTATGCTGTATAAAGATCAGGCAGCTAGTAGACCGATGCGTGCTTAGCGCTTGTATGTTAAAAGCTGTTTGCTCTCTGTACAGTGACACCAGAAGCAAGGTGTAGGAGGGCGTTAATCCTCTGAGCATTAACGTTTTCCAAGATCGTAAGTTACCATTGTCCTTTGTTATGTCAGAATTTGCCTCATGTTTCCTTTTTTCCTGTCGGACATCTGGTGGTTCCTCAGAAATATTTGAAGAGCCATCGTTTAGTAGTTTACGGGGGAGGGGAAAGCCTTGAATAATTCACACAACAAATGATTAGGCAAGCACTTGTCTATCTAACTGAATTATTCTGCATGTTTGCTGAAGCAGTTAAGCAGGAGAACAGCATTTCCTTCTCCGGAGGGTTTACGGTGGTAGTATTGACCCACCTAGTTATTGGGTTTCAGCCTTTTGTTGACACTGTTGTAAATGAAAGCTGCCTGGACAGGCACTGAGCAGCTGGGCTGGATAATTGTGAAGGATTCATGCTTGTTGCTGTTACCCCCAGTGTTTGTAGTGGGTTGTTTGCTTTGACTTTTGTTGAACTGTTGACAAAAGCATTAGATACAAATGGGAACAAATAAAGTGGTGAGATGCCAGGAGGGCTTGGCAGTAATGGTGGTTTTCATTCCGACTTAAATGGGGAATGTTGACACTTATCTGGATGGGAAATGGATGGTGTGTTCAGCATTTGTGTGCTTCCCCCTCCCCTTTTCCCTCCTTTCCTTACTGCTAAATATGTTTTGGCAAACACAGGTGAATAAAAACAGGCTGGAGGCAATTTCACCATTGCCTTAACTCTTTGGCACCACATTTTTGAAGCTCCTTCTGACTGTGGATGTCTTGCTGGGCAAATCCAGTTCCTGGCATGAAAGGATTAAGTATAAAAAGGGAAGGGGAGGAAAAAGAAAAAAAAAAAGAAAGAAAGAAAAGGAGGGGGAGGTAGAAGGGGTAGACTTGAGAAAGAGAGGATTAAATAGAACAGTATACACTAAGTAGTATAGCCAGCAAAATTGAAGTCATTTACTGGAACGCTTTTAATTTGGTTTAAACAAAATACTCTTTTGTATATTCAAATGGGGAGTAGCTCAGCTGTTGTGAAGCCAGAAAATTAATGGTATTTTTAGTGAAATAGCAAAAGCATGTCAACAACATAGCTGTGGATGATAATGTTGGCATTTTATTCATGAGGAATTATCAGTGCAGGTTACTGGACAACATAGTGTGACTGGAATGATTGAGCACAGGGGGGAAGCAGCTGTCCTTCTGTAAGATGATTTCATTTTGCATTTAGTCTTTCAGGAAGAAAAGAAGGAGAGAGAAAGAAAGCATTTAAAAATACGTGTCTAAGATGCCTATCCTTGTGGTTTCTGGCTCCCAGAGACTAACCTTTTTACCTCTGTCCGACTCAACGGTTTTGTCACTGCTTCTTTTTTGCCAGCTGTCGTTTCTTTTCAAGTCTGTCTTGAGGGATGGCAGAGAATAGAGGCAGAAGAATAGCGTCATGTTAGGATCTTTTTGCTGAAAAAGCCGTTTTGGCCCTAGAGGAGCTGCAAGTTTGTTCTAGCCATCTATGGCTCTTGAGTTTTGTGCCTGAGCATTGTTTGCTTGGGACCCTTAATGCATTTAATGTGTTGTGAAATATGGTTACCTTGGCAGGTCATGGAGGAAGTTAGTGTATGATCTGGAAGGTCTTACCACTTGGCAGGAGAGATGCTTCATATTTGTTATTCTGGCTATAGTTTTCTTGTAGCAATCAACCTCAGAGTGTTGTGCAGTTCAACTGGAAAGTGGCAAATAGAGTTCACAGGGGTTGAAGACACCACTGCAATGAAAGGAGGAGACATTGTTTTATATTGCTGTCTGAAGGCATACAAGGGTATTCCTTGCCTCTGCTGTAGCGTGCACGTCTGGAGTATCTGAGGTGCCCACAGGGTTTCGAAGCACCAAAGTTGTCTTATGCAGGTATTTTTTGTTACCTGCCATCATGCAGCTTCAAGTTGTCCTAAAACCAAACGGCATAGTAGCAAGGTAATCGTGGTATTTATGGACCCACTTTGAGCAATCATCCATGAGTGTTTTCTTTATTCCCCTTTGTTATGGTTGCCATATTGTTCCTAGTCTTTTCACAATAAGAAAAGAAGGGAAGCACAAAAAGAGATAAGGAAGAAATTGCCTTTTACTGCTGCCATTGCTAAAGTTTCTTGTAGCATGCAGTGTGTTTGTTGTGCCAAACCACAGCCCTGTGGATGTCGGCAAGAAGCGTTTTGCCCAGATGTTAAATACTCTGGGATCAGGGCCTGAATTTGTTATTAATCCTACAAATATTAAAAGAAAGTGAAGAAATATCAAGCTATTTCCAGCAAACATTTACTGGTAGTGGTGTTACTGTAAATATCAGCTTGTGCATGATGAATCCCCAATTCTTTTTGTCTCCCTCTTTGGGGAATACCCTGAACAAGTCTACAGGGGGCTAAAGAAATTCTCACAGCAAATTTCAACCTTGACTAAAGGAAAAATGAGAAATCTGAAAAGTAGGGACTTAAAACCCAATCAAAACAAATATATTCCATAATCATGTGTCGTGGTTTAACCCCAGCCAGCAACTAAACACCACGCAGCCGCTCACTCACTCCCCCCCCCCCCCCCCAGTGGGATGGGGGAGAAAATCGGGAAAAGAAGCAAAACCCGAGCGTTGAGATAAGAACGGTTTAATAGAACAGAAAAGAAGAAACTAATAATGATAATGATAACACTAATAAAATGACAACAGGAATAATGAAAGGATTGGAATGTACAAATGATGCGCAGTGCAATTGCTCACCACCCGCCGACCGACACCCAGCCAGTCCCCGAGTGGCGATTCCCCTGCCCCCCCTTCCCCGTTCCTATACTGGATGGGACATCACATGGTATGGAATACACCGTTGGCCAGTTTGGGTCAGGTGCCCTGGCTGTGTCCTGTGCCAACTTCTTGTGCCCCTCCAGCTTTCTCGCTGGCTGGGCATGAGAAGCTGAAAAATCCTTGACTTTAGTCTAAACACTACTTAGCAACAACTGAAAACATCAGTGTTATCAACATTCTTTGCGTACTGAACTCAAAACATAGCACTGTACGAGCTACTAGGAAGACAGTTAAGTCTATCCCAGCTGAAACCAGGACATCATGTCTGCACAGCATTTAGGAAATCCAGTTTTGGATCATCTAAATTGTGCAAGAATTCAGAAAAAATAACTCGTGAATGTTCTGCAGCATTGCCTGCATGCTTTTTAATCAAGCTTGGATAGTTTTCTGATTTCATGTGAAATGCACTTTTCCCTGTACTTGATCATACAGAGTTAGCTCTTCAGGCTAATCTGCTTTGCCTGTAAGCCCTGTCAGAAAGGCCCCAAGCTGTGCTTTACCAGGAGAAGGCACAAGTTTCAGGAAGCTGAGACCTGGAAGCAGGAATGTGCTTCTGAAAAGAATTTGCATTGGAGTAACAATAGTTTTGAATGATTACAGGAGCAAGAAGGAGAGAGACAAGTGGTGTACTGTATAGGCTGAGATTGGATTGGGCTCACCTGAATCACAAAGTGATTATGCATCATGGTGCAAGATTTTTTTGCATAGTCTGGTGACAGATAGTAAGAAAATGGAGTGCTAAACTGGCCAGGTAGGAATAAGAGCGGAGATGGGAAAGAGCATTCAATAATGTAGCATGGGAAACTGTAAAATAATGAGACAAATGTAGAAGTATGACAGAGAGATGATGCCCTAAATCAGTGGTGCACAACCTTCAGCACAGAAGGTCTTTACTGGCAACTTGCCATGAGCCAGTGGACTGCACCTATTTTGCATATAATTTACATTGGATTTTAATCAGCTAAGCACACACCCTGTTTGTTTTTCTTATTTATGGAGTGCTGTAAGTACAAACACTGTATAGCACAATGCAATAAAAGATTGTGTACTCGGTGGGTTATAGTAAAAGGAATGACAATGGGAAGACTGGCTCTGCATTTTTGAAATCAGGAAGGTTTATCTGACATCTGGCTGTCTCTGACAAGGCCTTATACATTCTGAAGCACAGGTTTGAGTTTATTAGGCAGCTGCAAATTTGGATTTGTTCACATTTCAAATACAGAAGGTTAATTTGAGAAGAATAATTTCAAAGACAAACTTGCAGATAGCACATTTCCTGGTTAATGCTGTTACCCATGGGTAATTTAAAAAACAACAACAACAACAACCACCAGCAGTATTTTCTTCCTGAAATTTTGTTCAGAGTATTAAGTTAGTTATGTCTCAGATGTAGTGGCTTTAGGTTCTGGTGAATTTAGCCGATGACAGTTTTATACGCAATGCAGAAGTGTTTCCTCTTTTACATTTCCTATGTCTGTGTGATACAGATTTATGCAAACTAAGAATGGGCTAAAGTTATTATTTGTAGACATGCTAATTTCTGGAGTTTAGTATAGGCATTCTGTTACAGTAGTTGGACTGCTCTAGTCATCTAGTTGTGTTTTTGCTGATACAAGGAAGACTGATTATTTCCCCCCCTCCCCTCCCTTATTTTTCCATTTCAGTCTAGCATATTTAATGGATACATCCCTCTGATACTGGAGTACCTCCAAATCTTCAATACATTAATCCTCACAACAACCCTGTAAGGGAAGGAAATGCACTCTAGGCTTCTGAATTTCTGCCTATTTTATAGATAATGAACTGAGGCATGAAGAAGCTTAATTGACTTCACACAATCAGACGGAAAAGCAGACTACTGAACCTAGATTTCCCAAATATAAACACCGTTTTCCATCCTTCCCAGTTTTAGCTTTTTGCTCAGGCATCAGTGTTACCTTGTGATCCATTCTTACCTAATTCTTCCTTTTAAAACCTCTCAGTGGATTTGTGTCCCATGCATGGCAGGTGCATGCATGCTGCTCTCGGGTGGTAGCTCTTGTGGCCTAGTTTGCCAGCTCAATCCGTTTGGGCTAAACTGGTTGACTACCTAATCTCTGTATGTGTTTTTCAGAAAGGAAGCTTTGGTTGAATTTTCGCCTTCCTTTGGGGTTCGATTACATTGCTCTTGCGTGTGGTATGGACCTTTCATACCGCACGGGGTGGTAGGTGCAGCGGAATCGGCGGAAGACCGCTGCACTGTTGGGACACTCATGGCAAGGGGAGCATGTGTGCAGCGTCCCCCTTGGGCTAACCAGCCATCACGCAGCATATATACACCATGCCGCGAAGCACACTGCCGAAACCCCGGGGCTAATGCTAACCCGTCTTGGTAGCACACCACCGGTGCACCAGCAGCGTGACTCCCGACAGCCCAGCACCGTGCCCGAGCTGTTCCCCATCGTGTTACCTCTGGCCCCAGGGCCAGGCTAGCAGGGCTCTGCCACTTTCCATACGTGAAGCAAGATGGGTCAGCTGTGGATCAGGATTGTCAGCACAGTGGTTCACTGCCAGCTAGCAAGGTGCCCAGCATGGGCTGCTGCACGGCTGGAGGACTCTCCCAGGTTTCGTCCGGTGCTGCTGCGGAGGGAGCAGCCCCAGAGGTGGATGTGGGAATGTGATTTTTGTCAGTATTGAAAGCTCCCTGTGGGGAGAGCATGTGGGCAGGGAAGAAGGATTTCCATCTGCAGGCTGGAGCTCCAGATACAATTGTGCCTGCTGTGAAAGAGCTTGTTACACTTTCTCACTGTAAGGGCTCCATCTGGTGCTGTAGGTGTCTTTAAATGGAAATTTACGTTTACTGTCAGAACTAAAGTCTACACACAATGAGCAGTCTTATGGTCTTAGCAGTCACAACAAATGCTGAAAGCCTTTCCTTCACCTCCCACCCTGTAATATAAGGGGCCGAGAAGGACAGTGAAATGGAGGGGGACAAACTGGGCAGGTTCAGAACCTGTCCCCATCATAGTAGGAAGCGGTAATGAAGACCCACTTTAAAATTCAAGATTTTCTCTGTCTTAGGGCAGGATTTAGCTAGTTACTGAAAGTAAGCAAGGTGGTGTTGCAAGGAAACCAAGTCTGCTGTTGCTCAAGCAGCTGAGATGTTGGTTGATAAACAGTGCTGTGACTTCCAACTCAACCCCTTAAATTCTAGCTAGAGACTTGCTGGCAGTACTTTGTGTATTCGATGTAAAGTCACTCATCAGGACAAGCGTGCCCTATGTTGATGTCAAATTTGAAGGTGGTGTGTGCAGAGATCATCATAGTAGTCAAGCCCTGCATTAGGAAACACTTTGCTAGCTATTCTGACTTCTACCTTGAAAAGTCACGGTCTTGGCACCTACTAAGGAGTAGAAATGCACTGACAAACTGCTGCAGTCTGGGATTTAATAACCCTTCCCAACTGAGAAACCCATTTTACAAGTTATCCCATGCATCCTTCCCAGCAACTTTTTTTGCCTTCTCACTGTCTAGCTGCTTCAGTCTCATCTGGATCAGTCTTTACAACTAAAATAATTCCTGACTGTGCATAAAACCAAGCTGCTTGGTTAGGTGTCCATTAAAATATAGATGTTGGTTTTTAATGTACTCCAAAGCAAGTCCAAAAATGCTTGTCTTTGCTGTTGCACTACCTGAGTGAAGGGTGGCTAGAGGAAATTTTCCATATCGAGGAAGCTTGGGGAGGCTTTCCCTTAACCCTGTATGTAACTCCTGGTTTTATAGGGCTGCTTGGGCCTTTGATCTCCACACTCTTAATTGGCTCACAGGGAGGTTATTTACAGTCAACAAGAAAAGTAACTTGAACTTGTCATTTTAATAAACTTGTTACTTGCCAGATTCTCTAGAGGCATCCCAAATGGAAATAAACATCTTTCATTTTGTTTTATAAATAAATTCTAAAAATGGTTTCCTAGACAACCTTGATGAAATGTCAACTTCTTCTCAGATCTAAACCCACACCATAGGTATTGTTTTCTCCATCCCTGCTGGGTAATTTGTACACTGCAATAGTTTGTTTGGAAACATGCCTGTTGTTCTTTAAGATGTACTTAATGCTAGATTAGAGAACATAAGACTTTTTTTTTTTTCCCGTTTGTTTCCTGTTTCCACCAGCACATTTCTAAACCATTTAAAATAAAGAGCTTGAGCATGTGTAGTATTTAAAAACCTTTCACATGATGTTTTTAAAACAGATCAATTTCAGCATTAAAGTGTTAGGAATTCAGCCAAGGAAAATTCAGCTCAGGATTGTATAGTTATAATGATAATGTATTATACCCGTCTTCCTTGAAAATGATTGTAACAGTAGAGTTGAACCTAGTGAATTACATAATTTAGGAGCGTTTGCCAGAATGCTGTTTTAGGGGGATTACTGTAGTCTTCCCTTAACAAAAGCAAAGGGAAAGATGGATCGTATTATGAAGTACTTAAGTGAGAGAACAGTCTTCACAAATTATCTAAGATAACTCATTTGAATAGAACAGAAGGTCATGTGTGTGCATGCCAGTTATCACACTTAACTACTTGGCAGAGTGTAGCGGGAGTACAAGAGGGAGATTTTTGCTTTTCCTCTTCTCTAGCCTGAATTAAAAATGTATTGGCTGCTCATTGCTGACATAAAAACATTTCCAGCTAGCCCAAAGTTAGTATTTGATTGTGCTTTTAATGTTTAAAAAATTAACAGTGTGACCTGTCTAATGTAAATAATGAAAGGTCCAGAAAAGTAAAAGCTACTGCTGCTTCTCATGGCAAAGCTCTAAGATGTTCAGGAATTGTAATGCATCTAAAAATCTGGCAGAAAGGACTGTGTGTTTTATTTTTTCAGTCTTCAAAGTAGGTGTTGTACATATAATGTGCTATTATATATTGATGTAACTGCTTTAAGGCTGAGTGCAGGATCTGTGTTTCCACCACTCCTCTATCCGTTCCACTTACCAGAGTCCTTGATTTGAAGAAAGAGACTGGGGACAATTATTTTTTCAGCAGACTGAGGTCCAGATTCAGAGTGGCGCGCAGTAGGCATCTAAAGTTCAGCACATATGTACGTTCCTCTGATTTCTTTATCTGCCTTGTGGCTTTCCTGAGATCAAAGTGTGTGCCTCAAATCTGGCATCTGCTTGAGTGCTTTCCTGAATAGGAAATGGGATAATTTCCTGAAAAAGGGTCTTGGGAGCACAAGTAAGTGAGTGTAGATGAAGTGAGGCAGATATAATGGGCTTGGATGTTATTTGGGCAGGGAGGCGAACAGTAGTGCTCAAAGGTTTCTTTCTGGAAGGTATTTTTATAGATGGTTGAGAGAATGGTTTGCTTCAGAATCAGCATGAACTGGAATTTGCAAATATTTAATAGCACCCAGCCATGTTTTATCCACCTGCCCAATTAAGAGACTAGTTGGATAATGAATTCTGTTTTCACTGGGCGCTTAGCAGTAGCTCTGGCTTCCTAAATCATGTAGGGTGCTAGAAAAGCATAAAATATATCGAGTCTTAAGAAGCCACACAAGATCTGACAGGGAAAGAGATGAGCGAATTGCCAGTCTCTTAGTTAATACCTGAGAAAAACACGTGAACATGTTTCTGCTGATGGAAGGCATTGGGATGTGGAGTGAATGTTTGTATTGAATTTTAGGGTGCTGTTTGTAATCGTGGTAGCCTCTTGAAGGCTACCTCTTTTCCCATCATTTTACTACTGATCAAGTCAGGAACAAATAGGATTAAAAATGGGAGGAAGGGAGGGAACAAGTCAGAAAGTGTGGAAAGAGATAATCAGATCTATCCGTGAAGTATTCAGTTAAAACAATAATTTGCTTTGTTTTCTTATCATCTGCTAGGTCATCTCTGCAGCAAAACAACTATAAAATTCTTTAGAGACAAACAGGCAGAAGGAAAGAAAATGAAAGTGTTTTTCCCTGAAGGGTTGATACATATGGATAGATTGGAAAGGAACAGAAATGTGAAAATTCAAAACTGATGCCTTTGCTGTGAATATAGCCTACGTTAGATGTGACCAAAACTAAAATGTGGGGCACTGGGGCACAGTACCTGATTGAAAGCAGCTAAACGGAGTGCCTCGTGGGACTGTCTTCAGACGTGATCTCTGTGGTTTTAAAGCAATAAAAAAAAGGCTAAGTAGTGCTAGGCTATATCCTTCTGGTCATAATGAAGAATTAGATAGGGAATGTAAATCCCAGGAGAAAGTTGTTAGGACCTGTCACATGAAAACTGAATCCACTTAGCTATCCCCAGAGAAGGCAACGCTTAAAGCCTGATCATTACCACTTTAACATAGAAAATCTGGGGGGCGTTAAGTGTGTGTATTTTTTACCTCCTAACCTCTGTTGCTGGTACTGACGAGATTTTTATAACCCCTGTGGCTTGAGCCTCTGCAGGAAAGCGTGTGCGTTCAGCTTGGCTCAGTGCCGTACAGTCCATTTTAATCACTGTGCAAAGTGAAAGGATAACAGTTTTACTGTGGTGCTTGGTCTGAAAAGAGGGCTCTAAGCAAAAGACGGTTATTCTTCAGAGGGATTTCGTGATTCTTGCAGATATTTTTTAACTAAGCGTAAAGCATACTGACACAAGCCTTTAATGGCTATCATAAAACATTCCCTCTTTAGTGTTTTTCTTACTATTCTAAAAACTAACTGAATCACCTTGTGTGTTCTGTTTAAATTCAGTCACTATGAAAATGTAATCAGTGTTAATATTCTGGAGGTATGTTGGATGTTGGGAATTTTCTGTGCACATCCGTCATCAGCTTTTGAAGAACGCTCACAGAGCACTGCTGTTTTTCCTTGCGTCATGGCATGCGGCTGAATCAAAGCCTGTAATGCAGGCTGGTGATTATCCTGCTCTCTCCCTTTCATAGTGGTGAGCCCACAATTAAATTGCTGCATTGAATGCTCGGGCTGGTTGAGCTTTTTCTTATCCTGTGATTGCCTGCTCTCCCTTGCTCTTTCTCCCTAGTTAACTCCCAATACGCTCTTCTCTCTTTCTGTTTCTGTTTTGCTAGAGCTGCTCAAACTGTTCCAGGTGTCTGCTGAAGGAGATAGCATGAAAGATCAGTAATTTGAACCCCAAATAAATGTTCGAGGAGAGGAGAGCTGTAGTTCCATGTTTCCTTGGCACTGCGGTTCCTCGGATTTCAGAAGATGATTATATTTACCTTCAGTTCTTCTGAATCTCTGTAACTCAGTGGCCTTTGACCCCTTCATTTCAATGTGTCTGATTTTGGTTAAAGTAACATTCAGGGGTTTGTGTGCTGTGAAGACCAACATGCAGTTTGTCCCGGATTTTGCCATTTATTTTCTAAAATGCCAGCAGCATGGTTTTCTGTGTCTGGTAGCATTTCCAAGCTTGCGCCTGCCTTTGTTACCCGGGAGCGCTTTTCTTTCCTGGGATCATTAGGGACAGAATTCCTTTGCAGCCTGCATATGCCCTGGGGCTCACCCGATGTATTGCCTACACCAGTTGCAATATGTGCCTTAACACCTTGCAAATCTTTTCACTCGGTCCAAATTACCTGCTCTGCTCTGTGCTGAAGCATGTGGTCTTAGTTTGGGGTCTGTTCAAAGGGGAGGAGGTTGAAGTGCAGGGTGGTGAATGGAGAGTGGATCAGGTGAATTGCTCTGTGGATTAAAGGGGAGGATGTTTGACAATGCCTGGGTTGTGTTACCATCAATTAAATTCAATATTTACGTGTTGGCAGATGTGGACGAGAGTAGACTTGATGGTAAATGTAATCTGTGAACTTTGAAGCTTCTGTAAACCTATCAGAAGTGTTTAACTCCTTTTCCTGCCCATCTGTTTCTTTTTCTTTTGTTCCCTGCTGAAACCAGGTCCTTTGTTCAAACTGTCTTGCTTACCAAAGGGTGCTTGTTATTCTTGCCACACACCTTGATTTCACTACCTTCATGTGCCTGTGCTAAGATATACTTTAACCTAAACCTGTCTTTCCTTTTTGTCTCACAGCTATGTTCCTCTACTGCTTCGCTGCTTGTACTTAAGCTGCATCAGTTCTTCTCTCCATCCTTTGACTCTCACAGTGTCAGTAGTGATTAGGCCTTATGTGTGTTGTATTCTTCAGCCAGTGATTACTGGAGAAGCTGTATTTTAAAGGATTTATTGCAAAAATCCGTCTGTGAAAGGCTAGCCGCCAACCCTCACCATTGCTTTAAACACCTACTTTTCTTGCCACCACCGTGCACCTGTACACCAGGAGGGGCCGGAGGAACAACAGCACATGCTGATAGGATTATACGTCAAAATTGCTACGTATCTCCAACTTCTGCTGTGTGGCCTGCTTAGCTTTTCCAGCAAATTGATAAGTGTATGTTGAAATACGACTGGAATTCACGTGTACAGCCGTAGTGGTTTATTGTTCATTTTATCACCCATTTCATAACATCTAGACTTTGATGCTTCTAATTAGCTTAGATTAAATATCGCAGTGGCACCACCAGGTCAAGCAGATCACCAGTGTAAACAGTTACACGGGTATTTTTAACGGGTATTTTTAAAGAAATTACACACACATATATGTAATGTATGTACATATCTATACTTCTGTGCACGTAAAACTTTTGAGAACACTTGTGTTTCGAAGACTTAACTGCTGAGCCTACACATTCTCTTTATGCTGGACTTCTTCATGGCTGTCGTGTTGCTCTTGCAGCAGCACTGCACATCTAGACTTTGATGTTTTTTATGACATACTTATCCACTAATTAACTTCATTAATTTTGCAATTAGTGAAGTTAATTAGTGGGTAAAAATGCTATATAAAACTTCAAAGTTTGCATTTTAATCATAGTTTGTATTAAAAATAATTATCACACACTTGATTACTAAACTCAATCCAGTTAGCTCAGACAGGGTCATGTGATATTAAAACCAGCTTTGTTCTGTATCTTTCCTAGCTAGTTAGTAGAATTTTTCACTAACAATTACTGAGACTTTGTCTGGTGTCTGAAAATGCAGCTATGGGAAAAAGGCAGCGACTGAGCCAAAAAAAAAAAAAATTTTTTTCTTCATGGTATGGCTGAGTGGAAGTTGGGTTTCAGTTTGGGTAAGTAGAGAAGCAAGTTAGAAAAGGGGGAGGTGAAAATATTTTAAAAGTTCACCATGACTGGTGATATATGTGGGAACAATACTTGGCTACCAGTCTCCCCTCTTCTGGTGAGCTGTTTTGGAAGAGATGTGCTCCAGGCTGTACTGCCTGACTGTGTCAGCCTGTTCATGATCAACTGCATAGACCTAAAGGGAAAGACATGGTAGGGAAAATCCGCTTGCTTAAGTAAGGACAACAAAGGGGGGATGTTGGAAAATTAAAGCAAAGAGCACAATATCTGTGACACTGGAGTGGATACTGGGATGTAGTAATAGCAATAGTAGTAATGTAGTAGTAATAGTAATAATAATGATAACAACAAAAAGGCGTGGTAGCAGCGTAGGTGTGGGTGACCTCAGGAGCACAACCACTATGCAAACACTCCATATGATGTCTATAGAGCAGCCCACAGCGTTTCACACCATTTCCCTCAGGTTAATAAAAGTAATGTACCTGTGCCTGTGAGTGTATGTAAATAAATGCATTTTTTTTAGACAGGTAGGTGTTGCCTTATGGTTAGAGCCATGCAGAAGGTTTGCTGTTTCAGAGCTCTTGGCTACAGTTTTTCTCCCTAGGTGCGTGGTCTTGGTGGGCTGTGCTGAACTGCCCCTTCCTTTTGCCCCGGGTGTTTCTTACGCCCTATCCTGTCAAGCTCGCTGGTGGGACTTCTTCCACCTCGTACCACTCATTACTCACCAGAGCAGTTTCTGTTTCATCCCTTGCATGTCAGAAGTCGCAGCACTCATTTCCTTTTTTTATTGCATTTCTGATTTAAGCATACAATTTTATCTTAGAGAGCCCAGTGCTCCAAGCCCAAGCCTGGCAGTGCCTGAGTCCAAGCTCTGGCACTGGTACATCCATCTACAACATTGGCACCAGCCAACCAAGCAGCATTACTGCCTGGTCGTTTCCCTGCGATGCATATTGTATGCATTTTTATAGTTTCTTTTATACTTTCAACAGACTTTATAACAGCAATAATGTCATTCAGATAATTACACCATAATTGACCTTAGCGTTGAGCATCCTTGGCTTTTACTGCAGTTTGCTTAATACTTCAGGATGGTCAATTATCTCGTAATTCCCACTTTGTTGGGAATTATTGTTTTAATTATTACACTCCAAATACATCATTTTGGCACAGTAGTAAGGGTACGCTGGGGAATGATCATATTCGTGAATGCTTTAAAGAGTTACCAGCTTTATCATGTGGGAGGGCTTTTCATCCTGTCATCTCTAGTCATTACTTTTAACACTGATTTCATTTAATTATCACTTAGTCTGCTCAGGCCAGGTCTTCATCTGCAGGAGCTAGCATATGGGGAGTTGGGGCTTGCAGGATTTGAGAGCAGTTGGATCGCTATGCAATCTGACCATATTGATTTCTTTTCTGCCATGTTGCGGTGTAAGTCATCTATGTTAATGCAGGTAACTTCCAGTGGAAGCTGGTAGTAAACTGGTGATTTTTTTTTTTTTTTCCTAGCATCTTGAAGTATTAATTATCCCAAATCGACAGCGAGCACGCTGATGTTTGCCCTGTTACTGGTGAGAATTTTACAGCTGCGTAAGAGGCTTGTATGGCCCTCTTTATGTTCATTTAATTTGCGCCTGTGTGCCACTGGTACTCCACCAGGAGCAGCGCCCTGCCAATGTTGGAGAGAAAACAGTGGTCCTTGTGGCAGGAGATCTTTTCAGTTAGCGCTGTGCTCAGCACTGCCCAAAACAGAGACTGAAGCATAGCATGCCATGCTTTACAGCCTAGTGCAAAAGATACTGTGGGTCCAGCACTGGCGACACACCGTTCCACTTAAATTACGTGAACAAGGCAACGTGCTCAGCCTTTCTGTAAATGTGTATGTTCAGTTGCATTTTGTCAGCATTCTGTGGTGTATTTAACATGAATAAAAGTGTTCTACCTAAGCAGAATAAGGAAAAAGGTACGTTTTGCTAAAACAGAAACTAAATATAACCTACTTTCACCAAAGAGTATTTTTTCCTATGTCTGATCTAATTATTATATGTGAGCAAAATCAGTGTTGGTTAGTAGGAAAACGCTACTCTCCAGTAGATTAACACATTTTATTGAAGAAAACAGCACTGTGAAAAGACTTTATTTCTCTGTAAATTTTAATAGTTACTAAAATGAGGACTCCAGCCCATTAAGTTACAGCCTGCCAAGTCATAATGCTGAATCACTTAATTTCTCTAAGTACCTATCCTATTCCAGCTTCTTAAAGGCAGCTGTTCAGAGATCATCAATGTTTTAATCAAGGAACAGGGCAGAGTCTGACAGCTAAACAGTGTGCTTTGATGGAGGTTTTCTTGTACAGTCTGCAAATACAAGGACCTCTGTTGGAGTATGCAGACTTGCACACTCAGGAGCCAAGGTGTGGGTGGGTACAGGATTATATGTAGGAATCTGATGTCAGCGGAAACCATGAGGACTTTGTTACATCCCAGTATTTCTCACTGAAGATAGATCCTTACAAGTGTTTGTAGGCTGAAAAGCTGTTGCAAACAATAGTGGGAACTCAATATGGGTAATAATGATATCCCTTGCACACTGGAAATAGTAGGTGTTAGGTCTATAGGAAGGTCTAGACCATAGCTCATTGGCTGTGTACATGACTTAGCATAAGAGATAAATTTAGATCTGTCAGCACCCAGAGCTCCCATGAAGTCAGAGATCTTTATGTGGCAGGTGCATTACATGTTGAAGGGAAAAGAGGCTAGTACTGCGGGGGTATGGATTGTCTGGCTCCATGCAAGGAGAGGGGTTAGACAGTTAAAAGTGAGAATGTTTAGATTTGTTCTGTAGTAATTGACTCTTGAGGCAAAATAATGTTAGTCCTAGTACACTGGCCAGTTTTCAGTTTGGGAAATGAGATTCTGCCTGCTTTCAATAGGTGAGTTGTCTCTGTTTTTCTAATACCAGGTGAGATACCACAGCAAGATCTTTTCATGTTGGTATCAGGTCTGATCTGTCTTTGAAGTAATAAACCATTAAGCAGTGTGCATTGCCCCGATGCCCAGTGTGGTGCTCATCCTTTATGTGCTAGTGATAATTAGCTACTTTATCATTCTAGTAGGGAGCTTTAATTTATTACTTTATTAAGCAGTGAAATCAAAGATTAAAATGGTATCTATAGCACATAGCTAACTAGATTGTGAAAAATGAAACTGTATGGTTTCAAATTTATGAAAATAAATATTTCTATTTAAATAAGTGCAGTAGTTTAATTCTTTAGACACCACTCTAATTTGTAGTTTACTGGTGATTATTTTTCTTTGTTTTAAAGCAGATTGCTTTCTGTAGGGTGAAGTTGAGAAATAATGAATTGAATTCACATTACAAGCTACTGCTTCCCAAACTGTAAATGAATATAAATGTAATAGGAGCACACTATTAAAATCTTTTGCAAAAGACTATGCTCTATCGTTGCAGTAAACAAATACATTTTTCAAGCCATCAGTTCATTTAATGTTGCATTTCTGCTTTGCCTTTATTTTAAGGGCTTCTGTGCCTACTGTCCCCAAATGTCTTAACATGTGTTGTCCCTTCAGAGCAAAAAATAACATTGTTAGTTTGTGTCATTTACTGTAATAGTTGATTAATGATTTGCTTTAAAGCTAAATCAGTGAATGTATTTTAAGATGTATTTGCTTAGGTTGGGAAATCCTTGTCTACCTATTTTATACTGTTGGGGAGAGAGAGAGAGCGGGAGGCAGGCAGGGAAGTGGGAAAGGCCTAGGCTGTGTTCAGCACTAACTTTTTTCTAAAATTTTTATTTCCACTCACTGTACTTAGAAGGTAATTAACAATTGCCAATCAAAAAGATGGAAGGTTTTTGCAAATTCCACCACTCATTAATCTGAGCTGCTGTTGACAAGAATTGGAAATTTTAGAGAAGTGGAGAGGAGGACCTGAGTGTCCCAGCAGGGAGAAATGTTCTCTCATGTGACTTGGGCAACAACCACAGCTTAACTTCTGTGGTTAAGTGTTCCTAATCGTTATCAGAAGTTTGTGGTGTAGTAAGTTAATGAAAAGAAGAAATTTGGTAATAGTTATGGAACAGAAGTTGCACAATGTAAATGCTAATTTCTTGGTATACATTCCTCATAGTAGCTATAAAATAAACCTAGGGAGGTGTGCACTAAAACCCCCACAACCAAAATGCTGTGTTATACAGTTTTATGCGGAACAACAGCTGTCCATAGTGTGTGGAGAAAGAACACCAAAAACAGTGTTTCTGGATGAATGGGAGGATCTAAAATCCGGCAGTAAGGACTTCTTTGGTTGTTGTTCCTTCCACCCCCTTACATAAGGAGGACAGAGAGATGGAAACAGTCAGCAGGGTTTCAACTGAGAATTACTTTCATCTTCATTCCTGTCAGCTCCAATTCTGCAAAATGCATGAACACATCCTTACTTATGTACGTTCAACCATTGACTTCAGTGTGAGATAAAGTTTAGCACATGCTTAAATGCTTTCTTGAACTAGGGCCAAAAGCTGGTGCTGCTGCTAAAATCAATCCCAGAGGGCACTTTGCATCTTTCATTACTTCCCTTTTTGTATACTAACATACAGGCTCCACCAAGCTTCGGAAATATGGTAGGAGTTGATAAACGTCGCCTGCCTTGTTTAAAGGAGAAGAGCAGAATTGCTGGATGACAGTACATAAAGTACATAATATCTTCCTTTCTCTCCTGTTCTCTACGCATGCTCTTTAATGATCATTACTAAGCGAGGGCTGCAGAATGGCAAGAGACTTAGTGAGCCACTGCATTGTGTTACTGTCTACTGCAGGCACAGCCTGTAGTTGTAAAAGGCGCCAAAATAAAATGACTAAGCAAGTTTAGGTGTTTTCCCCTGTTCTGTACTGCTTTGAGACTGGTCAGGAGCTTGCTTCTTTCTTTGCTAGAAATCTCCATTCAAACGTTTGCTGAAGTGTCACTTACCTTGAGCCACTTTGTTCTTCTTGATTTACACAGACAAACACACACAGATACACACCCACCCCCCTCTTCAGGGAGTATTGATTTAACCCTGCATATTTGTAGAGGAAACAAGCCAAAACCAGGCCAATGCACAGTAATCATAAAATGGTCCAAAGTAGCTCTGCATTCATCCTGTTGACACTGCAGATGGCAACTATGATCTGTCGGCTGATTGCCTTTATCTGTCTCTTGCAGTGCATTGTGCACTTTTAATACCAGACACTTGCTGGGTAGCTATCACTGATTAAAACCCAAAGTGCTATCTGTGAGAACAACTCCAAATCATATTATTGGGTTAAGTTGTATTGAGGGATAGTGACAAATGAACCACTGTTTTGAATAAGCATCTGATGATGTTTTCTTCATCTCTCTTCTGACTGCAGAGCTCTTCTGTATCTCCCTCAGCCAGTTTCAGAACAGCAGAAAAGCACAGAAATTCAACAGATTATTCTTCAGATAGTAAAAAACAGAAAACAGAAGAGAAGGAAATAGCAGCTCGTTATGTGAGTAAATTGTCTACATTGTGTGTTATGGAACGTAAGTGTTCCTCTGTAATTTCACCTGATTCCTGCCACTTAACATACTAAAATTGAGGGTCAAATTTTTAACAGGTTCTTACTGCCTGTCTCTAACATCTGTGCTGGGTGGAAGGTTTTGGTGTGTAGGATTGATAGGGTTTTTAACAATATAAATACAGAGCATCTGGAAGGCATGTGACAAGGGGACTGAGCATTAGGCTGGGACTTGGTAGATCTGGACTCTAGCTTGGCTCTGCTTCTCAGTGCAGTGCAACTTCGGGTGAGGATTTTCATCCTGTGTCCTTGTTCATCAGTGTGACAACTGGGAAGAATGCTGTAGCTGTGGCATCCTGTTAAGCAGAAGCCCCTATAGGTGACCTAAATATTATAATTGTATTACCACAAGCTTGGTAAAAGTAAATGCTACGTTGCATAGTTCTGAGCAGTCTTGCATTTCATTGGTTTATTTTTCTTAGTACTTAAGAGACGTTGCGATATTAAATAAATGGTTTTAACACATTGTGACTTGTCATTGCAGGACAGTGATGGTGAAAAGAGCGATGACAACTTGGTAGTTGATGTTTCCAATGAGGTATACACAATAGTGTTTTTTCTGCCTTACAGTGGTGGTGGTGGGGATGTCTTCAGTGGTTTCTGTGCATATTGGGTATATGAATAAGATTACAGCCTTTGCCTTCATAAAGGAGCTTAAAATGCCTGAGGGAATCCAGTCAGGTCGTCTTTCTTTAGAATGCAAATCAGATCTGTAACACTTATTTCTACAAAGGACCTTTTTGTTTCTTATATGAACCAAAAGTCTGCTAGAGGTATTTGAAGCCTGGCCAGCACAGCAGATAAGATGCAGCTTGTAACGGTATCTGTGTTTTCTTTCAGTCTGGCCATGACTTCATATGCGAACTTAATAGGCCTGCCAAGTGCCTCAAACCTTTTCAATCTATCACCTGACAGATGAGATTTACTTGCCTATTTCAATATCCAAAGATTTTTAATATTATTTTTCATGGCTAATGGCATGAAATTTTAAGACTTTCTTAAAAAAAAAAGTTATCTTTCATTATCCATCTCAATTTTACAATATTTTCAGCTAAATCAATTAAGAACTGAAGGAAGATGTCACTTTCTATGACAGATCTTCATTCCAAAGTGAGAATTGCTCAAGACAAGCACTAGTGGCTAGTATGAAGTTTTTATACTAACCCATGTTGCTGATGTTTAGGATCCTTCCTCTCCCCGGGGGAGCCCAGCACACTCTCCACGGGAGAATGGCTTGGACAAGACTCGGCTGCTGAAGAAAGATGCACCGATTAGTCCAGCGTCTATTGCATCCTCCAGCAGTACTCCTTCCTCCAAATCCAAAGAACTTAGCCTTGTAAGTGCTTCAAAATGCTCCTGACCCATGATCGTATGCTGAAACACATGCTTATTGGATTTCTGTCTGGACACAATTTGGATTTCCACAGCTATCAGTAAAGCAGTATGAAGCATCAATTTAAAATTTATTTAATTTATCTCTTCAAGGGAATTTAATAAAATAGTAAGGAGAAAGTCCACAGCCTTTTTTTTGGGATAGGAAGAGGTTATTTTCACTGGTGGTGTGGGTAGATGATAGATGTGCTATGCTGAGAGATGTTTTTCTCCTCCCCAATATGAAAAACTGCCATTCTGAGAATAAATAAAAGTACACAGGGGTTGCTTGAGCTGTTTTCCTGTGCAGTGGTTTATAGCAAATTCAGTTCCCTGCTTGGATGTGATTTGGTTGTTAGCTTTGTTTGAATTACCAGGCCATATACAACAACAATAATTTTTATTTTCTATCTAAAAAGTAATCTGTCATTTACAAGAGCCTTCCTTGACTTGCATCACAAATCACAATGCAGAAAAAGAGCTGCCTGCAAGTTGGGGGTGTTCTTTCCTTTCCCGTTTGTGACCACAGTTAATCACCTTCCTGAGCTGCACAGTAACTCCCCTCTCAGTTCTTCACAGGTCAGGGTACACAATTATTTAAAGAAGTAAAATAAATAAAAAGAAAGCTTAAAGTGAATGTAGTGCTCAGAAAAGGTGATGGAATGACAGGTTCAGGCCTGGGAGTCAGGGGTTCGTCTTATGAACAAGCTTGTCACAAGAGCGGCACTGCACAATTCGTGACTTTATATCCATCACTGTCTCTGTCCTGTGTTCCCAGTACCATGTTTGGGCATGAGTTGTTGGTTTTTTTCCTGGTCTTCTTGTCCACCCAGCAGTGGCCTCTCACAGAAACTCATAATCTTAATGGGAGCAGGTCCACCATGAGCAGAGTGAGACCACCGACAGATTTCATATATGCTGCCAATGTAATTGTTAGATGACCATGATGTTCAGTCATTGACCTCATTCTGAATCATATGGATGCCCCTGACGAGGAAAGCTGTGAAGGCTGTAGTTAATTCCCAAAGCCATTCCGTCTTTTTCAGTATCTCTGCAGCTTCTCTTTATTGCCAGGGACTGTTGAAATCCAAACCCAAAAGCTAAATATCATTAGTCACGCACACTCTGGTTGTCATTGGCTCTCTTTCGAACCACTAGCTAAAAAAATAAAACAACTAACAAACTGTCTTCCTTTTTCCTTTTTGGTGATTAGAATGAGAAATCTACCACTCCTGTGTCCAAATCAAATACCCCAACTCCACGGACTGATGCCCCAACTCCAGGCAGCAACTCCACTCCCGGACTAAGGCCAGTGCCTGGCAAACCCCCAGGTGTGGACCCGCTAGGTTAGTGTCCGTATATTTCAATGATGTGAAATGGTGGCCATTTGTCCCTAGCCAGGCTCCCATCTACAGTGATGAGGCAGTATATTACAGCTGCTTAAACTGGATGCTGAGCTGGTTCTTCAGCACTTTAATACAGTGTGTGTGTATATCTATATCTATCTATCTATCTATCTATCTATATATCTATATCTATATTACTGTTTGCCAAACTCATGTTTCATCTGATGGGTCTGGGCTGGCTGTGTGACTTCTCTCTGTTTGCCCTCAATAGCTTCAGGTTTAAGGACACCTATGGCGGTGCCATGTCCTTATCCTACTCCGTTTGGGATCGTGCCACATGCTGGTATGAACGGAGAGCTGACCAGCCCTGGGGCTGCCTATGCCGGTCTACACAATATTTCCCCTCAAATGAGTGCAGCAGCTGCAGCAGCAGCAGCAGCGGCAGCTTATGGGAGATCTCCGGTGGTAAGTGTTTGCTGCTAGTGCATTTGGTGTTGAGAGCAGTTTATATTAAGACCTGCGGGGTTAAATCTAGTTCAGTCTCTTTGTAATTTGGGGAGTATGCTATGGAGAACATGAATTAAACAGTCTTCTTTGCCTAACTCCATCTTTAATACACCTTTTTGTTTTGCTTGGGGAAAACTATAGGTTGGTTTTGATCCACATCATCACATGCGAGTCCCAGGCATCCCTCCCAATCTCACAGGCATCCCAGGAGGGAAACCGTGAGTATCAAACGTTCAACTTTAAAAGTCAATCATATGTTGAAGTTGTGTTCCCTTGCTGGTTGGAATTCCCCTTAGCTACTGAAAACTATTGTGTGAATAGAAATAAGAATAGCTCTTTGGCAAGGGCAGGAGAAACACTGTTTAATCTTAAAGTTGCATTTGCAAATTTGTTATGAAGACTAATAGCAGCTGACAAGGACTGGGTGATATAGGGCAAAGGAGACAGAAATAAATGGAAAAATGAGCTGAACTTTGAGGTGTTACATGCTGAATCTGACTGGTTGGTCTTATATGGAAACACAAACTGGAACGGGATCTTGGCTTTCCATCTCTACTGTACTCTGCTCACTTTAAAAAAATGATTTCTTTGTTCACAAAACCCTTGCAATTACTTGGAAACTTATCAGCTGTTATAAACAGGAGTGTGCAGAGAAAGGAACACTGACATGTTTTGTTTGATTGAAAATACTGGAAAGAATTATTGTATCATAATGTTCAAATTCATCCTTGATGGAACTGACCGTAAAAGGTGACCTGCTGTACCAGGCTTCGCTTGTTGTGAGCCTCAGAAAAAGAATTACACAGATATGAAGAACTCTCTGCTCACATCCCTCTTGAATTAGAGAGGGGAAAAATAAAACAGCGATGCAAACCATATTGATCCAGATTTTATGTAAGGGTCTTCCAATTCCATTTCTTGCGTGACACTTGTGGGAAACTGTGACCAGCTAATACTGGAGAGTTTGAAGGGCAGGGGATGTTTGTGCCATTCCGTCTCTCACTCTTGTACGTATGAACGTGTTTGTGGCAGAGTGGCTGGGGGATATTCACAAACTTCTATGCATGTGAGTAAATGCATACTCCTACCTGCCAGTGAGCTTGTGTACATGCAGGTTTAATAACATAGCATGGTGACAAGCAATCAGTCCTAGTGCCTGTAACTCCTCTTGTACATATGTGTCACACAAATTGTAAACCATGTCCAGCTCTCTCAGACATCACACACCAGTTACCACCTCAAGTTGACTTTTCTGCTAGTTGCACCGCCCTGTTAGGTGGCTGTGTAAGGCAAGTATGGAAATGAGTGTGCAGCGGCTTCCGGACCAGCAGCTTGCATTAAAAATTCTGTGGGGCACAGATCTTCATCCTACATATGCGGCAGGCACTTAGAAATGCCTTGAGGTAATGTTCAAATGTTCAGCGGGTTCAAGGTCATCCTTGGTGGAGTCAGTCGCCCAGAAGGAAGGGTGACTGGCTCTACCAGGCTTTGCTTGCTGTAGTCTGAGGAACAGCAATACCAGGGGTGTGGAGACCTTCCTGCTCACCGGCTCACATCTCACTCATGTTAGAGATGGGGGGAGTAAAAAGTGAGGCAAACTGAAATCAAACTGGTTCAATTGTGGTGCATCTCCGAGGTTTTTGAATGTTGTTGTTACATTGATGACTGTTTCAAACATGTAAATGTAGCTGTCACTTGTCAGACGCAGGGCCTGAAAGCTTTGAAATCTGTGGTTGTTTGAGCATAATTGCATTGATTTTTCTTCATCTTAAGTGCGGTACTTTTCACAGCTATCATTCAGGATTGTTGCTTTCTCATTTACTCTTCATTTTCCCTTAGAGCAAAAGTTGTGTAAATTCTTCACGCTGTTGAGTGTCTGTTGAAAGGGAACAGGCATGTGTAGCACATTAGGGATCTGGCCCCTAATAAGTCTCTTTTCACTTTGGAGATACATCAAAACGCTGAGGATTGTATGGTATATAAATAGAAAAGGTAGCTAATGTGAAAAGAAGAAAAAAGTGCTCACCAGGTGTTTACTGTGTCAGATATTTGTAAGATATTTAGAGTACTTCAAATAAGCAACATGTGGTGTTAGTTCTCAGAGTGGAAAAAAACCAAAACCACTCAACCACCACAAAACCAAACCAAGCAACAAAGCAACAGTTTAATCACACATGCTGGTATGGAGTAAAGAATAGAGTGAGAATAATGTAGTCACAGATCACTCCAGATCTGTATACTTATAAGCATGCTAAAAATCACTTTGGCTGATAAAAGTATCATCAGTGCTCAACATGGCTCTGCAGAGAGTGACTGCATACAGAAATCAGAAAAGATGATAATGAAGTTCCACTTGTTTTGTTAGAGATTTCAGGTGACCATCAGTTGCTTTTTTCAGTACCTTACTGCAGCAAACAGAAATTAGGGAGATAAGAGGAAGATATTTCAGTTTTCTGCAGTGATAATTGAACCCTAATTCTACTCATATAGGCAGTTTGCTGCTTCTGACAACCGCAGAAATCTGTCCTACCCTTTCCTGAATGTGTTTAATGTCAAAAAATGGAGAATGATGATACGATCTGTCACTCAGACCTGCCAGAACAAGGAACAGAGCACAGGATGAGAAGAGTATGTAAAGCTCTGGGAACAGGGCAGAAAGGTGAAAATGCAGTTGCATTTTGTCCCACTGAAAATTATTGTTCTAGTGTTAATGCACTATGAATCTTAAATAACAAATTCAGTAGTTGAATTCTGAAGGCTGCCTTCCTGAGTGACTTTGAAGCAACAATTAAGGAAGTGATCTTCCTAAGTATTCTCATAAAATGATTTTTTTTGTAAGCTATTCTCATCCCACCATTGTGACAATGGATTTTTCATCAGTACTATAAGAATTCTTTATGTCTAAGGAAATTAAAGCCTTCCTTTAAGCATACCTTGCTATGTGTAGGTGAACCCTCTTGTAAAGTTTGTGCTCTTGTAATAGATGTGATGTGTCACGTAGCATCTCAGAACAAGACAATTTCACAACCTAACTGTTCTCCCTGGAAAATATTTTGAGATAAAGTTGTTGATAGGTTATTCACAGGTGGCATAACTGGCAGTCACACAACACATTCTTTCTCAGTGAGAGCCCTGATTCTGGCAAGAGAAACTGGGATTTGTGGTTGTTGTGTCAGGTCCACACACACACCCAAAAAAAAAAAAAAAGTGAGCCCAAAAGAAGGAAAAAAATTCCAGTGCATTTTTGCTGGTCTGTCATGTCAGATGTCAGCAACCGTGCCTTGAAGACTTAACTTCTTGATGGTGGAGGTTTCACTGCACCATAAGGTACAGTGCTGGGCAGTTTCGCTCAAGGGGAATGGGACCTGTGGTGCGTTCAGGGCAGCTTGGCAGCAGTCCAGCTGAATTTTGCACATTAGAGTCAGTAAGGGAGCAACCAAATGTCCCCTAGCACTCAGCTACCTGCCATGCTCTGCAGCAGCCAGCCAACTATTTCTGTCTTCCACGGGGCCCTGACCTGACCTTTCTTCCCTTCTCTGCATGTGGTGGTCTCCCTGTGCCCCAGGTTTAAGAGTAGCATCCTGTATCCTTGCTCATGCCAGAAATCATCATTGCATGTGTTGTAAAAGCTCATTTGATTGGTAGATGGTGCTTGACTTTCCACATTAAAAGAAGAGTACCTAAGTTTGTGCTTTGAGGGCCATGCTATAGATAAATAAATAATTTCTTCTTCACATAGTTAAAAAGATTGCAAAAGTAGCTGAGCGCACAATCTGAATGCCCGCAATGGAAACACACCTTTAATTATGTTTTCTTAAATAGGCTTCAAGAAGAACTTCTTAAATCTCCCCCTATCTTTTTTTTTTCCCCTCAGAGCATACTCATTTCATGTAAGTGCAGATGGTCAGATGCAGCCGGTTCCTTTCCCTCCTGATGCCCTCATCGGTCCAGGAATCCCTCGCCATGCCCGTCAGATCAACACTCTGAGCCACGGGGAAGTGGTGTGTGCAGTTACCATCAGCAACCCCACGAGACATGTGTACACGGGTGGGAAGGGGTGCGTCAAAGTCTGGGACATCAGCCACCCGGGCAACAAGAGCCCTGTCTCTCAGCTGGACTGCCTGGTAAGTGATCAGCAGCATATGACAGTGGAAGAAGATAGCAGGTTGTGTTAAGATTGAAATGATACCATTAAGGTACAAAAAACCAGTGGCTATTTGAGTGCTGTCATTGGTATCGAAGCTTGATATTTCATTTGTAATTTTGTTTCTTTGAGAACTGAGTTTGAAGTATATTCCTTGTCGTACTTGTGGGTTTTGCCCCCAATGAATCAAAACATTTTTAATATCCTAAAATTGTATTGGTAGGGGGAAAGATCAAAGACAGCACAGCAAATACTGTTTATAAACTTTGACATTTGTTGGCAGTCTTAAAGCTTGATATCCTATCATGCTAAAAATTGCTGTCTTGCAGCTGTATTCTCTGAGAGTATTTGAAGATTGTGTCACATAATTTGTGTCTGTGTATGTGTGTGAATGCATTGCCCTGTCTTAATGTGATGATTAAAAATATCCCTGAGTGTTACTCACAAATTATTTGAATGTGTTAACAAGATGAACCATTGTTATCAGCTTTTCTCATGTCATTTACCAGTTCTTGGTAAGATGTTGCTTCTTGTGACAGAGGCAGTAAAATGAGAACTGTGCAGCACATGTAGACACATAATGAATTGCTACCCAAGTTGCTACACAAATGAAGAAAATTGCCCAAACATTTTCCTCTGACATCTCCTAGATGTGGCAGCAAGTCTCACTGGAACAGAGGCGGGGGGAGTGTGCAGGGAATTTGGTACTCCCCCATGCCAAGAGGTTAATGTGCTGAAATAAACAGAGTATGAAAATGTAACTTTCTACACAAGCTGTTGAATACAGCTATCTTGAATTGTTTTGGGCTGGGTTCAGCTCTTTGCGTTTTGATGCTAATTAAGATTAAATATCTCTCACTACTGAATTTTGTAGATCAAATTTAAGTACTTCCCTAATGTCATGTAATTTTCTGGCATTAATACACTTTATCATTGTCATAAGTATAAATGGCTCATTAAAACCAGGAGGGAATACAATACTTTTATGGATTTCTGCTCTCATGTTAATGCTGTTTTCCTTTCCTCATGAGTAATCTCTTGATGGCTTCTGTCTCCACAGAACAGAGATAACTACATCCGTTCCTGCAGATTGCTCCCCGACGGCCGCACCCTGATTGTTGGTGGGGAAGCCAGCACATTATCCATTTGGGACCTGGCAGCTCCAACTCCTCGCATCAAAGCAGAACTGACATCTTCTGCTCCAGCTTGCTATGCTCTAGCTATCAGCCCTGATTCCAAGGTCTGCTTCTCTTGCTGTAGCGATGGGAACATTGCAGTGTGGGATCTGCATAACCAGACTTTAGTAAGGTAGGTTGACAGAACTGGATCATCAGGTTGTGAAGAATTAATTAGGCATGGCCTTACATGCTCTTCTGTATACATACGCTGTTTTCTCCATGGTGTTTGCATAGCTGCTTCCAGTATTTCACTGCTACGCAATAGCCATGGTAATACTTTGACAAAAGTCTATATCATTGTTTATAGGTTTTGAGAGTTTCATAATTCCAGGCCTGTTGAGCAGCCCATAACTATAATTTTCTTAGATCAGCTGGTGTTGACACTGACGTAGGTTCTTTGAACAGATGGTTTTCTTTGTTTCCATGCAATACACTGTGCCCACACTCCAATCTCTTTAATCAGTGCTCTGGCAAATAGGCCTTGGGTAAAGATGTGTGTAAATTACCGCATTGCAAACTTAGCATCTTGGGACTACGGGTTCCTGCTCAACAGTAATGTACAGTAAGCTAGGAGTCAGTCATACAGAGCTTCTCTATGCACTGCACTGTGTGCATGTCATTATATGTAATATATCAGTATTGCACGTAAAGGCAGGCTTTTACTCCCTGGTGTTCCCATTTAGACTGCTTTTTCTTCCAACTTTGTTGGTGACCTGCAGATTCTTCTTAAACCAAGTGAATTTTGATGATCATGCTACATTCCTTTGGGGGGAGTGAGGGTATTTTCAGTTGAATAGTGGGTATCACAGTCAGCAGCAAAGATCCCCAGAGTATCTGACTCGTAAAGTGTGCTTTTTGAAATCAAATTAGCATTTGGCTGTCTGGCCTGATTACTTCATCAATTCATCACAAAAGTCACATGGTCGTCCCAGAGTTTATATTAATCTCAGATTGCTATTGGAATCTATGTTAGTGTTGGTTTTAATGGCTGCATGTCAGGGACTGAAAGAAAAAGGAGGTATTTTGTATACCTGCTCAGAACCAACTCTTCCCAGTGTGAGAATATGCATACCTTCTTTCAATATTTTCAGGCAATTTCAGGGCCACACGGATGGAGCAAGCTGTATTGACATTTCTAATGATGGCACCAAACTATGGACGGGAGGCTTGGACAATACAGTCAGATCCTGGGATCTCAGAGAAGGGAGACAGCTACAGCAACACGACTTCACATCACAGGTTCAATCTCAGAAGCTTTGGCATGTTAAGAAAAATCTGTCATGGTTTTCTAAAACAAGCACTTTTGGGTTTTGTTTGGTTTGTTTTTTTTAAAGCAAAAAAAGCAGGCTCAAGGAGAACTCTGAAGAATTTTTCACTTAGTATCATGCTCTTTTTTTCTTTTTTTTTCCTGATGTGGCAGCTAAACATCTTTCTGGATTATGACCATTTGACAGATTAGTACTTCTCCCATGAGAATAGTGGAGAATCCTTTTTATAAAAAAATTGCCAGATTAAAGTGTTCCTGTGTGCAGTCTGTTCCCATTTCTGGAGACTCTTGTTCAAAAATATTTCACAAAAACATTTTTAAATGCTGTCAGATAAGCAAGGACATTAACTTTTATAGCTTGACTCAGTGCTTTACTATTACAGTTTTAATTGAGCTTTGTTTACATGAACTAATTTATCTTGAATACTATAGTAATTGGATTATCATGTTTTTACAACTATAGTAGACAAAAATGTGGTTTTGCATAGTGTTAACAGTGTAGCAAGAGTCAGCTTTGAATATCTCAAGCTCATTCCTTTACTGATTGAAGCATGTGTTGTGCTAATTCCAGATCTTCTCACTCGGCTATTGCCCAACTGGTGAGTGGTTGGCAGTAGGAATGGAGAACAGTAACGTCGAGGTGCTGCATGTTACTAAGCCGGACAAGTATCAGCTGCATCTTCATGAGAGCTGTGTGTTGTCACTCAAATTTGCTCACTGTGGTAAGCCAATCTTTCTATGCCACTGTTTTCCCTCCCGAGAAATTTGTTCAAGATTACCTTTCAATGAAAGTAGGTGTATAGTTTAAAATTAGATGTTAAGTATTAAAATTACTTTAAAAATTCTATATGACTGCTTTTTTGTGTGAACTGCTTATGTTGTGATCGAACATTGTAGTGCAATCACATGAAAATGTGACTGTTCTTTGGATATGTTTTCCATTAATGTGTGAATGCATTGTTTTTAGGATTAATTGGTTTCTTGGGGTGCATTCCTTGAAAACAAAATGTAATAATAACATTTAAACAATCTGTTGCAGGCAAATGGTTTGTAAGCACTGGAAAAGATAATCTTCTTAATGCCTGGAGAACACCTTATGGAGCCAGTATATTCCAGGTAATAATCTCCTAAAAGCTATTTTCCACATACATTACAGTGCAGTAGAGCTGCACATCTCAGGGTCTGTCATTAGCTTAAAGAGTTTTTAAATGGAAATTCTTGGCTAATTACTATGTTCCTTTAAGACTTTGTCTGTAATTAAAGAGAGATACACTTTTGGCCTTTCTAACATTTGAGTAATTTAGCTCTTAGAACAAAGTAGCCCTTTAATCCAGAATTGGTTTTAATACCCTTCTTTCTCACCTTTTTGTGTGTTGCTGTAATACAGTACCCAAGTCGTGTTGTTAGGTGAGCATTCACTGAAGGTCCAAAATGTAGCTAAACCAGTGAAAGTCATATTCAACATGAGTATTTTTCTTGGATGAGATGTGTAAAGTCAGTGGACTGGACCGGCAGACTCCTGATGTATCCTTATAGAGACGCCTCCTGGAGTGTGACTGGAAGTTGTAACCTTTCTGTAGTCTTTAATCCCTCTGTGTGCAATTTTAATGGCACTTCAGTGCCATTAAAGAAAAGTGGGATTTCTGGCATGGTCTTCTCTTCTTTCACCTATTGGTACTTTAAGGCTGGGAATTTTTTTAATTAAGGTAACTGGTGTTCAAGTTTAGATGGTCAGGTCTCACCTGTACTGATACCTGCTGTGTCTCTGCCTTTGGGGACAGTGCATTTTGCCTTGACATGAGAAAGCTGAGGTCTGAGTTTTCTTAGTGGAGGCTATTCAGCTCTGGAACTACCTCCCACAGAAAGCCCAAATTGTCCTAACAAGAACACATCTCCCTTAAAAGTGATGTTAAAACCCCAGTGCAGCTTTGTTGATGAGGGGTAGAGAAAGAAACTCCCTGTGCAGTGCAGCAGAGGTTTCTTGGCAAAAAATTAGCATGTTTGGGAAGTGTTTAGCTCTTGAAGTGACAGGCAGAAAAGGATGCAGACATGTGTTATGTAAAGAAAACATGCACTAAAACAGCAAGTAAAATGTGACAATATGTACACATCATCTCAGAAAAGACAGAAAAGCTGGGAGAGACAGAGCTACTGCATACTGGTGTATCCTGTCTCCCATTCACCTGCTGTACACGGTTGCGCATCCTATTCCACCACAGTATCTTTTCATATTTGCATCCTCCCTGATAATTTAAATCCCTTTGTGCAAGGCTTTTGTCTTCAGTGTTGGGGAAATAGTGTGAGGAGATACAGTTACTTCTGTGGAGTATCTTTGTTTCATACCTGTGGGTGGGTAGGTCTTTGTAGTGCTTCTCCATACGGCTTTCTGGTTTACAACAAAAAAGGGAGGGAAGAAGAAGATGGCTTTTCATTCATTTTCATGCAAAAGCTAACGTGTAAAATATAAATAAAAACTCATTGCTTGTAGAGTATATATAAAGGACTGCTTCTTTTTGTTTGATTGATAGATTATCTCTAGGTCCATAACATTCACTTCCCTTTCCACTGCTGTTTTTTGTTGCCATAGAGCTTTAGGTGGAACAAGTTTGGAGAAACAGTCTTGTAACAAAAGCTGACACTATGGTACTGATACTTAAATCAGCTTTCGGTGTATTCCCTCTCTATAAACTCTTCCAGTTAATCTTCAAGCTCTTCTGGATTGAAGGATTGGAAAGGCATAATTTTCTTTTTTTTTTTTCTTGTAGTCCAAAGAATCCTCATCTGTGCTTAGCTGTGATATCTCTGTGGATGACAAATACATTGTCACTGGCTCTGGGGACAAGAAAGCTACAGTCTATGAAGTTATTTATTAGAGACAAATCTGAATGCAGACAGAACTCCTTCTCCTAGCACTTTGCTGTATATTCCTTTTTTTTCTTTCTAAACTGAGAACTTAAATGCTCATCACAGTTGTGGAATTTATTTTTACCTTCTTAACTTGGTATTGATTTGTGAATGCTCTTTAAGAACTTGTGATACCAAATTGTCAGATATCTACTTGGAAGAAGATGGAATAAGCATACTTAACAGTGAACTTGACTCTTTAATTATGTATTATAGCTGTAATGTATTTATTTTGTTTAAAGAAGGCTTTCTAACAATGAACTGACTAAATAAAGCTGCCTGGCCCAGCTTTAGTTTGAAAGGTACATTGTATACTTTGTGTTTTTGCAGGTGGATGAATTGGGGATCTTGGAGAAGGATGTTCAGGAGATAGTTAAAGTTACACTAAATAGACTTGTAGTTTCTATTTAAAAAAAAAAAAAAACTTTGTTATATTTTTTAGTCCCGTTCTTGGATGAGACCTCTAAGTGTTATTACAGTATAAATATTTGGTGGGAAGATGCTGTATCTTAACTATTTTAGACAGTCTTGGAAACTTAGGAAATTGCAAACTGTAGCCAGTAATCTACATGCCTGTGATGAATGGCAAATTCAGTTCACATCTAAATTAAATTCACTTTAAGTAAGAATGTGCTAATTTATATATTTGCAATGTTAATATAGCATCTTGTGTACAGAATTGTTCTCAATGCTTTTCTGTTGATAAACATAAAGCATTTTGGTGTCAGACTAGGTTTTTTAATATAAACACCTCTCTTTGTTATATTGTAGAGAGTACAGTAAGTTGCCTCAAAGAATCACCTTTGTTACTTCTGGAAACTTTTGCAATGTTTCCTTGAAAATGGGGATATGTGTCTTTGGGCAATTTTTCAATTACAAGAGATTATGAAAAATATTTGATATGTTCTTTGGAAACTGCACTGAAATAAGAATGGATGCCTACCAATATACAAACTACAAAAGCAATGACCTCTGAGGTAGGATTTACAAGAGTACTCATTCCGACATACAAAAAGGAATGGATTCTCACTGGGATAAGGACTTGCTTTGTTTGCCAGCAGTTCAATCCAAGTCTTGACTGGATGTCCCTAAAAAGGACGCAGACTGAGCCATTGTGCCAGAGACAACGTGTTATCTTTTTATGTTGTTGTTGTTGCTGTTAAACTATGATCTGTGACTTTTTTTTTGAATGCTTTAAAAAAAATCTTTAAGTCTGTGGATCTGCTGATGTACAGTGCCTTTGCTGCTATGGATCAAAATCAAAAGACCCGTGTAGATAAATCTTATTGTATAAGTAGAAAATTACTTAATTTCATACTAGAAATGGATTGATGCTGCAAGTTAAAATGGACTGTTCATTGAAGTTCCAAATGTGGTAGCAAAAAATGGTGTCTTAAGTGCTTAGTGTTTGATGTCATTAACAGTTTCGTAATACTCTACATTGTAGAAAGATTTTGATACTAAACTGTGTCATTGTACATAGTTCTAATGCATTGTATTGACCACCAGTACTTCTATAATGGTAGATTATTGTTTGTGCATTCAGACTTTTAAGCATTAAACATAAGTAACTTCTAAGATGCATTTTTCTATTTTTTTTCTCCTGCCTCATTGTTTTTGCGTGTGATAATTTCAGTTATGTGTGCAGAATTCTGTCTGTAAGGACAACAGGCATTCAGTCACAGAGCGTGCCACTACCGATAGTTTGCAGTTTTGTCACTGAGAGACAATGTAGAGTTTCACAAGATTTCTCTGAGCTAGCAAAATCAATGAATTTGTAGTTTCCCAAGTTACCTGACTGCAGTGATTCTGAACTCTTGGAGGCATCAGCCACAAGACTTTGGCCCTGTCACCTAGGAGTTTGCCACCTCCCGTTTGTGTGGTTTCCCATCTTATACAAAGCTTTACATTATCCCATACTTGGAGAGAGTGGAATTGGTGACAACTCCTGCTCCCGCGCCTGCTGAAGTATGTGGAGCTCAGCAGGACAAGAGCAGTGGTGTTGCACTGCAGCATCACACCTAGGTTTCCCCATCCAGAGCTAAAACCTGTTCATGCCTGTGGAACGGCTTCTCTTGACTACAGTTGGTTTTAGATCAAGAATTTAACCCAGCTTCCATTGAGCTGACCCACATTAAAGTGAATGAGGGGAAATTAATTTATATACTCTTGGGGGTGGCGGGCCAGAGCTGTGCTATTTGTAACAGGAAAAATGGAAATGGAAAAAGCCGAGGGGAAACTGGAATTAAATCTTTTTCCCATAACCCATTCCTGAAAGGTGACGTCGTGCATGTTGGAAATTCGCAGGCATGTAAGCCTGTCCTGCTGTGATGTGCCAGCTTGTGGTGACTACTAGTACGTAAACTCAGGCTGAGAAATTTTGTTGTTTCTTTGAAATACCAAAACAAGGCTTAAGCTGATGAGGTCATTTAACTGTACTGTGAGTGACTGGGTAATACTTGTTGATGGAGGAGAGTGTAGAGGCAAGTTTCCCTCAGAGCTATCAGTTTCCTTAGAGTCAATGGTGAACAGTTTTCCAGATGTCCCACAGAATAATTTAGGTTTACACTTGTATTGAGGTTCCGTGCTACTTAGTACAATAATGCTTCATAAAGGTAAACATGGTACAGATGCTTTCTGTTAATTATTACTCTTGTCTGAAGAGATATAATTTACCTGTTAGAAATATTATATTGGAGACACCTTTTATTTTCAAAGGCATTGAAAAATTTAAAAGGCTAGGGTGTACTCCATTTGCTAACAAAAGAGAAACCACCTACTTAATGTTTGCAGAGGATGTTGTATTTTTATGTAGTAGTTCAGGTATAACAGATTACTTAAAACCCCTAAGATAAAGTCTTCCTTTAAGAAGAATAAAACATTGCATACTCCTGAATTTGTACCAGAGCTAGTTTTGACAGCAAAGTAATACACTTTTAAAGCAGCCTGCCATATATCTGCTTATTAATGTTTGTATTGATGGTTTGTAAACAGTCTAGGAATTAAATGCTTTAATCCAGGATTACTGCAGTTAAATGTGTAATTATCCTAATTTTTTTTCCCCTTCAGGGTTCAGTGCAAGTGAGAGATGGTACAGAGCTACTTTCTGTTTTTCAGTTAAGCATCCTTTTTCATTCTTTAGTTTCTCTCGCCACTACAGAGCATAATTTTGCGCAAGATGTTTTGTTACAGATGTCTTTTGTGCCACAAACATGTGACCAGCATATTCTATATTCAAGGTACAACCATTATTCTTCTTTCCCTCATAAATATTGTTTAGTGCAATGATACATTAGGAAAGCCATTTCTAATCTTTGTATCCTTTCTGACTGGCCAGTGTAGACATGTTTAAGGGGAGCACCTTCCATCAAATAGTATTTTCTAAAAATATGCAATTTTAGATTATCATTCTCCTGCTTGTTCTTAGCCAAGTGATTTTTCTTTCCTATTTCTTTATAAGCTACTCAGTTACATAAAAAAGAAAAAAAATGTATATTTTTTACCAGCTGTGATTTTCCCGTATGAGGAATTTTTAAGTATGTACTGGAATAGTTCAAATTGGATTTTGTGTTTGTTTTTACTCTGGCATGTGAAACACATAGGAAATTCCTTCCTCCTGAAATGTTGATGGGTGTGTGAGAGAAACAGGAAGGTAGCTATGCAGGTTTATGTATGTCTGGAGCATCTTCTACAGAAACAGGGGTCAGATCCTTTGCACAAATAAGCTCATCTGTGCTGAAGACAACAATGCTCCTGTGGCTTGCACAGCTGAAAATCTAGCTCACTGCTATAGGCATAGAGGACTCAGTCAACCCATTTGCAATGGGTTTTTTTGTTTTAACACATTGGCCCTTTGAGCATCTTCTGTTTTTCTACTAGCATGTTTATTTGTGATCATCCCTACTGAAATCCTGATGTGACTAGCTTCGACTCAAGGATTTATGCTCTGAAAGAATGAAAAGGAAAAAAAAAAAGGTTAAATAAAATACATTCAAGTTTTTGTACGTGCAGGAGTCAGGAAATTCAAAGCAGTAGCTTGGGCTGCAACTATTCCTCATTTGCATTGAATATACCACATCTTTGTGGCACCAAATTAGCACTCAATACAGCAAAACAAAATATGCTTTAGAACATCAAGTATGGCTACTGAGAAGCATGTCACTTTGAATTTTTCAGAGCAAATGCACTCTGAAGAGCTCAGCCAAAGAAGTGCTCTTATGTGTGTTATGTGGGAGGAGTAGTTGCATTTAGTACTGAAGACCTTTCCTGATACTAACATTTTGTGGTGACCACAGTGATATTGAAGAGGGTTGGGCAGTATGGGCTTGAAGTGCAGCCAGCCAGTTCTGCCATATATTTACACGAGAATCCCCTTCCCAGGCATAGCAGGAGATGAATCCTGGAGTAGTGTGCTGTAGAAGATCATCTCTGACAAGCTCTTAAATAATGCACCTGCCACGTCTGCTTTTGAACCAAGAGTTACTGAACATAACCCTTGAGAATTCACGTTTCTTCCGGTATTTGGAGTACAGCGTTTCCACCTCACAGCGAGAAATTTTTATGTCAAAACCAATAAATGTTCTTACTCTTACCAAATGATTTTCTGTCCTGGTTACAAGGAAACAGTATTATAGTGTCTTTTTTTATTATTAAAAATGGTGTAGTCTGACATTTACAACATGTCCATAAACCTGCCGTCAAGTGCAAAGAAGCTCTTCTGGGGGTCACTTTGACTCACATAGTTACATTCTAAAATGTTGCAGAAATACATTTTTTCCTTGGTTTTGGGGGGATTAACCTATGATATTGTATGCATAGTACACATTAAGGGAGGGACTGTCTAGTATTTACTTCTGCATCTATGGTTTGGACTTGGCTGATTACCCCAGAATGCTAAAATGCATTTGAAGGGTAAAATCACTAAGTACAAATATTTAAGGGTTTTTTTTAAAAATTCTGCTGTTCTACAGTAATTATATTGACCCAAACTGTCTTTTAATGTCATATCAAGGTAAGCATCTGCATTACACCTTCTTTTCATATTCAAATAGAAGAAGGGGTGGAGGAATTTAAAGCTAATCTTTACCTTTCAATCAAATCTGTTCTTTAAAAAATACCCCAACGCTAGTGCTTGGAGGAGTAATTGTCTTGCTTTTATTGTCGTTGTTCCTGAAGAATTTTGTAACAAATGTGCTGTGGCACAATCCACAGTAATACTATAAATGGGGATAGGTGATATGGCTGCTATTAAAAGCCAGGTTTTAGACAATGCTATTGACATAAAAAAAAGTCAGTGTGACTTGGTGGTCGAAGGTGTTACCTCATTTCCAGAGCAAAAGCAATATGGATTTTTGGCAGTATATTGGAATGCATTTGGCTGTCTGTTCAGTACTGCTTAGGGAAACTTTGAGGGTTTTCAACAATTCTGTCTTGATTTTTTTACTGTAATTTAGGATGTGTTTGATGCACGATATGGTGCATAGGGATGAGTCGGGTCCCAGGACCACGGGCAGGAGGTGCCATGTGGAACGAGCTCCTCTGCTGATTCCAGGCTCTGCTCTGTGCTGCCTGGCGTGTAGTGAAATGATTTGCATGAGCCCTGTGTAAAGTATTTTTACGTTCTTCTGCATGAAAGACACTTTCTAAAGGCTAGATATCTGTTATTTAGAAAAATTTGTCACAGCTGTGTTGAAATACAGGGAGACATTTTCTGTTGGGGAAGGAACAAGGAGGACCTCTGGGGAATCAAGCATTTCAACCCCTTATCAAGCACTGTAAATGTGCAAATGAGGCAGTTGCACCACTGCGTTATAAACTGTCAGTCTTCTGCTGGAGTGGGGAGAAAAAAAATCCTAAAATATATGGTTTAAAGATAATAGACTTGTGTTTCAGCGTGGCTTTAAGGTATCAGGTATGAAGTCCAATTTACATTCGTTTTAGAATAAACAAACATGAATCCTCTTGTGATGTTAATGATGGCAAGGCTAGCCATCTTAGAAAGAACAGTGACATTAAAAGTATGAGGACAGTTACCAGGCTTTCTCCTCTCCAACACATGAAGCAATATTATACAAAAAAATCTGTTCATTTTACAGTATAATGTCCTAAGTGGGGACAGTGATGTTAATATTTCAATGAAAATATTTTTTCCAAAGCAACATTAATGTCATCCTCCCATTTACCTCTGCACACGTCTTTGCCTGATTAAAAAAATTCCCACCTCCACTGCAAATTAGCTAACTTCATTCAGGCTTTTAAGAAACAACCAGAATAGATTCTCTACGTCATACCAATTTTAGGGGGTTTTGGGGGTTGTGTGTGACTCCACTGCTATTTTCTCACTCCTTCCTCCCCCACTGAGAACCTTCCTGAAGCTAGTGTTTAGTGCTCAAGAGATGCTCTTGCTTGTGACTTGGTCTGGACCTTGGGGATTGTTCAGTGAATGGGAATGGAAAGTGTTCACAGAATTTGGCTGGCTGTAACTGCTGTGACAGCTGTTAGAGACTCATTTATGCCTCTTTCTTCCTCTGAGCAGTCTTAAATAAAGAGATGCAGTAGGAGCAGTCCTCTGTCTAGCTGACCCTTCTGCTTTACCAAGTTTCACAGGTGCTCATCAGCTGGAAATGACGGAGGAGGAGAAGGAGCTGGGAGTCCTAGCTGGGCTCAGTGTGCCAGTGGGAGACAGCCATGAAAAAGACAAATGTGATCTAGGATGTGTCAGGAGAGGCATTTGCAGCAGAGATAGGGAAGTATTGCTGCCATTATACAAGGCACTGGTGAGACCTCGCCTGGAATAGTGAGTACAAACCTGGTGACCCATGTTCAAAAAACTTAATTGAAAATGGGACTGATAGAGAGAAGGGCTTACTGGGCAGACTGGAAAATCAAGGGGATGGAGAACATGCCATGTAAGAAAAGCCTATGTCCTTTTAATCTAGAAAAGTGGCAGACCAAAAGCAGATACAAATGTCATCTAAAAATGCTTCAAATGTCTAGTCATCAAGGGTGAAAAGGTATTACAACTGAAAGATAATGCTAGCACTAAAAACAAGTGATGAAAACAGTGTAGCCTGGAATTAAAGAGGCTCCTGTTAGAGCAGGGAGGCCCCGGAGCAGGTTTCCAATCCAGAGGCTGCCAAAAAAAAAGCAGATTGCTTTTAAGATGGAGCACAATACACTTACGAAGAGGTGCATGTGATAGCAAGGCATTGGTGTCCATAGCCCATAGGTCTCTTCCAGTCTACTACGTGCTTGACCTGCATATATAAAGGATGTATAACGATAATGCAATGAAGGAATGTTTATTTTGAAAAAAAGTTTGGTGTGAGGTAGGGAGAGGAGGAAGGTGGGTGAAGGGGGTGGGAGAAAAGGGCTGTCAAACAGAAAATACTCATTTGGAGTGTTTCTCTGCAGCTGAAGAATGAGCACTTCTCTCCAGGTCTATTTATTAAGACACTGCTTACCTAAAAACAATAGTTAAAAAGAAAACTGCACATTATTCGAGCTCTAATGCAGCATGTTGCAGCCTACTTAGACTCACTGGGTTTGTACTCCATCAGCCCAGACAGGTGATCTGGTTTCTTTTATAAGTCAGAGTGTTTGGATTTTTTTGAGCTTGGAGATATGGCAGATGCTTCTCGTCCACATCTGTTGCTGGTCGTGTCCGTAGCACTTGCATTCAGTGGAGTATCCCAGACTGCAGCTATGCAGAATGATAGCTGTAAGCTGCTCAGCATAACAGCAAGGGAAGAGAGGGAAGATGATTTTGTCTGCACAGGAGGGAGGCAAGCTGATTACAGCTTGGCATAGTCAGTTGTACTGGCTGCTACTGTGCACTGCTGTGAGAGATGTGGCTTGAGGACAAGGATTGCCGAGGATCCCCTTCACTTTCCATGTCAGGAAGAGTAGGGGAAAATGCTGTTAAAAGCCACATTGTTTCATGTGAAACACCAGCAGCCTTCTCACACCAGGCTAAATTTTACCAGCCTTGTCTTCTAGATCACACCAGGCTAAATTTTACCAGCCTTGTCTTCTAGATCAGGCATTTCTTTTCTTAATGCCTAGGAAATTTTAAGGAAAATTTCTTATCCTGCCACAAGTATTTGTATACTTCAGGCAGGCAAGTCTGCACCTGGAAGAATGTGAACATGCATGTACAGGCTTGATGGATCACCATGAGAGTTGTTTCATATTAACTCACTTCTTTTCTTTCTTTCTCCCCCCCCCCCCCCCTTTTTTTTTTTTCCTTTTTAAACATAGTGTTTTCTGAGGCTGAACATCAGTCCTCCAGAGAAATCATTGTTGGTCATCCTGCATAGCTTTTCAAAGAACTTGTTTAACACACCAATGTGCAATGGTAGCAACACAAGAAAATGGTGATCTGAGTTTCGTATGGCCTCACACCAGTTCTAGGTATGAAAAAAAAAAAGACTAATGCAATTGAAGTTAGGTACCTGGAATGGTACCCAACTGGAAAGCGGCAGGTCCATAGGGAAACACCCAGAAGAAATGAAACAAATGGATGGCTGAATTTTCTTATGCAGAAAATAGTCATGAGGCTGACTGTACCTGCCATATTAAAAAAAACCCCAAAACCAACAAACAAAACCAGCAAAGCAAAAGACAAGATCAACCCTCTGTTTTCCTGCACCTTGAATGTACATAATAGAGCACAGGTACCTGTGCTTGGTCGCTCCTATGTAACTTCTCATCACTCTGTTGCAATGGCTTATGAGAGGAGACTGCTGAATACTTTTCTGGGGACCTAAAAGATTAATGCGACTACTGCTAGCTATGTGGTAACACTTACTCCTGACATCACTTAAAGCAGCTTTCCCTTAGGAAATCACCTAAAATAACTAGTGACATTTATATAGCACCTTTGTCCAGTGCACTTGACAAACCACAGGTACAGTCCAGGGAAAACTTTCTTTATTGCTGAATTCCAGCTGTTGCTGGACTAATGGGAGGCAGCTACTTAGCAGAGGAAGCATACACACTAAGGGATAAGTAACTCCATATACTTTTGAAAATACAGGATAGCTACTTCTTTTTGTTAGTAGGGATGTGTTCCATGATGCACTTTGTCACGTGAGCAGGTTTTGATAATCCCTCATGATTATCATCTGTTTCTCAACCCAGTCGTTCACACTGTGGCAGTAAGATTTCTTGAGAAGAAAAGATATGACATGATCGTGGAGCACTTAGGTTTCTCTTGTTACCTCTTACTGAAATATTGACCCACCTTGGTGGCACTGAAATATTTGAGACTTAAGGAGGATACCATCAGTCTTTTCTGCCTGGCAGTCCTAGCTGTTTGGGTACAGAGGGACTCTGACTTCAGGGACATACTGTACGGCTTTTGCCCTCACATGATCTGGTGATCTCCTCCCACTGCATCTCACCTGCAGCATTATGACTTCCAGCCTTAGAGGCATTCCCTTGCCTGTGGTAATGGCATGAGAGGCAAGGAAGTCTGCCTTTGCCCTAAAGCATCTGAAAGAGTTGTGGCCCAGACTGGTTATAAAATGGGAGCATTTTGAGTCCTTACAAGGCTTTTTCTCTTGGCCATCGCCACCTCATCTGGGATGTGCCCTTTCTCTGAGCTATAGTCTCAGTGAGTCTTTCAGGAAAGGAATTTTGTCTTTTATATAGCTTCCTGATAATCTTTTTCTATTAAGAAAAGAAGTTTGATGTAGGCCCTTCAGCTTCTTGGGACAGCTCTCTATTTTGTCCAACCAAAGGCTTTCAGCAGCTTGGCAATTTTTGGCTTTTCTGTACTTGCAGCTCAACAAAAAGTAGAGATCTTTTCATTATTGTTTTTTTCTTTCTAAGGACTGGCATAATTGAACAGAGTGTAAGAGAATTAATTTCTTTAAGAATGTTACTGAGTTTGTTCAAAAGGTATGGGGTTGGAGGTAAAGGAAAATATTTCATTTTTCTGCCTTTTACCCCACATCTCTATGTGGCCCTGGCCCAGTGTTTGTGGCAACATACACTTTAGAGAAAAAAGTGAGTTCATGTTCCAGATTAACTGTTCAAGCTACTCAGTCACAGTGTTTATGCTGCATAGTCCTATTTACTATCCTAAGTGGATGAATGTCTGTCCTTCTATTACTGGTCTTTTGCTTCATTTTGCAACTTTTACTTAATAAGGAAAAGGGTTTGTGTCCAAAGAAGGGCAACAAAGATGGTGAAAGGACTAGAGGGCATGACTTAGGAGGAGTGGCTGAGGATACTAGGTTTGTTCACCTCGAAGAAAAGGAAACTGAGGGGTGACCTCATTGCTGTCTACAACTTCCTTAGAGGGGGAGTGGAGTGTGAGGTGCTGATCTCCCTGTTGTCCGCTGATAGGATATGAGGGAATGGCTTAAAGCTGCACCAGGGGAAGTTCAGATTGGATATGAGGAACAGGTTTTTCACTGAGAGGGTGGTCAAGCCCTGGAACAAGCTCCCCAGGGAAGTGGTCATGGCCCCAAGCCTGTTGGTGTTGAAGAAGTGCTTGGACAACACTCTTAGATACATGGTTTAACTTTTAGGTTGCCCCGTGTGGTGTCAGGAGTTGGACTCCATGGTCCTCGTGGGTCCCCTCTGACTCAGGATATTCTATGATTCTCTGATTCTAAATTACAGCCAGTTAAAAACTTAAAAAATAAAGCCCCCAAAGAAGCGAAAAGTACTTCCAAAAAGTATTATGTTTTTCCTTAATGGAAAACCTCAGATAATTGATATTAATTCACTTTTAAAATTAACATTTATATTTTAGAGAAATTTTCATCTGGAAGCATTTTCATGACTCAGAGCTCAGTTTGTACTGAAATGACGAGCTCCATTCCCGCATGAGGGCACCCTGAACATGACCCTCGGTAAGGTAGGTGGCTCATATTCTGTCCCCTGCTCTGCTGAACTCAAAGCAAGAGCTTGTGTGCTGGCTATTGCCAACATTGCAGGCTATTGACCCTAGCCATCAGATACGTATCTGTGTGTCTGTGTCTTTTTCCTATCTTGTTTCCTAGGTTGCAGCCTCTCTGGATGTGAAGATTTCATTCTTTTCTGTGTGTACAGTGCCCAGGCCTTTCTGAGTTCTTTGTGCTTTACCAGAACACAAAGTTGTGTCCTGGTTCCTGGTTCTAGAGATCTAGACTGAACCATGGGCCTAAAGGTCCCTCTGAACTGATTGCCAATTTTTAATCTGTTTTACAGTTGATATTGTTATAATAAACTTTCACATCAATTTGTTATGGTGGGTCTGGGGCTCTCTTTTGCTGTCTTGGGGGTTAGGAGACGTAATACCAGCTCCTACAATCCTATTCTGGCTGAGCTAGAAGACCTTAAAAGCATGTTTGGTGTTGCTTTCTGTTACATTATGTATGCCTACAACTATGACTTCAGTTGGAGTATGGGATATTAGACTCTGATGTAAGTCATGTTTCTTTTTTTCTGTAATGGCCATAACGGATCAATTATTCCACAGTGGCTCCTAATCAAATATTCTGATAATGTCATCCATTGAAGCCTATGGAAATTTTTCTATGAAGCTACTTTCACTTAGCTTTTATCCCTTATTAAAATATACTTGATAAAAATCTGTCTATATGAGACACTTTGATACCTATGGATTAGAATTGGGAAGTGTAACTATTATCTTTTACTTAGGGATTGATTTATAAACTATGTAACATTATTTCTGTGAAAGATTACATAAAGGACAGAAACATATTTTTATCATATCTGCTTCAGGAAATTTGAGATCAAAAGACAGGCTAGTGTGAAAACCTGACACATCTATAGATATTCCAGAACCAGAATGCTTGCACGTTGTGTCTCATTATACAGAATATGAAATGAGGTACCTCCCTGAGGGATATCATAATGTCTGTCAGTTGGTGTTTGCTGCACACTATGATGTTACTCTTGGAGGTACCAGTCTCTTAGGAGGACTTAATGTAACAGGGATGCTTGTAGTAGTTCCACAGGCAGACCAGGAACTTAAATATTAAGCTTACTCTGAGCCTCTAAATATCCTTCTAATAAACAGATTATTGCAACTGGAGTCTCATTTCTCCTTTTCCAAACCCAGATTCTGGATGGGTGAACTTTGACAAAAGACCACATTGTAGTTGAAAGTCTTCTCTAGGCATTGGTATGTGAATAGAGGCATAGAGCAAGTGTGCAACTGTGTCTTTTTTTCTTCTGAGTGCATCCTTGCTCATCAGTTATAATAACAGGTGGTGGTAGTTATGGAAGTCTGGTTGTTTTATATTTGGAGTCCTGTATATTTTCTGTTCTGTCACTTAGGGTAAATGTGGCATTTTCTGTGAATGGATATGGTTGAAGGTACTTGATGAGCTCTAGGAGTTGGAAGCTGCCTCCATTAATTTGCACCAGTATCTTTGTTTGCATTTCTATTCCAAGGCCTGCGTTATATGAAACAGGTAAAAATATATTTGCTTTTATTACAGACATTGTTTATGTAAGGATTTGAGACAAAAATGGTGTTAGCGGGGTAAATATTGTGCAAAAGTTAAAGGAAACACTGAGATTTGCTAGAAACAGTGTTTTTCAAGGTCCCCTGCTACTAAAGAGTTTTAAACAGCCTTTTAGTAACCATAGGAAAATCTATGATTGTTTACATAAAAGCATTTCAAGCTCTTCCTCTGTTATAAATTATGTGTGGTGAGTAGGTATGTTAATGTTTGCAGTAAATCTCTTTATCATGGTAAGATAAAAGGAATATTTATAATTTCCTTAAAATGTATTTGGTTTTCAGTAGATAAAAGATTATGAAGATATTCCTCTAAAGAGAACTGTATTTCTTGCAGCTGTTAAACCACTATCAGCTGTATAAAAATGGTTAGTCTATTTAAGTGTTTCACCTAACCAATAGTCCTTTTGGCTGCATGCAGATAAGCTACAAATGAATGACATGTATAAACCAAATATTTTATCTTGAACAAAAAAAGGCTATCATTTTCATTTGGAGACACCATGTATAGCCTACTGTTTCCATTGTTTGTTACATTTTTCTGATGGCTTATTTACAGCTGAATTATTTTTTTTAATAATTGAAACATCAAAAGGTCATATGAGCCATTTTAATTCAAGAAGTTAAGGTAAAATATTATCTTCTGTATAAGCATCTGTAAATTTTGATAGACATATGTTTGGGCTTGTACAGGATGGTCTATTGGTGGCCTAGGCATTAGCTTGAACATATGTCCGATAGTCAAAGAATCTAACACTCCTTTGTTCTGAGGAGTAACAAAATCCCCAAAACATTGTCATCTCTTTTTAAAGATGCAATCAGTTTTAACCTGCCTCCCTCTTTGCTACAGGCAACCTTATTTTTGCAAGCTACTGCTGGGAATGGTATTTTCTCCTGGAAAGGAATGTTTTGTTCCACTTTTCTTTGCCTTATTTTCCATAGGACATCAGTTTTACTGAATAAAAACTACTCATCAGTGCAGGCAGCTACCTGTAAAATAGGAAGGTGAGCGTAACTGTGAAGATCCTCCCAAGACACCAGTAAGACCTCTGTGTAGCCTGTCAGAGTCCTGACACTGCATTGTCATTTATCCCAAGCAGAACAGTTATGCTGCTGGAACGCAAGATGGGGTTGAAATTTGTTGTTGCTGCTTTTCGTTGCTGTGTTAAGATCAGTGCTGTCCAAGTAACTGGTGATATATTTACCTCTGCTTGGCCCTCCTGCACCTTACAGCTTTCAAAATATCTGCTATTTGATACTGAAATAATTGACACTATAACTGCTCTCTACAAAATTCTTTTGAAATGAAAAATGAGCAAGATCTCTCAAGTTGGGTTCTTTTACATAATACATAAAAGGTGACTATGTATAATAATACAGTAGATGTGTTCACTCATTATGCTGTAATTCATTTCATATCGTATTGTGATGTGCTATTCTGTTTAATATCTGTAACTTGCTCAACTGAAGCACAAAAGTAGCAGAGCTGTAATGCAACCATTCAGAGTGATAAAGGATGATATATTTTTCTTAAAGGGACAGTCCTTTGATTTTCATCTGGTCTCACTTGGGCAAATAACCTTTTACATCCATGTATTTTTGCTTAGGGAGAAAGCCTCAAGTCTAGAGCCAAGATTAGGGTATACAGTTAGGCTTTGTAGTTGCACTTTTAAACAATTTTGCTCATATGACTCTGCAACTAATACCTGGGGTATGAAAATGCTTTTGAAAAGTGCCGCCTTCTTTGAATTCTAATATGAACTGTCAAAAAAAACCCAACCCCATGACCCAACCTGTTTTCATCTATGCAGAACAAAAAATGGTAGAAAACTGACTCTGAGCTTTGGTTTATTTTCTTTAGAAACAAGTCAAATGCGAAGTACAACGCAGGTGGGAAAGATGATGATAAAAACCCCTTTTTCTTTTATAAACAATGTGTTGCTGAAAGGAGTGCTCAAAAATATAATCCGTCTGTTATGTAAATGTGTATCTGGAAATGCAAAGATACAAATGTGGAGATAATACCTGTATACAAAAATCTAGGTCTGCACTCTCCAGAAAATAGGTGAATGTTTAATTGCAGTCAACAGCAAGGATAGATTCGTGATGTTAAAAATAATTGTTATTATAATTGGACCAGTTGTAAGGCTACCAACAATCTTCAAGACAGTTCAATCTGTATAATTACTTGCCATAAAATACTTGAAATACAGAATACAAAAGAACATTCACAGTTAAAGAAGGAGTACTTTGTTTAAGCCAAACAAGACAGGAATAGGATTATTCTGTTTATCTGCTCTTCTCTTTCTAATGTCCAAAGAAAACTGTCAGATGAATGTGGTTTTGAAGCTGCTTTTCTTTCTTAAACATTCTCTTTTTTTAATAAATATTGCAGGCAAGCCTAAGTGGATGAAGGCCTCATTTGGTCAGTTCCCCCTGCAGTATTGTACACAGTCATTTTTTAATAGGCTATTTTATTGGTTTCTTTTTTGTGTTGATGGAAGCAGAGGAAGGAAAAGAGGAACATGAATAGCTCTTCTCTAACAGATTTCGCAGAGGTGTTCTTTTCTTCAGCAGAAGAAGAATGGATAAATGCCACTTATCTGATCTTGTTCCCTGCGAATTCCTGCCAAAGGTCTTGAAGAAAGTAGTTTGAGGTTTTTCTCTGCATTCAGACCTCTACTTATTGATTATGATACGGTGTTTTGTTGTGTGCACTCACCAAGAAACTTAACCTGAAATGCTTTTAGGTCAAATCAAGTAATTCACAGAAACAGCAGATCAAGAGCTAAACCATGCAAAACCACACTTGTGGTTCAAGTGGCTGGAGCTTAAGAGAATTGAATTTGGCTGCAGCTACATTTATTAGCAAAAGGGTATTTCATAAAATTTCTTGTCTTTTTTCTTGTATTGGGACAACAGGGACCTGGTGATCACTAAAGATACATGATTAAATGAGCTTGAGTGGTTGTGAAGAAATGCTGAGCATCTTCCCAAAATAAGGAGACGTGCTTTAGAAGTCACACTGAAATCCTGGTAACCTGTCTTCTCAAAATGACAAGAGTTATGAGCATATTAGACTCTTGCCAGATGCTACCGAGCACTGGGTCATCTGTTGCAGCAGTGATCTGCCCATTGGAAGAGCAGTAAACAAGTGTAAAAGGTATTTTCTATCTCAAATTGCTCTTAACCACCAGGGAAGGAATCACTTTTCCCCAGCTCAACCTTCTACCACCTCACACTTTTTTCTGCATTAAAAAAAAAAAAAAATTCTGAAGTCTATTCCTTACTAATCCACTGTGGGTGTGAAAATCACTCGGCGTTTTGATTTTCAGCTGCTGTTGTCAGCTGGGAGACACTGTTAGGGGAAATGCAATGTGAAAGAAGGAAGAGGTGTTCCACCAAGAAGATTGACTGGGTGAGTGGGTGCCTGGCCCTGGTGCCATTTGCTACCACTTTGAAGGAGACCTTGAACTGCAGGAAGGCAATGGAGAAAGAGGGTCATCTTGCAGCCCTTTCAAAGCCTCAAAAGCTACTGCTGACAGGTGTGCAAAATTTAGAGCAATGTATTACAGCATCTCATCCCTAATTTAGAGCTAAAGCATGTTTCCAGGAATGCACTGACTGTTGCAGAAACCACCAGTAAAGCACTGAGAAAGCTCCTAGCAGTTACAGAATAGATCCTGCTATGGGCTTAAAATCAGTGCTGGCTGCCTGCCAAGGGGCAAATGTTTTTGGCAGCTCAGGAAAAGGATCCACAAAAAGAAAGTCTGTTACCACAAGAAAGACTGACACTTGCCTCTGCTATTATATCCTGGTTTGTGGAAAACCAATTAAATACAGTCATTGAATCCTTTAAGTGTTTTTTTTTATTATTATTATTTATTTTATTTTATTTGCATAGATCACACTAACACTTCAAAGTGCAAAAACTTTATTTTTGCTAGTATGAGATAATAAGATTCTTCAGACTTACTGTAGGTCATGCACTATTTTATGCAGTTCACATTGTGTAAAAATACTTACAATATACTCTGGAAGTGAAATAAAGAGAACAGTCCTTTACCTGAGCTTAGATTCTTACTAGTTTTAGAACAAGTATTAATTACTTATAAGACATAAAAACTATTATTGACTATAGGATTTAATTAAAAGAAAGCAGTTAAAGGGGATACTTTCAAAGGCACCTGGCCACCTCAGTCCCATCAGCTTACAATGGAAAATTTGGCAGCCAGAGTACCTTACTGAATTGTGCTTTGAGACTCTCCCTCACTCCATTTCCAATATCAGGGTAAAAGTGAAAGGGTGAATGGCTTCGCTTGAGCATTTCAAACATTTTGGACCTTAAATGTCCGAAACAACCTAGGCTGGAGAAACTTCCAGTATGCCTTAGGTGTTGACTTTACTCAGAGCAATAGTTTTCTTTACTGAATATGGTTGGGGTTTGGGTTTTTTGAGTTTTGTTTTTGGTTTATTTGTTAGGTTTGGGTTTTTTTTGTTTTTTCAGAGATGTATGCTGTATTGCTGTATTGCATTGTTGAACTTTTCTTGCAGTCTAGAAAAGAATTATTAGACATTTGCATAAAGCTGACAGAAACTGACTTTGCTTTCTTTGGAAAGCTGAACTGCATCAGGCCATTTGTGTAGTCTGAAACCATGTTTTTGTTAGAAGTTAGTAAGTGTCTTTAAATGTTTAACAGGGCTATGAAGCAGGATGCATTACAGATATAGGCTGTATGTAGATAAATACAGCTGTGTGCAATTCTTGATGGCAGTGATATTCCTTCTGACTGCCATCTCAAAGGAATAGATTAGATAGCATGGACTTCTCACACCATAGAAGGATGAGTGTCCTTTGGGGTCATCTCATGCCAGGCATGTCCCCAGTCTGCTGTGATTGCCTAAAAGATTTTGAATTTGGGGGTTTTTTTAGGTGTCAGTTTTAACTGAATCAAGTTATACATGTTTTTCAGCCTTTCCGATGGCTGTTTTTGCTTTTGGCTATTGACAAAAGTCATCAAAGGTTTTTTCAGATATGAGCTTGCTGATATGATTCATCTCTACCACTAGTCCTTGTACATCCAGCTTATGTATGCAATAGTGTAGTTTTGTTGTCTTGTGAGATCTGTACACTGTGCAAATCATATACCATGTTTATGAAACTACTTTTTTTTTACTCTTTCCATCCCGTTTCTCCCTTTGAATCTTTGGAAGCTTCCAGAGCCTTCTCATTTAGCAGTACAATAAATGCAGATTACTCCTGCCTCCTTGATGAATGTTTTTTAATGCTTCAGAAAACCTGATAATCAAACTGGTTACATTAATTAGATAGAGGAAGGAGCCCTGATGGTAGGTGAAATTCATAAATACTAGTTCAGAAGAACTCTGGTTCAAAGCCTGAAACTTAGGTTAGTCTTTACTACAGCACGTAAGCTGGAGCTATGTGAAGAGGGAGATGGGTCTGGGAGGGATTTCTGTTTGTCACTCTCCAAACTGGGGTTTCCAAACTAACTACAACCTGAGCCCTCCAGTTGCTTAAAAGGGTCCATTACAGGATTCATTTGTAGGCTGGCTGAGATCTAATGTATATCAGTTTTATTCAGCAAATGTTACAACTCTTACTTTTTAACTCACCCTTGTTGTCATTGCTATCATCAAATTGCTATAATTTGTATAAGACCATTTAATTATAACATTGTTGACTGAAAGTGTGTGTGTGTGTGTGTGTATTTCAACTGGGTGCAACATTTTTAGATTTCCTAGGACTTTTCCCTGGTTCTCTGGTTCAATCTTTCTGCCCCGTCTGTTGCAAAACGAAAGAGCAAGCAAAACATTTCAGAGAAGAATTGTGTCTTAGATATTTAAGTCCTGTAATGTGGTGGCACTTGAAGTTCAGGTGAGCCTGAAGTGATTACAGTTCTTAAAATAAAAGTCCGATCTCTATGAGAATTGTTAAGTACCAGGACTTTTGTGTTATCTTGGATAAAGGAGAGAGGAAATTTCTTTATGTTGTAAAAACCCCTGTGTTTTTGGTGTTATATCTCTTGTAATAGAAGAGGGTTTGTACTCTTCTTTTTTAATAAGAGTCATCTAAGGCTCAGCTTCTGGAAATCATGCAAGCATATATTTTGATCCTTTTCTGTCCAGGAAAATCTGTACTTATATGTGAAGGAAGGTTTTATATCTTCTACAGAACTTGTTGTTTTATATAACACTCTATTTGCCTGGCAATTATATTTGTTCCTTGTTAGTGTATCGCAGTGCTTGTATACCCTATGTAAATATTTATGTAATTCCTTTCTCAGAGTGGGAGAACATGAGTTATAAAAATCTCCTGAAACTGAAAAGAGAGATTTTACTTTGTTCCTTTATATTTGGAAATACATCTTAATTTATAATGTTCCACAGTGTGAGTATCAAGAGAACATATATTCAGGATTTGATTAGTTTCCCAAAGGTCCTCTACTCCCAAGACATCAGTGATCAACTTGCTATTGTTAACTTTCTTAGTATGAAGACTTCTTGGTTTTCAACAGTTCTTTGGAGTGCTTATGGGATATAGATGGCTGAGGTGATTAAACTGTATGGTCCTGAATGCTTATCATCACTGGTGTTCTTGGGATTGCAAAACTCAAAAGCAAATGGATGAGCAAAACTGCTGAAACCTTTTCTAGTACTTGTATGGAGTATGACATTCTGGGAATAAAATCAGTTTTCTTCTGATTTGGTGAATAACTTTAAGTGTGGTTTTCAGAGTTCAGAAATCTTAGTCTATCTGAATTGCAGCCCTGTTCTTTTTCAGTTTGAGAAAGTGTTCATGACTGTTAAAACAAGAATGAAAAATATGGACATGAAGCAGATGTTACTTTTGCCTGCCAGACCAAGAATTGGCTAACACGGAATATACCTCTGTCTAGTTCCCACAGATAATGCAGTATTTCTGAATGAAAAGGGTGTGGATTGGATCCTGAGAAAAGACTTTTAAATATTTAGATAAATAAATGGACTTTGTAGCTCTTAGTAGAGATTCAGATGGGCATATTCTTTGAATAATCTGTTTTTTCTTTTTTCTTATTCAGTCTATGTTCACTTAACATACCCTCAAAATACTGCACAATACTGGAGTAGCTTTTGGAAAACAGCTCCCCCTGTGGACACTGTATCCCTGCTTTGTGAAAACTAGTATTTCCAGAGTAAAGGAAGATAAACAAACATGCCATTCCAGAAATGAATGTCGAGGGAGGGAGGAAGGTGTCCTGCAGTAACTACTCCAGTGCTTTTCCCAAAATTGACTGGCCTCTAGTTTTCTCCAAGTGAAGATCAGCCTAAAGCATGTCTAAAGGATGCCAACATTTCTAAAGAATGATAAAGCCCAGCACTGCCTTTGTTAGTAGCTAACAAAAGCTTCAGTATGGATCGTCAAATTAACACATTTGCACCATGCTCAGCTGCTTCTTTGGTGGGAGGAAATCTGTGTTTTGAGTAAGACACTGGTCTGAGACTCAGGACACAGCATTTGCTCTAACTGGTGCCAGGAATGACCTCAAGCAGATTGCTCAGGTCACATTTTGGCAAAAGGTTTGAGCACAGATTTATGTCCCAATGATTGCAAGACATGTGTTTCATGGAGCAGAGACCATAATCCCAATGCTACTTAACTTATTGTGTAAAAAATGAGGAAAAATACCAGCCCTTTTCTATCCCCCCTTTTCTGTGTTGTCCACTTGCATTGTCAGCTTTCCAAAACAAGTATTTGCTTTCTGTAGAAATACATCCTCTTTGTAATGCATCTCTGCCAGGTGAATTCGTTCATGCTATCAACTGTCATCACTGGCTCCCTAGCAGGCGTGACTTTTCCCTGAAATTTCTTGGCACAGCTGTTTGGCTGAGTATTCTCCAACCTGTTGCAGCCAAATGACGGAAAGACCTACTATTGAGCCTGTTTTTTGCAGCAGCTTTGGGTAATTAGGCTCAGATGAGATGGTCATCCAGGAGCAGCAATGTCATCTGACAGCATGTAGTACTGAGAAGCAGGGAGTGGTTACATCTTCTATTGGCACAGCCGTGGTGGTTTATGGGTCCAGAGCTCTCTTGTAGACAAGGTAAACGTAGTGCAGCTCTTTGTAAAGAGATCCTCAAATAGTATAACTATAGAAAAGTGTGTCATGCTTTCTTTTCTAATGGTTGGTCTGTCTTTAGATGAGTGAACTAGTCTTAGTTTTGTTTGTTGCATTTATGAAATATTTATTTTTTGTTACATTTGAATGGGGTTTTTTTGTTTGTTTGTTTACAGTATGCCTTATACTTGGACACATGAGATTTTGGCAGAGTTACATGTTTGTTATTTTTGAACACTTAGCCAGAGTATTTTATATCTCAAAAACATACATATAATTTTCTGCTTTAAAGCCATAAGAAGTTATTTGTCAGTCAATCAAAATAAAAATGTCAGAAATGCTAGAATTTTATTTTCATGACTGAAGCTGCCAATCCCTCTTCCAAGACAGTAATATTACATTTTCAGTCTTACTAGCTTTCTATTTTACCATTTAAAAATGCAATTCATACAGAAGAGATATTTGAGAGCAGCATAAGGTTGCATGATTATGTTCTGGAAAGTCAGCAAAACTGAATGCAGAATGCAGGAGACCTCAACCCATAAACAGTCCTTGCTGTAGTTACACACAGATTTAGGATCTGCTCGTCATGTTTGCATTCTTATTTGTATCATCAGCCTTTGAAATGGGAAATTAAACTAAATGATAGATTTCTACGAGGTTTGGGAAATAGCTAGGTTGCTCTTGGTTTCTTTCTTTCATTCTGTCTGTCCTGAGCCAGAGTCTTTATCTCAATCTCCTGCTGAAGCTCTTTGCAGGAATTGGTTTGAAGATCGCTGATGTTTTTTGAGCTTATAATAGATAAGGTCCGTAACATTCTTGCTTCCTGCTTATAAAGTTGCTATGTAAGATCTGAGCGTAGTCATCTGCTTTCAAATTTTCCACCAGCCTTAGCATTCCAGATGGTGATCTATACATAGGTCTGGTTGGCTATCACCCCATCCTTTTTGGTATAGCCAACTAAAAATCATCTTTAGGCAAGAGGTGTTGAAAACCTCTAATTACCTCTGCGCATTTTGTTCCATATTCTGTTTTAGTGTTGACAAGGCATTGCTGTTGCACGTTTTCAGTTTAGTTTTTAGTTTAGATCAGGCAGCTGCATCAGATCTTTCTCACTTGTCTCCATGCATTCTTTGCTGTTGGAATTTGATTTTGTTTAGATTTTTTTGACAGTGGATCTTGTTCCTAGCTTATTCCCATCTACAATTTTTGGCTTTGTTACAGTTACCACTTATGTACAGACAAATACGCACATGACTTTTCTTAGCTTTGAGGGGATAACTCTTTATTTTAATTCCTTCAAATGTGTACTATATTTTGCATCATCTGTTGTTCTTTGTGAAGTTTCCAAACCCTTACATGATGTAGCATATGCAAATTTCAGATCCCTTAGCTATTCCTTTTCATCTGGTTGATTCCCATCTACATTAGTCTGCAGCTCCTCCATACCACAATGGCTGATCATGGCGATGCAAACATGTACTCATGCGCGCAAGCTTGTGTGTTTACATCACACAAACACCTGAAGATGGATCTACTCCAATTCAAAGTGTTGTATCAATACTAATGGATCATTTTCAGTCATCTGAAGGATCACATACATATATATTTTCCAGATTAGAAACTAACTTGACAGGTATTAATGCAAGTTATTTTCACCTCAAATATTATTTCAGACCCTTGAAATGGAATATTTGTAGTTTTCTTTAATGCATTGCCATCTTTGTTACCTACAGAATCGGTTATTCCAAATAAAAAAATGGAATTTTATTTTTCTGAGAGGCTGTACATAGAGCGGGGTAAGAGTGAAAGGCAGAAGAAGACAAATGTGAAAGCTCTGTGAGCAGCTCTAACAGGGCGAGACACAGTTGTCCCCCAGCCTGTACCCAGCCTTGCATCTTTCTTTCCCCTCCACCTGGACGTTCGCACCTCCCATATTGCTATAAATGTTCTGTAAACTGCTTGGGTCCAAATGCATCAGGTTAGCTAAAACAGTACAAAGGGTAGCTCAAAAGGAGCTAATTTGATTCATTTTGGCAATGACATGTTAGGAAGCTCAGCTGGAAAATTTGGAGGGTTAGTAACCTTCAGCAGGAGAGGTGAGGGTCAGCCAGGGAAAGCTGAGCACAGTAACTTCCCCTTCAGCATGGATGGGTCTTGGCCCCCCCGTGTAACTCAATCATCTCTATTCTAAGAAAAGATAACCTCATCCAAGCAGAATTATTTTTTGTCATTTTTGTCATTTCCACAAATTCCCTTAGATTTCCAAAAAGAAAAAAAGAATTTAAGACTTCAGGAATGTTTTAGATAAAAATAGTGCACTGAGATTCTCAAGGATTAAAGAAATTAATAAGATAGACCACAAAGTACCATGTGATAAATATTGAGTAATTGATACTGACTTCTTTTTGGTTTTCTTCTGGTTTCTGCATTGTGGTGCTTGGGTTTGGGGATTTTTTTTTAATTTCTTTTTTTTTTTTTTTAGGACACTTGGCCCGTGTAAAAATATGATGAGAAATTTATATTTCTTTTAAATGTGAGATGAGTTTTTATCCAGCCACAGGTGTTTAGGTATGCTGACTGAAAAATCAAATCAAAAGAAAAGAAAACAAAACACCCCTCCCCCGATTATCAAAGTGTCTAGATTTTATCAAAGTTTCTATTCTGTACTCCTTTGTTAGAAAAGGTGAAAACACAGAGCAATTGATTGCATAACGTCTTGACATCCGAGTCTCCAGTTCCTTTGATATAGGTATAATTAATAGCATAGCAATGGTGGTTCCATCAGTGTGAGATTTCTCTTCCCCTTAACAGGTAGGAGGACATACTGTTAATTGTATGAGTCAGAATGCAGTGTTTGACTTTCCCAAGGCTGTGTGCATGTGGATATGGGGATCCTGTATTTTTTCTGGTCAGAAAGTTGAAAGAAGCTGAAAATGTTCATCATGGTGTTATTAAATTTAATGTGATAATACCTGTTGACCTGGTGAAATCAGGACTGGAGCTCTGTGTAAGCAATAATCTATGATATGTCAGTTTACTGGTGATAAAACAATCCTACTATGCAGCTATAAGTGCTTTCTAAAGGAGAAATAATATGACAAACATCAAAGGGTAAGCTGACACTGGTAAACAATCATCAATTATTTAAAATAATCCTGTGTAAAACTGCAATACCTTATCAGTTTCAAACATCAAATGTGAGAAAATTAATTATTTCAAATCGCCTTCACCTGAAACTGAATTTTGAGCAGTATGTTTCCTGTTTAAAATTAATCTTTGTGGAAGCTCCTTTCATTCAGTTCTAGTGAGTTTCTTTGTTTCGGACTGACTTGGTAGGAATACAAAGGCTGGCCATCAGTCCTCTGCTTCTCCTCGAGAGTGTGGGTATGTACTTTCTTGTCTTGGATTTGTAACTATTCAGTCTTGTGCAACCTTACTTATGCAAGTTACCCTTAAGCAGGGACAGACACAGGGCAGATGTTTTCAGCTTGTAGAGAGTCCACCCCATGTGACTCCAGTTCTGCAAAGGTGCTTTACACATTGTATACTGGTTTTGAATGCAGGGGCACTATGCGTATGCCTGAGCAGACACACGAGTACATTGCTTAGGTTTGTCCTGGTATGAGGCTTGATCCTGCTGTTGCTTTCATGTGAGTGGTGCCAATGTTATAAGGCTCTCATTAAACTCCATACAAGTAAGTGCTCCTTGTAAAAGTAAGTGTTTCCAGGACTCCACACTTGGAGAATCTAACAGATACCCTTGTTTCAATCATATTCCCTGTACAGGGCAGCCATATAGCTAATGAAATGTACAGTAGCCAAGTACAGTAAATAAGCCTGGAGGTTTGATTCTACAGCCTTTCTCCTACATGTAGGACAGCAGCACAAAATGTTACATGCTTGAAATTTTAAGTCCTCAACACTACGCTATTCCAGACACTAGCTTGCTTGATCAGATATGTGAAATAAATACAATAAATAAACAAATAAACAGAGTAGGTTAACCCAAGAATAAAATAATGTATTAGCCTTTCTCTCCTTTTCCCCAGGAGAAAATGTGCCTTAATGTAAATACCCTGCTGCTAAATTTCTAAAATACCTGTGTTTTTAATTCTAACACCCTATGAAAAGGAAAATAAGTGAGAGGTTTATATATACTTTATGAAAATATTTTAAGTGCAGTGTTTTTTTATTCATGGTCTTGGTGTTCCTATGTACCTGATATTTCGGTGTAACAGTTCATGGGATGACATTAATGCCATATGCTAGTAAATTGAACTATGACAGGCAACTTCTGTCTTCTAATGCTGCTGCTGTTTGCTCTCTACAGCCTACAGAAGGTGGAAAAAAGGCCAGGGATTCTGGACAGTGCATAAAACCCAACGCCCACACCCTCAAAATGCTTTGAGACAGGTGATGGAGATATCCAGCTCTTCCTTAACACTCGTCATCTGTGAACCTAAAGTGCTTTGCATTGGCAAGCTGGTGTGTGTGAAGCATGGCTCTGCAGCAGAGTCGTGCCTCTCAGGGCAGCCAGGGTACAGCCCTCAAAGGAAAGGGGGGGCATGTTTGGTTGGCACCAAGTGCAAACTGCATCACAGCTGCAAGGCTTTGGACACACCGGGGTGGGAATGGTAGCCTAGAGAAAAAAGAAGCTGGGAGGGTAAGCCATGGCCACAGAAAAGAAATCGTTTCCAAAATGTATAGCAAGACCTTTCCCAGCAGTGGGTGGTGATGAGCTTAGCTCGGCTCTGGCCTGGTCATATGAACATTCAGAAAGTGATAATGGTACTATTTAGAAGATATTTATGCTAATGTTGCCTTCACAGTTAACAAGCTAAATCTGCCAACAACGAAGACTTTTAAATATTTACTACTTTGCTTCTAAGGCAATCATTTCTGACAAGCTAGGAAGTAGCATTAAAGCACTATGGAAAATGGTTTATAATCCTCTTATATTTATCACTCGTATTTCTGGGGTCAAAGATGATGTCATTTTTCAATGGTTGCCAGCAGCAATATGCTCTGAAATTACAAATAGTGCTAATGGAAACCTTCCTTCGTCAAAAAAATCCAGATTTTTTTGCAAGTGATTTCTCTATGTGATCTTCCAGAATACCATTGTGTCCCTCATAAAATAAATACTAAATGTTAATCCTTTTAGCCTTGTTAATCGTTGCGGAGCTGTATAGTGCTACTGTTGCTGTCCTCATTTAGTTTTTTTCCAAACAGCATGACAGGATTCTTTTAAAGGATGCACAGGCCCAGTATTTTATCTATGTCAAGGATGTTTTCTTTATAATCATTCACTTCCACTGTTAAAAAGGAATGACGGCAATGAGAAAAGTATCTGAGTGCAAAACATTAGTAAGATATTCTTGTTCTTTGCAGAAAATATAACAGGTTGTGAGTCAATGAAGCAGACAAACGTAACTTCACTTGCAAAATCTCTGTTCAGCATAGCACTTAAGCATGCACCTAAGACACTTTGCAGTCAGTGCTTAAATTGAAACACGTGCTCTAGTGTTTATTGAATCTGGTTCATGATACACACCCATGAGTATGTTTGTTTAATGAATAATCTTTTTCAATGCATGTTTTCCTTCTCTGTAGCTGACCAAGCCTCCTTCATTTTGGTTCCCTCTGTTAAACATTTGTCCTTTTCCCCAATACTCTGTTTCAGGAAGGACAGAGCTTTTTCTCTTACTGTGACTTTTCACTTGTGAGAATTTGGTTTCCGTCTCAGCAAAATTTTTGAGAGCTTGCAATGTTAGCTGCCATATTTTCAGTCTTATAATTTTAAATTGCATCCAGTAAAAGCTGGCTTTATAGGTGAATTGAGTATAAAATAAAGGTGATCCTGAAGCAGAAGATTAATTGTAATTACAAACATCGTGACTGTTTGCCCTACTTAGTACACTGTAGGTAAACTGTTACAAGGTAAAGAATACTTTTTGTTGGAATTAATAATCCTGCTTTTAAACAGGAATAAATTATGTCAGTGTATACCATTTTATATCAGGCTATCAATGCTGTATCAGCCATGGGGATATATATTTCACCAATAAGACAATATTTGTACAGAAATTCTGATTATAGACAAATCCTTAGAGGCTGTCCTAAAAGTGGTGGTCAGCAGACTTGATAGGGATATATGACCCAGTCCCCTTTCTAGTCGTGTGCACTGGAGGGAGGGTAGCTGTTGGGGGTGGGGGGCACCGCTGCTATGTGGGTTGTAGAATCAGGACAGACTTGCAGTGTATGACTGTAAACAGGACGTGGCATACATTCCCTGGTGCTGATCGTTGTTTCTCCAGCTCTATCCAACCAGCATGTGGGATTGTGGAGAGGGGGAGAGGGCAGCCACGGCGCCACTGTGCAAAGGCACCGCTCTCCATCAGGGCTTCGGGGAAGTGGGCAAGAAAGAGGCCAGGTGCCTCCATAGCAGCTGGCCTCGGAGATGCATCGTCAACAGCATAGCTAATGCCCGCCAGTTGAGGATGCAACTGTGTGCCTGGAGCACTACATTCTGCAGCTTTTCTCTGCTGGGTGATTATCCCACTGCTGTTCACATGTTCCCCCAGAGCCTCTCAAACAGACAGAATATTGTCCGCTTCCCATATGGCTTAAAAAATGTTGGATTTCCCCTTTTTCTAGCAAAAAGTTTGGTTTTTTTTTAAAATTGGGTTATTATTTCACACCAGATCAAAATATTAATCTTGGTTTTAATCCAGGTTTGTATAAAATACTTGTATATGCCCACTAGCCTTCCATTAACATTCCTACATGTTTATGAGAAAGTTATTTTATTTGGAAGCTATCAGGTAATTTCTGCCAGACTGTAAAAAAATGCAAATATCAAGAAAAATATTGGCTTGTGTAGTTTTGCTGGAAATGCTAGTGCTACACAGGGAAAGCATCATATTCACCTGTTAAATTTCAAAAAAATAGAGAGAGGTATAATCGCTTCTCACAAAATAAAATAAAAACTATATTTCCAGAAAAACAAATATGGAGTCCAGCTTTCCTGACAGCAATACTACAAAAATAATTTCCTTTTTATTAATAGATATTGCAGAAAGTGCTGTTTCTTTTTAGAAGGTAAATATTCATTAACAAAAAGTGCAAAAACAATCTTAAAAAATCAGTGTGTCTATGTGTGATGGTATATGTCTACATATAAAGATTATTTTTACACCATATCTTTACATAAAGTAAAGGAAAACATATTAACAGTATTGAAAATGATACATTATTGTTAGACTTTATGAGACTAAATTCTGGCACTCCGCATTCCATTTGAAACACTCTTCTTATGACTGATTTATAAACTTCTCAAGAAAATGCTTAGAAGATAATTGCTTGCAAACAGGTAGTCACTTAATTGAATCACTCTCTAATAAGTTTCCTTGCAGTATTTTTGCAGTTGCTGTACTGCCGTACTTATTCAAAATCAATAGAAGTGTTAAGTTCCATCCAATTTACATTAGAAAAAAATCCCTATTGTTAATCTTTTTGGTCAAATACTCATTGCCACAGACTGTAAATCCTGTTTGGTAGCACAGCATTTTAATACCAATGTAGTTAAGGTATTTGCCCCTCTTGCTATTTTATTTATCCCTCCCTATTCTCAAATATGTGTTGAAAAATAAAAGATGTGAGTCATTCAGACTGACACTTAACCTATGTCTTTGGGTCTAAGACCATCATAAAATTAGAATATGGTGTTTTATATAATCCCAAACAAATTCAGCAGTTTGGTGAAAAAAAATCATTCAGTGATTTAAAGTAAGACACCACTCTGAAGCGTGTAAAAATCTCACTGCATCGATGTGCAGTGTAAATAAATTCAACTCCTCACTGCAATTCTTGTTTCATTATTATTAAGTACATCAGGAATTCCTGCTTTTCTGAACTGTGTTGGAAGCCCTTGTACTGAAACATGACATGGCTATTACTGCAGTAATTCTTTCTCACTGGATCCTGGAGCACACCCTCTTTCCTCTTTGCATCCTTGGGAGCTGAATTTTCTGTATCACTGAAAGAGAATTAACGGTGTTGGTTGCCTGCATGATGGGAGTGGTTCTTCACAGCTTGGGATCTGAAGGACCAGTAGTCTTAGATTACCTGTCATAGCAGAATCTGGTTCTATGGACTAACCAATTTTTGAACTTGATGAATTCTTTGACCTGATGGTAAATGTTATGGCAGAATATTACCATTTCTGTCTGAAACTGTAGAGCCTTGAAGAAAGGACTGACAGGTGTATAACATTGTTATGTGGATTAATCTATACAGGTAGTTTTGGTAAGGTAATTGATTTGCAATGCAATAGTTGAAATTCAGTCAGAGTTCTCTTCCTCTCTCAGGAAATATTAAGTAAGTCCTCAGTGAAATCACTAAATGAGGTACAATAACTGAGGAAAGAGGTACAGAATTGTATCTATCATTTAAACTACTGAGGATCCAACTTCATGAAAAAAAAAAACCATTAAACCAAACTGCAATACTGAACTTTCTAATTATTAGTAAGTTGCAGGTGAGCTGCAGGAAATACATTGTTTCAGATATTCTGGTAATGTTAGTCTTACAGATTTGTCTCAACAATGCATTGTAAGAATATGGTGCAAAACCAAAATGAAAGCTAAAGATATGCCAATTTTCGGAAATGAAATAAAAACAGAGCAGAGAGTTAAGGAAAAGAAATTTGTGACAATATTTAAAAATTCCTTTTTGCTATTATTATTATAAATGGAAACCCTTTCTCTTACTTTTATGGATCAAGGCTGACTAAATATTAGAGAAATAATCTAGTCATGTTTTCTGTATTTCAGGAGAATGATTTGTTAAATTAGTGTTTCTTCATTATTTTGAAAACTGTAAAGCAGCATTACTTAAGATTTGTTATTTTCAAAGGTGCATGTATTTTAACTACTTAGGCTGAGTAGAAGGAACTACTGTTCTTTTGCTAAAAAAGTCCCCTTGTGGACAATTTTATTTCAGTGCTAGTGCCTTATATAGATTTCAGAGTAAGTCTGATCCTTACTGACTTTTTTATTTTAACTATATTTTCTTTTATTGAAATCACTAAATTGTCTATTTATACAAGTAAGGACATCATTAAGCAAAAAGACCTCATGCTGCACTGAGGAGGGAGCTAATCTTCTCAGGAGTCAGGGGTCCTATTGCAGAGAGGGGGAGTCAGATAAAATTCTTACAAACAACCAATGAAATAGTTAATTCCTATCATACCTCAGTTTCAAATACCTAGCAGATCTGTAAGTAATAGCAATGAACTGCAAAATTCTGAATTAAAAAAATTAAAAAATAAACATTATCAGTGGCAACCTGTGCATGGATTCAGCTTTAATTACTGAATATAGAATATTCATTCTTGCCCTTTCAAGAGGTGTTACGGTTATTTCTAAGTGTGTGTTTTGTACACAAAAAGGGTATATAAATTATCACAAAAAACTTTCTTTGTTTAAATTCATAGGAGTCTGAAATCACTGTTCTCTTCAGTAGGAAAAAAAGTCCCAGAAAAACTTGAAAAAAATTTGGTTTTTAACTATGTGAGTAACTTAATCTCTAAACCAAGCACTTAAAAACCGCACAATGGCATGAAACATGAACGTGTTGTAGTCCAAAGGATAACATTCAAGAGTGAGTAACAACAAAGGTGGAATGAATTTTAAAAATTATGTCATTTTTTTAGGTCAAGATGACATCAAAGCTGTCACAGAAGTTCAAGTTACCATCTGGGAGCCATTGTTCACTCTTCTGCTCAGAATAGTCTCCTGGCTGGACTTATGCTCCTCAGTAACTTTAATAGAAAAGAAATAAAACATAGCTATGAACTATGAATAGTTTCTTTTCCCTCTTTCCCCACTGATCTGTTAGATAATTAAGCTTCTTAAAACATCTTAAAGGTTCTCTCAAAATATCTGTCTGACAAACTGATGTGAACAACTTGTATTTTGTTAATGATAAAATTATGTATGAGAGCTTTGAAAATTACAGTTTTTTATTTCTGTTTGATTACAGGCAAAAACTGAGTTAAAAATCTGTGGCAGGATCTCAGCAGGATTATAGAACAATCTTTTCAAATTAGGAAAATATTACTCTATTTTTGTGGATTGTCCAAGATGCAATTGATCAGTTATATTTTAGACATCTTCTGTGTTGTGGGGTCTTCAGTTTTATTGGGCAAATAAAACTAAAAACTTCTAAATGAGAAAATCATCTGATGCAGCAAATGAAGTGTGAGATCCGTGCTATAACTCTGAAGAACCAAACTGAGTTTGAAAATATGATTGCAATATGTTGGCATATGTGTCTCTGAAAAGTAGGCAAGTTAAACTCTTCACTGATCTTCAGGGGGTAGGTGGTGGTTCTACACTCACCAGATAGTCAAACACATGAATAAAACAATCAGGGCTGAAAATCTATTTCTACATAAGCAGGAAAACAGTAATGCAATTAATCAATGAAAAGGACTTTCATTATTGCATTTAGTTTAATTTATTGTCTCACCATAAATAGAACTCTTGGGATCAGCCCTGGTCCCTATATTTTCAACTTGTTTCACCTGCCCCATTTCTGGGACAAACTCAGCAAAGTTGTGATGCCACAGGCAGCTCACACAGAGAACGAGGCACCATCCATCAGCGAGTAAATAAGCAGTGGAGAGAAGAGCCTCCTGTTGAAAAACTGGGGTGGCTGAAATGTTCTCTCAACTTCTAGGCCCTGCTGGACCACTAGCTAAAACTCGTGCCACTGCGGGCACACTTGTCTGCAGGAATTTTCTGGTAGGATCACTGGGGAGATTTCCAGGGGGTGGTGGAATGAGGGACACTGTTCCTGCTTGATAGGGCAGAAGATCTTGAAGGCAGGGAGAGGCTTATAAGCAACCTGCCTTATATTCCCCAGTACCATTCAGTGTATTTCACTTTATCTACTGGAAACGCCTTTTCCCAAATATACCACCACAAGGTTGCTGGTTTGTTTGTTTGCTTGCTTGCTTGCTTATTTTGTTAAAATTAGTGACCTGGCCCTGGGTTACTGCTCGAACTGAGATATAACATCCATTTTCAAAACCCATTTTGCATGCTATTTTAAATAGCTGACTGAAGAGGAAAGATGTGTGAATGACATACTCTCCATGACAACAATGGTGAATCGAAACCGTAAGTGGGGCTGACACAAAAGAAGTAATGGACTTTGAATCAGACTGGGCATAACTCAGAAACTTCATGACTCGAAAATTGGTGCAAACATTTTATTTGATTTATGAAGAAATGGATTTTCTTTCTGACATCTGGCACGGTGAATGTCGGATCTGCCAGTGCTGAGTTTTGTCTGCTCTCCAATTCATGGGAAACTGTTATATCTGTATGATGTCAGCATGAAATCATAGGTCAGCTTAGCTGCACTTGTATGTGAAACATCTGAGAAACTTGTAGTAAACCATGAACCCAGTGATTTTCATGTTTGTTTCGCATGCTGAGAACAAGTTTGTTATTCTCTTTAAGATTTTTTTGTGTGTACTGTGATTGCAAATAATTTGTATTTCTTTCCATTCAAAAAATCATCTGGTATGGTAAAAACAAGCAATACAAATCTTCCATATTCTGGTAATGCACCTTGGTTTCTGTGGGAGCTTTTTTCTTTTGAAAGGGGTAAAAAACCCCAGTAGGTCAAAACCTTTCATCAGTTTGGCAGAAAGAGGTAATAATTAGGCTACAAGTGCCTAGGAGAGAAATTCCTGCAGAAGGAAATTTTTATTTGATGACTCTTCACCCCAGATTCTGATCCTCATTTGTGCAATAGGGAGTACTGCATGAGGAAAGGCAAAACATTCTTAAGTTCCCATGGTTTAGAAAATAAAAAGGGCTTTATTCCTAACAGCACAATTTAGTGGGGTCTGTCAGCAGAGCAGAATGTGAAAGGAGATGCAGAAAAGTGGAGGAAATCTGTTTCTCATAATCACAGAGCTGGAACTGGTCTGCCTTTCTCTACCTCCTGCTGTGCCAACCACTACAGACAACTTAGTTCAGTATAGATATGTTTTTGAAGCGTTGCCCATATGCCCTGAGACTGCAAGATATCAAGCATCTCCTGTCATTCAGGGTAGTCTATCAGTTGCTACTGGTGTAGACAGTCAGTGCAAACCTTCTCACAGTGACAGCCTCTCTCCCATAGGCTGCATGCTTTTAGAAGAACCATGAATGACATTTCACTATTCAAAGTAAGCAAGTCCTTCTTCAAAAAGACTTATTTCATGTAAAGATTTTTAAAAATCCCACATTTTGTTAACAGCCCTTTAGTGGGCAAGGAGGAGAGTAAGGAATGAATAAATAATTGAATTATGCTGCTCCTCAGACCAGGTATCTTCATTTATATTGGATCGAAGGCAAATGCACTGATAGTGGTATAGCCTTGAAGACTTAAAAAGCTAACATTTTTGCATTTGTCAGAATAAATTAATTCCTGCCAGCTTGACAGAGGCAGACATCTCCAATGTCTTGGGTCTATGGTCCACACAGTATCAGATAGCTTTAGCTGAAGGTTGTACAAAGCTCAGAATATTCAATGTCGCAGGCTCTTTTATTACTGTGATGTACAAGGTTAAGTTCTTTTTGGTAGGGACTCTCATTTAACATATCTTTGCATGATATCTAGGACATGTATATCTCAATCTAGTTAAGTCCTTTGGATGCTAAAGTATAAATGATTAAAAATATGACAGTTTCAGAAACATGGTGAAAGCCTATTCCCATTAGTTAAGTGGAGTCTGGGTATAAAATGAACAGTTGCAAGAATTAGGAGTTTTGTTAGGTGGCCGATTTGTGTGAAAATGTGCCCATATTAAATTTAAAGGAAGTTTTGCCTAAGTTTTGCTTGAAAATATTGCCCTTAGTGCATAAGGTAGTGCTAAGGAAACATATCAGTCAAGCTTCCCTGCCTGGTTACTTCATTTGAGTTGTTCACCAGAGAAATGAGATTCTCAACAGGCTTCCCAACCGGAGTAATGGTGCAAAAGTGGTTTTGCTTATGTGATGGAATCTGATGAATTTAAGAGTGAGGTTATATATCAAGCTCTTTCTTGCCAATATAATATGGATCTCTTCCCTATCTTTACAATTATGTAATATCCCAGAGTCTCATTTTTGTACCTATGAAAGAAATCATAATACCAAGCTACTGCAAGGTCTAGTAACAGAATTTGACATTTTTTATTTTGTTAAATTAAATAGATGTTAAAAGAGAAAATTGCACCATTTATGGTACTTTCAAACACTTTTGGATAAGAAAGTAAGTATGGATATGTTTGGATATGTTTCAGTCTGTCTAAGATCTTCACTCAGTATCATTACTTTAGAGGAGCCTAATTCTAAAATACCTAGACCATTGGTTTAACCTTTTCCTAGCATGGAAACTGTCACATAATTTCCTACATAGTGGTTTGGGATTTTTTTGAGTGGGTTAGGTTTTCGCTCTACCCCCCAAAAAGAAAGATTATCTAAACACTGGTAAGAAACAATGGATTCCTACTGATCTCCAGAGTTAGAGGACCACTTGACTATGAGTGGTACAATCCATAAGAGAACTTCTCTTTATTTCTCAAATACAAATGGACAACTAAACAAGTAGAATGTGTGAATGTAGCAGTCAAAGGGGTCCTGAAATAAGTGCTGAATCAAAATTTTAAAAAAAGGCTACAGAGGACAGAACAGCACTTTGTTCATTGACTAGTTAAATTTAAGTCATCCTTTCAAGGGACACTTCAGTAGGCAAGGTCAAGAACAACACAATGGACTATTTCTACATGTGAAACTGAGCCTAGTTTATTAGGAACAGGTTACAGAGTGTTCACAGATAGATAAGAAACATGAAGACAGGCATATTCTTTCAAAAGAAGGAGGAGGTATATGAGTAAAAATTCTATTTCATGTCCTCATGAGACCAAAAAAATATCATCATAGAGAAGCTAAAAGGAAGATGTTCCAGCTCATGTAAAAGGAAAAATTAAATGTCTCAAAACTGACGTAAGCTGAATTGTTACCTTAGAAATATAAAATCAAAGCTGTTGAATATTACATAATAATGAAGGAGCAGCAACTTTTTCCCTAACACATAGATAAAAAAACTGAGAAATCTATTGGTTGTAAGACTTATTAGACTGTGGTCATATTTTTCAAGTATTGTGAGAGATTATTATGTAAACGGTTGTATTCTTTTTGACAGTCAGTTTCTGTGGTCAGTTTATTATGATTAATAAGAGTTTGGAAGTAAGTTCCAATAAATCATTCTCATTGCTTTCAAAAAGTGCACATTTTGTATTGCAAGATGTTTGCAATGTCAATACTCTGGATATGACATAATAATAATACTCTGGATACTCTGGAGATGACAATGGTTTCTTGGCATTTTGCACAACCTTCTCGTATACTGGCATAATTTCAGTTTAAACTCCTAAGCTTTTTTCTTCCAGCTCAAATGCTTCACTATCCCTATGGATTTCAGAATATTAAACAGAACTCTAAAGTACAGGGCATGATGAGAGGGAAACTGGATAGATTAATACTATCAATTATCTGTGAAGTTATTTGTGAAATTTGTAAAATCAATTGAAAGTCTTCCTACTGCTTGCTTATTTGCAGTTAAATAAAAAGTTGAGCACATTTCCTCATGCAATAGTTAAAATACTGCTCTCTGCCTTGTCTTCACCTTCATCTTCATGACTGATGAAACACGCTGTAAAGAAAGTCAACAAGTTTTCTGCCTTCATCAGGCTAGGCCCTTAAAAGCACAGATGAATGAGTATCATCTTCTTCATTTAAGTGCAGTTTATCCATTTTTATAAATGCATTATTTTATCTTTAAAAAATATCCCCATAGGTTGAAAACTTGCAATGTGACAGAAAGTGGCAGGAGTTATTACTTAACCAAGTGTCCCTGGTCTACAGGACACATATGGAGGGCAACAGACCATGTTGGACATGACCGGCTGGCTGGAGAAATATACTCTGTGTTGCAGTTCTTGGGCGTGGAGAGCATAGACTAAAGCGGGAATCCTTATTGCACCTGCAGTACTGGCAGTAGAACACCAACTGTAAGTAAATTATCTGAAAGATGAGTGAAATTGTCACCAATGTGCATTTGTGAAACAGCTTATAGACAGACAAAATCCTTGGCCCTAATTCAGCAAGTACCAGATTATGTATTTAACTTGAAACATGGGAACAGTCCACTTAGAACTGCATCATCATATTGAAACACGGTTTGAAAATGTTTACATCTAACCTCTTCCAGCCCTGCTGTTTAGGCAGGGGATTCTCACGCCAGCCAAACCCCTTGTGGCTTGCCAGTATTCCTTTGCCAGGAGGTACCTTTTATCCTGATCAATCAATGTTATTTTCCAGAAAAGGATGGTGAAATACAGCCAAGGGTGGGCTGTGAGAAAAGTGTAGGAACTGCCTCTGCAGCATAGCTCTTTGCAGAGTACATATTAAGTCTATGACTACTTGTGACTGGACCCTTTGTTCTGAACTGCAAAATGAAAAGGACCTAGGGATTAAATGACTTCGCCCATCACAGAATAGTCTCGGCAGGAAAAAGTGCCTCACAGGGAAGTCTTCTACACTATCAATCTGTTATTGGCAGGAGCACTAGTAAAAATCAGCTTATTCAACATCCTTTTACATGAAATTCCCAAGTTACTGTTGCCAGTCATGTACCAAAACAAAATAAGTTCCACTCAGTTTAAATGTGTGCTTATACATAGACAGATCTGGATTATTAAATGTGACATCATTAAAATCTCTCTAGATGGGTAATTAACAGCATGAAGTAAATTAAGCAGAGACACGCTGTATCTAATTTATGTTACTGTACACTAGTTCCTTAGTGCATACCTCCAGAAATTGGCATGATGGAATGTAGAAATAATTTTTCTTAATAAGAGAAATTAGTGGCAATGTCATAGAAGCTCACTGGAAGCTCACGCCATGAAATTACTGCAGACGTTCGACACGTTAGCATGCATTTTGATACCTGCATTACATTTTATAAACAGGATGTATGTACACTTGCGGGTGAATAGCTTATTGCTCTTCTTTTTCTAAAGTGTTATTCTATAAAAGACAATATCTTATAATGCATTTTAGTTACAAGATGTATGTTTTGTTGATGTCTTCAGTGTCTTAACTACTTGACGTGTGACAGCATCAGCAGAAGGCTGCAATATAAGTTTCGGGATGTGTGTTACAGATTTGTAAACATCTGAAACACTGTTCTACAGAATGAATATCTATCATAGGCCAAATGCAGGACAGGTAGTGTAGCAGTGTGAGGATATAAATCAGTGCCTCTGTCAGCCAAACATGTCACAATTTCCACAGGGAAAAGAAATAGTTTCTCCATAATTCACATTGCTTCTGCTTCTGTGGGAAAGGCAAGCCACTTTGGAATCTTTCCCCACAGTGTAGTCAGAGGAGTTTGCTTTTACTTGTGCCAGACTATAAAGTCTGGCAACAATAGTTGTATTTCTGTTGACACCTCCTCTACAGCAACAGCAAAATGGGACAGACAAGTACAATTGTCTAACACACGGTTTTTGCTCTTGGGGCAGTCTGATAGCTTCCCTAAGTGGATGAGTTGTATAAGTTCCTTTTTCAGTGGTTGCCTTACATGGCAAAGAAATGTCTTACACACAGATAACTACTATGCATTAACTGATTTGTGCCAAAAATGTAGTAGAAAGACAGAACATTCAGAGTTAGCACAAGGTCAATCAGATGAGGTCAACTGCAGGGGTAAGGTGCAGATCTGACCTTAACTAGGTACTTCACAAGAAACAGTGAACATACTTTGTCTGCTGTTAGGATTTTTGAGTGAGATAACACTGGGGTTTTTTGTTATCTAGTTATAGAAAAACAATAGCTTTGAGTGAGTCCAGAGAAAGCCTTAGTGTTTGCCTTTACAAATTCACTCTCAGAGGAGTTTGCTCGTTGAAATGTTTGCTGCAAAAGTGATTTTTAAGCAAATACAAGAAGTGTTCACTGAAAAAAAAGGAACTCTGAGAAACATAATTCCCAATCCTGAGAGTTTTTACTAGAAATCTGTAGCTAACTGTTACTTCCTATAATTGAAAGCCATGTCATCTCTCTGTCCGGTTAACAAGGGTATCTCACTCTCCAACTATTGTGAGTGACCAGCTCTGATCTATTTCAAGTTTAATCATTATTCTTAGAAATTATAGTTTAGGAAAAGGATTTTAATGATTAATTAAGCTAAAGCAACTATAAATTGGGGTGAGAATCAAAAGTTTTCACTCAAATGTGACAGAAACACGGCCATATTAAGTCTACCAGTACTTTTCTCTTGAGAACTTGTCATGATTATTTTGTCAATCTGCACTTTGTTTACCTCTGTCTTTTAATATTATTGCTTATTGTTTTTATTAGTATAGTGTCAAAAAACCTCATCTGTGAACCAGAACCCCATTCTCTTAGTCCATGTATAAAAGCATTAGAAGTCATAAATTTGTGTGATGTGTATAACAAAATTTACTTTTCTCAGTCTTGTTTCTGCTGGTGGAACACCCTGCAGAAGTAAGTGCTCTGTAGAGCCTAGGTATGAACAGAAAGCTAATATGCTTGAATGCAATGCTGAAAGTCATGCAGCACTGCCCCTAGGTTTTGTAAGATTGTAAAACTTCTCGTTTTAATCTTCTCTGACCTTGCACTAAGCATCCAAAGGTTCAGAGGAATAGTGGCTATGAAGAAGGAAGCAAATTTAGCCTTTAAGTTTCTTCTTAAAATTTTGTGGATCAAGACTCAAACCTCCCTTTCAGCTGAAGGAGGCACATGCATCAAATTAAGTTTATATATGTCTTCTTCCTTAAGCAGAACAGCCACTCTGGGCTTGAGACATTAAAACTTCATATCTGGGCACACTCTTTTCCCCTTTTCAGGAGGCAGGAAGACATTACAAAGCCTGTTTTCCATAGACTTGCTTTCACAAGCTAATGGCAACACCATAAGAGCAGAGAAGGGGAAGGGTCTCTATAAACCAGCAGGTAAATTATTATTTCAAATGGTTATTATTTAACTTCTAGCTCAGTCAACACTATATGGCATAATTCTGCCATGTATTCTTTGATGCAAGAGACTTTCAAAATCACCTGGTTAACCAAATTGCATGTTATTTCCAGCTTCCAGCTACTCAATAACTGGCTACAGGGATTAAGTATAAAACTGGGAAGAACTTTGCAATAAAATTAAATTAAAATTCCAAAATGTTCTGTCTCTGATGTCTAGGATCATGGGGGAAAGATAAGAGAGCAGCACAAGGAACTGCATAACATCTTTTTTAATTAAAAGCCATTTGTAAGATCAGTTGTAAGGAGTTAGGCCAACATGAGCAATAGGCAGAGAACACGAGGCAAAACCAGGCATCTCTCCTCAAAAATGATAGAAACGTGTTTTTGTAATGTGAAAGAAATTAGAGCCTGTGGGCATGATTCTGCTCTCAGCCACACAAGGAGTAGAATGCACATATATCTTAATTAACAGCATAACATTGTAAAGATGATCATAATCGGAAGCTATAAATCCACTAGACAGGTTGGGGCAAGCAACTGATGAACCAGGAGCCACTTTTTTGTATGCAGGAAAAGACTTACAGAAGTAAAGATATTCACAGCTGTCAACTAATGGGTGTCAATGGCCATTGTAACAGTGAGAGGTGGTGGTCTGGGTGTATTAATCTATGAAAAGCAGCATACTTGCTGTTCGTTTGTCTGCTTTTCCTTATTAGATAATGCCCTGAGCTCAGTTTCATCTGTCACATTCTGCAAACTTCTGTAATTTATTTCCCACATTTTTTTTTCCTAGATGGCTTTACCTTTCAAGATGATGTGTATTTTTGCTTTTCCTAATTTGAAAGAGGACTCCTTGTCTATCAGACCTCAATATTTTCTCCAGACTCATCTTAAAATATATTACTTTGTTAACAAGTATATGTATGAATGCCATATGAGAAGATGATTCACATTTCTTACTGGTCATGTCAGAAACATTGTATACTTATGCCACAGTTTCTAGAGGTTGCTGAGGTGTCTTAAAGGCACTGTTATCTGGAAAATTATCTCCTTAGTATCTTTCAGTTAAAAAAACCCATAAGCCAGTAAATTATTTGCTTGGAAAGCTAGAAACTGGTTATAAATGTCTTTTGATTAGCTTTGGTCTGGTTGCAAGGACTAAAGGATGTAGTTGACCTGTGCTCTTCTGGAACACATTTTCTCATGAAGTTGCACCTCAAATTAATTTGGTTCATGTGCTCAAAGACAACTCCATGATGAAAGCCAAAGCGCAGGATGTGGGCATGACTTCAGGGAATACATACTTTGCCTTAGCTAAAACATCAATGCATCTGTATTGATTTAAATCTTTCAAATACTATGTTCAATGAATGCAAAAGCTAAATATTCTTATGAGATTCCTGATTAACATTCACCTTTACAAAAATAATATTTACATACATGCCTGGATTTTTCAGACTGCTCTTCTGTCAAACTACATTTGGATCCTTATTCAGCAATAGTTTAAGCTTAACTACACTGCTAGCAACAAATGCTAGAAAAAGATGATTTTTTTCCTCTATTTGGCAAATTTTATTTTACGAAGTGAAGCCACTTGTCTACATTTTCCATTAAGCTGTTATTTTTGATAGAAATTAATAAAAAAAGTATTTCATCTGAAAGCCTGATATTTTGATTTGGAAATGTTGCCATGGTACCCTACAGGAACTGTAGTTTGAGCCCTGCTAGTCTGCCAGTTCAGTTGGTGGCTCAATTTCCCTAGTTAGATCACATTTCTCTTGATGTGTCTGGTTTTACATCCAAGATCCTCAGGTAAGTCTGTATGCCAGAAAGTGGTTAGTAAAGAAGAGAAAGTGATTTAGGATACTAAAGCTGCAATATTTGGAGACTGTACCAGGATTTCCAGATTTCTATTTCCAGTTTAAGTATTTTGAGGTTGAGGTCTTTTCTGCTCGTTTAAATCTCCTGACTATATTTCTTTGTAATTTCCATGGCAAGTGGATTTATTTGTTGAAAATCATTGTTTAGTTAAAAAATACTTTGTTACCTCAAAACAGTTTCAACAGGAAAATTGGTGTCAGCTCTGTGGCTATATTCTCACATGTAAAATCAATGGTTTGCTTTAACTGTGATGCAATATTTCTCTGACCTACCTCCAAAAGCAGAAATGAATTTAAACCAAGAGTTCCATCAACCACTTGAGTTATGAGATTTGACATGATTTCAATTTTACATGTCATTTTCCTCAGTCTGTTGAAATAGATAAGCAAAGTGGGCAGGGGTGTAAGATTTTTCAGGACTGGATTTGCAGCTAATGTGGTTGTCAGAGCTAAAGACATGCACATTCCTAGAAGTATTTCTGTTATTTTTCCTTGAGGACTATCGTCTTTCTAAAATCACCTTTTGCAAGATAACAAAGTATTCCCCATCACGTGGCTGGTGGTGGTCCCAGGGCTGCATACTTTGCAGCATGCATTCATCAGCCTTTGACATAGGACAGAAACGGTAATTTGGAGTGAGCAATGTAAACCCCGAGACTATGGAATAACTTCTAACTGACCTAAATCAAGCATAAACAATAGAGCAGTTTGAAGGGTTTGGTCTACAAAAAATGTCATAGTCTGTGGAAGAATGCTTCCTCTGTTTGATCTGTCACTAGACTTCTCAAAACATGACACTCCTTGAACATAATATACTTTGATGATAAACTAGATTAACTTTCCCAGTACAAATGAAAGGCCACCTGTTGCCAGAATGCCCATATTCCTTGTTGGCTTTCTTGTAGCTGTCATCACTTCAATGCAATCTGCGCCCAACATGCTGGAATATAATGAATATGTCAGGAGTTGGAGGTCAGCCATCAAAGTACATGAAAACTTGGCTTGCATACAGTGTCAGCATGGAGGCCTCGCCTATCATCTTGTGCAAAGGATTTCTGCACCACTTGATTTGTTTGCACAGGGTTTGTTTCTGTTGGATGGAACACATTTACTGAGAGGCTTTTTGACAGCCCATTCAAACATTTTCAATTTGGAAAATGGTGCTTCCTGTTTCAGGCTCTGTAACTGATGGGTGGTATGAAATGCCACTGTAGCTAATCATTCTTTGTGTTTATTGTTATTATTTTAGCATGAATAGAGTCATGATGAGTGTTGAAGTATTTTGATGACAGAAAAGGCTATAGCAGGGATACAGTGTATCTATCAAAACCTATCACTTTTACGTACATTTAGTAGAACAAAGATCCTTGCTTTTGCTTTATTCAGTCCTGCTGGAGATTATAGGTCTCTTTGTTGGCTGTGTAATTTGTCTGGATTAAAGACTTCAAACTCTTAATGATAGTGAATCTAGTGGTTTAAAGTATAATGGACATTTCTAAGAATTTCTCTAAAGAATTCTTAAACTTCTCTTGAGCTCTTGTCCTCATGGTGTGACCTCTTGGGTGCTTTATTCTGATTTTTTTTAAAGTGACCTCAAGCATATGAGAAAAGGTTGAATTCTCTTTTATGCCTCTTCTCCACATCCTTCCCCATCATTTTGAACCATTTACACATTAGGAGCTCTCAGAACACGAGCATTCATTTCTTATCAACAACTTTCTTCCTCCTCTTCTGCACAACATATCCTTTCTAAAGCTTCACACATTTTCTTGATTTTGTAAGTCATCTCTCTGTCCACATACAGAGATTAAGAGTTTCTGTGTAAACTACAATAATAGACCTAATCCTGGCCCGGCCTAAGGAGCCTCATTGTTTCTGAAAGATAAATTTCAAAATATTCTGGGTTAGCAAATGTTAGGGTAATATAATTTCTCCACTTTTAAAAATAAATTTGTGTATCTTACTTATTACAGGCCAGCTTGTCAAGACCCTCAGCAAAGATGTCCCTGACCACAGAACACAAGAGCATGGAAAGTTGTATCTGTGGTTTGGTTTCTCTTTGTGGCCCACCAACATCTCTACATGTCCCTTTTATGAGTCAGGCCCTTTACAATTAGCTCTACATCCTCAACAAACAGTGAGGATAGCTGAAGAACTTAGGAAGGGCTTTGGGAAGATGGCAAAATTAGATAAGCCATTTCTTTTCACTTTTGATGTGTGACAAGAATGGGTCCAGGCTGAGAAATTGGTATTTGGGGAGATCCATATCTAATTTCTATCTTCATGGTCTAGGTATCCTGATTGATTTGATTTCTTAAATGAACTGCTCCATAGTTACTTTTCAGTGTCATACACTTTGCTTTTTATCTCAGAGGTTATGTTTTTTGAACAATTTTTTTTTCTAACTGAAAAGGAAAGAGAAGATAGTTTAGCTGTCCCCAAATTGTAGCAAACAGGTGAAGCTGGCCATTTAGATAAGAATGAAAAAATGACAGCAAGCTTTGGGGAAAACAAGAGATGCAGGATTAGTTCCTCCTTGACTGAGGGGTTTTGGATACTTACCTTTTCCCAAGACATTGTCCTAACTCAAATTTCTAACTTGCTGGTCTGGATGGACTACTTTGGCTTGTTCACCTTCATCTAAAATATGGCATATTCATGAAAACTCAGACATCCTGATGCCTGCAGGTAACAAGCAGCCACTGAGTCACAGAAGTTTCTACTCCCTGTGTGCCCCTAGCATTTGATGCAAATGGAGCCGTGTCACCAGGACAGTCTGAAAGCCCCACTCCCCTTTCAATGTATATTGCTTAGGCTTTTTCTTGGGAGATGTAGCTTTGAAACTTTTAGGCAGATAAGGGATCTGAACCTGTATTTTTTGCCTCCTCTGTATTTTGCAAGATATATTTTAATGTTGTGGGATATATCCTGGGTAATTTAATTGACTTATCTCCAAATTAAAACCATCATAAAATACAGTAAAGTTGAAGACAACTTAAAATGAGCTGCTTTCTAAAGAGAAAGAGGGAGCACTCATATTCTGCAGTGTAAAATTTGTGCTTGCTTATACCTTTTAGATATCTTCAGAATATATGCTGTGTATCTGGCTGTAACTAGTAAGAACATAGTCAAAAAGTAAAACCTTACGGTAAATGACAGCGTACAAATTAATTATTTCTCCCAGTCACTTTATATGGATGTAAAGAACACAGCATTTGTGTGGTTGCTCTGAAAATCTTGTTTCAGGTAAGTGGAGGTTTATATACAGTACTATAAGAAAAGAAAATCTATGCTGTGAATCACAAAGAGCATGCTAGAGGCAGAAATAAATTACAGAGGCACTCCAATAGCCCTCATCCACTCCTCTCCCCAAATCCCCATCAGATTTAGATTTAAGTAAAATTTTCAAAGGGGATGTGTCTTCCCAGGTGATAGGCTAAGATAGAATTTATCTCATGAAAAAAGAATGGGTAACAACATATAACATTATATCTTAGTACAGGGAATGGTCTTCAGAGCACTTGCATGTTACAAGGTAACTTGTGGCCAAATTATGTGCATTTACTGTTATACTGGCAAAGAGACATAAACCAGATTGAAGTCTCAACCATTGGCAAGTCATCCTTATTCCCATAGGGTCCGAGTTGCTAAATTTAGATTTGAAATGTGATTTTCCATAAAACCCTATCAGTATGTGACTTACAGATGAATTCATGAGCTTAACCGAGGAATGGAACTCCTTTTAGGTTTAGAATACTGTAACTCACAGAGCTCATCTTAGAGAAAGGGGTGTTTTTTGGACTTTGACCGTTTCCATTGTCTCTTGCAGTATGATAAACATCTATTAAAAATGAATAGAAATGCTTTTGTGGAAGCTGACATTTTCACGTGTGTACTGAATTCCTGGGGAAAAAAAAAAGAAATCCCTGCTAAATATTTAATACAACAAAGCTGGGATTTTTTCAGCAATTCAGTATGCATGTGAAAATGTCAGTTTCCACAAAAGCATTTGTGTTCATTCACATTGCACGTTGGAAACAGTAATCCTTTTTGCTTCTCTAGTACCTTTCTTTAAAGGTGCTTGATGTGCATTATGAACATTCATTAATTACATGCATCAAGCCTTTGCCAGATAGGTGTGATTTGCTGATCCAGCGTAAGAGAAAACCTAGAGTACCTGGACTTCACCCAGAGCCAGGGAGTAGCTGCACTAGGAAATATGTCCTTGTTATTCAGGCAGTGCATTGGGACTTTGTGCAACTGTGCACCATTTGTGTCTCTGTCATGGGCTCACTATAATGTCTTGAGCAATCCATTTATTTTTCCTGGGTAAATCCTGAACATATTGTGATGAAGTAAATTATGAAATTCTATTGCATTAAGCTAGGTCAAGTTTTTATGTCCTGCAAATGCACTTACATTAAGAGAGGAATTACATTTCCTTATCAAACAAATTTTGATACCCCTCTAGATTGTTAGAAATATTCACACTGGTGAGTTGTTTGTTTATCCAAAATGCTACAGAGTTTTCTACCTCTAACACCTTGCCTGAGCCACTAGGCTGTACTGAACTTTTCAGAAAAGCTGAGCAAAATTTGGGTGTTGATGGAGGTAAAGGATTGAAATTAATTTTAATTAACAGTTAATTTCAATTTGCACAGAAAAATGGCCATACCTAACAAGAATATTGGCTCCATCCAACCCTGTATTCTACATTGGACAATGGCTAGTACCAGATGCTTCAGTGAAAGTGCAAGAAATCCCACAGTGGACAATTATGAAATAACCATTTGGCTAGGGCAGTCAGACCCATGACCCATGTCCAAATGTTTTCACTTAACACAAATTGCTTCCACATCTTTAGTAATCAATTTAATGCAAGACAAAGTTAAACATGTCCTGGAGATCTGTAGCTTGATTCTTGTGTTGTTTAAAATGCAAGAGCACCTGCCTGATTAAGGGCCTGGAAGCTGATTTGTTCCTCCCCTCTCCTCATTAAAAAAAAATCAGCTTCTTCAGTTGTTAAATCATGTAATATCTGCCTTGTTTAATTGCTGTTTCATCATTTACCAGTAATACTAAAAAATCTTTAACAAACAGCCGTATTCTTATTGTTAGGGCAGGACCAATAATGGTGTTGTGTCTTAAAGGACAAAGGGGGGCAGTTACCAAAATGCAGCTTTCTTTGACCACCTAGAGAAAGGTACATTTATATTTCTGTCTAATTTCTTTTGCCTTTGCAAACAGAATCCTGTCACACTATTCAGAGCTGCTTACATTGCGTGGGGGTGCAAATAGCTGAAACAACCTGTGAAGTGACTTTGTCCTCTGCCACAGCCTGGCCTAATGCTGTGCCCCTGTTTTCTTCTGTGCAGCCCCCTGGCAAAATCCCAACAGGATAAGGCTGAGGAGCATCTATAGACTTGCCTCCAGACTGTCCCATGGAGAGCAGAGCACAGACCCTTACACCATCCTATGGTATGTTTTATGTGTCTGGTACTTCTGTGTGTGCTTCTGTACCAACACCACATTCATTCATACAGCCTTATGCATATAAGGCTGTTACTAACTATACAGTAAAATAGCTGTTTACAACTACATACCAAGTGAAATATATTAATACAGCTCCTGTAAAATAAGTTTAGTGCCCTGAAATGGATATTAGAATTAAAAATGGAGAGAAATGGATATTGGAATTAAAACCTGTTTAACAGATGTTCCATCTATTATACAGTTAATCTCTCATTCTGTAAAAGCATTTAATAATCATTTGGTATATACACAGTAACTCCCTTATGAAAATCTAAATTAAATGTTTATTTGGGGATCTTAACCTAAAGCATTACAGAGGAAAGATTGTTATTGATTCCACATTGAACCCTAGGCCTTGTTAATTAATTGTGTAATTTAAATTCATTATTTATGGAATTAGTTAGCCGAAAAGCAGAAGCAATACAATATGTATGTGTTGCTATGAAACGTGCTTTCAACACCAAATAAATGAATTTTTCACTGGCCCTTGTTAAGCTGTATGTTCCTTTAGGAAGGTCCTACTTGCATTATTCAAGGTTTTTGCCTTATTAATTGTTCTTGGTGGAAGGAGATGTAGCTCTGCAAATAATCCGTGTATCAATTTATGACTGGAATTTAGGGACTGCAGTCCAAGCCTTATGCTAGTTATAACTTCCAGAAAGGGCCAGAAAAATATTATAATTTCAAGGTTAATCAGGGATCAGAAATTGCTTTATGTAACACATTTTAAATTATTAGATTAAGGTAAAATTCAAAACTAGGAAAAATTATACCTAGCAATTAAATGAAATATATACATACTTCCATACATATATATAAAACATATACATGCATATATACACATGCACACACACGCATATATCAAAATAGATTTCTATGAAAGCCCTCCTGGTAGTTCTAAGTACATTAATACTAGGTGGCATTTCCACTTTTTTCTCATGTACAATCTCATGTGAAGATACAGTTAGAATTTTCTGTCTTAGAAAGACAGAATTTTCTGTGTTTTTTCTTTTTTTTGTTTGGATGCTGAACTGAGGGAGAGATGTACCTACAAAGCTGGAAACTGTTTTGTTGCTTTGACTCTTCTCCTTCCACAGCTTATATGTTTCTTTGTTTTGCATTTGGATAAACGGCATGCAGATTTTATTAAGATTCTGTGCATCAATAGGGCTTGCTAGTGAACTCCTTTACTTTCTCTGAGTTCCTCTTTCCTCCTCCAAGCTCATTAAAAGACCTCTCCGCATTACCTCATCCTCCAAAGATCGCTCCATGTGTGCACAATTACTGTTCTCTACCTTGAAAACTGGAATTTACTGCTAAATACTTACTCTGGCTGAGCGGCAAAGATCAATACATTATCTGACTGGAGGCTGAAGCATGCTGTGACTCATCTTTACAGATGAAGAAATCTGAAACAAATGTACCTTTCTTCTAGTGGAAAGCTATTGAGGAATCTTCTGAAAGTTTCTGTGTGTCTTCTCCTGGTAGGATTTGCTCAGTTCATGTAAGTCTGAACAATCGTGAAACGATCGCTTCAGACAGAAAAATAGTTCCTGTGTAGTTTGTGACTCCAGGGAACCTGAAATACAGTGCGGAAGGCTGCTCCTGGACACATGCACGTGGAAAGGCAAAGCTTACTTGATGAGATACTAGCTTGATACCACTGATGGCTACTTTGTAGAGCTGGAGATGCACATGGGCAGTACTTTCTCTTATTTTTTCTCTTTTTAGGAGGTGATGATAGCCTACATTCATGGCCATACGGCTCCACTCAGTGAGCTCAATGTCAGCCTCCTTGTTTGACACTGAACCTGTGTACAGCTGCCCTGTGTTCAGCTGCTACATCTTCACTTTTATTTGCTGCTTCTCATGCCCCTGAAATTTATCCCAGTGTTTGGGAATAGTCTCTGGGAAGTGACACTGCTGCACGAGCTTGTGAAATCCCACATTGCTGTCCTGAAGCTGATGAGCTGGAACAGAGCTGCCCCTAACCTGAAAGGATGGTCTGAACCCCAAGGATGAGCTAAGCTCTCTCCATCTCTTAAAAATAAAGAGATGCTTGCTTGGAAGGAGGGACAGTTCCCAGAAATGGCCCAGAATCCTCTTTCTGTGTAACAATATTCACTTTTTTGCTGACTTCACCCTACTACCTCAACCACATACCAATTGCCATACTGGTGCTACAGTAGTTTGTGCATGACAACTATGAGGCAAAGGTGAGACCAAGGACTGTGGTGAGAGAGGCAGCTTATCTCCAGAGCATGTGCAGAAAAACTGCTGCAGACCTCACGACATATGGCGTCTGTCTTCATTAAAAGTATAGGTCTTCCTTCCTCCAGTTCCCTTGAAAGGATCCTCTCTATAATCAGAGTTTATACTAAAATGAAATTATATTAATTAGCAAGGAAGTTTACACAGGTAAAATAAATGCCGAGAAATTAATAGACTTAGGTTCTTCTTGCCATTATTATTTGGCTCAGGGTGCACCCTGTCTGTTTTGTGATAAAGACTGGCAAGTATTTTACATGCACTGAAAATAGAGCTCCCAGTCTGTACAAGATGGCAAAGTTAATGCTCCTGTAGGGACTGAAACTGTTGCATTTTTAATGTTTTCTTATTTTTAAGAGATTCATTTTACTTTTTCTTGATAGAGACTTTCATGCTTGTATAGGTACTAGCCTATTTACATACAGGTAGGTAGATAAACATACACCTGCATATGCATATGTATGTGTGTGTGTGCATGCAAATAAGCAAATTGTTTGCACCTATCAACTATACTGGTAGTAAATGATACATACTATTGTCTTTTAAAAGAAAATTCAGTCTGTAGTTATGTAATCTTTTCTTACACCTCAATAACTTTGAAATATGGGAGATAGTGGAAGTGGGGACAAACACTAATTATTTTCTTTGCTTCTGGTTCCTACTTTGGGAAAAAAGGAGGATTTAAAGTAATGTATTTCAAGAAAGTGCTTAGTTATGCAAAACAAACAAACAAAATTTGGCACAGATAATAATGAATCTGAATCTGATACAATCTGAAATACTGAAAATTGGATTTGGCCCTTAAGAGTTTCATTTTCTTGAAAAAAAAAAAAAAGAAAAAAAAGACAGTCTTTGTACATTTGGTTCCTTGCTAACTGAAATTTTAAAGTGTTAGTAATGTACACAGGTTTTTCACCAAAAGTCTCTAGATAGTCTTTAGTAAAGTAGCTTTTAAACCCAACAATTCTGATTCTAGAAATGTATATGTATCAATGGCTAATATAACAGATGTCTGTAAGTTTATTATAAGGCTTGACTTTTTTCCTATTTGCAGAATTTTCTAGTGATTTTCTCCCAAATAACCAATTATTAAAAGTTCTGTCTTTGAATATTCTAAAGTAAGACACTGAAAAAGCCAAGGTTACTTTTGTAACACTATCAAGGTCAAAAAACACTTCCTGCAAGATGTTGGATAGCACACATACATTTGCTATGTGCTCATGTCACATATTTCCTTGTAGAAAATGCATGTGGTATGTAATACACATTAAGGTTAGATAAAAGATCAGTAATACTTTTCACAGAATCATAGAATCATTTTCTCACAATGTTTCTGAAATAAATTTTTTTCCACTCCAAGTACTAAGGTGATCAGTAATTGTATGTCTAGATATAATTTGGGTATATCTTTCAGTGTGGATGGGTTGATGAGGCATAGGTTTTAATCAATTCTATTTGTGTGTACTTATTCTTATGTTATCTGTATGTACATATAACATACTTTACAGACTACCTGTTTCTCCATAGCTAATAAGTAAGAGAACTATCTTAGTATGTTAGGTCTTTGTATGTGTATAGGAAATATATTCTTTGGTCTCTACATAGTGAATTTGAATTCTGCGTGAGGCTGAGAGGCCAGAATCTCTGTGATTGTGTCATTCCTTTATTTTCTCATGTTGCTTTGTTTATGATAATGTCCTTTGCTATTATGTTGAGAGCCACATCTGCCTTTTTTTTTTTTTTAGTCCATTTCTGCTCTGAAGTAATACTGCAGGAAAAATAGCAAGCATAAATCAGAACATCAAAGTAAGTCCCACCATGCTACAGTGTACAAATAGCTGTTGATGAGTTTGCCATGCTTACTGAACTGAATAAATATAAAAGCTTTTCATGTGCATTCCTATTTTCAGTCCCAATACAGTGCGTTAACCTCAGAATATCAAATTGAATCAGGGGTTCTGAGAAGAGGCTCCAAAGCAGTTAGAATGACACTCTTCATTACACTATCTAGATTCAGGTTTCAGACAACCATAACCAGTGCTTTCACAACCTCTCACCTAAAGTCAGATAATGTATAGCCACCCAAATAAGCGACTGAATTTCCCTGCAAGTGCTTCTGAAGCTCTTGAAATGTGGAGTCCGTGGAGGCCCTGAAAACTGAGACTAAAATTGTTATGAAGAGACTTTACTGGATGAAATTTTTCCTTGCCAGGCACAAATAAACAGCTCTCAATAGGGTGCTCACCACACAGTGTGTCAGCACATATTATGCAGTCTGGTGCTGAGTGGATGTGTCAGCTGCCCATTAGACCACACTAAAATAGAATTGCTGGGAGCCTGAAGCATGAAGCATGATATTAGATAAAGTGATGAAATTTCACTCGATTAAAGAGCCAGGTCAAGGACAGTTACCTCAGGAAATTCCTTTTTTCCTAGAATATTCTCACAAGTTTGATAAATTTATCCTCCTTTTCCGCTTATTTTCGATTATCATTCAGATTATACAAATGGCTGCATTTACACTTGCTGGTTTCCAACATATTGGGGATGATGGGAACAGTAGATTTTTATTATGTAAAAAAGGGGAGGAGGCAGAAAAGAATTGACTGTGCTCCACATTAGAGGCTATGGGAAATGTTAGATTGATTTGTTTAGAGTTTGTGTTTTCTTCCTCTGAGGTGAGAGCAGCTGGGATTTTTTGTTAGGCTCACTGAATGCTAGCATAGAGCAGCACCTGAGGGAATAGAAAATTGCTCCCTTTATCCACAGGAAATGCATGCTGTTGGCAAAAGGATCTGCATCTGTTTTGCTTCTTGACTGGAGTGCTGAGGCCTCACCTAGTTAGATAAAGCTGCGGATTTGATTTAGAGTCTGTATCAGCTCCTCAGAGTGCTCCACAAGAAGAAATTAGCGCGCACGGCTAAATCTGCTGCGTTTTATGGCAGTTTATAGTTTGGCAAGAGCTGTCTCTCTCCGTCTCCCTCAATTTAATTTCAATTAGGATCACAAGTTGCTCTGAAACCTAAGAGGAATCTGAAAGGTTAATTATCATTGAGTACGCCATCCTTGGAGCCAGTCCCTGACCCTTATCCTGTGAAGCTTTGCTACAATTTCTAAACAATATATGACATCTTGCAAATTGTTTTAATGCTTATTAATTAGAATATGCAAGCTCCTCTCTTTCAGTGGGTTTCCTCCTCATGCTATACCAGGTGTAAAGCTGAATTTTCAGTTAATTCAAACCCGGTCATCCTTCTCACATTGTTGCCCATTCACTCATGTACAAATGTATCTAGTGAATCGCATAAAAAATCCCAGGCACTGCGCCTCTTAACTGTTTGGCTGTATTGGTGTTGAATTCTGGGCCAGTTAGAGATTGGTGATTATGAGACAGCTGCCAGATAATAACATTTAGTCCAGGCTGAGTTTGATTCCCTTCTGACACAGTATTTTCTGAGATCAATAAATTAACTCCTACATATATACTTCTTAATATGTGCAAAGCTTGTCCTGGCATTTTACTGGCATGCTCACTGGGACTCAAATGCTCTTTTGGTATCACTGATGAAAATGGAAAAAAAAAAAGAATTTTATTCACCCTGAAAGCAAGTACAATTTTGCAAGGCTGCATTTACCACTGGAGATACCTCTCTGATGAATGGGTTCATGAAAAATGCACAGATCAACATAATACAGAGGCTATCATAAAATATGAGACCTTAATATAAGTCTAGGGAAAATTACCTTTTGGATGACAAATAGGATGACATTCACCCCCTAATAGGAGTAATCTAGGAGTCTCAATAGACACAGTCATCCTACCCAAGCACACATTTAGAAGCTCAAATTATACTGCATGTAATATTTTGTATATAACATACTGATAATAAAAATACAAGATATAATATGGAGAAGAGATGCACAGCAGAAGTGAGGTCAGGCAATTGTAGAGGCATACTGATGAAATCTAATAATTGTTTTCAATTTCTGGTTTTCCTGTTTTGTGGGATTTTTGTCTTCCCCTTCCCCCCATTGTGTAGATGACAGTTTAGTTTCTGCTTCTGTGAAATTAATCTCCCAGAAAAAAAGCCACACATCCCTTTTTATTTATTTAGATTATTTATTTATTTTTACCAGTGAATTCTGAGTCTAACCTCAATAAAATTTCCTCATACAAAACACACACACGTACACGAGTCCTGTATGAAGATGATGAATTTGTTACTTTTCATCTGTATGAGGTTAGGATTAAAGTAATGTAATCCTTAGACAGAAAAAAGATAGCACTGTTTGAAATGGGAGGATCTTAGAACATCCCTTTCATATCCTCATTGAACTGGCTTCCAAAACCTTGTCTGTCACCAAATGTAGGCAGAGCAACCTGAGTGAGGCTTTGTTGGTATTCTCACTGTGTTTTGCACTGCTCCGGGTGCCTGCAGCAAAGCTCTTGTCTCTCTCTCTCTCGGTTTTGTGTTTTGTTTTGTTTAGCACTGTTCTTCAAAACAAAGCAAAAGAAAACAAAAACCTCGAGTCCTTTGCTTAAATTATTTTAACATAATAAGGCCCTTTATGGAGCAGAGGAAGTGGATGTTTACTGCTGGTTTTCAATACAAGGACATGTCTATTTATCAAAGAGCCTGCAGAAGAAAAACTGGTATGCCACTTCCCCCCTTTTTCCCCTTTGGAGGACTGATCAACTGCTATTGCCAACTCAAACCATCTACAGCAAAAGCTGCCTGCTCCAACATCCTCTGTCAGCCTAGACTTTTCCATCCACTCCCCTGAACCACAGGCAATGCTAAGGTCTGTGAACACCCTGATGACTGATAAGGAAATGTGGTCGTACTTATTTGATTTTTTTCTTTTTAACATTTTATATTGCCCAGTGTTTGTGCATGCTGGGGCAGGGGAAAGGGAATGAAGGACGCACCCCTGATTCATGCACAGGACAGCCCTTTCCCTTTCATCAGTTCTGTAAAGAAAACAGTATGGGAAAGGGACCAAAAGTGGACTGTTCAGGCTCCGGAGCAATATCAGGGTTGCAAACACTGAGAATAGACATTTCACTCATTTCTCCCAGGAACATTTCCTTAAGGAAAAGATTAAGTGACACTGTGAAAGAGTGAGGCAGAGGCTGGTCCTCTGGCTCTTTACACAGAGCAACAGTCCAGCTTAGCCCTTTCTTTCTTCAGGTTGTGCACCGTAAGCTGCACTGTGAGCAAGGTCAAGCTATAATATTTTCTTGGGCTCTTACAAGGCCCAGCTGCCAGGGAATGTAAATTAGACTGAAATGCAAATATCACCAGTTTCTTGCCAAGACCCTCGGCAGATCTGTGCCACAGGGAAATAGTAGTTCAGTTGGTGTTCCCCACACTCTGAAAAACCCGAATCCCCACGCTACTAAACAGTGTGTTTGCAGTTTTCATTAAATATTAATTCCTCTGCTTCAAGGACCAGGAGGTGAATCACCTCCCACAAAGAAACTCATGGAAGAATATGTCCCTGAATTGTCTGGAGTACCAGGAACTGCTAGCTATGAGGCTGTGCGGGGTAGGGCATGCTGCAGTGCTGCACCTGATGGTGATGTACAGTCCTCTCTCAGTAGGGAATGTTAGCTCAAGCATATCCTTTTTGTTTCCCCAAGGTTTGAAAGCTGATTCCTGGCCTCTCAAGCTTGTGAAAAGTGAAGCTGTTCTTCCCTTGCACCCTGCTAGTCCACTGTACATCACTTAGGCTCTAGTCAGCATAATTTATGTCTCCCCACTCTTCTCTACAACTTGTCTGTTGCAGTTTTTCCACAAGTGACAATATAATACTGCCCTTCTCACCACCATGCTTTTAACTGCTGCGTAATTAGTACTGATGACATGACGTAATGATGTCTCTGTTAAGGCTTGGTGAAATGAACGTCAGAGTTTCTGTTTCAGGGTTACTGATTCAGCCTCTTTGCAAAGTGAGGTGGACAATCCTGGATGGCTTGTAATTATTGTTTGGAGAGTCTTCTTTCCATAATGACTGGAGGCATCTCATGCCTTTTAATGTGAGTGGAGTTGATAGAAGATAGAGTGATCTGCCTTGAACTCCTCTGCTCATTATTCCTGCATGCCCTCTCAGATTTATGTGCATTACATTTGGCAAACATCAGTTTCTATGCATAGTTGCATTTCAGATGAATTGGCTATTTAAATATGTACCGTAATACTAGAAGGTGTTTGCTTTACTTTGCCACCTAACTGCCTGTGAAGTGTTATTTGTCAGAATCAACAGTTTTTGTCCAGAGGCAGTCTGAAAAACTGTTACAAAACACAAGGATATTATAAGGCTTTGGCAACAGCAACAAATGCCTGTCTCCACATCATAGGTGCAATCGTCTCTACTCAGAAGTGTGCAAGTTTATGCAGTCCATTTAGACACAAGAGGAAGCCCACTAAAAGAAACACCTTAAATCATTGGAGGTTCAGTTTTGGTGAAATTTCCACAGTGCCACAGTACAGATGTTCTACAGCTATCTGGGTCTGAATCCACTGAAGTACATTTACAACATTATTCTTCTGCAATAAGTGGCGTCATCATAAACCATTCCTCAGTCCTTTTCATGAATCTGTGTTCAGGACCGTATTGTAAATATTACAGAAAAATTATCTCACCTTCCCTCTTTGCCCAAAGCATCATACTGACTAAAAAAAGAAGTTCAGGTTTGGGTTTTGTTGTTTTTTTTTTTTTTTTTCTGTGAAGAAACTGAAAAAATACACTTGAGAGAAACTTTCCTCCCTTATTCTCTGGGAATTATTGAAGTTAGCCTAATTTGTGACTCTGCTAAGTTTAGGTATGTAGTAGCTGAACCTGTAGGATGATCACACACTCGCAGATGGTCCTTCACCCTGCCTCTAGCACCTCATCTCTTGGATATAGCCTAGGCAGAAGTGATACAGACACAAGCAGATGCTGAGAATCTACAAGCAACTTTCTGTCACTGAAATCCTCTGTCACTCTGTGTTCCTTCACAGTGTTTTACCTGGTAGTAGGTTTATTCCTAACATGTACCCATGAATGAACACTTTTTGTCTTTCGTTGTGCTGCACTGTGAACAGAGCTTTCCCCTAGGCAAGTCCATTATAACAAATCCACTGGAGCTTTTTAAAGAAAATAGTGTCCTAGCTGGCAATCTGCGTGCCACGTTTCAGCTCTGGGGATGTGGCACACCCAAACTGCGCAGAGAAAGCAGAAATGCTGACAGGCTTAGAACAACAGCAATGACACCGTGTGCAGCTGTACTCATTTGATTTACAGCACTTAGGAGTAGGGGTTTTATTATAGTGCATCTGAATATTTCTGAGGGTTCTTAAATTTTTTTTTCAATATTGCAGCTGAAGGGGAAGCTTGTCCTGTGATTCTTCTGCCTCAGTTAAGTCCTGTTCATGTTGCATCCTGCCACCATGTCATCCCATCAAGGTGTGTAAGAAATGTATTATGAGATAAGGCTTTATGAAAAGAAAGCAGAGTTTCTAACTATCCACATTATCTTTTATCTATGGAAAAAAGCACATTGTCATCCCATAATTAGTGTTCACTTCTGTTGTGTAATATAATACCCACTTTCCTTCTCCCTGACCTACTTTTTCCTTGTCTTTAAAGATGTAATTTAACTGTCATGCCAAAATGAGTTTGACTCCCCTTTTTAGATCATCCTACAGAGAAACAGAGCTACTAACCTTTGATTCTGTCTATCTGGAGACAGCAGTGATCAAACCTACAAAATTTGCTCTTAAATCCAGATAGAAAATGAGATGGTGCGACTCTGGACACATTACATCACATTTTAATAAAAAAGTTGGGTACACATGGCCTAGATGACACTAGTGAAAGGAGATGTAAACTTTGCTGGGAAACTGTGAACCGAGACCAATACACCTCTGTCGGTGTGGAAGAACAGCTAGAAAATATAAGGTGCAAATCAATGGGCAGAAATGGTCAACTGCACACATACAAGATGGGAAAAGTTGGAGAGTGCAATTATTAAACAGAAGAAAGGTTAGGGGTTATAACTGATTACAAGTTGAAATGAAGGCTTTCAACACTGTCTCCCATAAAAAAACTGATAAAGTATCAACTAGATAAGTGGACAGTGAGGTGCACTGAAAACTGGATGAACTATGGGGCTCAAAGGGCTGTGATCAGTGGCCCAAGGTCCAGCTGCAAGCCAGGCACTAGTGGTGTGCCCCAGATGTCAGTACTGGGTCCAGTACTGTTTATTTTTATTAATGAGCCAGATACTTATGCAGAGTGCACCCTGAGAAAGTCTGCAGATGATACAAAACTAGGAGGACTGGCTGATACACCAGATGGTTGTGCTGCCATTCAGAGGGATCTCAACACGCTGGGAAAATGGGCTGACAGGAACCTTATGGAATTGAACAAGGGAAAATACAAGCTCCTGCCCCTGCAGAGAAATAAGCTCATGCACCAATACAAATTTAGGGCCAATGGGATGGTAAGGAGCTCAGAGAGAGAGATCTTGGGGTTGTGGTGGACAGCAAGTGGACCATGAGCCAGCAATGCACCCCTATGGCAAAGAAGAACAACAGCCTCCTGGGCTCCGTTAGGATGAGTCTCACCAGCAGCTTGAGGGAGAAGATCCATTCTCTCTGCTCAGCATTGGTGAGACACATCTGAGTGCTGTGTCCAGGTCTTGGCTCCCCAGTACAAGAAAGATATGGACATCCTGGAGTGAGTCCAGTGAAGGGTCATGAGGATGAAGGGCTTGGAGTATTTGACATATTGAGAAGTCAAGAGAGCTGGGAATCTTCAGCCTGGAGAAGAGAAGACTCAGGGGGATCTTAACAGAGTGCATAAATACCTCATGGGAGGGTTTAAAGAAGATGGAGCAAGGCTCTTCTTAGTGGTGTCCAGTGGCAGAACACAAGACAAGAGGTACAAGCCGAATGGAAGAAATTCCATTTAAATAAGCTACTGTTTTTTTCCTGTGAGGGTGATCAGACACTGGAACAGGTTGCCCGGGAAGGTTGTGTGTTTAGCCTGCAGAAAAGGCTGAAGGAAGATGTGATAATAGTCTTCATATTCCTAAGGCTGAATAATCTATTCTACACATGCATGAAGGACAGACTAGGAAACAGTAGACTACCATTGGAGAAAGAAAGATTCAGGTTGGATGACAGAAAAACCAAACTGTGTACTAGAGAAGCTGTGAAGTTTTGCTAACTATTCTTAAATAGATTAAAGAATATCTCTTAGGGATAACACTGGTATAGTTGATTCTATGACCAAAAAGAGGGATGGACTAGAAAATATTTGCGGTCTGCATGCTGGGATTGTATGATGACTCTGTGTCTGGAGGCCAGACAAGGTGCGAAGAAGGAATGATCAAAGCAGCAAATACAGGGAAATGGTTGATGGCTTTAAAATGGAACCAAGAACTTTATTTTAATTTGTATTGTCATAAACATTCAAGAATGAGAAACAAAAGGGAAAAAAGAGGATAAGGATATTATACAGATATTAAACGATTGACATCAGTTTCTCTCAACGTACTTTAAACTGGAGTTCACACCAAAATTAAATAAAAGTCACTGCTTAGCAGGCTTGTGATGAGCAATTCAGGCTATTGTATTTGGATTTTTTTCTTTTTCCTACTGCGATGGAGTTTTTGTGAAGTAATTAAAAATATTACTTGTGGCTTTTAAAGTCTTAAACATCATCTTCTTCTGATATGTGTCCTCATGCTTCCATTCAAAACAATCAATCATCTGCCTACTGGTCCACAAAGAAGCTTTTATGTTTGAACAGTTTCACCAATAATTGTTTTTTCTTTAAAGTCCATGATAACTGCCATACCAATAAAGCTATTCTGTTATCTCTAAAAATCCTCAGTGCTAGTAAATATGCTTTACTACCTAGAATAAAGTACTCTATGGAGTACAATAGAGATGGAATTAAAGAAAGGGGATAGCTACACATGGATACCAGTAAGGGGTAGAGGCAGGAAGTTTAGCTAGAAATTCCTGTCATGGGGCTGTTGTGAAATCAGTAAACACAATTTTTAGAATGAGAAATGATTCCAAATTTAGTGATTGAACTGAAATTAATTGTCTTGAAAGAGGCTTTGTATATGAACAATATTATCCTCTACCTAACATTACATCTTATATTGAACAGTACTTGAAAAATTATTGGAGCAAGCACAGAAAATATTCTTCTCCTTATATTTTTTTCCTTTTTCAGTTTTCAGATGACCTCTCTTAACCATATTAAGCACTCGTGATGATAAACTTTAGGATCATGTGAGTGGCAGATGGGTTAAAACTAATTGCTGGAAAAAGCTAGTTTTCAACTTTGAACTTTAGCTGCAGATCCACCCTATGTCAGAAGGCAAAAAAGTTGGTTTAGGGAAGCAACCATCCTGTTTACTGAGCAGTTGCTGCCATTGATGACTAAGCTGCTGATTTTTTTTTTTTTCCTTTGCTAAGGGGAAATAGATTATTTCTGCAGTAGGCATCATATTTACACTTGTACACTTGCTTATTCATTCACATTTATAATTTATCAAACTAGTTTCACTTACTTCTTCATCTCTCTTCAAGTAAAATAGATAATCCAACCTAGAGAGTCTTAAAAAACCACAATCTTTGCCTGTTTGCTACTGGGACAGATAAGATTCTTGGATTCATTTGTAGCAAAAGGGGAAAGACAGACATGCACGTAATTGGGAGACTTCAGAAGCCTACAGCTTGTAAGACAAAATCTTGCAAAGAAATCACTGAGTTTCAGCACAAGACCACTTCCCAAGAGCCTCCTTGTCCAGTGACTTTGATCAAGCCTTTTTTCACAAAGGCCTAAAGAACAGCTGACAGATCTTCCTCTCCATCATCTGCTGGGGAAACTTCACATGGTGTCCTTTGTAGTCTAATATTTTACAGTTTTTAAAGTCTTATTTTCCTGACAGTAGCTTTTTGTTAAGGTATAATTCAGTTCCCTTATGTTTGTTCATGGCAGTCAAATTTATGTTGCTGAAAGGCTTGTGTATTAATTCATAATGTCCAGCCAAGAATTCAGGTTACAGGGATCTGAGCAATGCTGTTGCACTTGGTCTGGAACATCTTAATATCAAATAATAATGGAGAAATTCAAGTCTGCTATTGCAGATTTCCCCTTACCCCTCCATCTCTGAAAGCAGCTGCACAAGGTAAATAAAATGAGGCAGAAATGGAGAAACAAGAATGATACCTAATCATTAAAAAATTTACACATCTCTTCTGGTGCGTGGTGAGAGTGTGATCTTCCTGTCAGGCTGTAGATAGTGGGCATCCATGCTCAGTTTGAGCAGACTTAAGCCCAATATAAAAAAGAATTGAGAATATAGGTCCAAAGCAGGGCATTTTCTCTGTTTGTTTGGTGTTTTTTGTCTTTCTCTTTTTGGTTTCATGTCCAGAACCTGCAAGTTTGCTTTTCTTGAAGTTTGCTTTAGTTTTGGCTTCCAGTGTGAACGTAAAAAAGAATCACCCAGTTCTCTCAGGACTTCTGCTCTATGCTTCATTGAAACCTGGGCTAATCTAAAGAGGCAGATTTTGCACAGCCCTGATCCCACACATTTGTCTTCAGTGTATTTGATTTTTCTTTTTTTTTTTGCTTGCCTTTTTATGTTGTACAGCTCACTGCAAGTGTATTGCATGAAGCTGTATAAGCTGATTTAAGTCTGCGTCATGCAGTGAATAAATGAGGAAAAGGAGGGGAAAAATGAAAAAAAAACCCCTAAAGAATATTTTCCTTGCAAAGGATTTTTTTCTCTGAATATAGATAATATAGCTAATAACCAGTAACTGACTGAAATTGTTGGCAGCTCATTCAGGAGCAAGAATGTGGGAGAAGAAAACAATGAATTAGAAGTCCGTCATTCTGAAATGCTCTAGACTTTTATCTGATGCCAATTCCATCAATTGCAATATGTGCCCATTAGTACTCATGCAACTCAACTGTGCAATGAAATAACATATTAGCATTTAACCTGGAAAAATGAAGTTATTCAAAATTTACATAAAATTATGGAGTAAACTCCAAACAGGTCGCCCTAGAAATGTATAATTATGCTCAGCAGTTCTGTCAGCATACACAGAAACAATTTTATTCCTAATTATCTTCTGCTTTTATTCACTCAGGAATGTATCATTAAAATTTCCACAGAAAAATGAATCTTAATAGGTGCTAATGCAATTGTGAATTATGGTAACTCTTACCTAAATTAATCTCTGCACATTCAGTTTCTTGTTGTCCTATGCAAAAGGAGTGTGAAAAAGATCATATAAGAACTCAAATATGTATAAATTATGTTGTTCTTGTTAAGCAGTATTTTGTTACAGTTTACTGACAGATGTCTATGGATAAATGCACTAGGATCATTAGATATGTAACATTAATTAATCAAGTAATTTTAATTTATTAAGTTTTTTATTTTTTCTTTACATCTACGAATTTGAAACTGAATATTATGCATTAACCTATACAGTGAATAATATTATTCTATGTAAAAGGATCTCTAAAGTCATCTATTACATTTTTGTTCTTAGTTGTATGTATGCAGTACATTTATGTATTACTGTACTTTAAAGCAGAATGTTTTGTAGGTAGGATTTTAAAATTATTTACAAGACCAACCTAAATGTTAGAAAATTCTTCTGGAAAATATAAGGAACATTAAGCAATTCACTTTACTGATCAGTGGGATGCAACCATTGCTTAGGTGGAATGGAGTAGCTGTTCACCAGCATATGCTGCTCCTGGAGACAAGGCAGGAAGATTACTACCATACTTAATTGAAAGTACAGTTTGAGGATTTTAGAAAGACAGAAAGTAATTATTCAGACTGAAATTTATCTACCTTCCTATGCAAACATCACCAGAGGATATGTGAAGACTAAACCAGAGTTTTGTTGATGTAAGGTGACCTCAGCCCAGGTTTTATAGCCTTTTTCAGGGAAAAAGCCCTCTAAGCTCGACTTCTAGAGCTTGCCCCTTTCTTTACAGAGGCTCAGCTGTGACACTGATTCTCATTCAATGAGGTTGTTCTTGTTTGATGATGTCTTCCTCTAACTTACTCTTTTGGGTTTTGTCCTTCTTTTTTTCAGAGCACAACCTGGCTTCCTCTTGGTCCATGTTCAGAAACTTTGTTTAGGTTTTTCATTTAAGAACCAAGTATTGAATCTCTCTTCTTGCCAACAGAACCCTCCTTGGACAAATAATCCATACATTTTCTTAATTGGTAGCCTGTTGCTACGCTTGCTCCTGTTCCATGACTGTCCACTACAGGCAGCAGAAGGTTTCATTAGGGAAAGGATTATGAATCTGCAGGTTTTGGGAAAAGAAAAAAAAAATGTGCATAATTTTTTCTAATGTGACTTTTGTTCAGTTACTGATACTGGAACACATTCATGATTTAATCTCATCCATCTTGTCTGTTGCATTCATGTCCATATCAATTGCAAAGTATGACTGTTATATACAAAGGGAATGATAACAAATCATATTGTTTACTTTTACCTGTAGAAGGGTACAAAGTGTTTGTGATTGGAGATCTTAATGCTGAGATTTTGCCAAACTAATTACTTTTCTTTTTAATAACAATGTTGATGTTGATAGCATGATTGGAATAACACAGTTTGATTTGAAATGAATGTCTGGAAGGTCAGAGTTAACAAGAGAGATGAGTGAATGGGCAATTTCTTGAATAACTCAAATTCTAGCAGCATTCTAGCAATCAGACATTTTGGCTCATTCTTGTGAGTTGCTATGTGAAGTCTCACAGCTGTGATGGAGTTTAAGAGTAATATATTTATTTATACATTGCATACCCCCTAATGCCACATATTTTCATAGAACTAAGTATGTGTAGGGTTTTATGATGATTTACAAACCTGGCAAATTCTGTATTGCAACCACAGTGGTCCAATATTGTGTGCCCATCTGGAACTTGTAGGAGAAGATTACGGTGGAGTCTGAAATTTATTGCTCATAACTATGCATAGTCAACTAGCAATTTCTATTTCAAATGGTTCTGTTTGAATACAAGTTCCTGGTCACAAATGACAGGGGTGAACACTTTAATTTCCCTTCAATAACATTTCTAGCAGGAAGAACAAACTCCCAAAGCTCAGTGTTTCCCTGGGAGGTGAGAAACCAAAATCCAAAACAACTGGTGCACCCTCCCAGACATGAGCAGACATGCAAGGGTTGAGAAAAGGAAAGTGGGAAGGGATTATTCAGTCTTGACAAACCCATCCTCAACTCATTCTTCATTGAGATAATGTCTTGTTAAAATTCTATAGAACAGAGGAAATTATTCATGTTGGGCTAGACAAGGAGCAAATTGCTAAGACCCATTGTTCAAGGGACTGAAGTCCTTAAAAATTATGTCTTTGGTGACCAACATGGTCTAGAGACTTCCAGGAATGCAGCAGGACAGGAGAGAGAATACTTGAACCCTACATATATCTATGTGACTTTGCAACAATCCACAACAGTATTAACTTTTACGATTTCGTGACTCTTCATCACCTCACTGTTACCCACTTCCTAACTCATGTAGCTTTGAATGGCTTCTGAAGGGGCAAGAGTTCAAGTCGCATTAGACTATCAGCAATGACTTTAGATGTCTGACTCTAGGTATGGGACCCTTTCTCCAAAATAAAGTATGGGCACATGTGGTCATTAGCATAAAAATAATAAGATTTGCATATAGCTATAACACACAGATATATGAAATATGAGTTATTCCTTGCTCCAAAACAGAAATTCCTGTCATTAATGTAAATTCATAGCAAAGACTGCAGTAGTTATACTACTAATATAATAATTATATATTATATATGTAATATGCTAATATAATGATGTCATATAAAATAATGACGATATGATGTAGTTTGATCTTGCTTAACTTAGAAAAATAGCAACTTTTACTTTCTAACATTGGAACTTTATCATTTTACATGAAGAGGCTACATTTATATTTTGTAAAGGAAATGCATAGTCTTTCACACTTTTCATTGGGAAGAGCAGTGTGGGAGTTTTAAATGTATTTCACGTCTGACTGTTTGAAGTAGTGGTTTGAAATGGTTGTGATGGGGAAGTTTGATTTCAAGCTTGTTCAATGTGTTCCTGGCTTTGCAGTTGGCTAGTGTGTGGTCTTGGTCAAATCTGTTTTCTGTCTTTGTGCAAGTTCTCTATCATCATATGAGTTTTGCCAGTCTATTCCAATGTTGTGAATTGATAAAGCTAAAAAAAGTGGTAGCATTTAGTTTCAAATGTGCTTATATTTTACATATGCACAAACGTAAGTTGCACTGTGATAACTCTTAGTCAGCCTTTCCAATTCCATCCTCACCTTTCTCTCCTACCAGGGGCAGGAAGGAGTTTTAAAGATCTTGCTGGATCTTCTGCACAGTGTGGGATTTGTAGAAGATTCTCTCATCTTTCAAAGAGATGTGACTTCCAACCTGGTGTGACTGTTTGGATGAAAGACCATAATGCAAAATGTCATTTGTTTGTTGGAAATATTAATAATAAATAAAGTTGAGAGTCAGAATTGGCCACAACCCTGAGATGCTCAGAAGATTATTATAAAAAGTAACAAGGTTGGAGTTACTGAAAAATACTGTTGCGTTTTTTTTGTTTGGTTGGGTTTTTGGGGGGGGGGGTGGTTTTGTTTTGTTTTTTAGTTTTGGTTTCTGTTTTTTTTCTCTGTGTGTGTGTGTGTGTGTGTTTCTGTATATAAAAGAAGAAAATTAAATTAAGAGATAATTACCTAGAAACTATTATAAATCAGTTAGCTGATCCAATAATACATAATATTTTTAGGTATTTCTTATAATGGCAGAGGGCATGGATTAAATCATATTCATCAAAGAAAACAACAAGAAAAGACTCATACAACAGCTAAATATCTCTAGAAAGCCTGGATGGTGCTACCCAAGCTTAGTTCCTAAGAAGTGCCTGTGTCAACTGCAGTCAAAATAGGTTGGGGTTTACTGTTTTGGACTGAATTGTTCATACTGGTGTAGAGGAAACAGGTGGGAAGAAGAGAGGAAAATTTGTCTGCAGAACTAGCTGACTGATCATACATGTGTACAGAAGGATATGCTGTTCACTGGACATCGCTTATGAAAAGACAGATATCTTTTCCAGCTTTTTCAGCTTGGTTTAATTAACCACAGTAAACATGAACAAACTGAAGGTCAAGAAATCCTTTACAAACAAGTTGTCAGAAGCAACTGCCATGCATCTAGCAAAATGACATATTTGACTAGGAAAGAACATTTCTTCATTGTTTTGGAGGAAAGGTCAAGAACAAATTGCTGGGCAAACTTGGCCTGAGCAGCAGATAGAGAAAGGGCAAACTGTGCTGAGAAAGAGGAGTCTTTGTGATAAAAATAATGCTGGGAAAGAAACTGGCTGAGTATTGCATAACTTGCATTTATAAACCTTCATTTCACTGCAGTAGTAGGTTTATTATGAATAGCAGTAAGAATAACATCAATGTATTACCTGAGCACGAGAAGAGCCTTCATTTCTTTGGAGTCTGTCCCACTACCTCTTCTATATACAAAAGAACTCAGACTTGGAGATTATCTTTAATAAGTTTGGTATCATCACAGGCATTTTTTTGCTAAGATTTTGTTTTCTATGTAATATAGTAAGTACATATTGCATTTCCATGTTATATTACAGTTCATTGGTTGAAAGACTTTTTTCAGGATGAGAACATTGTGTCACACACACTGCGTAAAGACAGTTTTTTTATTTCTGTAAAATATGCTGATTGGTTATCAAATTAAAAGGTAGCCAAGACTGCCATTCAATTTTGAACCATTTTCTCAGAAACAAACATAAAAATATTTGCAACAGGAAAACTGCACACAGACTATAATGGGGTCAGTGAAGGCTAACTGTTACCCCATACTTTTCAGTCTGTCTGTTGTATTTACTTGTTGCTTCAGGTCTTGATCTTAGTCCTTGCTTGATGTGTTGGTATCTGAGGTCTTTACAGCACCTGGCCCTAGGAGGTCTGATTGCTGTGCCTAACTATGATCAAAATCAAGTGAGTTATACTTTAAAAATCTGACTATTTCACTTGAAGTAGTAAATCACTTTTCTGGTGTAGTTTTCCTGCTGGGATAATATTAATTTCTATTGAAAAAAGAAAAAAAACACCACAATTTTTATTGAGTACAAACTCTCCATTTTACAAAGAACAAATTGTTGTGCCAAAATCAAGTAAAACAGGCCCAAGCTGGAGCTGCTTAGGCAGTCTATTTGTGGGCCTGACCAGAAGTGTAGGTTCATAACAAAAATTCAGGCTTCATTCCAAGTGTTGCAATTGCAAATTGACATGGGCCCGAAGTATAGGTATTATCAAAACAGGTGGGTCTGAGTCCCTCACAGGACTGAGCGACTTCAAATCTTGAAGAAGGTTTAGCTTCAGAGTACCCATTCTTTTGAACAGGAATGCAGAAATCACAGTGTTGAACTTTGGAGAAGTTTGGTGACACTTCTTACTCAAATGTAATGAAAAAGGAGGAAGAAAAGAGGAAAAGAGATTGGTTATCTCTTACCAGAAGTTGGAATTTGGTCTTTGTAACTTTGCTCCCATTGCTTTCACTGCCCATATTTTGGTGTCTGACTCAGCCAAATAGGAATAATAATGGGATTTCTTTAGATTCTAGATTCAAATACTTGGGTTTCATGGCTATCTATGTTTACGTTTAGCAATGACCAGTAAGGATACAACACAGTAACAGCTGGATTGTCAAAATCCTTTTCTTTTTCTCATACATTAAAATCTTTGAAAGCAACAACTTATCAGAAGAACAAAGTGGGGACTGTAAAGTGAATTTGCCTTTCCTTCATTGGTCAAAAATGTTCATGAAGTGTTGTTTAAATGTAAGAAATTTTCCTTCTACTTCCAACACACATATTATTGTCGCATGTCAGGTACCCAACCCTCCCCTTTCCCTCTCTTTTTTTCCCCCTCAGATCTTGCTATTTCAGGAAGACAATGTGTGCGATACTAAAATTTCTATACCTCGTTTAGATGACAATGATTGTAATGAGAACTGAGAGAAGCTACTGGCACAACATGAACATATTCCCATGACAGGGACTGTAAATGAGGACTGTAAAACTGACACCTTTCTTGAACCTGTTTTCTACATTGAAAAAAGTATTTTAAAAGCTGATTCCTGGGGGCAACCCAGCTGGCACTAAGTGTACAAAAAATGTTTGTATTCCAGTTCAGAAAAAGAAAAATGAAAATATTTCATTGAAAGCTGACAGCTTTAATGAACTTTAAAGGTTAGCCTTGGTGCTAGTTAGCATATCTATTCATGTCTCTATCAGTCTATTGAATTACTCAGATGAACATGCACACAAAAGCAAAACTAGGGAAAAAACCTGAGAAAGCCAGCATTAAAAATTCATAAGTACTAGAGGCTTCTGACTGACTATTTTTTTCAGAGTGTTGGAATTCTGCTAAGAATTGAATCCTGGTGGCTCCTAAGTTACTTCAGAAGCTCACAGAGCAACCCTGCCCAAGAATGTTGACGTTTCTGTAAGTGGTTAGCTACCAAAACGTATTGTGGATTTTCATCCCCTCAAGCACTTGTTCGTGTTTCTTTAGATTAGTATAAGGTAGTGCTTTTCATTAAAAGTTTAATGGACAGTTTTTACCTTTGAATTTCACAAGCTTCTGCAGATCATATAGAACTCCAAATTCAGCCATAATCCTCTGTTGCAAAGTAAATTAGAATTTCTGAACAGATCCAGATGCCAATTATGGTAATAACGAGGATATACAACCTTCCTCTCTGCCTCAGCTGGATCAGTAGTGATGTTGCTTGACAGGTTAACCTGTCTCAAAACTTTTTAGGGGAAGGAAGGGGGAGTAAATTAAAATTTTGATTATTCAATCTTTCAATTGAATACTGAAGCTATTAACATTTTTCAGAATTAACTATGTTTCTGGGAACAAGTTACAGTGAATGTTGCAGCTGTTGCCTGACAACGAATTGATTTTAGGCAGTATTTATGAGAGATTGAAATGCAAGTTTTAGCAATTAAGATAGTTTAGTGAAATACTCCAGCAGTGAGCTGATAATAGTGGGAGACAATGCATTTCAATACTAAACCCTCCACTCAAACAGGATAAAAAACGAGGTGGGTTGCAAATGACAGAATAGAGGCTTCGCTTCATCAAGGCTTGACTCCCACTCTTTTGGTCCAGAATAATCCCAGGTGCGATCCGCTCTGCCACACTGGAAATGTGCTTACTTTCCAGGTAGTTGTACATGGACTTTTTTTTTTACTGTTTGGGAGAAGACTGCACAGGAGAGAGGAAAACAGCCCCTTTTCAGTGACAGCGAGGCAGCGCAAAGTGCTCTCATAACAATCATCATCTTTGCCATACTGACAACAAATAGGGTCTTCAGTGGGAATGAGCTGAAGATTACACCCTGAATCTGTGGCTCAAGCTTTGCTGTGCTGTGACAGCAGAGCATCGCTGGGGCAGGTTCATTGACAGCACAGACCTTACGAATGACAGACTTGCCTTTGGGCAAAAGTTCACTGAATGGCATTCCTTTAGACTGGTGCAGTATTACAGCCTTTATTATACTGTTCATCTCCATCATCAGGTTGGTAAACCAGCCTTTAGATGTTTGAAGAATCTGCATGATGTGAAACTAGTGAGATGAGAAATATGATGCCATTTCCTGTGGGACACACAGGAATGCTGTAGTTGGGGCTGCAGGGAAAAGTTTAGAGCTTGGTTCAATATTGCTTTCAAATAACTGTTAATATGAGTTTTGTAAGCCATGCTGATTCCCAAATATCTACAATGGTGCAGTCTTGTTCCCATGATGAGCTCATGGATACATATCTTACGTTAAAATAGATATAGGTAGGACTACAGAGAAGAGAAATGAAGTACTAAAAGTAACAGGAAGGAAAAATAATACAAACTACAAACAAGTTATTGAACTCTACTTGTAATGGTAGAGGATTTTATCCCCCTATGAGGGCATAAACGGACACATATTTGCAAACAACAAGGTTCGTATCGTGAGACTTCTTCATCTATCTACCTTAGGAGTTTTGTTCCTCTACACTGATACCTATTATATGACTGAGTATGTGTGCCTCTAGTCTACTGAGCCTGCAAAGAATAAAGGTCTACTTAAGTCATCACTGTTTTTTATAACAGACTCTCAAACGATTTACCATATCTCTAGTAATGGATAGTAACTTCTTGAAAATGTTCTTACTTGATTGTTTATATTTATATGAGCAAATCCTTATTTTGTTGACTTAAGCAGCACCCTGTCATCCCACTTTACCTCAGATTTACTTATTACATTCTTACTCTTCACCATGGCTTTAACTAAAAGCTTTAATTTTTTTTTATGGTGCTTACAACTAGGTAAAGAACACCCCTGAATCTGAAAGACAGTTAAAGTTTCACTATACATAATGCTAGGCTATGTTGTAATGTTCTAAATGTTCTAGTTCATTTAGTGCAATGAGTGAGAAGAGGAATTACTGAAATCATGACTCCTGTTTTGTACATTATAAGCAGAATTTTCATTTCATCATCCATGAAAATAACTCTGGAGCAAAAAAGAACAGTACACACCAAGTGTCTGACATAGCGTTAAATAAAGTCTGAACTACACTCCTTTAGAGAAGAAGAAAACATTTCAGCTGCTTCTTCATGTGGTATAAACTACATTCATAAGTATATATTCTCATTTTGTTTAGGAAAACCTGACTAGGTCAATTGCTAAGTACAAGCATTACTTTTTGTAGCATTGCAGATATTTTTTCTTTGTCGGAAAAGAAATGAAAAGACCTTAAAGACATACTTTACTTTTGCACTTTGATTTCTTAACTGATTCCCTCACTCAAAAGGAAAACCCAGTTAGATATAAACATTTGTTCAAAAAATACAGAGACAACATTTTAACTAAATGCACAGCAGCTATAGGTGGTTTCCAGCAAAAGGACAGCCTGTCCACATGCAGGTTTATTTTCTAATGGCAACGATGACTCTATACATGTCTGTACCTGCTTGAAAGAATATGATATGTTCCTCTTACATATAGAATGTGTTGCTGAATAGCAGAGAAATACCATTCAACAGTACTTGCTGTGTATTTCTATTGCAAGGAGGAGCTCCATTTTTATTTTTTAGGAAGCCCAGCTCATTGATCCGTTGCTAGCTCTTACGTGACCATTTTCATCATAGGGCAGCTGATTGGTCACATTTCTGTATCTGCATTGCCCACAGATTATACCATCATGGTGTTTAAATCAAAATGCCAGGGTAAATTTCCATGAGGGAAGAGGTGGGGACGGAGGTAAAAAAAAGTGTCACGGTGAAAGGCTACTTCTCATAAAGAGGAGAGATTGGAGAAGCTGTTCCCTATGGAAAAAAACTCAGGAAGCTGCAATGGCGCTGAGAGGTGGATGGGCCTTGAGGAAGGAGTAGCACAAACTCTACCATGTTGGTCAGCTGCAGCAGAGGACTTTGGCTCTACCCCCTGTTTTGAGTTTGTGTTAAGAGGACTTTCTGTTGCTGGAATCTGCACTGGGTTGTATTAGCTTTTTAGAAGCCTTTCTGAAACAATTTTTTCAAGGCTATGTAGCATGGTGAGTCTTAACTGAGTGGGGAAATACACTGCCACAAGGCCTTCACTCCTTTTTTAAGTTTCTGGGAGAAGTCACTTCCATGAAAAGAGGAAAACAAATCAGCATTTCCTGCTCTGTTACAGTTTAAAAGGAACTGGTTTATTCTGTAGTATCCTGCAGATGGAAGTGGTTCCCACAGAAGTAACTCTTACTGAGAATTAACTGGAAATTTCTAGCAGCTGCTCAGCTGCCACTGACGTTAACTGAAACAACGTGGTTAACTTCTTACACACAGCCTTGGAAAAAAGCCCCTTAGTGAGAATAGGGTCATAAAATTTTCATATGGAATTTTCAGCAGTAAAAATGACTATAGCTGTTGTCACATATACTAAACCTCAGCCGTTTTATCTCCATTTATTCTTCAAAAGAAGAGAGTTAGGATGTCAAGAGGCTTCTGCTTGATTTATATTTCAGACCACAAGCCTCTCTTGGCCAGTGCTACAGACTTATCCTGGTGCAGTTCCTAAACATGTTCTAAAACATGTCCTTAAGCTTTCCCCTTTTAAAGAGACCTGTCTCATAAGCTGGGATTTGTCTGAGGCCCTCTCCACTGCCTGCTGTATTTTTCCTGCTCACAAAGCATTTCATTGGCCCACTCTAAACTCCCAGCCAAGGAAAGATTGATGGCTCCTTTCGAAACAAGTATCTTTTATGACTTTTCTTTTCTTGAACAGATTTGCTCTTTTTTACCTCATTCTTTAGCTATGCTGCATTTTAAATTTACTCTTGGTATGCTCAAGAGTAAAGGCTGGCTATGCTGAACTGGAAGACAAGACCTGCTCTGAGCACAGCACCAAGCCCAAGATAGCCGTTAGCACAGCTTTGGTTGTTTCACGGTTAGATCAGAAAAAGACTGTGTCCTGTGTGGGCACAACCTTAGCATCTGCAGACCTCTGCAGATAATCAACTTTAAGTATTCTCACTTAGGTATTGTCTTTGGGAAATTTAGTTTCCATCTTAATTGACACAGAGATGGTAGACTGTAGCAGGTGGAACATTAGGGTATAGCATGATTTAACCTCATGAAGGAGTAAAAAACTGATGATGGCAGAGTTGTTCCTTCTTTTAGAGAATACTTCCTTTCATATTTCCTTCAGAAGTGTAGATATGAGCTTATTAACTTAACTGGTGAAAAAAAGATTACTTTAAAAAATCTTGTAAAAATAATATCCTGGTTTTGGCTGAGATAAATTTAGTTTTCTTCTTAGTAGTTGGTATAGTGTGTTTTGGATTTAGTGTGAGAATAATGTTCATAACACACTGATGTTTTCGTTGTTGCTAAGTATCACTCATCCTAAGTTAAGGATTTTTCAGTTTCCCATGTTCTGCCAGTGAGCAGGTGCACAAGAAGCAGCCAGGAGAGCTGACCCGAGCTAGCCAAAGGGATATTCTGTACCATAGAAAGTCATCCTCACAATATAAAGTGGGGGGAGCTGGCTGGGAGGGGCGGATCGCTGCTCGGGCATCAGTCAGTGGGTGGTGAGCAATTGCATTGTGCATCTCTTGCCTTTTCTTGGGTTTTATTTTTCTCTTTTTTTTGTTATAAAACTTTTCAATACAATTTTTATTATTATTATTGTTATATTTTATTTTACTTTAGTTATTAAACCTTCCTTATTTCAATGCACAAGTTCTACTTCTTTTTTTTTTGATTCTGCTCCCCATCCCACCGGGAGAGGGGGGAGTGGATGGGTGGCTGCGTGGTATTTAGTTGCTGGCTGGGGTTAAATCATGGCAAATGGTTTTAATCTTCTTGTTGTATGTAGGCCTATTCTTCAGCATAAAAATATTGTTTGATACTTTGTTCATTTGAGTTAGGGACAGTATTTTCAAAAATTTCATTCTTTGCCTTCTAATAAAGTTTATTGTAAATTAATATGCTTTACTTTTTATGTGAATATTTTTATACATTCCCTATTTCAGGGAAAAACAGGTCTTCTTTTTTTTTCATTCATTTTTTTGACCTGGTCAACATCTACAATCAAGACTATTTATGGACTTATTTTCATGGGATATACAAAGACACTTTTGGAGAGCCATTGCATGATGTTGAATTTGACCCATAAAGGTGAGACAGGGCAACTATTTTCTTTGAAGTTCAATTGTGGTGACTGTTTTTGGTAATACACATAGTTCCTGAAGACATATTTTGAAACCAAATTCCACTCATAACCTGTTATACCACTGGGAGTAAGTGATGTACTTCGTATATTGCATGAAGAATATATTGTTAATGGTGGAGATTTGACGAACTACTTACCTACCACAAATATTTGTTGTGTTTATTACTGTTACACCCAAGCAAGAGCCAAGAATTAAGTCTCCTTGTACCAAACACAGGTACAGACAGCAAACAGTAGGTACCTTCTGTATTTAACTATCGGTATTTGACTACTACAATCACTACAGAAAGCCTGAGGGATATCTTAGGAGGTATGAAAATGTTGGGAGAAATAAGAAAATTAATTCTTATACTTCTGTAATCCACTGCTTTTATTCCTATTTTGTTACTGTATCTTGTTTATTTTTATACTTTTTTCCCCTGTTGTTTTTGTTAGCCTTGTAGAATTCTTTTCTTAGAAAACATGGTATGCAATGGAAACAAAAACTGTACCTATGAGGTACAGAATGATCTAGACTGGTTTGTGATGCCAATCAACTGATCTCATGTTGGCATGTTGGAGTCACTGTCCTTGGCTTCTTTAAGCATACAGTTTATTAGCTTGATCTGGGGGCAAGACAAAAACCCAACTATGAATACCAGAAATACTTTAACTTTATACCAGATTTATATCTGAAAGAACCCCACCAAAAAAAAAAAAAAAAAAAAAAAAGAAGAGCTGTACTTGATTCCATGTTTCTCTAAGCTTGCACTATCCCATAGAACAAAAATTTCAATTGGCTGTAACTTGATTACTCCAGAGGACTGGCTATTAGCAGAGTGGAAAGGAATGAAAAGAAATGGGGGAAAAAAAAAATTATGTTAAGGCCACAGATATGATGTTCAATACAATTACCACAGCTTTGTCTACTGCCAAACTCATTCTCAGGATCCCTGTTATGCCATGATTAGGGAGGAGGGTTGAGGGAAGTGTGGTCTATGGGGGCCTCACACAAGTTCTCCTCCTTTGAGAGGCAGCTTGGGAGGGAGGGTGGTATGACTGGGGAGCTTGGAAGAAGGTTTTCTGTGGGGTCCCAAACAGGTCATCAAGCTGACAGGTGAGAGTATCGCTCTATCTGCTGCCTCTGGAGCCCCAGCAAGCAAGCCTGCAAGCGTTCCTGCAGAAGCAAGAAACACAGAGTAGCTGGAGATATTTTTCATGCCAAATTTCATGTTCTCTGCCATGGAGTCCCCACATAAATTCTGTCTGTGGTTTATGTTATCCTGGATCAATGCAGGCCTCTTTTCTTCATTTTTTTCTGGGAGTCATTCATTTTCATGCTACCTTTAGTTACTGCTTTTAAGAAGCATCTAAGCACACTCAGCAAGGCATCCCAGTACCCTGAAGTAAATTTTTAGATTACGCTTAGAAGAGGCAGCCACCTGGTGCTGCCAACCCTGCTGAAAAATGAGCAAAAATGTGAGTGTTTTGCCAGGAGCATTCAGCTTACTGTAAGATCAGAGCTGTAATTAAATGGGCTCTTCAAAAATTGTATTTTGGCCCTCAACAATTTTTTAAAGAGATTACTTTTCCTACAAGTCTTCCTTCTGTTTGATGAAGTCTTTCATCTTACTTCCAAAACTACAGCTCCCAAGCATTTCCCTTGCTTAGCCCACCCAGCACTCTGCTTCCTTTCTCCCTCCTTGTATGACTCAGATGCTCTTTCTTAAGTGTCACGGAGGTACTTGTCTACCTCATTTTACATACCAAGTTGTTTTGTTCCCTGCACTATGAAGTTTGATGGGCAGGAGTGTGTGGGCGTTATGTTCATATGCCTTGGGTTTAATTTACTTTTTATTTGGGAAACCTTTCTTTTAACAAATAGGAGTGATCAAATGGACTTAAACAACAGCTTTATGGTATGAGGAACATTAGGAAATAGTCACTACTATATGGAAGTGATAATGGAGTGTATGAATTCTTGATAACCATTAGTGCAAAAAACCATTCCTTTTATAGCAGATCCCCTATTCTGAGATGACAGCTGTTTCCTCTCTTGTGAATATGAAGTGCCAGATTATGAATTCAATAGCTGCCTCTTTTTCAGGGCATTGCTTATGAATCTGCCCTGCCCTGTCACTGCACATTATTAGCATTAAACACACATGCAGCACCATAAATTTACAAGATGCATGCCCTATCTGAAAAGCTTATGGTCTAAATGAGATATGAGAAATTCACAGCAAAACACAGGACAACAGTTCAGGAAAGGCAGTGTGTAAGGATTATTATTCATGATTTAAATTAGGGGGGAAGAACTGCACAAAGAGGTACGTGTTAGGAGAAATTTGAAAAAGAAGACAGAGGGCACTTACTAGCTAGGAAAACTGTTCCAGACACAGGACTGGAATGGATTCTAAGATAGCACATCAAAGGCTTTCATTAGGGAATTAATAGTCAGGTTCCCCTCTGCCTGCTGCTGATTCTCCCTTCAACTGTGCTTCTGCACACTGCTGTCTGCATTTTGTCTGCTTGTTTTTTAATATCTGGTCTGAAAGACTGAAGGGGTAGGGACCCTTTTATTCTGGAAATTATTGACAATTGTATATCATACTGCTTTGAATAGTATTTATGAATGTTTTACATTTTGAAAATCAAGCCTTAAATAGATGCCACTGATTATTTCAAATGTCACAATTATTTGTTTGTTTAATGGTGGCTGCCAGAAGAGTATATCATCTACCTTGCACAGTTAAGATGAGCAATCAGTTGTCAAAACAACTTAGCCTGGATATAAGAAACCATATCTTGATTACATTTTTCTCAGTGACACCATGCTCCTTTTTTTTTTTTTTTAATTAATTTTATTTTAGTTTTTTTTTTATTTTGAGGGCCATACCTCATGAATCTTGCTGGAATGGTAAGCTGAGCAGCTCCATGAGTACTTTTGCAGTATTAGTCCATAAAAAAATCCAAGGTAGGTCATTAAAGAGTAAGAAAACACCATTGGTTCATGAAGTCTTGAGACTGCAAATCAGTGGGAACTAGGGGATTATTGTGATGAAGTATATTTGCCCAATTGTTATAATTCTCCTTGGACATCCAGTTGATTGTTGTCAGAGACATGTTACTAGGTTAGAAGCACCTTTGATCTGACTTGCTTCAGTGGCTTCTAGGAGTATTTTTTTCCCTGTGAGTCTTGGGAGAATGGGTTTGTTCTTCTGGGGAGAAGGGTAAAGAAAAAAATCTGGGAAAGTATCAGGAGATGTCAGCATTCAGGTGGCTCAGTTTATGTGCTCAGTGAATGGAGGATAGTTTAGTAGCACGAAGGAAAGTGACAGACATCCTTGTATTCTACCTGTGAAATGGGTGCAAGTTCTGCACATTGGATGGGAGAAAAAGTTAGAAATGTACAACTCTGCTATGAAGAAAATCCTTCGTAGCTGTACTAGAGGGGAATAATTGCCATTTAAATGAAAAATAACTTAAGGATTAAGTACACCAGGTCGGGAAAGTAGAGACTTGTGGGTTCCAAAGAGGTTCAGGTGGGAAGGTGAAACTAAGAATTTGATTGAGAATCAGCTTCCTTCTGTCCTCCTACCATTTGTAACTGACCTATTTTAATTTATACTTTGCTAGAAAAAGTAGGCCCACAATACTCATTAGAGCAAAATTTAGCTTGAGGTTATCATAGTGTCTACAAAATGGACAACATTTCTGTGACTTTTGTGCTAACAGCAAGGAAGGTGGGGCTGTGTGCCCTAAGACCACCCCTGCACTTACCTTTGTCCTGGCAGCTGTGGAGCTGAAGTTTTTATATCCTTTTGCTAAATGTCATCGCTAAGTCACTCTGTTCCTTGTACGCAGTAAGTCAGTTGCAAACACAGGACTATATTTGCAGGTGTCTGTGGCTTACAGATGAGGTCTGTTCTAGACTCTCCCTCCTAGCTTGGGATTGTGTTTCATGTCTGAGCTGCAGCAATGCTTTGTGGTTTGTTTTCTTGTTAGTGTTTTGTTGTGGTTTTTTTGTTTGTTTGTTTTTTAATCTAAGATTTAAAACCAGTATTTCCAGTCTCTTACAACGTAAGACACTTAGACCCTTGCAAATTCAGGATTTCACAACACTCTTTCCTTGGAGTGTAAACATCCATTCTTGTTCAGGGCTCACACTGTCCTCCTTCCTAAACTGCTAGCCTATCTAAATTCTTTCTTCCAGCAACCTTCTCCATCAGGTATTTTTCAGTCACCTAAAAATGCCCTTAATTCACCACAGGTGAGTCCCATTCTGAACATGTGCCTCAGCTGGCAATGACTAGCAAGGAGTCCCCAGTTTCTGAGGATCAGCAGCTTGGTCTTCTACCTTCCCTCATGTGCAAACTTTCCCCAGATGAGTCCCCTGCTATTCCACTGATGTTTCCTGGCACAGCTCCAGCCCTCCCTCACTTCAAGGAGGTTTGCAGATGGCCTGTCGTGGCCTCAGAGGGCCACCACTTCATAACGACAGCCTTCAGTGCTCATCTTACTTCTCTCACATCAGAGCATCTCTTCCTCCTGAGTAGTAAGAAGCTTCAGTCTTTCAAAGCAAGGGAAATTTTCAAAGCACATGATTTCTCTAAGAGGTACATGGATGGCTTCTATAGTTTCCTCTAACTTCTTAAGAATATCTTCAGCCCAGGGGCTAAAAAGACTTAATCTGTAATTGCAGGAACCCTCATACTTCAACCTTAACATTTGAAAGTCATAAATATGTGTATTCTTTTTAAAAGTTAGTGGAACAGAAGTCTTTCCTGGTAGATACCATCATCTGATAGCTTTGGAGTGGACTCCCTTTCCCCACCTTCACAGAATCACAGAACCACAGGATGGTTTAGGTTTGAAGGGACCTCTGGAGGTCATCCAGTCCAACCCCCCTGCTCAAGCAGGGCAACCTAGGGCATGTTGCCCAGGACCATGTCCATATGGCTTTTGAATATTTCCAAGGATGGAGATTCCACAACCTCTCTGGGCAACCTGTGCCAGTACTTGATCTCCCTCACAGTGAGAAATATTTCCTGATGTTCAGAGGGAACATCCTGTGTTTCAGTTTGAGCCCATTGCCTCTTGTCCTACCACTGGGTACCACTGGAAAGATCCTGACTCCATCTTCCTTACACCCTCTCTTCAGATATTTATGCACATTGATAAGTCCCCTCCTCTGAGCCTTCTTTTCTCCAGGCTGAATAGTCATGTGCTTTCTCTCTCGGTCTTGTGCTTGTTCTGCTGCAGATTTATTTTTCTATGAACCAAAGCTCACTAACGTTTTCAGCAGGACAACTTATCTACCAAAAAACATGGATTCAACTCCAGGGGAAATATGTTCACAAAGGTATGTTAATCAATGCAAATAGTTTTAATTGCTTTGACTTTCTTTTGAAAAGGTCAGAAGATCTCATTTTAGCATTTACAGAATCAAACATGTCATAGGTTTTCAAATAAAATTTGAGAAGAAATTAATTGTGAATAAGAAGTTTAAAAAAGGAAAGCTAAATGAGATATTTCTCTATGGGTTGATTAAAATATTGAGTTTCATCTGAAGAATATTTTTTCCATTCTGAAGAATGGATTTTCCTTCCAACTCCAAGAAAAATGCTAAATGTTATCAATTTTCTTTTATTAAAAAAAAAACAACTCATTTATTCATCACTTCTATATACACCATCATTATGGACTATGCTTAAGTTTTGGATTACTGCATTGCCAGGATCATGCGACTTTGTTAATGTTCTATATTTCCACCTTGCCAATCGTGTATGCTATGCAATTTTCTTCCTTGTTCCCTTTTTCCCTATGTGCAATAAACCACTGACCGAAGCTCTCCCTGCCTATGTTTCTTTGATGACCTTAATGCTCCCTCGCTTGTTTTTGTTTGCAGAGTAGACAGTATGAATAATAAGATCACAAATGTCTCTAATATAAATCTAGTGCCCTTGAGAGCTGTTCTGTCTTTGCTTTGTTCCTCCCTGTGTACCAGTTCCCCAGTCTTCAAGTCTTCCCCAGCTAAGTAAGGGAACAATACCTACTCTGACCTTTCCACGGGGTAATAAAAAGGCAATTTACTTGCTATTCAGATAATTCATCAGTGTGGATACTAAACCACCTGTACATAAGCTCAACTCTAAAATATTGTTAAATGTAGAGGGAAATCAACAAAAATAATTCAGGAGCCATCTAAACTGACATCTTGGAGGTGAGACGATCTATTATTTCATTAATTTGTCAAGAGAAAATTCCTGAGTGGCTTTGTATTTTTATATAGTGTGGTTGCTTGCATTTTAACAAGTAAGATTTACCCTTTTTACGTAGGGAATATTATCAATGCTATAGCAACTCTGACAGATTTATTTGGACTAACTGATAGTTACTTATGTATTTTTACTCATTATATTTAATAGAAAAGGTCACTACAGATATTTCTGGTATTGGTAGCTGAGACTCTAAAAGTCTTGAAAGACTTCAAGATCAGTCAGAAATCAACAGTTTTGGGAAACTGTTTCACGGCCAGTTGTATCCTGCAGAGATGTTTGGATTACTGTTACCAGCAACTGGAATACTTCAGCTATTTATGAAACAGATATACTCATTTGGAAGCTAAATGATTTATAAAAGATGTCATTAACATCCTCTGTTATTGCAGGTTTAGTAGCAAAAGCCTCACAATTTAATTAAACAGTAATGTAAGTTCCTGATCGGTTTGCTTTCATAGTTATAGTACCCAGACATCTACAGGCTGCAAATCATTCTGATACCTAGCTGTAGCTAGATATGCCAGGCGGCTAGAGAAATGCACTTAAAATGTGGTAGCTGACTTATATGCTCTTTCACAAAATGACTTCTGCAATTTTGGGTTTATACAATAGATGTATTATGGTGGTTTTCTTTCTATTTCTTTGCTTTTTATGCCTGTGCTTGGTTGTGTCTAAGCATAATTGACTCTCACAGAGCAAAAAATACTGTTGTATGCTTTGGTTAAAACCAACCTTATTCAGCATCTGATGTTTTAAGTAAAGACACAAATCTTAAGCATCATTTAGGGAAAAACAAATCTCCTTACTTGTTGAACTTCCACTTTCTTCTTTAATGTGCTTTAATTAAGTTCATTCTTTAAGATGTATTCCATTTGAAGCACTTGTGCATTTACTGCAGATATGTTCTGAGGAGCTGTGGCTTAAAAAGACTGAGATCCTTGAAATTCAGACCCATAGGACAGCTGACCATAGATTATTATTTCATTTTCAAATGCTGGATAACAGTCTCTTTCCAGTAATGGATTTTTAAAACCTTTTAATTTTTATTTAATAGAATATTTTGCTGAGTTTGAATAAATTCTAAGTTTAATAACCTTTTTAGTTTTAGCTGGGGATGGAGGAAGGAAAGGAAGGGGGACTTACAGCATTGAAAACAGTTGCAGCTTAGCTCATGGAATAATTGATTTAAAAATGCTGTCCTAGTTTTGGCTGGGATAGAGTTAATTTTCTTCTTAGTAGCTGGTATAATGTTGTGTTTTGGATTTAGTGTCAGAATATTGTTGATAACACACTGACATTTTTAGTTGTTGCTAAACTATAAATGTTTAGTAGCATTTATACTAAGTCAAGGATTTTTCAGCTTCTCATGCCCAACCAGCAAGACAACTGGAGGGGCACAGGAAGTTGGGAGGGGACACATCCAGGGCAGCTGACCCAAACTGGCCAAAGGGGTATTGCACACCATGTGACATCATGCCCAGTATAGAAACAGGGGGGAGTTGGCCAGGAAGGATGGATAGTTGCTTGGGGACTGGCTGAGCATTGGTCAGTGGGTGATGAGCAATTGCATTGTGCATCACTTGTTTTTCTTGGGTTATATTTCACTCTCTTTTTGTTATCTTCCTTTTCATTACAGTTGTTGTTGTTATTGTTGTTATTATTATTATTATTATATTTTATTTCAATTATTAAACTCTTCTTATCTCAACCCACGAGTTTTACTTGTTTTTGATTCTCCTCCCCATCCCACTGGAGGTGGGGAGGAGTGAGTGAGTGGCTGTGTGGTGCTTAGTTACTAGCTGGGGTTAAACCACGACAGTCCATATGGTGAGGTCTTTCTAAGATATATGCTTAAAATTAAGTACTTCTAGCGATTGAGCCACTTTCAGATTTATGAACACTGAGTGATGCATACTGAGCACCAGTTCAGGAAGTCAGCTCTTGTTTTAAGGCTAAATAACTAACTACGAAATGAGAAGCATACCATGTCACAAAACCTTCACAATAGTCAGATGTGTGCACCAAAGAAATACTGAATATAAGGCTTTCCTATTAAGTTAGCCCTATGACTGCACAGGTCCATTCATGCATCATTTTCTCTGCATCGTGTTGTCTATTTTCTAGATGACACAAACAGTAAAAGACAACAGGTACAATTTAAAACCTGCTTCCCCTCTTATCTTAACTTCTTTTCTATTTTGCCCTGTGAATTAGGTTAGCTGACATCCGGTTTGGATTTAGTTTGTTGAAAGAGCTGCTTTCTGAACCCCAAAATTTCCATCATCAGTCAGCAAACATAGTTTGTGCTTGACTTTCAGGAAATGTTTCTTGTGAGAAGGCTGTCACATCTTTTGTTATATAGCTTGAAAAAGTGTTTATACCCCTCTATGGCTTTATAAAGCACCAAGCTAATTGAAATAATTGTACAGTCATTTAGTTAATGTGTTCTTTTTTAAACTTGCCTAACTACGGTGAATGTAGTTTTGATAGCAAAAGAACCCCTTTTATGTAACAGCATTTTTCTTCTCTCTCCTCCACCCCCACCTCACAAAATAAATGCAACACAATTATTTTACTGCCGAGAAATTAGCTCATTTGCAAATGCCACCTTGGAACGCAAGAAGAAAGGCATTTATTGAAGCACTAATAAAGGCACCATGTTAGAATAATTTTATGCTGACGGGCCCACAATCACTCAATATTTTAAGAGCTGTCATCACACCAGCATGAGCTGCATGCAAAAGTACAAATTTATGCTGTGACATCATGGCACTAAAAGTATAATTGGAATAAAATTACAATGCTTCACTCCAGCATTCAGCAGCAAGACAGAGCACTTCAGATGCCCACCCCGGCCTGATCCTTTGCTATGCATCACTGTGCCACATATTCCGTTAACACATGAGGTATTATGACACAGATTTCTGAAGAGTTCAATGTGTCCTTCAGGTATTTCCAGAGTGAGCTTTCAGTGGGTACTCAATGACCTGTGTTGTTAATACACAGTACACTGCACACTAGCAGAAAGCTGGAGGAATATTAAATCAGCAAAAGCCACCATTTTAACTCTTTAGATATGGATAATTAAGCAAGCAGTCACTACACAATGACTGAGGACCTAATACTATCATTTTTTAGTGAGTTAATAAATTCCAGTCATGGCCTGTGGTTAAATGCTAAGCTTTAACAAATGAGCACATCTGCATAAGAACTGTAACTTTAAAATTCAACCTTTTGACTTTTACCACATTTTTATTCTTTATTGTAACTAGGAAAAAAGAAAAAAAAAGGACCTGACAATAGATCTAGGTGAGATACGGGAAAGTGCAATGAATTACATGTCATGTTTAGACATAATATTCTGCTCGCAATCTAGCATTTCCTACCTAAGCTACAAGCCCTTTCAGTGTAATCAGACATGCTTTGCACCACAGTGCAAGCAGAGGTGCTCATTCTGATTTTTTCTTGGATTGCTTTACACCACAAACTTCTACCAGAGTCAGCGAGACAAGAACTGCATCTGTGTGATTAAACCTGCTTAACCAGATCCTGATTTTATTAAAAAGAGTTTAAGAGAGAAGTAACTCTCTCGAAGGCCGTTCACTTGCGCTGTTGTAAAAATAATGCAAATGAAATTAAGGAAAGGCTAGGCTGAGGGAGCCAGTGACCTTCAGAAATAGGAAAACTGTGGGATGCAGTTTTTCAATAGCAATTTAGATTGGATTACTCTGGGTGCAGTCATGGTTACTGGTGAAAAAAGTTTCCCATAGCACTTATATACCTTGTTTAATATATCTAATTTTGTTTTTAATAGGTCTGAAATGAGATTGTCTCTCTTGTTAATTCTCTCATTAATGAAAAACAGATTTATTGCTGAGCTTAAAATTGCAATGAGAGAATCTTGGTAGGGGACTTGTAGTACTGGTGGCTCCCAAATTGAAGGTACGCCGGTGTGGCTGTGCATGACAGGCTGTTACCCAGAGGAGGCTTGGCCAGGCTGTCAGCTCAGCCAGGCACCCACATTTCACCTGCTCAAGTTCTGCCCTGGACCCCAGCCCTGGTGACTGCTCTCAAAGATACCCAGGCTGCCATGGTCCCTGGGACTGGACCGTAGTGCCGGGAGCTTCTTGGCCTGTGGAGGGAGCGGGCAGGGAAGAGGGCTGTGCCCATTCCTCCAGCACCTCTGCCACTGACACTGTAAACCCTTCCTCATTTTCATACTTAGACCATCACATCCACAGCAAGTCCTTTTATTATTATTAAATGCTATGCATTTTTTCTTAATTAAATCAGATACAAGCCATGTCTGTGAATTTGTGACTTTTAGCATGCATACTCTCCAAGAAAGTCGCCAAAGACTTATTTTCCTAACCAGATTTGTCATGGTGAATTCAAGACCTGTGGAAGTTCAGTTATTTGTTTGTGACGTAGAGTGAATCAACTATAAACAAACAAATGAGGCTGAGGAGAAATTTAATCACCCAATAGGAATGTTTTATTTAGTCTGAAATAAAACAAGGTATTGTATTTCTGCAATTTTAACACTTCTTAAAAATAAATCTAATCTGACTTTGAAAACTGCTTTCAAATTTAAGAAATTGAAATGTTTTGCTTAGAAAAGGTAGTAATGGAATAATGGTGATCTAACATGCAGTCTCTTCTTTTTTTTTCTTTTGTTTTTGTTTTTTTTTGTTTTTTTGTTTTTTTCTGAAGCTATTTAAGCTCAGAGCAAAATTTAATATAAATTCTGTTTGTCTAAATGATCAATTCAAATTACAGCTAATTCCTCCTACTGAAAAATGAATAACTGGATACATGCAAAAAGGTACATCCAAGAAAACTGTTGTGTATGACATGAGCAAGATAGGACCGTGCAGAGCTCCCAGAATGACTCTCTTGCCTACCCCTCACCTCCTCCACCACTGGGCACGGGCAGACATCGCACTTCCCTGCTGCCTTGGAACATAAAGCCCTCTTAGATTGGCATGGAGGCTCCTGACCTCTAAAGACATGATTAAGACCCTCTGCTTGTCCCCTAACAACTGGCAGCTGCTGGGTACCTTATGAAGGGAGAGACAGGGAGACAGGGACAGTGGGAGTCACACCTTCCCTGATACGCCCACAAAGCATTTTGCTGTCATCCATCCCAGGTGTGCAGAACACCCCCAGTCACCTCTGCTCCACAGCCACAGCTGCTCCCATACCTCTGCATAGAGCAGTGAACCTCCAAATGGGACCAGGAAAGAAAAAGAGGAAGGAGGTCTGATTCATAGCAATGGTTTCTACAGCTGATTTTCCTAGAAATTATTTAAAGTGGGGAATGCATTTGGAGATGCATCTTTTTTTAATGGGATTATCATACCTGTGATTCTCAGACTTAATACCGTCCTCCCATTTTTGGATGACTTGCTGCTCTCAAATGAGTATGTGCTGAAATTGCCTATTTGGAGAGTATCCAATGGGCATAGCAATGGGAAGATCTCCCAGACCTAAGAAGTTGACAAACATGAAGAGGTAGATCTTACAATAACTGCTATTTTATATATTTTTGCTTTATTCTCTTCTCATTTCAATCCAAACACATATGTTCATAATTTTCAAAATGCATATGCCTGGGTATTTACTGTAGAAATAAACAAGCTGAGTGAAATCAAGAATATTTTCAAGACAAGGAAAAAGATAAACAATGTAAAAGAGAACAAATTTTTAATTTCTCTAGCCTAAACCTTGATCTCTCTTGCCACTCTTTTGTCACCCAGGAATTCTGTGGAGATATGTGGGAAATATTACTCTTGTGATCAGCTCTGTGAAGTCCTCTAGGTGGGACCTTAAGCATTGGTGAAAGGCTTTCCTTCTAGAAGGAGCTGTCTTGAGAGACTTTTGTAGCTGTTGCCTCTGTACTCTTCCTGCAGTCACAGTTCTGTCTTCCTGTCCGTGCAACAACAATTCTCATGGGTTGGAGACCTCATGAAGTGTAGCTTTGCAGCAAGTAGGTCTTGCAGGCATCGAAAAATAAGAAAAGTCATTGTGAAACTGTAAAATACTTTATCCTTGTAAGCTGACTGAACTTCACTTTAACTCTGTGCTTTTATAGTTCATGAAAGCAGTTGCATTGCCACCAGAAAAAAATCCTGTTGAAACAAAATGTTTGCCTTTATCTTGTTTCTGTTGCCAGAAGGTTGTTAATTTGAAGGTGGTAGCACTTCCATCTTTTACAGGAGTGAAACATCTAGGGTACATGCCCTGAGGCCATACTTTCCAGGAGGGCTCCCTGTAGCAGCAAGGCTCTTGCAAAAGGCCCTGTAACTCAGCAAATCAGGTGTCAAGTCAGCACAAAAGGCCTGCAATTTCTGTGAATAATAGCTGCTATAAGATCAGGGAAACCCACAATCCTAAAATTTAGATTGACAATTTCCATTAGCTTGAAAGTAGAATTGAAATATTAATTTATTTACTTAAACCACAGACAGTTAATTCAATATAACCTTTTGCATGTTATTTTGTGTATAGAATTTTACTGAAAAAAATGCAAATCTGCCTTTGAATACTCCATGTTACAAACTCTCCATTACAAAACCTGACCCATTTGAAATCTGTCTAAAATTATACCTGTAACTGTTTTCTTCCCACTTTTAGCAATGAAGACCTCAAATTTGAAGGCCTAACCGCAGTCTGACCAGAGAAGCATTGCTGGACCTGTTGCTCACCAGCATGGAAGAACAAGGGATGACAAGATCAGTGGTAGCTTGTACTGCAGTGATCATGCACTGGTGGAATTCACAGTCTTGAGAGAAATGGGCCAGGTGAAGAGTAGAGTCAAGTTGCTAAATTTTAGGATAGCAAACTTTCAGTCTTTTAAGGAATTAGTGGATAGAACCCCCTGGCAAACTGCATTCAGGAACGTAGGAAATGAAAAAAGCTGGCAGCTCTTTAAGGACATTTTTCTTACAGCACAAAAGCTCTCGATTCTCACATGTAAGAAATCAGGCAAGGAAAGCAGGAGACCATCATGGGTGAGTAAGGACCTCCTGTTCAACCTGAAGTGTAAGATAGAAATGCACAGACAGTGGAACCAGGGATGTGTATCCTGGGAAGAATATAAGGACACTGTCTGGATGGGTAGGGATGGGATTAGGAAAGCTAAGGCACAGTTGGAGCTGAGTTTGGTGGGGGATGATAATGATAATGATAATAATAATAATAGTAATAACAACAACAACAACAACAATAATAATGATGATGATAATAATAATGGTTTTTACAGATATGTTGGCCAGAAAGGGAAGATTGAAGAAAATGTATCGCCCCCCCCAGTAAATAAGGCAGGAGAGCTGGTGACAACTGACATAGAGAAAGCTGGGGTACACAACAATTTTTTTTTGCCTCAATTTTTGATGATGATCTCTCTTCCCACATCTCTCAAACCCCTGAAACTCAAGACAGAGACTGGGGGAAATGAAGCCCCTCCCATCATAGGATAAGATCAGGTTCGAGACCACCTGAGGAACCTGAATATAAACATGTCATGGGACCTGACAAGATCCATCCCATGGTCCTGAGGGAATCGGCTGATGTAGTTGCCAAGCCACTCTCCACCATATTTGAAAAGTTGTGGCAGTCAGACAAAGTACCCAGTGACTGGAAAAAGAACAACATCACATCCATTTTTAAAAAGGATGAAAACGAGGACCCTGGGAACTACTAGCCCATCAGCCTCACCTCTGTGCCTGGTAAGATCATGGAGCAGATCCTCCTGGAAGATATGTCAAAACATATGTAAGACAGGGAGGTGATTAGAGAGACAGCCAGCATGACTTCACTAAAGATAAATCAGGCCTTCTATGATTGAGTGGCTCCATCAGTAGACAAGGAAAGAGCAACTGATGTCACCCACCTGGAATTCTGTAAGGTCTGTTATACAATCCCCCACAACACTCTTGCCTGGAAATTAGAGAGATATAGGTTTGATGGTTGGAATATTAGATGGATAAGGAATTGGCTAGGTGGCTGTGTCCAAAGAGTTACAGTCAATAGCTCAGTGTTGCTGTGGAAACCAGTAATTAGTGGTGTCCCTCATGCGACCATACTGGGACCAATACTATTCAATACCTTCATCAGTGACATGGCTAGCAGGATTGAATACACCCTCAGCAAGTTTGAGGATGACAGCAAGCCGAGTGGTGCAGTTGATTCACTTGAGGGAAGGGGTGCCATTCAGAGGGATCTTGACAGACTTGAGGAGTGGGCAAATGCAAACCCCATGAGGTTCAACAAGGCCAAGTGCAAGGTCCTGCACCTGGGTCAGAGCAGCCCCCAGTATCAATATAGACTGGGTGATGAATGACTTGGCAGCAGCCCTGCAGAGAAGGACTTGGGGATACAGGTGGATTAAAAATTGGACATGAGCCAGCAATATGCATTTGCAGCCCAGAAAGCCAATCAATCATATCCTGAGCCGCATCAAAAGAAGCATGGCCAGCAGGTTGAGAGAGGTAATTCTCTCCCTCTATTCTGTTGAGACCCCACCTGGAGTACTGCATCCAGCTTTGGGGTCCCCAGTACAAGAAAGGCATGTACTTGTTATATTAGATGAACTTCAAAGGTCCCTTCCAACACAAACCACTCTATCATCCTATGATTCGTAAGAATCAGTCAGTATCCTATGTCATGAAGGATTAGTAATGCTTTGGATAGATCAGTCATGGTAAAAAGTTGTCATCATTATACATGATTGTAATTTCTATCTATATGTACCAATGATGACTATCAGAGAAATGGAATATGCAGACTGGCACATTTGCTATCTATTCAACATTAGAGACTTTCTTCTCAGCATACAGCTATCATTAAAAACTATGATACTAACATCATCTGATATGGCAACCATTTTAGCACTGTGTATGTATTTTCCTCTGTACTTGCATTAATTAAAAATTTTGTGTTTGATCTTTTGATGATCCAATTTTTTTTGTGTGTGGTCTTTCCACATATTTCTTTTTCACCAGTGAGTTACTTACTCCTTGAAACTTGTCTTCCCTAAGCATTTCTCTGTTTTAAGTCTACATATTCCAAACATCCCAAAGACAACTTAATATTCCTGGGAATGTTGTTTGCTCAAGGAATGCCAGTGTGAACCACATTTGCCCATGTGTACATAAATCTTAGTTTCTAGTTATGCCATGAAATGTCATGAATTCTTATTGTGCTCATGTTTTGGCTAGTAAAACCTGTTTCAAAATAACCCCTTATAGGGGTAAATATAGTTGAGTTACTAATAATGAGGACTCTGTCATGCAAAGCTTTGGAAGCGGGTGCAGAGGAAGTCTCTGTATAAGAGGTAAGCCAAAAAAAGGCCAAAACCTCAGTTTTGGAAGGGGAAGAGAGCATCTGGCAAGACTGCACCTAGTGGAAGCCAGGAGTACAGTGCAGCTGACTGCGAAAGATCATGTTTATATAAGAACCATCAAATTGCTTCTCTGAGCCTCAGGTCCTGATGTTGCTCCAGCACTCCCCTGGGAGCAGTTCTGAAGCCTTCTCTCACCTGCCAAAAACTACAGTCAGCCCTACTGTCCCTTACGGTTACTGGACTTTGTGTGATTACACCAGAGCAGTTCTGGCCTCACCATGCCCTTTCCCACTCTTTGTAAGTATCCCTTTTCAATCACACACATATGGGTAGTGATATAGATGTTTCCTCACACTTCTGCCCAGTATTGAAAATCTATTTCTCTGCATTTTCTATTAATTAACAAATAATTCTACTCCTCTTTCAGATTTGCATGTCATTTGTACTCAGTGCAGTAGTAAATCACATCTGATTCTGGCATGGTTAAAATTTAATTGAGCTTTAAAAAATTGCAAAACCAACTTGAATTTTGCTACTAAAAAAAAAAGAAAGTAGTCACAAATTCCTGAAGCTCAAGTCCCTAGTTAGTCTGAGACACCATGTGGAGACCTGGCACAGAAACTTCTTCCACAGCCTCTTTCCAGTATCACACAGACCAGTGTAGGAGATTATACTAAGGGTAATGTTCCTGTCTGGTAGTCTCAGAGTGGAGACACAAGCTGCTTCCTCTCTTTTAATCCCCAGCACAGCAATGTCTCTGACCTGCAAAATGCAAATTGGCTTCAATGGGAATTTGTCTGAATAAGGACCGCAGGAGCTTTGCTTATGTACGGGTGCAAGGGTTTGCAGGCATTTCATCCATTATATTTTATTGGATGCATGCTGGTACTTGTCCCTTCTCACTTCCTTGCAATCCATGGGGAAAGCTTGCCAATGGCTCTGAAGGAATTGTTGTAGAGGAATAATTAAGAGTTAACTGTACTCAAGCCTGTTGTTTGTACAATAAGAGTTTACACTTACACAAGTATCTCCTTTTATGATGTAAGGCCACTCTGCAATATTTAAGTGCAAACGAGAAAGGAGGGGCAGTTTTCTTTGGGACTGGTAGCTTCGTGCTCCATGGGCTTTTACAAACTGCATTACTGAGCACTGTGTTACCCAGGATGGCAAAGGAAAAAAAAGAAGAAAGAAAGAAAAAATTGATTGATTCCAGATTTAAGTTTACTTGCTTTTTAAACACACCCCCCACCTTTCTTTTTCCCTTTCTTGTCATCTCTCCGATGATTTAAAAAAATAGCTTGGTTTTATACTGTAAGTGTTGAGGGTTGACTCCCTCTATACTTAACACAAATATATGAAAATCTCACTATGAGGCCTGAAAAAAAGCTACTTCTTATCCATAGTTATATTTCTTATTACTCTATTTTTAGTCATTCATCCAAAGTCCATCCAAGTTTATATTAAAACTTTATGCATGTTTGTAAGCATTTATTATGTTTTCTAATAGATCACTACTCTGCTTTGGAATCACCTATCTAGTTGCAAAACAAACAACCCAAACTGTTACACAGGCTTCCAGTAATTTAAGATTTGGTGTTGGATGAAGGCTTAAGTCTGTCAGTCTTTTTCTTTCCATTTAAACAGAAGCACTGGACTGGATGAGCAAGAGTTCTCTTTTGTTCTAAAAAATAAATCAAGCATTAGTTTCTCTCTGCACGATCTCTTTTCTGCAAAGTATAAATAAGGACAGAAATCTGTACTACTAAACCTCAAGCAGTGAAATCCTGTGTCTCTGGCATCTAAGTCAAGAAAGGCTTAAAATGTTGGAATGCCTTTATAGAAATACAAAAAATGTAATTTGCCTCCTGAACCTAATCTTTCACCATTATCCAGAAAAAAAGGTAACAGCCACAGTATAATTTTTACTTTAATTAACTTTATGGCTTCAATTCAGCAATTGTATTACAGTGCCTGTGAAATCCTATTGACCCAGTGGGAGAGCTCCATGCAACATATGCCACAAAACAAATCTTTTGGCTCACAGGTGAGATGGGTAGTTGAGTGCTGCCCAGCCTGGGATGCAGTCTTTCTTGTTGAGGCTGACCTGTAAGAACAGGGAAAAAAGCCCTTTGTAAGAGGCAGAATACTTTTTCTTATCAGCCATTATGAGGACTGTGGTGTGGACTTGGTGCCTCAGTCACCGGCTGCAAAGCTTTCTTTCCCTAGGCTATGTGTACTCTGTATCTTAACCCAATAACTATGAAAAAATCCTCCAACTTTCAGCTACAGGAATTCCTACTTATTACTGACATGGCTCATGGGTCACAGAGCTATTCCAAAGACTAGTGTGTCTTCATTTGCTCTGGTGCAATTTTTAGTTTTGTGAGTATAATTTTATTCTGCTCAAACTGTTTCCATTGTAGGATTTTTTTTTTCTGGATGCTGATGTGCTTGATTGCCCCTAAGCCAGACACTATTTAATTCACTATCATTTCCCCTTTTATTCTATTGTTACAGATAAAAGAACGATACTTGGGCATATAGTGCAATTAGAGCATTTCTTGTAGCTCTTGAGGAAAGAAAAGTTGTTTGATACCCTGCCCCTGTTGTACCCTCAAAGATACCAGGCTCGCTTTGGATGTTTTGATTTAGTTAAGAGCACAAAACTACTCCTTTCTCAATCTCATAAAAAACCTGCTGTCTATTTAAGTGAATCTAGGAGTTCTTTTTCCCCCACTATGTGTATTTGATCCTGTTTCAAGCAAAATTTGATTTTGCTTGAAAGTGATTTGCAAAAGTGATTTGTTTTGCTAATGGTTTCATGCCCATTGTTTCTGTAGGATAGATTTGAACACCATATGAATAGCCCATGGGCTATACAAATTTCAGGCAGTAGGGGTTTTTTGGCCCAATGAGCTTGTAGACATAATGTGCTGTTCCTGGTGAAACAGTGTTGTAGCTCACAGTTAATCAAAGCCCACAAATGGATGCAATATGCTTAGTAATACAGACCTGAATTCAGTCAAATGATGCAATTTTTGTTATTGTTCTACTCTGGAGGATAGAGAGTTTGCAGATTTTCCTTTCTTTGAAAGGCACTTATCCACATAGACAGAAGAGGTCAGGGCAAATTTCATAATGCCACTTAGGAAGAAGGCCAATTTTATATGACAGTAATAGATTAAGCTCAAGTGTTTATTTTTCAATCAATTCGTATTGATTCAGAAAACGCAGCTATTTAATTGCATATTCAGTCTTCCTGGCCGTTTCTAGAGCTACTTGGTATGCTAACTGTAAAGCAGCCTAAAGGGCTACATTTTCAAAGCAGGGTGCACAAATCCCATTAGGAGTAACTGGGACTGGTTGTTAATGCGTAACCCTTCATGTGCATGCTTTTGAGAAAAATTTAACCTGAGATGTGTAAGTCTGAAATGTTACCTCTGTATCTAAACAGCAACTGTATTCAAGACCTGTTCTGCTATTGTATCTAATTTTAGTTCTCTCTCTCTCTCTCTTTTTTTTTTTTTTTTTTTTTTTTGGGGGGGTGGCTCTGTTATTAAGTTGACTAGGTTAGCTGAGGCTTTTAAAGCACCTAGCTGAAGTTTTAACGGTGTGGTCCTGACACACACTGGTGCAGCCTGAGCTAATTGACTATGTGCTTCCTGCTGTGTAACTCAGTGACTAACAAGCCACTTGTGGTTTTAGCAGAAGCCAGTTTAACATGAATGGGACATTTGTGGACCGTTTTGTTCTGTCTTTCTCTGGAGCAAATGCCAACATGGTCGAGATCGAGAAACTTGTTGTTTCATTGTAATAGGATATGCATTTAAATTAGAGCTCTGTGGGCTGAAGGATACTCATATTAGCATCATTTTCAGTAAACCACTGGAAAATCTGCAAACCCTACCTGAATGTCTGGGTCTAAAGGGCTTAGAGGCTAGATGCAGGCTGTCAAAGAACACCATGTATTTAATGTAGATATTTTGTTTCCACCACACCACTACCAGTAAAACATTGCAAATAAATCCTATTATTTTTTCCTTCCTTTCTAACATATTATTTCCACACTTATTATTTCAGAAAGATGTTATTTCCAAAGTTTGGGTTTAAAGCTTAACATTTCTTGGATGACAGCTGTCTCAGTGCTGCATTTTTTTAAATTTTATTTTATTTTTCGTTTTGGGGGGGGGGTTTTGTTTGCTTTGGGTTTTTTTTGTTGTTGTTGTATGTTTGTTTGTTAATGTTTTATCATATATAAAAAGGTAGATTTCCATTTGCAGCTTAGCTCTTGAAGTACTACTTGTTTTATCTTTGGATTCAGTGTCTAAATCTGATTTTTTCAAGAGGTTTTTTCTCCTTTTTTTTTTTCCCCTTCTCTAAAATGCATTTTTCTCTGGACAGGAGGAAAAAAAAGTAAATCTCTTAACTCTGTCATGTAATTAAAGCCAGACATGCTCAGAATGCTTCATGAATTTTAGTAAACTAGTGAAACAGATTTCTATTTTTTTTACTGTGAGATTGTAAAGTGCCTCAGGACAAGTAACACTGTGTGAGAGGTGCTGTGAAAGAGCAGCTTATATCATATTAATGTCAAGGAGAATTTCAAAGATCTCTGTACAGAGTAGCTCTTTGAGGAACAATTACAGAAACAATTCTTAGAAGGAAAACTTATATACATCTTAATGTAAAATATTGCAGAAAGTAAAATTCTGTTTTGTTATTTTAATAAATGCATGCAAACACTGGTTACGCAATCCTTTGCTGTTTTAGAGCAATATAAATTTTTTGTTGTAAAAAAAAAAAAGGCTGGATTTTGCTAGGAAACTGAACTATAACCACAGCAAAAGGAAAAAAAAAATTAAAAAAAAGGTTATTCTTAATAGCTAGACTTCACTTGGTGGTTTATGGACACATCAGTATGGAGACACAAAGAGGGGCTTTTCCACATCAGAGTATGTTGCCCTTTTGAGACAACTGATCTGGAGCTGGATCTTTTACTTTCAGCTGTGTTTTTTCTAATGTTTACCTTTTATGAATTGTGTTGAAAAGCCATTCCAGTAGGACTTGAAATTGCCCCTCAAAAAATCTGCTGCACAAACACTTCTAGTAAAACTTTACTTCTAATACAGAGATAGCCTCCAAGTTTCTCTATTAAATGTGATGCACTCTTTAATTAAAACAGTAAATGCCCTTACTTTCAGGTAATATTCCTAGATATATCTGGGAAGAAGGGAAGTAGAAGGCAGTAGGATTGAGAGCTCAAAATTCACCACTTGCAGAACAGGTGAGTTATGTATGTATGTGCATATGTATACTTTTCCTACTGTTGTAGTGTTCCTAAAGAGAAGTCCCACTTGGTACTGGACCAGGTTTTCTGGGTTTAAAAATCCTGTTTAAAAGCTTCTATTACTGAAATGTAAGTGAGTTAAAGTGTCAAAGACAACATTACATGAAATGGGAAGATTTTCGTGAGAAAGCTGTATAACAGCCTAGCAAACACTACTCTCTTTGCCGAGAAAGGTACAGAAACTGGTGTTCAAATAAATTGCAGAATTCAGGAACACTTCTTGTTTATCCTCCGTCGTGCTTCTTACACCTCGATATGTGTGAAAAACATTAGAATAGATTCTTGCTCATTTTTTGAATCCTGTTTCTGTTAGAGTATTAGGAATAGTGCCTCAGAAACTTTAAAAATATTTGAAATTTCATAAAATATTTGGAAATAAATAAAATCTTTAGTAAGAAGGGAGGCGACATCCAACACATTAACCCAGACATTTTCAAATATTTAGTTCTGGGAAGCTATCTGCAATGATATACCTTCATGATTTGGATTTTGACAGTGCCCATAAAGATATGTTGACAATTTGATAAGGGTCTAAGGACAGCCTCAGTTGAAAGGAACATCTAATGTGGTAGTACTGTGAGTCATGCCCATGGCAAATTGTTCATAAGAATGCTGTTAAGCAAAGAAAAACAAAGAAAAACATGAAACAGTGAGACATGAGAGACTTTCAACCATCACTGATATTAGAAACAACAAAAAATATTTTTCTAACTGTTAACATATCATAACTGAGAGAAAGAGTGGCTGTAAATAAGCTTTCTTAAGATTATATGTCACAAATAATTTTCTGGACTCCAGGAGACAACAATCTTATGATCCAATTTTTCCACATCCCTACAAGTTTATATTTAAAATAAATATTAGGAAGAGGAAGTGAAAATTAGGGAAAGCAGTTTATCCATTTTTTATGTTGCATTTGATCATATATACCATCTCCTTTTGGGACAATCTTGTGTTAAGTTAATTTAGGTCAATTAATTATTTACTACATCCAGAAAGTGAGTTAGTTAATTACTGCATTGGCTCTGTGCTGTTCTCTGTCCTGTATGCTTTTGGCAGAACAGACAACTGAGGTTGTAATACGTCTCAAGGTAAAAGCAGCCACAGAATCTGCTTTTCATTTTTCTTACTGGAACATTTTGCTTGTGGCTAAACAGTAAGTTGAAAGGAAAGTTCTGTATACAAAAATTGTCTGCATTCTCTCGTTTCTTCTTTTAGAATCTCATTATTCCTTTTCTGTCTGCTGAGGTGTGTAGCATTTGGAAGCTTTGCTTGCCCCTTGGTGCCTACTAACTCAAACATCTAGTTGCACAGGTAGCCAATTTGAAAAATTGCTTGTTTAAACAAATACAGATGCTGTTATGTCATTTGAATTTTGCACTTAGGTAATTTTGTATAACTGAAGGCTCTTTCATTTTTGCCCAGCTCCCTCAAGTCATAAAAAGACAAAACTAAAAAAAAAAAAAAAAAAAAAAAAGACATGTGGGTAAGACTAGTCAAGCTTGCAAACAGAAGACATTTAAACTGTAATCTGAACTCTTAATAGCAATTATGCATCCTGTTCTCAGTGCTACTGACACGACCTTACTTGTGCATGCCTCTATTACCTTGCAATACTCCACTTAGTAAATAACTTACCTTGGCATGAAACTTCTATCTAAAGTAAAATACAGCATAAAGAATTGGTAAAGAATACCCAGTGAAGTTTCTGGTTCTAGTTTTGTTTTAAAACTCAAGAACGATAAAACCAAAAGTACCAGAAAAAATAATTTCATGGCCTTTGAGATCTTGATTACCCTTGACACCTCTTTTCTGCAGGAGTGGTTGGAGTGTCTTCTTGTGTGCTGGGAGTTATATCAAAGACAAACTTTTCTGAGCAGTGGATTTGGAGCAGTAGCACATACCATTGCAAGAACAGAAAATGGCATTAGCTTCACCATCTTCAGACCCAAATGTCTTCAGGTTTACTCTCCAGCCCTAAAAAGCACAATGTGTTTGCATTTGTGATAGCTTAGTATCTGTTAAGGCAAAGCACACCCAGACAATTTTTAAACCCTTAGGCAAGGAATAGCAAGCAAGTCATTAACAAAAATGTTTAATGAATGAAAAAAAAACCCATAATTTTAAGTTTTAAGCAATCTGGGACTTAAAGGTTTATTGCTTTTGGTTTTAATGAGCTGTTTACTTACCAGTGTTTCATCATAAGGCTCTATAAATGCACGTGTGCTCTTCTGCCACAAGAACTACTACTTAATGCAGTAAATGTTAAGGCATTAATGCTCACTGCATCTTATTGATTTTAGGTTATTAAAAAATCCATGATGATTTGTTTTTCTTCCTGTTGAGTTATGAAGTAGGTCAATCTGATGTTAGAATTTTTTTAAAGCTGAAATATATCCAAGCATACACACACTTCAGCACCAGGGAGTCCCTTTACACTGCAGACCTTTCTGCTGCCTTTGCTATGTAGTAAAGTTCTATCATATTTAGTGAAAATACGCTGATGCAATGGTGATATACTGTTTGCATTGAGGGAAAGAGAAGCGGGCAACTTAGGTGGAAGGTGTTCCTGTACAGGTGATTTGTTAGAATCATCGAGCTATCAGCATCAGAGAGGGGATAAATCTATGGGCTTGACAATATACAGTGTGTAACAGAGAAGTCAGGTAGTGTTTTCCTGTTAAACATCTTTTGAATAACTAAATAGAAGATTTAGATCAGTAGTACACACTAGGAAATTGAAAGGACTACTTTATAGCATTAAATCTTGTAGAAGAAACATCTTCCAGAGGAAAGCAAATTATTTTCATTTTCCTTGAAGCTTTTGGGGAAAAAGTTGAAAATACTTGATAGAGGCCATCTCTGTTTTTATTTATGTACATACAGAAATATTTCCTCTGTAGATAATTATTACAGTTCTTCTGAGATGAGGAGCTGCTTTCCTCCTGGTTTAATAGGACTTAGAATAATTCATTAAAAATCTTTTCTGAGTGTGAGTATTTCCCTCTGAAGGTTGTCTGTACAATCACTTTTTAGAAGCGTTTGGTTAGTAAGAAATGGGTTTCCTGGATAGAAAACCAGAGAATATTTGAGAATGACTTCACATTATTAATGATCTTTCTTTTTGTAGGCGTAAAATTCAGCCATAACATTTTTGCCTTCAAGAAAAATCCTTTCAGTAGAAAGCAAGCTTTTTCTTGACAAAAAGTTTAAGAAAAAGCAACTACAGAGTTTTTCTGGGGTTTGTTTTTTTTTTTTTTTTGGTTTATATTACGTAAAGCTCAGAAGTTTTCACTTGCAGAGCACTGTCATTGTGCTGTGAAAACTTCATAATATTAGTTTGTCACAGCATAAATGATGAACTCACAGCAGCCCAGTTTGTGCTTTATAGATCAGCACCAACTCCTGCACCCTTAAATGTTACTGACAAGTCTTGCAATAGTGTTGTAAGCACTACTTAATAAACAGGCAGATGTTTTCTTAACAAATGTCTCTGACTTTTTCCGTACAGAACTTTCTGTCTGACAGTTTATACTGTAAATATTTTGCAGAGTTCATAATAATGTCTGTGCTCCACAGTGGTTGAAGACATGTGAGAAGGGCATGCCTGTGGGCTAGAAAGGTCATTCTGTTTAAGAAAGGTGAGATGCCTCCTCTGTGGCTGTGGAGAAATGCTCTTGGTTCTAGAAAAATTGTGTTTAGCAGGTAATAGTAACAAAAGGTGTTATGCTACAGGAAAACAGAAGTGATTTTTTTCTGTATTTAAATGGAGGCAACATATACCTTTATTTTTGTAAGTAGCTGATTCTTGAAATCCTTTTTCTTTGATTTCTTTTTTCAAACTTGTGTTGTGTTTACTCTGCTTATACAGTAGGCATCAGCGCCTAGCAAGTGTAATTGTTGTGTATTTCTAGTTTACTTCAAATTTTGATTCAGTCAGAATCCCTAAATCTGACAACCTATAATCAAACAAAGGGAGTACTCTAGTAGGTGGGGATTAACAGAAGGAAATTAAACTGTCATTTTGCAACAGTTTAGACCAATATGAAAGCCCATTTATGAGTCTCTCAATAAATATCCCTTTTGTTTTGTCTAATTGCTGGTTTGAATGTATCAGACTCATCAATGGGATTAGGGTTAATAGATGTTTGGTCACGCATAACATGCAGAGGAGGAATCTGATACACACACGCACAAAAATTGCACTTAATGAGCTTAGCAAATGTTTGCCATATTTTTAATGAACCCTGGGGCTGTCATTTAGAAATGCTTAGCAACTGCTTTTCCATCCTTGAAAACAGAGCAACTGAAGGACATTAACACTATGTACACCATAAATAAAGTGAGCTATTTAAAGATGCCAACTGGGAGGTGGGAACGATGACATTTTCTGTGCAGGAGCCAGTGATACTTAATACTTAGTGCCTGTGTTGTTAGATCTCTCACAACCCAGACGGGCATCTCTAGTTTCCTACAGGGAATGGGTGTGGCTATTTGAGGGAGATCAAATAACTGCTTTTCAGAAAAGAAGTTAAATCTGTTTATGATACAGCTTTCAAAATCATTCTTCCCTGACTTTTTTTTTCTCACCCTCCTCATCTTGTTGCCAAATACCTACAGAGTGGATTTTTAAAAAAGCAGATTACTTGTTTGCATCTTCTGCTCCTGAGCTTATCATTTCTGCCTTTGCCATTAAGCAGAATGCTTCCTTAAACAAGTGATATGGCAAAGAACGGGCATACTCTGTGGGATTGACTGCACAGCAGATTTAATAATCTGTTCATTAACCTCTGGGACCTGCACCTAAAACCAATGCAGGCTGATTAATGGGGAATTATTGGAGCAAAACATGTCATGTGGTGTAGTTATTTTGACTGGATGTAGCAGAATCAGGTTTTCCTTGGGGAAGGGCTTGATTTGATATAATAATGAAAAAAGTGCCATTCAGATGCATTATGTCTAGAAGAAATGAGTGCTTTTTAAGACTTCAGTTGCCATAGAGGCAGTGGATCTAAGATCTTTTGTCTGCACACAGAAACCTTTTGAAACATCAGCTCTTAGGACCTTGGATGGAGAAAAGAATCTGAAAACTGAACTGGCCTTTAAATGTTTGTTCTTACTGTGATCAGTCAAAGCAGACCCTGCTGTGTCATGTGGGTAATGCTTTTTAAAATCTGAATAGCTGAGAAAAAACAATATCATTAGCTTAAGAGTTCACAGATGTCACCAGACAAGGCTGTGACTACTGAAACCTTGTGCTTCACTAGCTCATTTTTAGTTAATGCAGTAAGGAAGACTTGCATACTATTTCTGTTATACTGAAGTGGATGTCCCAGTTGGTCTAAAACCAGAGTGGGTTTAAAAGGGAGCTGAAACAAGAAAGGCCTTCAAACATCTTTCATCGAATAATACAAATGTGAATATAAACAGCACTGAAATTCAATAATTATGTCTTCAATTTGCTTGCATGGTGTTGTCTACATGAGCAAGAGACACCAAGTTCCTTTTCTCTCATTTTGCTTTTAGCTGATATATTATCCTTCTTGAAATTGGAGGGACAAATACGATGATGATCCTCACCTTAACTTTGACTTCCCAGCACACATACTTCAAAGTCTTGGAAACAATCCTTCCCACTTTTCGTTTATAAAATATTTTATTCAGAGAACTAAATAATTCTGAAGTTCTCTGTTGGTGTGCAGCGACTTTTTCCTCTACCCCCAAATTAGTCTAAGACCACTAATATGTAGAAGTAATTTCATATGATCATCAAGATATGCCATATACAAAAGTTTTTGGCCTTATTTCAATTCTCCCTGAAGAGGCACACACCTTACAAAAAACTACTTCTATGTTGTTTCTTTTGTGTTTATGTAAAATAGACAACTGAGCTGTTCCAGGGGTGTGTTGCTCAAAAGCAGTATGAAGTCTTGGAACTGATATGAAGTGGTACGGCCATTCACAGCTCTACAGGCTATGTATTTGGGTTTCTGGATAGGTGATTTCAAACTGCAGCTCATATCATCATTGGTAATGTAGTTTACATGTTTTGCTACTTATTTCTGATATGCTTTATTTCTTTTGGACCAATTTCACTTATATTTTCCCACTGGTATTTTTGTAAAGGAATTTTTTAACTGCATCACAAAATCTTCACATTTCTTAAATTGTTCAGGGTGATTATTGCTTCATCATATTTTAGAAAATAATCTAAGACTAAACTTTGACAAGATTGCTTTATATGCAAAAATACAGTGTACATTTTCAACCCACATAATCTTAGTTTTAAAGAGCTTTTCCAACTCTTACAAAGAGAAAAAGCTTTTCAGTTTGCAAAACCTCGAGGAGGAAAGATACAGTCTGACACCAAATCTGATTTCACCACTATTTGCATTGCTATGAATAAGACATACCAAAAGATAATAAATACCAGGAAAGAAAAAAAGGCCCTGCTGACAGTGGAGGCAGGTTCCGGAGGGATTGGACTGACTGCATGGCACAAAGGAGGAAGCAGGTGCTGAGCTGCTTGGGGAATGTCCATGCACATGAGCAGCATAAATCTCTCACCAAAACAGCAAGACTGTGAGGGAGAAGGTAAATGAAAACACAGGGTGTGTCAAAATAGACAGTGATATCAAGCCTGGGGGAGACCAGGCATGTTTCTTTGAAAACTTGTGACTTTTGTAGCTATTTGTCTGGATGCAAAATTATACAGAAACTACTTCTTGAATTCACCATTTGTGTTGAGGAAAGGTAGTAGTACAATATGCTGCTTTTCTGAGTTGAATTTTCTTCAGGACAACGGGAAGTGCTGGTAGGCTCTTGCCCAGTCCTTCACACTTCTGCTGCTACAAAATTCATGGAGGGAGGCTGGGAGGGTAATCACTGTTAGCACAGTCAATTTTGTACCAGAGCAAAAGGCATTTATTTGGTTATGTTTCCTTACCTCCACCCCAGCTTTGTTTTTTTTTATACAACCTCGTGCAAAACCACAGAAAGGACTGCAGGTCTTCAGCACTGAATTAGAGCTCCATGTGAGGATGGACTACAAGCTGGTTTCCTTTGAGAAAGGAAATAAATATAAATACATGTTAAGATGGAAAGACTATTGCAAGTCAACTTGAGGCACCTTTACCTCTTGGCCCTCTGTGCTGGTTTTGACTGGGATAGAGTTAATTTTCTTCTTAGTAGCTAGTATGGGGCTATGTTTTAGATTTGTGCTGAAAACAGTGTTGATGATAAAGCCGAGATGTTTTTGTTACTGCTGAGCAGTGCTTACACAGAGTCAAGGCCTTTTCTGCTTCTTACCCCACCCACCAGCAAGGAGGTTGGGGGTGCACAAGAATTTGGGAGGGGACACAGCCGGGACATCTGACCACAACTGACCAAAGGGATATTCCAGACCATATGACGTCATGCTCAGCATATAAAACTGGGGGAAGAAGAAGGAAAGTGGGGACATTCAGAGTGATAGCATTTGTCTTCCCAAGTAACCCTTACATGTGATGGAGCCCTGCTTTCCTGCAGATGGCTGAACACCTGTCTGCCGATGGGAAGTGGTGAATGAATTCCTTGGTTTGCTTTGCCTGTGTGCACAACTTTTGCTTTACCTATTAAACTATCTTTATCTCAGCTCATGAGTTTTCTCACTTTTACCCTTCTGATTCTTTTCCCCATCCCACTCTGAAGGAGGTGAATGAGTGGCTGCGTGGTGCTTAGTTGCCAGCTGGGGTTAAACCACAACACCTGAAGACTTTGGAAAGAGTGTGGTAGCAAGTACCGCTCCTGCATCTGTGTGTGTTAGCCTTTACGTGCACAGGAGCACACCAAGCGTAAAAGCTGGGGAAAGCTCCCTAAGTTCATCACGGACACTCTCTTACCTGATGGTCTCCTATAAATCAATAAGATTGATGCTTTTGTATTGGTCAGCATGTAAAATAACCTGTCATCAGTACAGAACGTGATGTGCAGAATATCAGCGTAACTTGAAATTCATACTACTTTAACACCTGTTTCCATAGCTACAGTGTAATCCAGACATCTAAGAGGCCAGCCTGCCTTTGCCAGGCCTGTCATTTCAGGGAAATAAATTAAGAAAGCTGATTGCAAGGCCTGGATTATACAATTTCTTTAAAGTATAGCAACCAGACCTGAAATCTCACCAGGAATGAACATCATTTGGACAAAATGGATAAAACCCATTTCCTGCAACTTTAGTAGGAAAATTTGAATGTAGCCTCCTCTGTATCTTTTTTTTCCTCCCATAAGCAATATTGTATGTTATACCTGGCAGTTATATTTGCAGGACCACAGTTCTTGATTTTTGAGAGGCTGTACCGTATTGTTAAGTGAAGGTTTGAAAAAAATAAACAGATGGAACAATAGGAGGGAGCAGGCATAGGAAAAAGATACAGTTAAGTGAATGCTAAAGGGCAAAGCTTCAGTGCCAGACAGTTATTTGCATATGCACAATATGTTTCTGTCTAGAGGCATATTTTCTCAAAGTCTGTGTGTATATTTCTATGACTCTATATTTATCTGTATTACTGGCAACATATGTATGGCTATGAATAGAGTTGGGGTGTTTGCTGAATGATTTATGATGCTGCTTAATTTTTTTTTTTTCTTCTTTTAATATATACTGGTATTGAGAAATGATCTCGTGCAGGTAGGGAAATCATAAAGAAATACAGGCATCATTTCTTAAATACAAAGCACTTGAATCCACAGAAGATGCAACTATATACATATTTGTGCTTAGAAGGCAAATATATAATGGGTATGCATGCATGATTTCTAGGCCAGTTCATTTGAAAATATTTAACAAGGGGCTGAAAGCTGTCCTGATATTTGTAGGGCTGAGGAGCAAGGCTATACTCTGCAGAGATGACTCTCTGCTAGCCAGATTTGGCTGGCAGAAAGGATCAGAGGTTCTTTTAAAAATCATGTTTTGCACTCAGTAATTTGTGACATCCCAAGAGCAAGGGAGGAGAAAGCTATGTAAAGGTCTCATAGCTGCTAACTGCATTAGGTAACTGGCCTGGCATAACACTACAAAAGGTCCCCGTGAGTAAATATTTGCCATGATAGTAGAAGAAGGGCTGTATTACTGTCGCGTTTAGCAAATGGGAATACCTACTATATGTAGTAGAGAGTGGGAAATTCATTCCTTGACTATTAGGTAATTTATCACCAAGTAATTTATAAGGCCAAATCACATTTGATTATTTGTATCAGTAAGTACCAAAATAAACAAGACAACTTTGTATGACTTTAAGTAAACAGAGCCTTGCATCCTTTTAAAGGCAACATATTTATTTGGCTTTGCTTCTATAAATAAATCATTGTCCTTGTATTGGCATGAATATAATGGCACTATAATGCCATATTTGACTTTTCCTTTTGTAAGACGTCTTACTGGTGAACCATTACCTAATGAACTGAGATAATATAAAACTCCAGGCTGAAATATGCTTTAAATACTTGAAGGACATAGCCAGATAAAATCAATGTTTCTGTTCCTGGCTGTAGTGGTGGTTTTTTTCCTAGAGGTGGATATAAAGAGGCGTGATACATTGACTTTGATCTGTCAGGCTGAAGTTATTACAGTCTGCCACATCAGTGATCCATAAGCTAAAGATTCTCAGTACAAGCCTTGACCCAATAAGCTGAAATGTCTTAGTAAGAGTTTTTATGGACTTTTGAAAGAATAATAAAATGGATTCTTTTCAGTGCCTACACAATTAATAATTCAGTAGTCTGAAAGTTCTCTGAAGATACTGCTCAGAAGTAATAAGTAAATAACATGTTTTTATACATCTTATTTCTGTGGTTCTAAAGGTGTGGGTTTTCTTTTTATATTGCCTGCAAAGTTTTCAGACAAAATAATGTCTCTAAAACTACATTATTTTTGGTAGTTGTTCATAATTCATAAAAAGAAAAGCTCCTTGAATCAATTTGTTAAATACATGGGTTAGAGTATTCTTTCCCTTTTGTCCCTTCAGCAAATCTTAATTATGACTCATATTGCACTTCTAAATATATATTTGAGGCTTCAGAAGGTTTCAAATTAGGTCAGCAACCCTGTTTGTCTTATGGTTTAACCCTTAGCTAATCTTACTTCAATCTTAGTTCAAGCAGTAGATACTATAACTCTAGATGTTAAAAGTCATCATTTCTTCTCAAGATCCTGTGATGACACTAGTTCTTGGTAGAAAGAAATCAAAGTAAGGGCAACAGTTTAGGAAGTTCCAATGTCTCTGTGTGATGGGAGGTACCAAAATATTTTAGAATGAGATACTAGTCATTACTGATGACATTACTGCTCAGTAATATACTAAGTAATGGTTCAGCAAAGATAGGCCTAAGTGGAAGTCCTGACATTGCTGAAAATGAAAATTGTTGGATCTACTTGTCTCTGATTCCAAATGTCGTGTCTGTTTTTAACTTTGTCCCAGAAATCTATACAATGAAATAATGAGATTGTGGGCCAGAAGGGTGGTGTTGGGGGATTAGTTGTATGACAAGGTAATGACATAAAAGAACACGTTAATCCACTCTGATTAGCAAATAGAAGTTCTGAAAAATATGCATTGGAAAGTTTAATTAGATAATGGTTAAAATCATGGAGATAAGGAATATTCTGTGGAATTCAACACTCCAGATTCTGACAGAGGCTAAGAATGTACATGCTTATCAAAAAAGATTAGAAAAATTCATGGAGGATAAGTCCAACACAGTTATTAAACACAGGAACCAGCATCTGTAAACCACAGTCACCCAATGCCATGAAGATATGCCAGGGAAAAGGATCACATTATGCATATTTTCTTTGTTTTATTTTTCCCTCTGTGTCTGCTCCTGGTTACCAACAGAGACAGGATGCTATAGGCTAGGTGGAGCTTTGATCCAAAAGATGGCAGTTCTTACCTGGAAACTCTTGACCCTGTAACTTTTTATGTGTGCCTTCTCTGTTTTAGATTTCTGTTGCTGCAGGGAGAGTGGTCTGAGTGTGTAAATGTATGCACAAACAAATGCGAAAAAATGAGAGGAAAAAAGAATGCTTTTTGATGTAATTAAGAAAGAGGACAACAGAGATTTACTGCAAATTCAGATCCTAATGTGTCATTAGTCTTCAGAATTTATTAGACTCAACAGTTGACTTTAAACAATTTTGTTGTAATTGTTGTACAAGAGTGAATGGACTGGGATTTTAATTTCTTTCTAAAAAGAAAGCACTTCTAAATACTTGGATTATTCCATTGCTTTGAGTTATGAGCATACCAATTTTTGTATTAACAATCTAGGTAATTACATACTAAAGAATGCAATAACCATTTAATGCCAAAAGAGAATTTTGAAAAGAACACAAGGTGGAAACAAATTAATAAAGTTTTTTCTGTTCAAGACCTAACTCTCCAAAGAATAATTATGAAACTTAAAATACTTAAATAGATCTAGAAATGGACAAGAGTTATGAATTACCATTGCTTGGGCAATAATGAGAATAAGCAATTATATAGAATAAAGCTAACATCACCGTTATCACAAGATTCAGATCACACAGTATTCCTCAAATGTCATAGCTTAGAGTGTAAAGGTACTATACCTGTTTGTTGGAAAACTTCCTAGTTTAATCACATCTTAGTTTGGTCACATGAAATTCAATCTTGAAAGCTAACAGAAATTACATGTTGAAAAGTAAATAATGAAGAGCAACTCAGGCACTTCATTAAAAGATTTTATTTCTGTATCCTGAGGGATGTTAATGAGTTGACAGAGATCCACTTTAAGGAAAAAAGAAAAATAGAAACTCCTAATGAACATTGTTATTATGTTTAAATACCTATTTTTAAAGAGGAATAAGTTTGGGAAGATAGAAAATCTACAAGCTTATACTTTCACATTGAGTAGAATATGGGAAAGTTTTTTAAAGATATGTGTAGGTCTGGAAAGGTGAAATCTCTTAGGTATTTTTTTCAGTCTGTAAATATCTAACTTAATTAGTCTTAATTCTTAGGTCCATAGGACCTTTTCTAATCTCAGAAACATCACTTCCCAACCTTTCAATATGCTTCTAACCTGAAAGCTTATTGAGAAATTTTGAACTTATTACAAGTGGAGGGTAGTTGGAGTCTATTAAAAATCACACAGAATTTCCCATACTTTAGACATAAATACTTAAATAGAATTAAGAGGTCCTGGATGCTTTGTTCCCTCTGCTCTGAAGGGCATCCTGAAGATGCACTCTACTTAACAACTCCAACATTAACTTCTAGATATGGTAAAATACAAACTTACAGTGAATATCTTACTTCTTTTATTCTTATTTTCTTTCTTACTTTCCCATATTGCTCACCATATTCAGCTTTCTATTTGACTAGACTTTTCTTATGGATCATCTAAGAAAGCAGCAGTTGTTGGTACTGTTACTAATTATGGCACATTTTGGTTCCTCCTAATGGCTTTAGATAATCAAGACACAGACTATCTCCCTTGCAGTGCCATTTGGAGTTGAGTGGCAGCAGGTTGAACATCAGCGCTTCTCCATAGACTTGTCCGTTTTTAAGCAGTTTTCCATCAGCTTTCAAAATGGACAAAGAAACATTAAAAAAGAGGCAACTCAAACCAAAAGGCAGCTTGTCCAAAGCTCCGCTGTGGCCAAAGATGTTTGGCATTGCCTGCCTCAGACTTGCCATCAGCCAGGATATTGATGGACCTAGCTTAGCAGAAATGACTGCCATTTCACAGAAGACGCCACAGGCAGCACTTTGCAACACGACCTTCCTCCCCGGTGCAGCTGAGGAGCAGCCAGCCCTCCCCTAGACTGGGAACAGATGGCAAAGGGAAAAAGACAAAGCTTTTGCTACCTACAGCTACTGCCAGCAATTCTGTAATACCTTTGATCACGTTCAGGCCCTTTGCTCTATCCTGGTCCCAGAACTTACTGGCGTGCTCAGAAATTCTGCTGCTCCCTTTTATCTTTTAAGAACAGAGCCTGACTTGTTTAAATTATGGGGTTTTTGTTGTTGTTGTTGTTGTTAGTTTCTTTTTTGTGTGTGTCTTCTTGACTTTATGAATAAGAGGAAGGAGGGAGGGAAGAAATAATTTCCAAGGACATGAGATTTTGTAAGGTTCTCTCCCAGCCTCCTACCTCAGGTTCAATCTGTTTAAATAAATAGCATGGCAGCAAAGGCTGGAGCTGGCCTTGTTCCGTAATTCAATTGCCCAGAGTCAAAACATGCCAGAGGCGACATTTGGTGACAGGATTTAAAATCAAAGACCCCTCTCTCTAGCAATGCTGGCCAGAGACCAGGGCTGATGCTGGTCTGGCTCTGCGAAGGTGGCAGAGGGTCTTGTCTCCCTGGGCTGGCATGTGTCACAGGCAGCAGCTGCTGCTGGGATTCAGCGTTGCTACTTTCCTCCTTAAACACAAATAGCTGGGCAGCAGCAGCTTTGGGAAAAGAAGCATAGAATTGAGGAGTACTGGGATTGTCTTGACATAAGAATCTCAAAATATCTCTAAAAATTTGCAAATTCTTCACTTTTTTTCTGGCATCAAAGTCAGTTGGTGCTCTGAGATGAGGAAACTGCATGGACCCATCACTATTTTTCCCACCTTCCACCTGGAAGCACAGTGTTTTCCAGAGATAACTCAACCTCAAAGCAAATCTGACCTGGTGCTTTTTCACAAGACTATGCTAAGTTCAACAGTCAGACCCCTGGAAAGATTCATTGTAGTACTGTAAGAGTAGACTTAAGATCTCCAAGTGTAAATCTAATCTCACATGTCTTCTCTAGGATAAGAAGTCATCTAAGGTTGCCCAGAGCTGATATGAGTGTCTAAAAAATTTAACAGCTCTTTCTACTGGTTAAGGAAGGAAAATGCGATGATGGCTTTCCGGTTCATTCAGCAGTGTTTTTCCCTGAGTTCTCCTTAAATTAGTTACAGCTGCACTTCAGTATTGATTTGTAAACAGGGCCTGAAAGAATACAAGTATCTGAGTGACCTTATGCCTTTAGAGTTCATAACCCACATTGCAGTTCGGTGGAGTAAGCCAGTGTGTGTGCTTTCCAGGAATTTATTAAAAACCAAGTAGACAATTAAACAAACATATGATTAATCTACAGAATAAAAAGCCACAATTAAAGCTTGAATCAATAAATCAAAACAGTCAAAGTAGTTAAATAAGCAAATCAAAATTAACTCATCATAATGTGAGGTTGAGATTATTTTGCATAGATTTGTATTAAGACTCATTATGGTGGATTTGGAGTCTTAAACTGACAAGAAAGTTGAAAACTGATGCAGTATTTTAGGCAATCCAATGTGTTGACCCAATAAGGTGAAGTGTATGTGTCTGTAGGACTCACACAAGCATTCTGCACATGGTATCTTACCTGAAGAGGTAGCCCAGTGAAAATCCCTTGATCCATGTTAAGGAAACAGTTCAGGCACTTAGAACAACTCTGGTGTACCACTTTCCATCACTGATGCTACTTTCTTTGGGGTTTTATTCTTTACTGTGTAAAATAACAAAGTCTGGAATCAAAGCAAAGGTAGTGGATTAAGAACGACGTCTTTAACTCACAATAATGTATTAACTCATTTAGTGGCAATTTGTCATACAGAAAAGCTTTTTAGGAAGCTATTAAAGCATTCTTCCTCACAGAGATATGCACACATCTATTCTCCATACACAGACATATCAATGACAGAATAGGGATAGATGTTTAGTAGAAATCAAGAGAAGAGTATAATTTTTCTCAAGTAACTCACAAAAATGTTGTTATCTGAAATTGCAGTTCTGCTCAGGCCTGAAAATGCAGAATCTTTTGTCCCTGGACAAAAGGGTCCTAAATGCTTGCTTCTTCCTCCACGTGGTCTATTCAGAAAAAAGAAGGACCATATAGCTTTGTCTCCTCTTCATGACATAGGAAGGCTGCTTTTCTTCTGCATCTTTTCTTCCTCTTTGAAACTTATTACCTTATGTGTCTGCTTCAGAGTTGTTTTTAATTGATTCAAAATTAGTTAGGCAAATGTACATTTTCTGAAACTTGTCTTCTGTCTAGTCTCTAAGCATTTCTAAGCAGTGTCTAAGCATTGTGGCTCCACCACTGAAAAAGTATTTAATCAGATCTGCTTAGGTTTTCCACAGTTCAGATTTTAGTCTAGAAATGTGAAACAAGATAGCAGAGTTAATAAAGACATGCATTTTCTGTATTCTCATGTGTTTTCCTACGTTCTAGCATTTCTTACATTATTTTGGGCTTCTCAGTAAAGAATTGGGGAGTGAATAAAAATAGATTCATTATTTGTGTTTTAAGTCAAAAGCCATTGGGACAAACCATAGTTTCTGAGAATAATTTCTATTTATTATTAAAAAAGAGTTTTCCGGTCTTATCTGTAAGCTTGACTACGATCTTTATGTAGTCATTGCTGCAGATTTTTATATAGTCTAGTGAATTATGTGAAAACAATTAGACCATACAGTTCTTCTTCCAAGATAAATTCTGCTGTAGTCACATGAGGATTACTGTTGTCACTCTTCATAGTGAAATCAATAAAACTGTGGAGGCAATGCTGTCATTAAACATCACTTGCAGCTTGATCTTTGAGCTGGTATAAATTAGAAGAGTTTTCTTGCATACAGTCTTTCTGTATGTAGTCAGTATGAAAAATATTTTTACTTTTTCTATTATTAAGTATTCCATTCAACTGCTCACCCCTTTTTTAATCTTAAATGTTAATTTTCTTCCTCAGCAAAGCAGTACCTCCCAGGAATGATTTTTTTTTTGCAATTGAGAAGAAACACAGAAATATAAAAACAGTATAATGATGAAATGTGGATTCACAGAAAACAGTTGCAGCATTTATTCACCCATCCTAAACTAATAAATATACATAGGTAAATAAATTAATTTACTTCCTGCCATCCCTAGAGTGTAGCTGCACTTACTTTCTCAACTGAACACTGGATGATACACTAGTCTAAACACAACTGTTGTTGAGATACTTCTGAGTACAATGGACCTGGTGGCAGAAGGGTGGAGGGGCAGGACTGCATGCTGAATCTGCTTGGTAGTCCTTAGAAATATAGTGAGTCTGGCTGCAGGTGTGTGGATGCCTGGTTGTTAATTGAGCCTCCTAAACAAGGTGCCTTTTACAACCACAAGTGCTCTCTGGTGGGCTGTAGGTCCCACTGCCATGCATGAATGCTGAAAGAGAGGCTTCAACTGGATTATGCAAAATTACTGAAAGTTTGTTAGGGAAGAATTTTAGTGAAAATTTGTAAGACAGACATGTCCATTCCTGCTTATTTTAAAAAGGTGTCTCAAGACTATGATGGCAGGAAGGGGGTTTGCAAACATGGTGCTGAAATTAATTGGCTTATCCAACATGTCAGTATGAAACCTGGTAGACAAAGTTGTGAGAGATGGGAAAATCTTGGTAAGCAAGCTCTCATACATTGTTTATTATGTAATTTCTATTATACATATTTATGATATAATATTATTTATCTGCTTGAACAATGATAAAATATTAAACAAGGAAGAAGGAGACTAAGCATGCCACAGTTTCAAGCTGATGGAAGGCTTAATTAAAGTTACTTGCTGTGGTTTTTTTTCCATTCTGTCTGTTGCCAGCTTTCATCAATGGTCTTTGAGAGCCTCTCACACTGAAAAGATTAAACATTTTCATTGAATAACCATTTAAAAAGCTCTGTTTTCCTTTCATCTATAAAATCACAACATAGATCCCCGCATTTAGCAGAATTTCATTCATAATCACATACACACAGCATCCATGATCTCCTACTGTTCCTTAGGAACTGATTGCTCCTCATATATGACAGTCTTGAGTGACCACTTCATGGCTGTCCTAACTAGGTACTTCTACTTGGTTCTTCAAATCAGAACACTTGATGATAAGTTAGGAAGTTGGCCATGAGCTCCTGACAGAAAGGATAAGATATGCCAAGAATACACTGAGCTGAAAAATATCACACCTTCATATTTTTTTCTGTAAAGAATTGCATTCTGTAACTTGAACCAACTCAGTTTTATCGCTTGCTCTTTGAAAGAGGATTTGCTTTCCATACGGAATAGGTCACGTGAAGCTGTTTCTACACAGCAGGTCTATGTAATCACTGCTATTCCACCTTTCCTTTTACTAAAATAGCGCTTACAATTTCTCAAACCACCCTCACCCAGGAAAGAAATGATCAGGGAATTTTATCCTTTTGAGGCTAATCTCACTGTTTTGTAATGCACAACAGCCTGCCCAGATACATAGCAGCAGTTGCATAAATGAGATGTACTCAACTTCTATGCTGGACAACAAACAGGTGCCAGTAATTTCACTTCTCAGGTGGCATTCTCAAAATCCATTTCAACTGCAGTGATTGATCAATAGTGATCACTTGTTTTCTCCTGGTCAAATAAGACACAGATTTGAGGAGGTTAGAAACAAAGCTAGCTTTTGCATTTAATTTTTCAGATATGCTTTTCTTTTAATCAAAACCAAAAGTGGGATCAAAGGAACATGCCTTTGAGTGTACAGGACTGAACTAACTACTGTGCTTAGTTCATGCTATTTATCAGGTATGTCCACATGTTTTAAACAAAGACATAAATAAATTTGGTTTAGAGGCCCTTTCAGACTTCTTTCCACTGAAAATATTTTTTCATAGTTATGATATGAAATTGTATATCTAGCAGTAAAGTTTTCTTTGTTAACTATCTAGTAACAGCAATCCAGAAATCATCCTGAACACATCTGTATTTTGTGAAGAATATAATACATATGCCATGCTCAAAGTGACATGTAATCTGAGAAGCTTCCAGCAATTCCACCTTCTTTGTAACTATTTTATGGCATAGTTGGATTAGAAAATAATTTTTCACACAGCTTTTAAATGGGATATTGCCATAATTTGGCAAAAATCTTTGGAGACAAGCTATTTTTAAAGCAGAATTTACTCAAGTATAAATTTAACTAAGTGTATTACATATTTTTTTTTTAAAGTCCCAGAAGAAGTGGGACTTTTGGCAGGCACAGTAAACTACTTTTCGTCTGCCAAAGGAAACCAAGATAGTAACTTTATGATACTGCAAAACCATGCTGAGATTATCTAGAGAAAACAGAATGTTTTTCCTCTCCTGTGTTCACTCAAAAAGACCAACTCTTACAACTCTTATAAATAAGGTCTCAAATTCCCAGAGCATTAATTTGCATGAGATTTCCTCCTGTGGTGGTTTTGTCGTGTCCCCCCCCCCCGCCTTTTTTTTTTTAATTAAATGTACCCAGGGCTCCTTCCTTAGAAAAGTCCAAAGTAGTCTGTAGATGGATGCCTTTCAACCTTTCCTTCTAGTTAGATGACTTTATATAGCAAGACATTTTTGCCAGCAGCCTTACAGTTATATGATTTCTGGAGGGGTTTTTTTTTGTCCAATATCAAAGCAGAATCAATTAAAGACCTGTTTTAAGGGAGAACTATCTGCTTCTTGCTAACATATTGTATTGAATTTTGGTTTAAAATGAAAAGGTACCATGGACTTAAAGCCATATGAATTAAAGCCACATATACAAAAATGACATACACACTTTACTTCTTCTGCTGTTATAGAACTGGGAGCTAAAATAACACAAATGAGATGAAACACACAGGAAAATAGTTTTTTGTATTGTAAATTAATTTTGTAGTACCCAACTGCGTGACCTTGTATATCTTCTTAGGGATAGCAACGGAATGAGCTTTGAGGGTTAACCTTAAAAAGACAAGGCCTCTCCATATAAATCAAGCTCATTCATATATTGATCAATAAAACAAGACCTAGAGCAACTCTTGAAGGACTCTTGTTATAATAAATTGCTTCTCTCACATAATAAAAGCAGTACAAACTGTTCAAGGTCCTTTTCTACAATCATCATAGAACCATCTAGATGCATGTGCACAATAACAGGAAATAGGATCATAAATACAAAGAAGAAGTCCTTTTACTGTTTCTCAGACAATCTGGACGTAATTCAGCTAAACAAATGGATTTATAAGTGTTTACTTTCTGCTCTCCTTCAGTGCAGTACAGATGATTATTTCCATGGACACATAGAAGCTAGGAGTCAGAGGAAAAAACACTGAGCCGACTGTTGTTTTAAGATTAAAAAACCCCCAGACTTTAAGCAACACAGATATTTTTTTAGTAGCTGAAACATGTGTTGTACTAGGTATTGAGCACCATAATCTTGAAAGTCTAAAGCTTTAAGGGCAGGTCAGGAAAGAAACCTCTCATCTATCCCTTACAGAGGAGTCACGGATCTCCTACTGTCAGGACTGCAAATTCTGGGGAGACAAAAATGATGCCTTCCAAAGGCTTGAAAGGTCTTTTTTTTTCCATTTTAAAATTAAATTTACACTGATATGAGTGGACCTCTGCACACATCTAAGCACATGCATGTTGATAGATCCCAATTTCTAAAACCTTGAGTGAATGGGCAGGATCGGAAGGAGCATTAAGTTATAAACTATGATCTGAAATTTGTAAGTTTCCCTTGTAACAAACATGGTCAAAGAAATTCATGAGCAATGTAATTGTTGAGATTTGAATCCAGACCTTGCTATTTAAATCCAATGTTGCCATTTGAATCCATATATAACAGTAGTATGTAAAATATCTTATTTACATAAGCTTTAATGACTCCATAATTCATGAATGGCAGAATGATTGAGTTACAAAGGTCATTTGGAATAAATGAGCATAAATTACATATAAAAAGTTAGTCTGTTGTATGTTCTGCTTATGGATGACCATTCTCAAGAGCTATTTAATTCATACTACATGCCTTGTACTTTGAAATAAAGCAGCACATTTCTCATAGTAGCAGTATATATCCACCCAACACAGATGCAGAAGTAAGAGTAATACCAGGGTATTTTGTGCTCTTCTTTTGTGCTTTAAATGCAACAGAGCCACAGAAACTGGTGACAAGATGGCTTTTGGGGACAATAGGGTGGAAGGCACAGTTGAGCAAACCAATCATGATGTTATGAGGTAAATATTTAAAAAAAAAAATGGATTTTGGTTGACAGCAGTTGCAATCAAATGTTCACACAGCAATTACATATTTTCAAATGCACAAGTGAAGATTAATATTAGCTGTGAATTGTCATCGTGTAGTAAAGAGAAGAAAAGTCTCTGTCATCTTAGTGTGCAAGATGACAAAGTGAAATGTGCAAAACATTTCAGTTTCACATTTTGAAAGAGGAAATGGACAGCTCTGCGAGTGATTCTAAAGATGATGTAACTACTTCAGGTCAGTGAAGTTGTAGCAATTTATCTCAAAGTTGCTGAAGAGATTTCCTTACATTGGTTTTGTATGTATATGTTTTAATTTGAAATTATGAAAGACTAATTAATTACTAATACCATACATAAGAATCAGGCTTAATGGTAATGTGAATTTGCAGCAGCAGTTTTCACCAGTGTTGCAAAATTTCCAATTAAAAAATGTTCTTGCCTTTTATTCCATTTATAAGAAACTGATTCTTATAGTGTTGTATATTATCCAATACTACTCCAATAAATGTAACTAAAAGAACACAGATTAAAAAAAGAAGCCTTATTTTGTACAGCATGTATTTCAGCATAATTGCACTGTGTGCATTATGAGTAAAAGAGCTGCCTGTGAATGTAGTTCTTAGTTCTTTTATAGAAAGTGACCATGCAAAATGGCTTTACAATATGTAAGTATATATTTCTGAAGTGTTTGAACTTAAATACTGTATTTAAAGGTGTCGTGGTTTAACCCCAGCCAGCAACTAAACACCACGCAGCCGCTCACTCACTCCCCCCCACCCAGTGGGATGGGGGAGAAAATCGGGAAAAGAAGCAAAACCCGTGGGTTGAGATAAGAACGGTTTAATAGAACAGAAAAGAAGAAACTAATAATGATAATGATAACACTCATAAAATGACAACAGGAATAATGAAAGGATTGGAATGTACAAATGATGCGCAGTGCAATTGCTCACCACCCGCCGACCGACACCCAGCCAGTCCCCGAGCGGCGAATCCCTGCCCCCCACTTCCCCATTCCTATACTGGATGGGACGTCACATGGTATGGAATACACCGTTGGCCAGTTTGGGTCAGGTGCCCTGGCTGTGTCCTGTGCCAACTTCTTGTGCCCCTCCAGCTTTCTCACTGGCTGGGCGTGAGAAGCTGAAAAATCCTTGACTTTAGTCTAAACACTACTGAGCAACAACTGAAAACATCAGTGTTATCAACATTCTTCGCTCTGAACTCAAAACATAGCACTGTACCAGCTACTAGGAAGACAGTTAACTCTATCCCAGCTGAAACCAGGACAGTATCCACCCCTTATTCTATACCATTGACGTCATGCACAGTTCCCATACCTTTAGTTACATCCTGATCAGTCATCACCTTTCCATTCCTTTAAGACATATGAGCAATGATATATATATATGTATACACACACAGAGATATCATTCCTTTAGTTCATGGGTCATGTTCATAAAATGTTCATTGAGTTCATTTAGTTTCTGACTCTGGGCTCCATCTGTCATACCAGTCTTTCTGGGCAGGAGGGATGGTGCAAAGTCCTCTCAGTCGGTAGAGCAGAATTGGGCTTCAGTGCAGTGTGACAAGCAGGTGACATTTGGTGCAGCAGGAGGATGGTGTGCACCGTTGGATTGTTGCATGCTGGAGTCAGTTCTGGTTCCATCACTACTGCGCTTTGCTCAGTTTTATCACAGTTCTTTTCTTGCTTGATCTAAGTGATTCTTACTATAGTACTATGGATATAGCACATAATTATAGTAAGGATAACATACAGTAGCAGGGTTATATAGCAACTAATATACAGTTTAATTCTGGCTGTTCTCACCTAAAATTAAATCCCCTTGAGGCACACATCGGACTTCCCCATCTTTTCGCATCACCCACCAAGTGCACCCAGGCCCTTGAGCAAAAGCAATCCCACGAATGGGTTTACCTTTGCCTGAGGCAGGAGTAACCCAGACTGTCTTCCCTAACATATTTTTTATGTGCACTACAGGGACTTTATCCCCTTCTACAGTATGTAAAAATTCTGACTGGGCAGGGCCACCCCGATTGGCAGATCCTCTGGTGTTGACTAACCAGGTGGCTTTTGCTAAATGTGTATCCCAATGTTTGAAAGTTCCACCCCCCATTGCTCTCAATGTAGTCTTTAACAGTCCATTGTATCGCTCAATTTTCCCAGAGGCTGGTGCATGATAGGGGATATGATACACCCACTCAATGCCATGCTCTTTGGCCCAGGTGTCTATGAGGTTGTTTCGGAAATGAGTCCCGTTGTCTGTCTCAATTCGTTCTGGGGTGCCATGTCGCCACAAGACTTGCTTTTCTAGGCCCAGGATAGTGTTCCGGGCGGTGGCATGGGGCACAGAATATGTTTCCAGCCATCCAGTGGTTGCTTCTACCATCGTGAGCACATACCGCTTGCCTTGGCGAGTTTGTGGGAGTGTGATATAGTCAATCTGCCAGGCTTCCCCATATTTATATTTCAGCCATCGCCCTCCATACCACAGGGGCTTTAACTGCTTGGCTTGCTTAATTGCAGCACATGTTTCACATTCATGGATAACCTGTGCAATAGTGTCCATGGTCAAGTCCACCCCTCGGTCACGAGCCCATCTATATGTTGCATCTCTTCCCTGATGGCCTGAAGCATCATGGGCCCACCGAGCCATAAATAGCTCACCCTTATGTTGCCAGTCCAGGTCCACCTGAGCCACTTCAATCTTGGCAGCCTGATCCACCTGTTGGTTGTTTTGATGTTCTTCAGTGGCCCGACTCTTGGGTATGTGAGCATCTACATGACGTACTTTTACAACCAGATTCTCTAGCCGGGATGCAATATCTTGCCACAGTGCGGCAGCCCAGATGGGTTTACCTCTGCGCTGCCAGTTGCTCTGCTTCCATTGCTGTAGCCACCCCCACAGGGCATTTGCCACCATCCATGAGTCAGTATAGAGACAGAGCACTGGCCACTTTTCTCTTTCAGCAATATCTAATGCTAGCTGGATGGCTTTCACCTCTGAAAACTGACTCGATTCACCTTCTCCTTCAGCAGTTTCTGCAACTTGTCGTGTAGGACTCCATACGGCAGCTTTCCACCTCCGATGCTTTCCCACAATGCAACAGGATCCGTCAGTGAACAGGGCATATTGCCTCTCATTTTCTGGCAGTTTATTATACAGCGGGGCCTCTTCAGCACGTGCCACCTCCTCCTCTGGTGACATTCCAAAATCTTTGCCTTCTGGCCAGTCCGTGATCACTTCCAGAATTCCGGGGCGACTGGGGTTTCCTATGCGAGCCCGTTGTGTGATCAGTGCAATCCACTTACTCCATGTGGCATCAGTCGCGTGATGTGTAGAGGAGACCCTCCCTTTGAACATCCAGCCCAGCACTGGCAGTCGGGGTGCTAAGAGGAGCTGTGTTTCAGTACCAACCACTTCTGAGGCAGCTTGAACTCCTTCATATGCTGCCAATATCTCTTTTTCAGTTGGAGTATAGCGAGCTTCGGATCCCCGATATCCTCGACTCCAAAACCCCAGGGGTCGGCCTTGGGTCTCCCCAGGTGCTTTCTGCCAGAGGCTCCAGGTAGGGCCATTCTCCCCAGATGCAGTATAGAGCACATTTTTAACATCTTGTCCTGTCCGAACTGGTCCAAGGGCTACTGCGTGAACAATCTCCCGTTTAATTTGTTCAAAGGCTTGTTGTTGCTCAGGGCCCCATTGAAAATCATTCTTCTTTCGGGTCACTTGATAGAGAGGGCTTACAATCAGACTGTAATTTGGAATATGCATTCTCCAAAACCCCACGACACCTAAGAAGGCCTGTGTTTCCTTTTTATTAGTTGGTGGAGACATAGCTGCTATTTTGTTAATCACATCCATTGGGATCTGACGACGCCCATCTTGCCATTTTATTCCTAAAAACTGGATCTCCCGTGCAGGTCCCTTGACCTTACTTTCTTTTATGGCAAAACCGGCTTTCAGAAGGATTTGGATTATTTTCTTCCCTTTCTCAAAGACTTCTTCTGCCGTGTTGCCCCATAAGATGATGTCATCAATGTATTGCAGGTGTTCCGGAGCTTCACCTTTTTCCACTGCAGTCTGGATTAGTCCATGGCAAATGGTGGGGCTGTGTTTCCACCCCTGGGGCAATCGATTCCAAGTGTACTGGACACCCCTCCAAGTAAAGGCAAATTGTGGACGACACTCTGCTGCCAGAGGGATTGAGAAAAACGCATTAGCAATGTCAATTGTAGCATACCACTTGGCTGCCTTTGACTCTAGTTCGTATTGAAGTTCTAGCATATCTGGAACGGCAGCACTCAGCGGTGGCGTAACTTCATTCAGGCCGCGATAGTCAACTGTTAGTCTCCACTCCCCATTAGACTTTCGCACGGGCCATATGGGACTATTAAAAGGTGAGCGAGTTTTGCTGATCACTCCTTGGCTCTCCAGTTGGCGAATCAACTTGTGGATGGGAATCAGAGAGTCTCAGTTGGTGCGATATTGGCGCCGGTGCACCGTCGTGGTAGCAATTGGTACTTGTTGTTCTTCAACCCTCAGCAACCCTACAATCGAAGGGTCTTGAGAGAGACCAGGCAGGGTAGACAGCTGTTCCGTGCCCTCTGTCTCCAAGGCAGCTATACCAAAAGCCCACCGATACCCCTTTGGGTCCTTAAAATACCCTCTCCTGAGATAGTCTATGCCAAGGATGCACGGAGCCTCTGGACCAGTCACAATGGGGTGTTACTGCCATTCATTCCCAGTTAGGCTTACTTCAGCTTCCAATACAGTTAACTCTTGGGATCCCCCTGTCACACCAGAAATACAAATGGGTTCTGCCCCTTCATAACTTGATGGCATTAAAGTACACTGTGCGCCGGTGTCTACTAGAGCCTTATACTCCTGTGGGTCTAACGTGCCAGGCCATCGAATCCACACAGTCCAATAGACCCGGTTATCCCTTTCCTCCACCTGGCTGGAGGCAGGGCCCCTCTAATTCTGGTCAGAGTATCCAGTATTCACTTCTCGTAAAATTGGCTCAGAAGTCCCTTCAAGAGGATCAGAAATAAGATCAGCCCTTCTACTCTGTTTGGAAACCGGAGCGGCATTTTTCCTGGTAGAATCCCCTTTTGTGGTGTTTTTTCCTCGCAGCTCACGTACCCGTGCATTTAGGACCGAGGTAGGTTTTCCATCCCATTTCCTCATGTCCTCTCCATGATCACATAAGTAAAACCACAGGGCACCTCGCGGTGTGTACCTTCTATATTCTCTCTCTTGGGCAGAGGAGCGCTCACTCCTAATAGCTGAGACATTGGTCCTTACAGGTGGGCAACAGGACATCTCCTCTTTGAATTGCTGGAAATCCTCGGACAGCTTCTCCACAGCCGAAATGCAGGCTTGTAGGGAGGAGGAGAGATTTTCTTCGTATTGACGGAGTTGGCGAGCCACTTCATCCACTGTCGGTGCCTCTTCGTCTTTCCAGGTCATTATTGCCAGTGAGTTGGCATAGGACGATGGTGCGCTCCGTACAAACTTCCGCCACATGGGTCGTGTGCATTGGACTTCTTCTGGATCTTTGGGTAATTGTGGGTTGTCCGGATCATGATGAATTGTCTCTAGCACAGCTAATTCCCTCAGATATTGGATACCTTTTTCCATGGTTGTCCACTTGCTTGATTGACATATAACATCTTCCTTAAAGGGGTACCTTTCCTTCACACTTGACAGGAGTCGCTTCCAGAGGCTGATGGCTTGTGTCCCTCTTCCAATTGCCTTGTCAATGCCACCTTCCCTGGCAAACGATCCCAGCTGCTTGGCTTCCCTACCTTCTAATTCCAAGCTATTAGTCCCATTGTCCCAGCATCGGAGGAGCCGGGTGATAATATGCTCACCTATACGGCGGCCAAAATCTTTTCGCATATCCCGCAGCTCACTCAAGGATAGGGACCAGGTTATTACCTCTGGTTCTGCCTCTTCCTCCTGTTCCCGTGATGACCCTGGTTCGCCTTCATCCTTCGCTAAGCAAACTGATTTTTTTGTATATTTCTTTTTCTGTACGGGGGCAACTGATACTGGTGCAGGTTGGTCCGCTGGTTCAGTTGCAGTACCGCTCGCCGGGTCTTGGAGAACCGCAGTGTCTGTTGCCAAGGTTTGGGTAGCTGCTGTGCTCGTTGCTGGGGCTGGAGGGACCTCAGTGCCCATTGCCGAGGTTTGGGTAGCTGCCGTGCCCATTGCCGAGGCTGGAGGGGCTGCAGTGCCTGTCACTGAGGTTTGGGTAGCCACAGTGCTCGTCGCCGGGGCTGGAGGGGCCGCAGTGCCCGTTGCCAAGGTTTGAGTGACTGCAGTGCTCATCGTTTTGTTGTTAGGTCCAGAGACCTTCTTTTCCCCTTGAGGGTACTGAATGGTGTCGAACAGGGCTCGATAGGCATGGGCCAGGCCCCAGCACGTTGCAGTAATTTGTATCTCTCTGGAGCTGCCAGGGTGACAGCATACCTTTTCCAAATATTTTACTAGTTCTTCTGGATTCTGCACTTGTTCAGGGGTGAATTTCCAAAACATTGGAGGTGCCCACTTTTCTAGGTACTTGCCCATACTACCCCACACACCCTGCCACTCATAATTATCCAGCCTTGGGGCAGATCTCTGGGTGATTTTCTTAAATAGTTGTTTAACCTTAAACGAGAGCTGAACCACATTCAGAAGCATGCTAATTCCTAGCAGTAGGGCTAGGACCGTGCTGGTCCCAACATCCCAAGAGTATTCAAATTTTTCAAAATTCTCAAACACCATTGTAACTGGACTGAAGGAGAAAGGAGAGGGGAAGAAAGGTATCCCACCCATAGACTGGTTTTCCAAGGAGGAAAGGTAAATGGTATAATTATTAATAGTTTCCCACAGATGGCTTCCACAGTATAAAGGTGACAATGCTGGGTGCAAGTACCGGATTAATCCCACAGCCGACGACTTTATCATACCATAAACCAGTGTTATACAATACATCAAAGCGAAAACCTTAATCCACCTCCCACGGATGATAAGCAGCAGAAGAGGGACTACATACAGCAAGCGAGGTGATACATAACAGAACTTTAAAAACCAGAGCAACAACTCTAAGAACACATAAATCAACATAATGACGAGCGACTATTAGACCGATATAATGAATGCTTATAACAAATTTGTTTTAACAAGCTCTGGTCAGGTTTGTCGTTATCTCAATCCTTCGTGCCCCACGTTGGGCGCCAAAAAGGACTGTTGTGGTTTAACCCCAGTCAGCAACTAAACACCACGCAGCCGCTCACTCACTCCCCCCCACCCAGTGGGATGGGGGAGAAAATCGGGAAAAGAAGCAAAACCCGTGGGTTGAGATAAGAACGGTTTAATAGAACAGAAAAGAAGAAACTAATAATGATAATGATAACACTCATAAAATGACAACAGCAATAATGAAAGGATTGGAATGTACAAATGATGCGCAGTGCAATTGCTCACCACCCGCCGACCGACACCCCGCCAGTCCCCGAGCGGCGAAATCCCCCCCCCACTTCCCCATTCCTATACTAGATGGGATGTCACATGGTATGGAATACACCGTTGGCCAGTTTGGGTCAGGTGCCCTGGCTGTGTCCTGTGCCAACTTCTTGTGCCCCTCCAGCTTTCTCGCTGGCTGGGCATGAGAAGCTGAAAAATCCTTGACTTTAGTCTAAACACTACTGAGCAACAACTGAAAACATCAGTGTTATCAACATTCTTCGCTCTGAACTCAAAACATAGCACTGTACCAGCTACTAGGAAGACAGTTAACTCTATCCCAGCTGAAACCAGGACAAAAGGCAATAAATAATTTACAATTAATGTAAAATGGTTTCAACGGCAGATGGTGTTACATTGACATATTTGTGATGATTTGATACAAAATTATTTATGTATAGAGGTTTCCATATGTTTTTGATGGGTCATTGTATTAAAAAGATGATGGAAATTGTAGTTATTAATAGCAACTACATATGGTATTCATAACAGTCTATCTTCCAATTTATTACACTTACTATGTTAAGAACATTTTGTTAAGAATAGGCCAATATATTCAAAATTTGAGGTACTTTCTGGAAAATGAGGCTTTTTATCTCCTAAACAAATGATGAGATTTTAGGAATATCTTACCTTGTTTGTTCTGGATCCTTTGAAGACCTTATTTTAGTGGACAACCACTGAATTTGTTTAAATGTCAAATTTGGGGCAGAGCGGCAAGAGAGAAATAACAAATGCCTATTTGTTATTAATAATTAACATAACTGAAACCACCAAAGTATCCTTGAAAATCATAGAATAGTAAGCATCCTCTCCAGTTAATACACTTTCTCTCTCAGTGTTTCAAGCAGAGTTTCACTGGAAGTAACATAAACAGATATATATACTGACAGAAATGATACATAAAAATGATCTTCACTTGCTTGCATGCTATCAGCATACTATATGTTTGATCCCCTTGAAAATTGTTACTGCATGTCACACTATCCAATAATTTCATTCTTTGTTAATATCTCTATGCTAAGAATTCTTGCTTAGTCCATATTAAACCAAAAACTTACTTTTCTCTTTTTGTATTACAATTGAGGACACACCTATGCAGTGTCATTACCTAATTAAAAGACTGAAAACAGTTAATTCTAGAAAACACGGTAAGTTCATTTTCCTGCTAAAAAATGAGAGTAATTAGACAAAAAATGAGGAACGAACCTTTACAAAGCCATACATGTGTGCGCACATGCTTAAGAATTTGACTTGCTTGCACAAGGCAGGTCACAGTGCTTCTCTGTGCTTGTATTTTTAAGGCTTAATTGAAGTTAAAGTGTAGTGATAGCCTTTTGCATGTAGAGGAAATTCTTGACAGGAGTAGTCTTTCCTGGAGTATTTCTAGAATGTCCTGTTTCTAGAGAAGGAAAAAAAATTATATGAATTCTAACATTCCCTACCTTTATAAATTCCATTTGAATCATGGCATTTCAGTGAGTTAAAACATACTGGCATTAAAGGTAGTTAACAGACACTCTCTAGGTATTTCACCTTGAATTATGTCAATTCTAGAATTAGCAATCAACTCAAGGGCAGGGACAGTTTTCAATTGTCCTTTTTTTACACTCAGAATGTATGACTAGCCTGTTAAAGTTTACATCACCTCCCCATCTAATTTTCAAAGACCACAGCCACAAAACCATGTATTAAATATACAACCTGATGCATGTGCTAACCTCTATTTCATTTTTATTAGAAAACCTTATCTCCCATTTTTTTGAATTCTACTTCTATATTTTGTAATGTTGTCATTCCTTTGAAGAGTAAGAATAGGTAAAATGGTAAGTATTTTATAGAAATTTTTATTAAAGAAAAAACAAGTTCAGACAGGGAAAGGGGGTTTATGCAAACTTTTCTGTTTGGAATTGGGACAGGAATCTCCCTCCCAATTTCTAGCTTTCCTTGTGTCGTGGTTTAACCCCAGCCAGCAACTAAGCACCATGCAGCCGCTCACTCACTCCCCCACCACCCAGTGGGATGGGGGAGAAAGTCGGGAAAAGAAGCAAAACCCGTGAGTTGAGATAAGAACGGTTTAATAGAACAGAAAAGAAGAAACTAATAATGATAACACTAATAAAATGACAACAGCAATAATAAAAGGATTGGAATGTACAAATGATGTGCAGTGCAATTGCTCACCACCCGTCGACCGACACCCAGCCAGTCCCCGAGCGGCGATTCCCTGCCCCCCACTCCCCATTCCTATACTAGATGTGATGTCACATGGTATGGAATACCCCGTTGGCCAGTTTGGGTCAGGTGCCCTGGCTGTGTCCTGTGCCAACTTCTTGTGCCCCTCCAGCTTTCTCACTGGCTGGGAATGAGAAGCTGAAAAATCCTTGACTTTAGACTAAACACTACTGAGCAACAACTGAAAACATCAGTGTTATCAACATTCTTCGCATACTGAACTCAAAACATAGCACTGTACCAGCTACTAGGAAGACAGTTAACTCTATCCCAGCTGAAACCAGGACACCTTGTCGGTGATTTGATTTAATTCATTTTATTATTATAATTTTTAAAATTTTTCTATTCTGGTGTAACTGCATCAATGAATGTGGTAGGTACTGATTCAAGTTCAGACAAAATACATTCTTAAGGAATGAAAAGCAAAAAAAAAGTTGCAGTGTAAGGTACAAAATAATGCTAACATTCATTTGTTTAAGTAAACAGAAATTTGAATGACTGTGTTCCTCTTTTGCATATTTTAATATGTTATAGGAATGACTGAAGTGCATATTTTTGAAACTTGGCATTCAAATAGCTTCCCTGAAGGCTTCTTTTTGTCTCATCAAAACTGAGTTATGTTTTTTTTCTGTGGCCAATATTTGGGGTAAAAATGAAGAAAAGCTGCAAAAAGTTTTTCCCTCTGTCTGTACTAATAAAGCTTGTGTTTCTACTAAGCTTTGTGCTAGGAGAATCACAGTTGTGTCTTAGAGTACCAATATTTCCATATGTAATTAATTTAAATATAACATAAAAGCAACAGACCCCAGATGAAATAGACAATTATCCTCTTCATAAGTTCATTAAACCACAAACCAAGGCCATGCTTAGAGTCTGGTCTTCATCTTCTTTCTTTTAGTGTTCATCTTTCTTTGTTTTTCTTGGGCTGTTTCGCATGCTTAAGGGAATCAAAAGAAGAATGTTATACAAGCAAGAGAAATGCAATAAAATACATCAGAGAAATATAGAGTTACTGTTCATGCAAGGATATTAAGGGATTTACCTTCTTTTTTTCAAAATTTATGTGAAAATAGGTGCTCATTGTCAGCAGTCAAAGGAAACCTAATTTGGGAAACTTAAAGTTTCTCATGATGTTTGTTTTCTATTTGTGAGATAGATGGACTGCAGAAACTGCTGAGGGCCGCATGCCTCTCTGTATTAACCACGCATAGTATGAGATGGTCTAAATACAGATCTCGAGCATCTCTATCTATATCCTCTGTCATTTCTCCTAAACACCACTGCACAGTCATACTCACTGCACATGGACTATTGTAACACCTGAGGGCATCCTGTTTATGCTCTACAAGGTATTTGTTCAAGATTTGCTAACTCCTTTCCTTTTCCCTGTGGTTATATCCAACTACATGTAATGCATCTAATACATTGCTAATATTATCTTTCCATAAAAGCTATTGTTCAGCTGTCCCAAGCATAGCAACATAATATGGTTAAGGGAAGTAGATGGCAAGTAAAGTAATAGATTTCAAGGCCAGAAGATGCTACAGTGATAAACTGCAGAATTTTCTCAAGTGGTTTCTGTTTCAAGTTTGTAATTTCCTGTTGGACCAGAGCATGACTTTTAGAAGAGGCATCAAGGCTTAATATAAAGATATCAGCTGACAAAGAATGTAAAATATTCTGCTGTTTAATTACCTCCACTATAGAAATGCTATCTCTATAGCAGTTTTATCTTCCAGTTTCCACTTCCTGCTATGCCTTTGGCAGTTATGTTTTTTAAAACAATTTATATTTTTTCTCATTGATTACTTAGAGCTGAATTGTCACTTCTACTTGTAGTGAACTTAAATTGATTGAGCTTCTCTAGTCTTTTATTGTTAGAAGATATTTCTGTTCATCCCTATCTTGTGTTTCTTTTAATTCTTTCCAGTTTGCCAACACTTGTTTTGTTTTGTTTTGTTTTAAGTATGAACAGCTCAACAGGTTACCAGAGGACAGCACAGAGTAAAAACAGGACAGTGTGAGAATCTACGAAAAAGCTGAACATCTCCTGACATACAGATCAAATTTAGGATTTAAGATTGACATGAGAGTGCAATGTTTCTTGTTCTACACCTGTGGAGAAAAGGGATGAGAAAACAGAAAAGTGAGAGTAAGTATGCTGTAGGATGGAGTGCTGCTTGTAGTTAACCGTAGGGAAGACAAGTGCTTCCTCATGATGGCTTTGGTTATATCGCAGTTGGATGTAAGGGCAAGGCAGTCCTTTTTCTTTCTATTTATTTTGTCTATAATTTTGAGATTATTCTTAGAAATGAGTGAGAGATAATGTTTCAAATTTTAGGAAAACTGGGTAAAGTTGGTGATTTGCTGTTGCTGTTCTAATATAATTCTGCCTTTAAATTTATGTAATACTTACACAGATGTGCAGACAATTTTCATTCCTTATTCTTTCCTCTCTGTCTTATTTCTGCTATACAGCACAGAATAGGATTTATGTCCCTGAGAATGTATTTCTGTTTATGAATTAACATTAGACATACAGATGAGAATTTGTGTCTTCTGCCTTCATTTTACTAAGTGCATAGTAAGAATCTTACTGAGATAGATATAATACATTAACAAGTCTTTCAGGCTTGGGAAACACTTACTGCATTCAGAGTTCTTGTTTTGAAATGACCACAAGAACCAAATCAACAAATTTTATGTGAAATTCTGTTGAAAGGAGCTTTTTGTTCTTTTGCATAAGGCTGAGAAGTCTAATTTGGACTACTAAAAACCAGTATAGCCTCAAATGCAATCTGTTTCTCTCTCAAAGGGGAAGAACATTGTCACTAACTGCTCTTTCAGCTTACTCTACGAATAGGATTAGAAGGACTTACAGAGTATGGAAAAGTAAAAAGGGGATAATTTAATTATGGAGGAAAGATATCTTAAATGTCTTTTCAAAATACAGGAAAAGAGGTAACCAATGGTTTTTTCCCTAAGGCTCACATTCAGGATGAATTTTTTGTGGCAATTACTGAAGAAAAATAATTAAATAGAACATTCTAAGTTTGACCCACAGCACATATTTATGGAGAATGTATAACCCTCTAAAATAAATGTTTGAGATATAAATTCTGTGGTTCTTGCTTATAACTGAATTATGATATATAGGCTCTAGTGAATGGTTGGAGAATCATAAAACAAAGCTGAGCCTCCCCCCACCACTTGACAACAAATAAGAGACATGTTATAATTTAATTGTAAGGAACTCTAGGAACCACATAGTTACACTACAATGAAATTTTTGCAAACAAAAACCTCTTCTGGTACACTGGGTGAAGCCTTCCCAACCCCTTCTCTCCCTCTTAATTTTTATGTTTACTTGGGCAGGTAAGGAAGTTTCAGCTGGATGAGATAAAGGTTTGAAGAAAGCAATGAGCATGTCCATTCCATATAATACACACATCCATGCCCTGTACAGGCTGCTGCTTGTTGTAACCTGGAACATTGAGAAATTCAGGTCCTCTGATTGACAAAATATCACTCACTGCCTGACGAGCCAGGTAAAGCAAATCTCATAGTTCAGTGGTGTGATACCACACATGTTTCAAGCAATCGCTGATGCTAGAGCAAAAGGTAAGCCACAGTAGTGATGCTAAAGGGGAAAAAAAATCACCGGAGCAGTAGAGTAAATCTCTGAAACAGTGCAAAAGAGCAATCATTAGAGCAGTAAGAGGAGCAGCCTTCCAAGTCACCAAAGCAGTTTAAGACGTGATTGCAGAAAATGTGAGGGAAAAGTAAACTGGAAAGACAGAAAGCTTCTGTGAGAGTTCATGATTAAGAGTAAGGCAGCTGTAAGATGTAGAGATGGAATAAATTTTATGGTACACGTATGATTCCATTAAGTCATGACTTCAAAACACAATTAAAAAAGCTATAAAGGCAGAAGCTGTAATTACTGATGGTGCTGTGGACATCATATTCTATTTTGTTGTATAATTAGAATGGCCTAATAAAATTGCTTCTTATATACTTATCTGTCTTTTTGCCTCATGTTTAGTGCAAACAAATTGAGGAGCATGAAGTATATGGAGAAGCATTTTGCTTAGAAATAGTTACAGTGATGTTTCAAGTTCATTGATTTCCCCCTTTCTGGTGACAAGTATTTGAAATCAAGAACTTTACTTGTTTCATGCAGCTTGCTTTCCAAATGTACTTAATAGAAGGATCATTTGACACACACAGATTTTAGACAATGTAAAAAACCCAAACAAAACCTTTTCAGCTAATGTCTTCCACCTCTTCCTGTTCAGGATGCACCTAGCATTTGGTGGCACCTAACAAAAATCTTAATGAGCTTGATCCCCTGATTGTCTGCACACACATTTAGTCACTTCGTTACCACAGGATAACCTTGCTTCCCTGACACTTCCTACATGTGAGGTATGCAGCCGCTATTTCTGTTAATCTTCTCAATGCCAACTTTTAAGTGCTTCACATTCAGTCACAAGACAATATTTCACACATGTGTAATTAGCATGATTAATAAGTCTTGTGATAAAGAAAGGAAGCTGATACTTGCATGGTATGATAGGACATAGCTTCTCAAGGATGTTCTATTTCCAATAGATCGGTTGTTTGTTTATACCTAAGAAAATACTAATACATCTTGCATAATCCTTGGAATGGTATTTTCTTCTTTTTAAACTCAAAATTATGGTTTTGTAGTCATTGTTAGTGCTTATTTTCCAAAAGAACTCCCTTTATCTAAAAATGTGATTATTTAGGAAGGATTTTGGTTTTGTCATTTGGAAAATGCTCATGAACTAGTTGCTTTTTTACAAGTATGCTGACTCTTCAAAAATCACTATAAGAGAACAAAAGATAGTGTTGTAGACATATTTGATGTTCAGACTCAGAGCCTTGTCACTACTAGATTAATTAACTCACTACCTTGGTGAGTATATGACTTACTAAATGTGACATGCATGTAACTGTCTTCAGGATAACATACTATACAAAGGCAACACACACTTTAAGGCAGTTCTACATATTAATGTAGAATCATGCTGAAGCACATGAATGATCTTCAGATTTTATAGGAAACCACAAGTGTTGCAAAATCTGTCTTCCATGCATCTAGTCATCAAGCCGTTATAGTTGAAACCTGTCTTTAAATACTGTGTAACTGACCACCATTTATGGGGACAATTAGACTTTCACATGAGTTAAGACATCATGATTGACATCTTGTTTTCCAGTGACGCTTAAGGGATAACTTCAACAGGTTTAGATAGAAAAGCTTCCAAAATCCTTAAAATCACTTATATCACTTATATAATTTTGAATATATTACCCTGTCATGGTTTAACCCCAGCCAGCAGCTAAGCACCATGCAGCCACTCGCTCACTTCCCTCCCCACTCAGTGGGATGGGGGAGAGAATTGGGAAAAAAAAGTCAAACTCCTGCATCGAGATAAAGACAGTTTAATAGGACAGAAAGGAAGAAAATAATAATGATATTAATAATAATAATAAAATGACAATAATAATAGTAAAATAATTGGAATATACAAAACAATTGATGCACAGTGCAATTGCTTACCACTCACCGACTGATGCCCAGTTAGTTCCCAAGCAGCCACCTGCCCCCCAGGCCAACTGCCCCCAGTTTATATACTGGGCAAGTATGGAATATTCCTTTGGCCAGTTTGGGTCAGCTGTCCTGGCTGTGTCCCCTCCCAGCTTCCTGTGCCCCTCCAGTGTTCTTGCTGGCTGGGTATGAGAAGTTGAAAAATCCTTGACTTGGTATAAACGCTACTCAGCAACAACTAAAAACATCAGTGTGTTATCAACATTATTCTGACACTAAATCCAAAACTTAACACTATACCAGCTACTAGAAAGAAAATTAACTCTATCCCAGCCAAAACCACGACATACCCACAAGCATTTCATTCAACTAAGGAATCTTTCTTTAGATTTTAGCAGTAGTTGGTAGGGTTCCAGGGAACACACGAGATCTTGACAAGTTTAGCTTCTTTTTTCTTTTTTTGCCTGGCATGCTTAAATGCAGTTTTCATTAGAAAGAGACAAAGTTCCAACTCTGGATTCTAATCTTATGGAACAAGAATAAATAATACAAACCAATTACCTGTTGGTGTTTTTTTCATTTTAGTCTTTGGAAAAACTAACCAAAAGCCTCAAATTCTTTCCATTTATCCCAGGAATCTTTGTAAAGGGCCAAATTTTTCTTCCTTCACTTATTTGAGAAGTCTTATCAAGTCAAATTCTTTCATCTCTCTTCCTGTCATTTATTAAATTCTCCTTTTAATGGTCCATGTGTGTGCGCAACTTTGACTTCAGGTGCGTAATTCTGAAATCTTAATATGTAACTTTTTTCATAAACAATAGAAAGAAGTTGACAGGTCTGAAAGGGGCTTGTGTGAAAAGATAATTAAGTGCTTTAGAGAGTGTCAAGAGTCAATAGCTCAGCACTGTCAGCATTCTCAAGTGTTACAGGCTATAATTAGATGGCATGGAGGTGTAAGGGATGTTTGGCAGTTTATTTCAGCATGATCTCCAGGGTAAAAAAAAAGAGCTGCCTCAAAATGAGACAGTATGACTGAGAAAAGCAGGGAGATTAAAACCTCACACATGTTTTTTAGCAACTTACACAAACTGTTACTTTGTGAAGATGCCACTGTTTTCAAAATTTTATCCATCTATCCATTCAGTTTTATTTTATGCCCTAAATTTCGATTATGATGTCACTGGTACTTTTTTTTTTTCTAATTTTCCAATTCTTTCCTAACTTGCACTCCTTCCTGTTTCATTATGGCACTTAGTGAGTGGCCTTTAATCAATAACATAATATACAACAAGCCATGTGTTATTACAGGGATTGGCAAACACTCCTAACCATGCTGATTCAGAAACAAGACACAGCCAGTTGCTACTAAGTACTTGAAAGTGGTCAAGAAAGCTTTAATAAATACAGACCCTGAAATCTTACTGTGGTATTTATGTAACAGAGCCAATGTACATGACAAGTTTGCAAGAAGAAAAAAATCTTTAATTTCTAAACACTCTGGTGTAAGGGCCAAAATAATAGCTGTTTTAGAAATTACCTAAAATGGATAAAAATGTAAACAAATGGCTTTGATCTTGTGTGTAAATACACCAGTGAAGATAAATAACTCTGCAAAAGTGACTGCATGAGATCCTTGGGTTTCATACAACTAGTCCTAAAGCAGACAAGACAAAAGGACTTTCACATCCTGATATGTGATCTCTTTTTGAAGACCTGATCCTAAGTGAAATTGAGTAGGAAATTGACTTACCAAATTACTTGAGTAAAAATTTCAAAAGCACCTATTTAACTATTGCTATTTAAACCATGCAAAAAACCTAGCTGGTTACTTGATTACTGGATTGTGTACTTCTGTAAATGCAATAATTTACTTCCTTTCTTTTTCACTCATGCACTACTAATCCTACCCTTTGCATTAATATAGCACCAACCACCTCAAAATCACAAGGATTTTAACTCTTGTTCAAGATAACATCTGTTTTACCGATTCATTTTGAAATATCAGAAGCTCAGGATTTATACTGAAAAATAATTCCTACCATAACTTTTGTTTCTGACTGCAACCAGTTTTCTACATATAGTATTGTAATTAAAAGTTAGCTATGTAAGAGTTCATGTGATTACAGTTATGATTACTAAAATATCAGTCATCCACATTTCCATTAGCTTTCTACTTGGTAGTTACCAATAAGCAGAAATAAAATATTAGGACTTTTAAAGCAAGAGATTACCAATTAGTGGAATTCTCCAGTGGCACAGAATAAACATTAATTATCATAATCATCATTATTCACAAAGCAAAATGTCTCTGGGATACCTGTATACTTCCTTCCTGCACTGTTCTCCAATGTCGGCCTTATCTGCTCTCAAATCCTGAAGCAATACTTGTATTAACTAAAGACCTGGCTGCATAACAAATGAAAAGTTACTGCTGGAGGAAAGTCATGGCATGGAGCTAAGCTTTGTTTGGAGGGAAGGTTTTTTTACCTTTTTTTCTTCTGGACATTTCACAAACTATTTAAAATGACAGCCTCACTGGAGTGCTCTCTGAGCATCCTCTGGTCATATCTCTCCAGAATTACTTCGCTTATAAATAATCAAGAAAAGCTGGAAGATCTGTTAAAAAAAGAAAGTTAGCTACTAAGCCACAGGAATTTCCTTAAGCTAGTCAAAGAGAAACCATCACATTTTTACATTCTGAAAAGACAAGCTATAAAAGCATTTAATGTACTGAGGGGATCTTAACAGGAAGATAAGCTGGTGGCCTCAGTTTGGTTCCCTGCTCCTCTAGAAATTTTCTGTTTGTTATTACGCTGCTCCCTCCAGGCTGGAGCTCCAGAAGCACAGAACCTGCTAAATTGACTTGACGCTAACCTGCTGCTCAGGGCTGGCAGCACTTGATGTCTGAGTGCACCAGAAGAAGTGTGCTAGGTCTCCCGAGTTATGTGACTAGGTGCTATTAGGCAGGTCCTCCTTTTCTCATTCAAGCTAGGTTCTCTCCCATGTGCCACCAGAGGGTTTCCTCAGACCTCATCACCTGCCACATTCCCTGAGCTGTTAATAACAAGCAGTTGAGTAGAGAAGCACTTCTTTCTCCAACTTTTGTTGGAGAGATTTGACCTTTTGTGATCCTTGAAATCAGGAATTTGGGTGTTTTCCTCTGGAAGAGGATTTAGTGCTATGCAAGCCCACTGGCATGGAGTAAGAGCCATGGAAGGGTAAGATTTGTAACCACTTTGTCAGAAGCACTTTTTGTTGGCTACTTGAGCCAGCCAAGTACTTAAAATCAGTACTGTTTGTTGTGAAGTCCCATTTTGTGACACTCCCTTACCCTCACCTTCATCTCTTATATTCCTGTATACCAAACTTGGTAATGAAAACACTTTGAAAATTATCCTCTGGTAAGCGTTTTTTATGCGCATAATTTTTTATGCCAACAAAAATTACATGTCCCTTATTTGAATTGTTTGGACATTTCAGTGAAGTATTGGAAGGAGAAGAATGACTAGGTACAATTTCTTTAGACTTGCAAAAATGTTTGAGCGAGGTCATATTAAAGGGCTGTTATAGAAATTAAATAGTTACAATGTGAGAAATGATATAACATCATGGATCAATATCAACCAAAAGAAAGCAAGTAAAGAGTGCAATTAAACTGACAGTAGGTGTTGATAGCACAGCACCTTGAGATTCCATACTGAGGTCCTATGTAATGCTTTAAGAACATATACAGTCAAAAGGGAATGTGATTAATGAAATAGTACTGTTAGAAGTCATAAGAATTACTAAGGTGTTTTTAAGGGCTGCAAGAAACTTCAGAGCTATCTGATCATGCTAAGTAAGCCCAGTGATTAGGAAGGGACAGTCAAAGGAAAACCTTCACTTGCCACAGTTTTTGTCTTTAAAAATTTTAAATCCTATAAAGGGGGATGATATAGATAGTATGTTACCTCTGTAAAAAATTAGCAGTGCGGTCCTCAACTAAAAATTCAAATTATCTAGCAATATGGTTCTCCCCATCTCAGAAAGGATATTGCAAAAGTTAAATGTTCAGTGAAAGATGAAGAAAATTATTATGAGGAGGAGTCTGTTTTGGGAGTTGAAAAACACTTTAGAGGGATTGAAAAAGGATTTTTTAAAATCTTAGATAGGAAATTAAGAAGATGAAACAGGAAAAAAATTTAAAAAATAGTAAATGTTAGAGAAGAAATAGCAGAGGACATTTAGTTCCCTATTGTATAGCTCAAGAACAAGACATCATTCAAGAAAGCAAAAAGATTTGCTTGTTAAAAACATTAATGCATATTTGTGAATGCAGTGGTCCACACAAAATCTTTGTGGCCAACAATTTTGCATAAGTCTAAAAAGGGTTTGGAAGTTACAGGACAATAAAAATGTTCAGAATTCCAATTATTACTGCAGCCAAATATTTTGGTATGTATTTAAAGTACCTTTTGAGGGGTATAAGAGCATACCTAACTAAAGAGATTAGGACATGTATTATTGATACAAATTATTCCATGTCAGCTGAGAATGAACTATTCTTCTTCCTCTGAAACTTTCAAAACTGGACAGTCTCCAAAATAGAACAGATTTCAGCACACTCTATACCCAGTTGAAATCAATGGCATAATTTTTTAGCTTTCACATTCTTAATTCTGCTCCCTGAATAACCATACCATTGTCCATAACTTTGTTTATATCTCAAATACTTAGCTAAGAAAATTAAACATACATTTATCTTATTTCTGTTATTTTTGTGTCAATAGATACACACTGAGCTAAATCCCTGTTGCAATGCTTAAATCTCCTTGTAGGACTAACCTCAAAGTGATTTTGAAAGCAGATTTTAGGATTCTAAATTATTTAGACACTATAAAAATTATGTCAACTTAATATATAAAATAATAATACTAATTAAAAAATCAACAAAAAATGGTGTAAATAATTTGATTCCAGCATTAGACAGCATGGTTTTATTCCAGAATGCAACCTGGTAATTCTGAGAATTGCTTGTGGTGAGAATATAACTTTATGTTTTTCCTATCCAAAAGACAGAAATAAGTACTATAATACTAAGCCAGAATGATTTCTCTAAGTAGCTACAGGCTGAGAAGTTATTATACCTTAGTATTTAGAACGTTTTGTAAGCTGTAGGAGAAAAATAAAAACAACCCCCCCAAAGCCCTCTCTGACAGTCATAGAAAAAAATTAAAGAGCAGAATTTTAAATTGCACCTCTTTACATTAATAATCAATGAGAACAGAGATGACATAATTTCTTTTACATATGTGAGTACAGTAAAATAAGCAAATCTGACTCATCTGGGAGTTTGATTGCTGTGTTTGGAATTCCACCGTAGTTGGAGCAGGTGGGGGAAGGATGAAGAAGGGAAGGTGAGGACAATGTTTGTAAAAGAGGCTTCCAGAAGGGGAGGAGGTAAAAGATGTTGAATAGGATTTTAGACTTTAAAAAAAGACATGACACATATGTTACCCTTTCTAGGAAAATATTTTTTAAAATTTAGGTTTTTAAGTTCTAGAAGTTATAGTTTATGGAGGCTGATCCTATTTTTCCTTTGACAAAGATCTTTTCTCATTTGTGGAGGAACTGCTCACTGCTGCTTATACCACTGATCTCATGAACCTATTGTGAAGTCCCTGTAAGCTTTTGGGTCCATCTAGTTTTCTGAACATGATTCCTTTACCAGCAGCAAGAAATACCCTATATTATAAAAGTTTACATTTCTGAACATATTCTTGCAATGTGATTAAACCACAATCCAGTCAGAAGGTATAGGTGGAATTTCTTTTTAGGATCATCACTTTCCAGAGTCCCTTGACTTTCACCTCATGACATCCGTTTGCTTAATGTTTCTTCCTATATTGACGGTCTCTTCTCCTGTAAGTTTTGAGATGGTTTCTCAGACACTGACATTGATACGGTTTTGCATAAATCAAGATCCGCCCATAGTAGTATTCTTTCAAAAAGACTTTGCAAGATCGATTTTGCCCTTTATTTCTCCCTTTTGTGCTCTCCCAAGGACACATTTTATATCTGGGTAAGTATTTAACATCCTTGCTTATTTCTCATAGGTACCTCTGCTACGAGGAAAATGTTTATTTTGTCTTTTAGCATGGAAGCTACAGCAAAAAAGGAAAGTAATATAAATTCCCTTCATTTAGTTAATCATTAATTTAATCTCTGTCTCTCCATTAAAGCACACAATAAACAGAAATTCTAAGCATGTAGCGGGGTAAGGTTATCACCATCGCACCTGTGCTGCTCATGGGCTCTATCTTTATTGTGTGGCTAGGATCTGAAGCCTCATCCAAAGTAGGTGGAATTACCAACTAGATCCTTTAAAGAGCATGTAAGAGCTTTTTCTAGCTCTTCTCAGTTTCTCAGGTGGAATGGTGGTAGGAAAATGTAACTGGTTGCCTTTCCTTGGGACATTCACCTATAAAAATGTCTGTCATCTAAACTTGAGATACCAGGAAAAGGAAAAAATGTCAGCTGGGTTGTATCCTGAAAAATAAAATGCTATTATCCTGCTAATTTTGCATAATAAACAATGTTCCTGAAAAATATAAAGCAACCTAGTTCCATTTACTCTCCTGTTATATTCTGCTGATTTCCTGTGCATGTTGCAAGGAAGTAGTGGTCATTTATTATATATATTTGCTTTGGAGTCTTAAATTTCTCAGCAAATTCCATTTTTAGATCTGAGATCTTGGGGTGCACTATAGATTTAGCAGAAGAATCTAAAAGCAATGGAAAATCCATGTCAGATTATAAATGTCCATTCCTATATCACAGACTTATGTTTGGGACAAAAAAAGATAGTCATGTAAAAGTAAATGTCTTTTGAGTGTTTATTGGAATTTATACTGTGTTCCAATAATAAAATCAAACAGACAAACAAAAAGTCCCTAAACCTAAAGTTAATACTCTGGCTTCAGCCCCAGTGATTATATTTTGGCTGCCTTTACAGGGTGTATAACTAGTCAGAACACCACCACACTGAACATCAGCACTCTCAGGTTACATTTGACAAATTCTGAACAAATTTTAGGTTTTATCATAAATATTCTATCTGTGAGGTCTTCAATCTTATATGCTAGTTTCTGCTATATTAAAAGATATTAAATGAATATTTTGTAATATCTTAACCAGCAGTTGTTCTACAGTAAGTTGAGTGGTTTCAAAGGATGCAATTCTTGTGAGTGAGTGCATAAAGATTTTCAGTGTAATAGAATAGGTGCATGTTCGCATACTGCAGGGACCCTGCCCCCTTTATACAGTCTTGACATGGGGGCAGGATGAAGATTGCTGATGAAGATTGTTATGTGTCAAAAGGAGTATGATTATGTGACTCACCTTGTTTTCCATTATATATAATTTAAAAGCATACTGTCATGGTATTTTTCATAATTAAAAAAGTCCTTGCTATTGTTTATAATTATCCCTTTAGTGCTTGACATTGAAATCTGTTTCCTTACTGATTTATTTTCCCCTTTCTTTGAAAGTAAGTGGATGAGTTATTGAAGTTATGTATGAATGTCAGGTGACTTAATTCTTATGCTTTTTCTTAAGAGAGGGGAGAGAATTTCTTTGTATTTCACCTAGATGGTTTTCTTGACAAGCCCTTGGCTGCCCTCACTGGATTCTCAGATTCATGTTATGTCTGTGGACAAAAAGAATGTGGTAGTGCAGTGCTTCCTTGTGTAGTGCCTCAGTGGTCCATGGTATGCAGAAAAATGGGTATGTAAGGGGAAATGCCTTCAGTTAAACACCTGAGCCTGAGTCTCAGGGTATGTCTTCCTTTAGGAAGACCAGTGTGAGGACGTAATACACTCCATCAGTTTATTGCATGACTTCCATCTTTTATCACCTAGTGTCCATCACAGACAGTTCCAAACATATGGCCTGTACTCACCCATGATATTAACTGTCTACTTTTTTGAACCTCCCTCAAACTCCAGCAGTTCTAATGGAAATGTTTGCTAGTTTGCGTTGTGTAAAATAGCATGGTAAATTTTATAATTCATATATTGTGAGGCTGAGGTCTCACTGAGTCACACCAGATGTTCAGCTAGCCCATTTTCCCATTCCTCACTGATATGGCATGTAGTTGTTGCTTACAGATAAAGAAAAGGAATCAGGGAAATACAAATTGCTCCTTCCATTCTTGTAACCTTTCACTTTCTGGAAATCTGCAATTTAGGAACTTTTTTCGAGCTGCAAATTGCATCTAGACTGTGGTTTTTAGTAGATCTTGATAGAGCCTTCTGGTGGTTTGACCTTGGCCAGCTGCAGGGCACCCACCCAGCCACTCTCTCTCCTTCTTCAACAGGGTAGAGGAAGGGGAGAAAATAAGATGGAAATACTCGTGGTTTGAAATAAAGACAGGGAGATCACTTACTAATTACTGTCATGGACAAAACAGACTCAACTTGGGGAATAGTATTTTAATTTATTACCGATTAAAATAGAGTTGGATGGCAAGAAACAAAGACAAAATCTAAAACATCTTCCATCCCCTTCTTTCCAGTCTCAACTTCACTCTGCTCCTGACTCCTCTACCTTCCACCCTCACACCCCAAGCAGTGCAAGGCAGGATGGTGAATGGAGGGTTGTGATTAGTTCATAACAGTTCCTCTCTGCCACTCCTTCCTCCTCACACTGTTCCCTGCTCTGCCATGGGGTCTTTCATTGGCTGCAGGGAAATATGTCCTCCACTGTTGTCTCTCCCACAGGCTACATGGGAATCTCTGCTCCAGTGCCTGCAGCAGCTCCTCCCCCTCCTTCTTCAACACCTTGTTGTTTGCAGGGTTGTTTCTCACACTTTTTTTTCCCTCACTCCTCTTCTATTAATTTAATTGTTTCAGTGTCTACTACAATATAATTGTTTTTTGTTTAAAAAAGTACTTCCTTTTATTTTAAACTCACTGACTGCTAATTTTATTTGGTTTCTCCTAAGTTGTGTGTATGTGAAATGGTGAATACCTATACCTATTCACTTTCTTCATGCCATTAAAAATTTTATAGATAGCTGTCAAATTCTTGGCCATCTGCTTCCTAGACTGAAGAGCCTCTTTGGTTACTCTTTTACAGAAACCATTCCGTACTCCTGACCACCCTTCTTGTCCTTTTGAGATAGGGATATCACAGCTGAAACTGTGTTGTCACCAGAATCTATACATATTTGTTTTAATTGCTATTCTTCTCCTAACAGTTGTTAGCATTCTGTTTTTATTTTTTATTTCTGGTGAGCATTTTAGAGAATTTTAGTCCATGGTAGTTCTGAAATCCATTTTCCTTCCAATAAGATTTAATTTAGAGAACATGTTTTCTCTTTGTTCCTTATTTTTAATTTAGCACCACTTAATTTAATCTGTTTTTTCCTGTCACTCTCTATCATGAAATTCTTATGCAAACCTTAGTAATTTTAGATTTCCTTCCATCAACAGTTGTATAGCATTATCAATTCTTTTTTCAAATTGCTATTTCCTGATAATTTATGAATACAATGAGCACCAGTTCCTAGGAAAGATCTCTCTGATGGACTTTCCTGGTAGCCTTCCTCTATACTGAATGTTGACTGTTTATTGTTACTCTTTTCCTAGTATCATTCAACCAGTCATAATTTCATTGGAGGACCATCCCTCATGCCCTCCAAAAGCTTGGCTTTTTTAATAGCTTTTAGAGAAAGACCTTGCCATGAGTTTTCTGGAACTCCAAACATACTATGTGTACTAGATAACCTTTGCCACTTTTGCAAGAGCTCAAGAAGTGCTTGAGTTGGCTCTGCTTATTCCTGCCATTACAAAAAGAAGGGAAGGTGTTCAAGACTAGAACAAGACTCACTGGCCAGGGATAGACTGATGTAGCAGGCCTCCAGATGCCTTTGCAGCCTTCTGCTTTTGGCTCTCAAAGTTGTAGTTCCAGCTGAGGTGATCCAAAGAGACAGTCCTACCTCTAATGGGCCTGCCTGGAGTTCTGAAAAGCTACTATTTCACCATCTTCTTAATGTTGTCTCCCACAGTACCTACAGCAAATATATCTCTCTGCAACATACAACACAGTTAGGCATTTTAAAACCACAAATCACTGCTACTGTGTGCAATATGCAGTATCTGAGCAAAGATGAAATTGTGAAGCTTTATGAGAAGACCTGTGAAATATCCACTGGGTCACATTTTGGCATCTTCTTCTGGCAATACAGCAATTGTAATTTTTTCCCTCATGTACAAAACCAACTAAACAAAGGAATCATTATGCAGTTTTTCCTGCTTTGAGAATAAATGAGTTTCAAGAAAAAAGCTGCTTCAGATGCAAATACTAGCCTGCCAAGATCACTAATCCACTTGGATGACACTGCCAGAAATGGCCTGCAGTGAGTACTACAGTTTGTAAAATGGTTTGTACTTCTTTCAGGCCATCTTGATCCTTTAAGACCTCTCTCCAGCTTAAGGGTCTCACTCGAGTAAGGAATCTGTGTTCTGCTCCTTACCCAGGACCTTTAGAAAAACAGTCTGCTCCTGTCATGGACTAGGCTTTCTCTGATAGCTGATGTGAAGATAAGCAAAATTATTTGTACTTCATAGTTCTTTGAAGAACATTCCCCATACAGTAGTGTTTACATTCAATGGGTCTTTCTCTTGCACAGGATGCAAAAGTTGGTCATAACATGGTCCTAAAAAGGGATTTAGTTTATTTGGGATGAAGCTTCTAGAATATGCACAAAGAATTAATTCAATCTAAGAAAAGGAGAAGGAGGAGTCAGTGAGACTTTCTGAGGAGCAAAGCTCTTTGTACAATGGCTGTTCTGGACTAAGCAAAACTTTCCAGGACTCACTGTGAGGAAAAAGCTTCCATTGTTGAGAAAATATGCTAAAACCTGAATCAGTCTTTCTCTAATCTTTCTGTCAAACTCCCCCTCTTGCCTGAAAGGGCAAAACCCATGACAACATAAAAGAAAATATTTAAGTTTGCACTTCAGTAGAATATGGTTCTTATAGCCAAAATATGGTCCTAGAAATGCTTGTTCAGATGCATAGAGTTTACCCCCAGGCCTTTTTTCTTCCTTAGCAATAACCCAGATGCCTAGAAGAATGCCTAGAAATGTGCATTCTGCAGATATCCAGAGTTGCTTCTAACTTGACTGGCTGACCAGCCTAAGTCCAATCATTACTGAGAAATAGTTATTTCTCTGCATGACTCCTATCAGGCCTCTGTGTAAGCACTCTCCAGGCATGCACTACTACCATGATCAGTTAAGATCTCTGTAATGAGGTCAATGTGCTGACTCTTATGACTCCCATTTTAAGCTACCACTCTGGGGTGCCTAGGTGTGAGTAAATTAGATTAGATCCAGTCTGGGAGCCAGGCACCTCCCATGAAATTTTGTGATCCTTAGCACTGCAGCATGAAAGCCAGTTTTTGCAGTTTACCCTCAAATCTGGAAAAGTTACTTATTGTGGCACCAAATTCTTTACTAGATCTGGCACTAAATCATCTGCTTTGTGAGTTTTTTCCTTTCTTAATTTTCACAACTGATAGTCACCAGTCTGACAGATAGCAGAAAAGTAGTTGTTCATTTTCCACTATCTAAACATTTGCCATTGTTTATTCTTTTAAACCATTCCTTTTTTTATTAAGACTCATCTTGATACCCTTTTAAATTATTAAGGGCTAGAGATGTTCATTAAGAAAGAGATAAGAAGACTTAATAGACTGTCCTAGTTTCAGCTGGGATAGAGTTAACTGTCTTCCTAGTAGCTGGTATGGTGCTATGTTTTGAGTTCAGTATGCGAAGAATGTTGATAACACTGATGTTTTCAGTTGTTGCTCAGTAGTGTTTAGACTAAAGTCAAGGATTTTTCAGCTTCTCATGCCCAGCCAGTGAGAAAGCTGGAGGGGCACAAGAAGTTGGCACAGGACACAGCCAGGGCACCTGACCCAAACTGGCCAACGGTGTATTCCATACCATGTGACGTCACATCTAGTCTAGGAACTGGGGAGTGGGGGGCAGGGAATAGCCGCTCGGGGACTGGCTGGGTGTCGGTCGACGGGTGGTGAGCAATTGCACTGCGCATCATTTGTACATTCCAATCCTTTTATTATTGCTGTTGTCATTTTATTAGTGTTATCATTATCATTATTAGTTTCTTCTTTTCTGTTCTATTAAACCGTTCTTATCTCAACCCACGGGTTTTGCTTCTTTTCCCGACTTTCTCCCCCATCCCACTGGGTGGCAGGGGAGTGAGTGAGCGGCTGCGTGGTGTTTAGTTGCTGGCTGGGGTTAAACCATAACATAGACATAGGTAATTATTTAAGGCCCAAGAAGGGGACAAATGATGCATTTTAACTGAGGCTTTAGTGGATTGTTAAATTAAATGAGTGGTTTAGTGATAAACAGGTTGGAGTTAATCAATTGAGTAAAACTATAGGGAGACTGTGTAAGTGAATTTGGATTTGAAGGGTTTTACAAGTAATCACACTTTGAGAGCCACATCTGCTTCATATTTGTTTAATAATAGATGATGACTAACTAATGGTGCACAATATCTAATGCCGCTTAAAAGTGGTGCTGGCAGTGAGGCACTGTGAGATGCCTGAAATTCATTAGCATAACAAACCATAAGAAGTATTTATTTAAATCTTGTGATGAATTGGTACAGAACACATCTTCTGGGAGGTTATTTGACAATAAGGACTAACTATTTGAATGTGTTTTAATTTCCTGAATTCTTCAACTCTTCTTCATTATCTATACCTTGTAAAGATACAGTTGATATCTTTCATCTGCCAGTAGGAAAGGATAATAGGAGATAGCCAGACCTGCTGGTCAAGACATTCAGTAGCAAACAGTAGGATCATTTACCTTCTAATCTAGCTCACTTTTGTCACATTCAGTAAAAACTAGAAGTTTCCTTTCTACAGCAGATTAAGTGTTCTTGTAAAATATGTTAGTTACAAATAAATGGCTTGCTAGGTTTTGCAACTTAGTTTAGTGCAATATAGTTTATAAGATTTGGGGGTTTTTTTGTGCAACTAAAAAAAGCTTAAAACATTTAAGCAAATATAATTATTTCTCTGTGAATTATTACAGGGAGAGGTTAGAGTCTTTATTGTCAAATGGTTGTTACAACGTTCAAGCTGTGCTAGTTTGGCTGGACATATGGTATCACTTGTGCTTTGATTGGGCGAGTGTCACTGTTAGATCCAATTTAATAAACGTGTCATATATGAAAGCTACATTTTTCTTCAATAAATAATTTTTTTCCCCAAATTTCTTATTACTGTTCATTTAAGTATACATATAAATTAAACAGAAAGACACAGAGCAAAGAAATCCTTAAAAAGATCAAGTATAACAGTTCTATCAAATATTTTAATGTTTTAATCAGTTCCACAAGAAATAAAAAATAATTTTATTTAATTTTAATACTATTAATAGCAAAAAAAGCAGTAATGCTGCTGAGGAGAGAATAGGCTTCAAAACGGGAATGTCCTTCTACCCTGACAGCTGGCCTCTCAAGTTGCAGTGGAGCTTGTTGGAAGAAAATGGTAAAGATCTTGATACATTAGTGGATGAAAAGTGGAAGACTGTGTTTCACAGAGATTAGAAGTTTTTCTTGATACGATATTTAATCTAACTTTTATAGAAAACACAGCAATGTCAGCATTACAAAGAACTGATAGTCTGTTAATAAAGAAATGCTGGGTATTTAAAACTGTTGGAATTCTTGTTTGACAAATCACCAAAGAGCTAGAGCCCTTTTATGTCACTCTCTTATTAATTGGTGGCAGAAAAAGAAAAAAAAAGTTAAGTCATACTGATTGCAGAGTAAAATACATGTTTAAAAGCAGAAATCCAAAACTAGTCCCAATTCATTCTAAATACTCTGTCCTTGGTCTTCTCTGCATATGCAAAAGAATGGTAAGGAAAACAGTAAGACACAGTCAAGGACAAGAAATTATTTTGGGAGGAAGGATAGGTTTTGGTAGTGACATTACTAGGAGTAGCTGAGGAGAATAAGATTTCTCAGCCAATATTTAAGACACAGTGTCACAAGCAGCACTTCATTGCTGTGCCTCTGACTCTCCCTTGTTTGCCACCTTACAGAAGTGGTGAGAAGCAACTGAAACTCCTTCCCCATCTTGTCTATAAGGAGGACACATCTCAGCCAGATTCTGCCCATGCACATACAGGTCTCAGTTCTGATTTGTCCTGCTTCGTTACAGCAGATTGATGGTCTGTCTTTCTTGTGAAAGAAAAAGTGAGCAACAGATACATGATTCCACCTTTTGGGGCGTGGGGGTGTGTGTGTGTAAATATAACACATTTTCAGAAGGCAAACTAATCTGGAATTTATCTAAGACCCTATGCCATTTCTGGGAAGGTCAAAATCAAAGCAACATTCAGAGGTAGCTCCTCTCTTTTCATTGAATACTTTCTAATGTATCCAAAATTTTATCCATATTCTATATTGATATTAAATACAAGTCAAATTGGCCTTTGTTCCTGCTCAACATATTACTGCTCTCTGGTCTTCATCTAAATATACAGTTGTACATATCTGTCCCTGGTGTCATTTCACGGAAATGCACTTGTTACTGACCTGATATTCATGATGCTCTGACATGAGTGCTAGGATCTCAGGTGAGCCAGGCAATGCATAGAAAACATGTAAATACACACACATATGTATATGTACTATACCTATAACTTTCATTTATTTTTTCTACTTAATTGTCAGTGTGTTCCTTTTGCATTCATGAAATATTATGGGCTCCCTCTGGTGGGCCAAAAAAATACCTTTAAGTTTTAGAGTCATTATAGGGTGTTGGAAGTCCATTTAGCCTAGTGGAAAATAAATACTTGTTCTGTGTATCTAAGGTTCAGAGTGCTAATCTGGATTTCTTATCTAATTTTAATTTCTGTACAGTTTGTGTCTGTCTCAGGAACACTGTATTTTCAGTGCTTAATTCTCATCACTTAATTTACTTACAAAATATTTTGATGAAAAGACTAAATAACCTGCACTAAAGCTGAAGGTTCACGTTTCATGAATATGTGATGACTATAATCAAAAGGAGCAGTGAGTCCCTCAACTGAATCACAGAGATCACTAAAAATTCAAATAAATATATGTCTTTTTTTCAGAATATCATACATGGAGTTATTTTGCACACTAAACCTAATTGGTCTCAAGAGCTTGATGTATCTATATCTCATAAGACTAATTGCTTGTTCAAAATCAGGACTGTATCTTGGTTGTTAGTGCTTTTTCTGTACAAATATTTTTTCCATTCATTTCTACAGTTTCTGTGGAATTATGGTGATCTCATGTCTATGAGGTGAATATTAAAATTTGTTGGTCCTTTCCTCCTTAATACGCAATTTTCTTAACGTGACTATTTTTGGTACTTGATATCATTATGAATTGACTAATTCTGACAACTTTCCTCAAATAGATCCAAAATTTGTAGCAGATCTGAACTGTTTTATAGGTACAGGAAAGACAAATCATAAGGGAAATGCTTTAGCTAAACAGAGATGAAATTTAAACAAGTCACACCATCAGAGTAGGCTGAGAGACTGAAATAATGTACATAAACAATAGATGATTACAATAAAGATGATTGCGTTATCCTGATTTTCAGACCCCGGTGTATCTTACTCAAGGTGGTCACTTATATGGGTTACTCTTTTTGCCAAAATGGCTATCTTGGGAGATTATCTGGCAGATTATGTTTTTTTCTGATGTAGCTGTAAGCTTTGTTTCATGTCTTCCAAAAATTGTGCACTTTGTTGTACTGTTGCATTGCTTTATTATTTCTTCTGCACACATGAAGTGCTTTCACAAAAGAGATCAAGACAAAAAAAAGTTTCATTGAACTGATAAGAAGATGAAATACATGTCTGTGTTTAGTTATGTTGTTAGTGGCAAAGTTCCTATTATAAGATTAAGGCCCCCCAAATGGTGTTGAAAAATGTCCCACAACTCCAGTGCTAACAAAGAGCACAAATAATTTCTGACAGTGACCGGAAGAACTTCAAACTGAGAAAAGAAGAGGATAGGGCAAAACTTTTAATTTGTTCACCTCTCTTACAAAGACTTGACTGAAAGGTGTCACTAAGCTTAGTGTGTCACTGTGATCAGGCACACGGTTTTGTTGTTCTGAGTATAAACTGATAAAGCTTTACAAGATGAATCATACCTGACACTAAGCTGACCCGAAATGCATTTAGGAAGCTGATGAAGAAGAGCAGAGCCTTCCACTGAACTGTTGTCTTTTAGGAAGACAGGAGTGTTTCAAATCCATATTCCAAACTGCCATTTCATTGTCAATAAGTGCTGCAGAAGAGCAGTAACCTCTGCACGCATGGAGAGATGGGGAAACTTTTAATGAAAGGGTCTGGTTACAATACACTTTTCTCTTCTCTTGTTAATGGCAGTGGATGGCTACAGTCTTTGTCCTCACAGTTTGTCACAATTTTCTGAAGTTCTAATTGTAGAATGGAGAAGATAAATTGCACTCCTAACTCTGTTTCAAATGGAGAAAATGCCTGGGATATAGGGAATATTTTCAAAACTCCAGAAGAAGTTCTTGTCACCATATCATCCTGTATTTACATAATAATATATCATCATAGAGAGAAGCATGGGGATTATTTCATACATTTAGTTATGGTGATTAAAATGCTGATGCTCACGTTCTAATGTTTTTTGTACTTACATAGTACATTCCTCTCAGCTCTCCACATGAGGGTTGTGATGATGATGATAATGAAGATTATGCTTAGCTTAGAATAGGAGAAATAAGTCACAGTCTGAGAAGTCAGTACTTGAAAATAAGAATAGTGGTCATACTTAGACATCTCTTTTTTTGCTCTATTTCTGATATGAACATGTTCTAGGTACATATGCAGAAATGGCCTGCATTTGACTACAGGCAGGGGGAGCTATTAAAAAAATCAGGCCATCACATTCTCACCCTCAAGTATGTTCATAGGTCTATCCCTTAGCAAACGTGTTCTGACATTGTAGGTTTTCAAACTGTCGAACAGTATGCTGCAGTGTCAGCTAAATGTGGGGAAAATCTTTCTTTTTGCTCAGTTTCACGTTTCGTTTGAGGCTTTTGAAGTACATATTTTTTATGACTAGATATATGCATTGAATTATCTGTTTTCATAAGTTACCAAGTGAAATGAAAATAAAGTAGAATACAAAATAACTGCTTTGTATTTTGCTTTTTTTGTCAGAGATAAAGCACATTAAAATTTGGGAGTGTATTTACATAAGATGGTCTTTGAATTTAAAGAATTTATTCTCTTTGTAAATTCCAGCTAGTGGCCAAGTTTTGCTTGAAATTTTCAACATGTCTGACATTTGCTTCCAGAAACAATCTGCTCCAACTTTCTTACTTCAATCCTTTCCAAAAGGCACCATGAATCATGCTGATGCATGTTAAGTTTCCAGTCCTATTCTAGAGCACTGATTTCCAACCCTCTTCATGCACTTGTTTCATATGACAAAAGAAAAAGACCTTTGGCATCACTTCTAACTTTAATGAAAGTCAGAGTGATTGATCAATTGATTCCTGAGGTGAGAACCAATGAACCTGTAAGCTAAATGGCATTAACCTGTCTACAAAGTCTAAACCCAGCCTTGGAGTATTCTGCTTGTTCCTGGTCATCAGTGGAAGACAAGTCTCATGCAATCATCAAGATGACAAAAATTTAAACAGCTATAAATCTCAATTTGGATTTTACAAAAGACCCTCTTTCTTCTGTCTTTCTCATGCAGATTTTATTCTGGAAATTCTTCAAAATAAAATAGAAGAGTTAGTGTTCATTCAAACTTAGGTCTTTCTTCAACAGAAGCCACTGAGCCTCTGGGTGCTCATCCAAACTGAACCAGCAAGCATTTAAAGGCTTCCCTCCCATTAATTTTGACTGCCAAATCACATTACTTCCATGTTTTCTCTCAAGATTCAAGATTAAAGAGGCTGGTGCCCTGGTCAGCCTCAATATAGTAACATTCCCCTTTTTCTCAAAGCTATTTTTATCTCTTTACTCCCTTCCTTCTAGAAATTGCAACCTCGTCATAAAGAAATTTGAAGGGGCCAAATTCTTGGCACTTTACTGACCAAACTTACTGAGATTGAACCCTTCAAAGCAGAACTGAATGTGTTTTAAAACATTTTGTTCAGCTAAAGAACATATTTCTATTGTGTGTTTCCTAGAAGGCTTTGTTTAATTTTATTATTTACTGTGTTTTGCTGCTGCCTGAAGGACAGGAAAATAGTCTCATTTGCTGAACAATACCTCCACGTTTTTCACTGTTGTGGAAATTAATTAAAAGATGTTGATTTAAAAGTTTTCCCACCTCCCCCACCCCTCAGTTTCTCAAATATTTAAACAATTTTTTTAGCCATCTTTTTTTTTTTTTTTTTATTTCTCTTTTCTCTCTGTTTGTAATAAGATTAATTATGTGTGGTGCACCACTGCTTATCCCCATGAAAGAAAATCTAAAACGAGGGATTTCGGCTTCAAGAAGGCTATTTTGTCCTGTTTCCGATGTTCTAAAGGGATTAATTTACCATATCGTATAGCCCTGGAAGATTGTGATAATTGAAAACATCCATATTCATTGCATGTTCAAAGGGATCTGTCTGACTTTGTAATGTAAAAAGTGCATTTTTAACCTGAACGGGGACCTGCATCTGGTATTGCTTAATCCTATTAGTCCGACAGTTCCAAAGCTTTAGTGTATAATCATTAGCTCGTGTTAATCCTCAGACATGCCTCCAGCTTCAGCCTGTCAGAAGGAGTCCCTGCAGGGAAAATGTGGAGGTGCTGATAGCACAACACCAACTAATCTTATCTTAAATGCTAGCAGCAGCCACTATCTGTGATAGCCAGGGAATTAAAAACAAATTTTTTATGGGTATTGGGTATTGCTTTCCCTTCTCTCACACAGCTCTTCTACCTTGCCCTAGTTTCTCCCCCCTTACTCCCCCACAGTCTTTGTCAGGCAAGCAGTAATACTGATGGTAGCTGGGCAAGTGGCAGTGGGGGACAAGGAGAATATTTGAAGATATTTACTATGCTGTCATAAAAATAGCAATGTAAGCTACTAAACCTCTCAGGTGCCTTGCAGTCTTTTCTATAGAGGAGTCTCAAGTCTATCTTATACAGGCTTATAATTTATTTCCTATTTCCCACCAGCTGCCACACCACATAATAAGAGCAGCCATGATCCCTGGAAAAGGAGCTGTATCCTGAATACCAGCAAGCTCATGTGGCTGCCCTGCTAGCATCATGTGCCAGTTTGGCATGGTGAGTTGGGAGGCACATCTGATTAGAGGGAGAGAAAAGGTGATAGTGGGGGCAAAAAGAAAAGGAGTTTGATGTGTTTCTCCTGCCCTGGCCCCAGTGTTAAGGAGAAGATGTGTTCAGAGCCCTCCATATCCCTAACCAATGCAAAGTAGGGGAGTGGTAAAAGCTGAGAGTGTTTTCTGTTTCAGTGAGTGGGTGTCCGTATGGAGGAGGAGGTGGTGTGTGGTATCATGCAGGAGTGTCTCCAGTGCTAGTGCTGGGAAAGGAGGGCACAATGTCCCTGCTCCATTCTCTGGGGTAGAACTAGGACTTCATCTGCCCTCTGAAATACCTTTTTTTTCCCTTTTTTTGTTAAATATAGCAGGTAAGATTGTGCTGAACTGGGCAGGAACATACACAGAATGGGGAGCAGACAGCGCACAGATCTATCTGTGCCCCAGGTGCCTTTTGCTTCACTTCTGGGGTTTGTGTAGCTGAAGCAGGTTCAGGGCTCTGCACCATTGCAGTGCAGACATGTCCTTAGACTCATCCAAATTAATGTGTTCCATGGTAGCTATGCTGGCTGCTTAATTTCCTTTTTTTCCCATTGACTTGAATGACATATGCCTGAGGATCCTCTCTCAGGAGCCTGGAAAACTTATTTTAATAAGACTTCCCCTCCCACCCCCCCACCCCCCGAAGTCTAAGCATATCTAGCTCTAATTAAAACTAAGGAGTTTTGCTAAATTACGATGTTAAAAAATGAACAATCTAGTTTTGCTTCAGTCTAGCTCTTAGGGTTGCATCTGTACTATCTCTTCTGGAAGAGTTTTGAGCTCCTTTCACACAGGGTTCTTGGCACCACTTACTGGAACGTAGCTAGACCTCTCATTGCCTTCAGTGACTGATGGGCATTTGGGTTGTTTGGGTAGCTGTGAAGTATGACCCTGATCCACATAGGACAAGTATTCTTTGCACACTTAACTGATTTTACTGAACTTGCTGGCCTGATTCATATCATGTGCAGTAAGAGGCAGATCTTTTACTGGGGTGAAGGGGAGTGAAATCCAGTTGTGTTGCTCACATCCCTAATACAGAGGCTTTTGCCTTTTTGCTAGAGTCATGGATTAATCACCATCATGTGGGGACAGCTTACGGGTTTTGACTTTCAGCTATTACTTCATAAAAGAGTAATAAATCACTTCCGTGGTTGCTTTAGTATGAGGATCTTAAAGTACTTAAAAATATTAATGAGCTGTACCACTCTGACTTTAAAGATAGAGAAATCAGAGCACAATAGAATTAAATGACTTCCACAAGGTCGTTCTGCATGTGAAGAAGTGTACAGCAATCAGTATCTTGATTTTTTAGCCTTCCCCTGTTACTAACAGCAATGGTTTGTACAAGTGTTGTAATAAGCATTGGTAGTAGATGATTTGCGTGAAGTTCTACTCTTTCTACTATAGTGTCCATATGTGGAGTTGTCCTGGTTTCAGCTGGGATAGAGTTAACTGTCTTCCTAGTAGCTGGTACAGTGCTGTGTTTTGAGTTCAGTATGTGAAGAATGTTGATAACACTGATGTTTTCAGTTGTTGCTCAGTAGTGTTTAGACTAATGTCAAGGATTTTTCAGCTTCTCATGCCCAGCCAGCGAGAAAGCTGGAGGGGCACAAGAAGTTGGCACAGGACACAGCCAGGGCACCTGACCCAAACTGGCCAACGGGGTATTCCATACCATGTGACGTCCCATCTAGTATAGGAACGGGGAAGTGGGGGCAGGGATTCGCCGCTCGGGGACTGGCGGGGTGTCGGTTGACGGGTGGTGAGCAATTGCGCTGCGCATCATTTGTACATTCCAATCCTTTCATTATTTCTGTTGTCATTTTATGAGTGTTATCATTATCATTATTAGTTTCTTCTTTTTCTGTTCTATTAAACCGTTCTTATCTCAACCCACGGGTTTTGCTTCTTTTCCTGATTTTCTCTGCCATCCCACTGGGTGGGGGGGAGTGAGTGAGCAGCTGCGTGGTGTTTAGTTGCTGGCTGGGGTTAAACCACGACAGGAGTGAAACAGGAAACTCTGGAGGATAGAGGTAGTGTCAGTTTATATTAAGATTGTACCACAACACACCTGCAAAAGGTGCCAAATCAAGGTTGTGCAATTAATCTTAAGTCTATAATGTTATTTGCCCTTCGTAATGTTTGCCCTTGCAATTCAAGAATTATTTAAATGTAAGTTTATTTTAATTGTACTGAATAATAGTATGGACATTGTACCCATAGGTATTAATGTTGGGTACCTAATTAACATATTTAATAATAGATAGAGACAGAGTGTTGTTCACTGTACTGGACATCAAAAACTTCAGATGTTTGTGTAAGTTCCATAAAGAAGTTATCAAGTTTAGATATAACAACTGTGTTAACAATATACAAATTGATTGCCATCCTCTACCACCTTCTTTCACATGTTGTTGATGCCATAAATGAAATATCATGTACTTATATAAAAACAATAACTTCTATTTCACTGTTATTGAATTAAGAACTGAGAATACTGAATGTATGTGTGGGAGGAACAGAGCATCTAATATCCAGACTGCACAGCAGGACTAGAGAGATGCTTCCTGAAGTTCTCTGATCCTTGCTTTGCCTTCCATGAATGTGACTTAAGGTCTTCAGCTGTACATTTAACTTAGATTGGATACAGTAATTTGAAGACTGCTAGGGGAATGGAAGAAAAAAAAAGCCCAAGTTGCCACCAATTTTTAGAACAGGTAATTTCACTTTTTTTGAGAATCATAATGAAATATTTTCTGCCTACTTTGTATTTCTGAAAATCCTAATATCTGTTGGATTTTCAGAAAACCAGTTCAGGTGATGCTAATTACTAATTTTCCTAAAATATTTATAACAAAATCTTGGAGATTTTGCTTTGGAAACCAAACTGACATCCTTGCAGTAACAAACTGATTCACATGAAGAAAAAAAAAGGGGAAAAAAATGCAGTGTTGATAAAAACACAGTTAAGCATTATCATTATATGGCATTGTGCTGATTAGAACCAATAAATGTCTGGCACAAATGGGGATAATTTTGGCCTTGCCTGTAGGTGTCTAGCTAAGAGAATATTTTGTATATGAATATTCATTCAGTTTGAAAGACTTTTTCCCTTAAGCCAAACAGCTCCCATCTCCAAAACACAGTATGCTCATACATGAGGTACAAACATCCAAGGCAAAAGATGTTGTCCATGAACATAAAAAACGAGTGTGAGAAATTAAGAAGTTACAAACCAGATCTCAAGTCCACAGAAGATAAGCCTAGAAAGCAAGAAGATAAGTCAGATAATTAAATGAGCCTGAAACAATGAAAATAATTTGTTGTGATTCAGATTTAGTTTCTTCAGAAGGCTTTTCCTTTTTCTAAAGATCAAGAAAGGTGAAAGTGTATCATTATATCATGGCATATTTTTGTACAGTGTCTAATCTTAGTTCATCTGTCCACTAATCTAAATCCAAGTTTTAGATTCACTTAAACTCCCTATCTCTTACAAATGTATTGCCACTATCCTTTCAAAACAGAAATAGCAGCCAATAAACACCTTGATCCTATTTTTGTTCTTTTCTGTTGATCCATGTACGGATAATTAATTCAGTTAGACTAAGTAAGATTTTAACCTAGATTTTACCTGATTTCTATTTTCTCCATTAAATAAAATTGGGCTTTATCAGCTGCTACATTCTTTTGTGAAATTCAACCAAAATGACATTTTGTGTAGTTACCATATGCTCAAGATATCTTGGCGGGGGGCAGTGGTGGTGATGGTGGTGTATGGGTGTACATAGGTGTGTGTTTGTGTGTTTATATAGCATGGGCACACTGAAGTCAGTTATTGACTTCAGTAGTATTAGGATCTTTTATATATACGTATACAAATATGCATACAGTTATTTGTGTTTGTGTACATAATAGTATACACACACACAGAAATTCTTATAGTCTAGTTGAAATTATTCACTTACTCAAACTTTATAAATGACTACATATGATTGACTCATATTTCTGAGGCTGGCTTTTAACTTTTCCATTGTAGCATACTCACATAAATGTGAACACACTCTGTTTAGTACCTACTGACTAGAGTTACCAATATAAGATATAAAAAAATATTTTAGTGGTATGGTTTCCAGACTGTATGACAGGAAAGTCATATTCTTTAAGTTAGGTTTTATCTTTAATTGCAAATAGGTGTGCTGCCGTTTGATTAAAAATAAGAAACTTGTTGAGGTTTTCTCAATTGCAAAGACTATCATCCCTTGCTCCTATACCACCTTTCATGCCAGAGAAAACATTTTTTTTTTTGTCATTTGGTCTACTTTTACTCTTAAGCTGACTTGCCACACAATCTGTCCCCACTGCTTCGCCAGTAGTGGCTGCAAGAGGTGTGTGTAGGGTAGACTCTCAATGTCACTGAGGAGGTAGCTCTTCATATTTTGAAGGTGGTGAGGAGTGTGTCCCAGAAGCTGTTTAGCAAGTAGAGATTCTTGTTGGGTTACTAAATTAGCATATCAAACGATCACGCCTCTGTATCACTACCAGCTTAGTATTTCAGTTATGAATACCTCCCGCCCGCAATACAGTAAGGGCTTATGGAAAGACTATCTTTGGTTTTTCATTTCCTTCAAGATTAATTGTCCTTCCAGATTCTCTTTCTTACAGCACATCCAATAACATGGTCAGACACAGGCAAGTAGCCACTTCCTCTTGCGAATGTCGTTCTTCACCTACCATGTCCACTGTCATGGCCTGCTCTTGTTAAAATCCTCTGCAGATAAGATTGCTTCTGTAAGTGCATTGCACTGCAACTTACCAGGTCTGCCCTACCCAGCTGTGTGCCCATGGATTGCTTGTTAATCAGGAGAAATATTTGTTCAGTGAAATTTGTAACTATGCACCTCAGACATTTTGGGACAACTCCTCCTGCCTCCAAGAGCCAAATTTCTTGCTGTCATGACAGGAGGACTTTCTCTAGTTTGGTGACTATAACTGATGATATTTTTTAGCTGTCACGTGCTCCTAAGGTGATTTCTTGTGCAGAGTAAGGTTGAAGGAAAGGGAAAATGAAAAAAAAATACATAAATATTACTTAAAATACATGCACACATACACCCATGCATTTTAGGACAGTTTTTATTATGTACAGCTGTTTCAAACTAGGGTCAGATCCTCTGAGACTGTATTTTTTTTATTTACCATTTTTGAGAAAGTATCTATGTTATCTGCAGCATTAAGGGGTGCTCAAACCCCTCATAGGTTTCTGGAAACTGAGCTGACGAAAAGCTTTTAAGATCCTGATGAAGGCTGACACAGTCATAGAGATGACACAGCTGCCACTCTGCCCATCTGCCCCTCCTCTGGGAATCCATAGAAATCCTGGCCTTCATTTAAATCAGGAGTTTTGTCACTCACTTCAATGGAACCAGAATTTCACCCTACAATTTGAAATACTCTCTGCAGATGACAGGCAAGTAAAATGATTACCTCACTGTTCCCACTGCCTCTGTGTCATAAACTGTGCAAAGATTATCATCAGTGAAGAGCAGTACAGATGTTCCCTCCCTCATTCCTTCCCAGTCATCTTTCATCCTCCTCTGTCCTCTCTTTTTCCCTACAGTTCTGTTTTTTTACTCTTCATTGCATTTCTTTGGCATTCAGTACCAGGAAGAGAAGCCCCTACATGGGCAATTCATCAATCTTTGGCACTGGTTGAGACTACCATTAGTGCTTACAAGAGTAAGATGGCTTTATAAATCAAGGGACAGTTTGAAATGAAGGAGGTTTATAAATACAATAAAATGTCTAATAATTATTCAGAAGGTTTGAAATTTATCTGCTCTCAGTAGGGGTTCTCTCATTAGCCACTCCACATGACTACACCACTCATGAGTGAAAAGGTCACCTCCTATATCATGAATATAAATTGCAGGTTCTTTAATGTAGTTTTGATACGTTTCATATATAGAGTGAGAATATGAGAGATGGGAACATGTCTCCTAAACGCTGTAATGCCCAGAAGTGAAGAATGTTGGAAATGCCTGACTTGATTTGTGCCCATCTTAGGAAGAAGAGTGTGCACTTTTAAACAATGCTACTTTCATTTGAAAATTGCTTATCCTTCAACAGGATAGAGAAGAATCTTTAAATGAAATTGAAAAGTGGATGTGTCCAGATCTTTATGTACAGCTAAAAGCTGCTCTTGTGCAGTTGAAGAGGTGGAGAAACAATTTTATCCAGACAGAGGCCAGAATTCAATTCTGACTGCTGGTGTGACTTTATTTCCTGGACATTAGTCTGAGACTTTTTAGCAGGTTTCAGTAGTCTCATGTATACAGATACTATGCTAAAAGGAAGAAAGTTCATATATCTAAGCAGCTTTATTACAGCCTATAGCTGAACAACAATGACAGGGTCTGAGGCCTTTATGCTACTCTACCTTCATACATCAACTATTTGGAGAAAGAAAATCCAAGACTAGCTATCTATTTTTTTCAGATGTTCAGCATGGAGGAAATGTTCTTTTAGTCTGACACATTTTCTTCCCATCACATGTATGCTCACACAAGGACTCCATTCACACTCCAATGCATTTTTCTTCCCAACACAAATATTGTCCATACTGTACATATTATGAAGATCTTACTTTCTGTCTTGGGTTGACCCTAGCAGGATGCAAGGTGCCCACCAAAGTGGCTCTATCACTCCCCCTCCTCAGCAGGACAGGGATATAAAAAAGTATCATGAGCTAAGGACAGGGAGAGATCACTCACCAATTACTGTCATGGGCAAAACAGACTTGACTTCCCAAAGATTAATTTAATTTATTACCAATCAAATCAGAATAGGATAATGAAAAATAAAAACTAAATCTTAAAACACCTTCCCCCCACCCCTCCTTTCTTCCTGGGCTCAACTTCACTCCTGATTTTCTCTACCTCCCCCCCTTGGAGCTGCAGGGGGACGGGGAATGGGAGTTGCAGTCAGTTCATCACATGTTGTCTTTGCTGCTCCTTCCTCCTCCCTGGGACAACTCCTCACACTCTTCCCCTGCTCCAGCGTGGGGTCCCTCCCACAGTAGACAGTTCTCCAAGAACTTCTCCAACATGAGTCCTTTCCACAGGCTGCAGTTCTTCACAAACTGCTCCAGCGTGGGTCCCTTCCACAGGGTGCAGTCCTTCAGGCACAGACTGCTCCAGCGTGGGACCCCCATGGGGTCACAAGCCCTGACAGAAAACCTGCTCCAGTGTGGGCTCCTCTCTCCATGGCATCCCAGGTCCTGCGAGGAGCCTGCTCCAGCGTGGACTTCCCACGGGATCACAGCCTTCTTCGGACATCCACCTGCTCTGGTGTGGGGTCCTCCACGGGCTGCAGGTAGATATCTGCTCCACCGTGGACCTCCATGGGCTGCAGTGGGACAGCCTGCCTCACCATGGTCTTCACCACAGGCTGCAGGGGAATCTCTGCTCCGGTGCCTGGAGCACCTCCTCCCCCTCCTTCTTCACTGACCTTGGTGTCTGCAGGGTTGTTTCTCACATGTTCTCACTCTTCTCTCCAGCTGCAGTTGTGCAGGGTTTTTTTTCCTCCTTCTTAAATATGTTATCACCAAAGCGCTACTACTGCTGCTGATGGGCTTGGCCTTGGGCAGCAGCAGGTCTGTCTTGGAGCCATTTGACATCATTGGCTTTATTGGACATGGGGGAAGCTTCTAGAAGGTTCTCACAGAAGCCATACCTGTAGACTTCCCACTACCAAAACCTTGCAAAGCAAACCCAATACACTTTCTTTTCATTGAAAGCATGTATACTATGCAATCAAACTGATACATGCCATAAATCTTGGAATTACTCTGTGTATGTATTTCAGTGTATGTAAGTGTGTGTATGCGAAATATCTGTTTAGCACATATACAGAAGGTCTGATGCTTCTGGAAGGACAGACTTCAGCTCATGCACTGCATAGTATGTATGCATGTATTTTTGGTTTGGAAATTGTGGAAAAAACTGTCTCATTACTATTCCTTCTAGAAATTTTGAAATAATTCTATTGCTCAATACCTTTTCAAAGGCAGTATTTTGCCCATGTCAGTAGGTACCCTTTACATTAATTAGTTGTCATTTTCTGAATTGTTGATCATGGTTTTGATAGTGGTTGATAGTAAAAAAAATTTTATGGAGCATATTGTCTGGAAAATAAAATTTACTTAAAAAACCCCAAACAAATAAAAAAGTTAAGCAGGAATGTTTCTTCTAAAGAACCCTTTTAAATATGAAACTATTTGTTTAGCTTGTACTTAAGAATGATAAGAACTAATAATTTTATCTGGATGAAAAGAAAGTATCTTTGCAGTGTGGCTTCATATAGAGGAGGCAGGAAAGGTTTGAATGATTGGAGAGACATTAGTAGCCATTGCCTTTTTACAAAACAAAACAGTCGTCACTACCAATGACTGGTAATATGATCAACTTTCCAGAAGAGCCGTAAGTGAAGAAGTGTAAGATCTTTCTTACAAGATGTATGGAAGAGATAAATAACTTTTTCTTGCTCCATGGACCAGCTGCATCCCAAACGTACAACCTGTAATATATTCCAATTTCTTTAATTTCTCCAAAGTGAAATTTCCAAAATGGACAATTATGTTGAGACCTTAATCTCACATGTCCTGTAGCATAAAACGTCTTGTGGTTTCAGTTATGTAACTTCAGAAGCCATTTGACGAGTGAAGCTACATTCAGTTCCTAGCATATGTAAGGTGATGAAAAAACATTGTTTCTCATATTAGTAGGACCATTGCACACTGATTTTTTCCTTTAAATTTTCAGAAAATAGTATCATATTGTTGTAATTTTAAATCAGAAGACATGATAATATGAACATATTTTCAACCAACATCAAGGCCCAAAGTTATTGTGGAAAAGAGTAAGACTGGAGGGTTTTAAAATGAAAATAATGTCTTTGTAAAAGCAGCTAAAAAGGGAAAAGAAAGGAGTGTGTGCACAAGACCCCTACATTGTAGTCTCACAGCTGTTTATCCACAGACTTGTCCCTTTCAGAAAATGGCTGATCTTGAGTCTGATTTAAGATAATGAAGTGTAAAATGAAATGCTTCCTTGGAAGACAGTAAACTTCCATAGACCGAGGGCCAACAAATAAAAAAACCCTCTAAGAAATATACCTCCAAAATAATTTACCAAACAAGGAAGCACACCTAAAAATAAAATTAAACTAGACCAAAAACCTATGACAAGATCCTTCCGTGTTGTCAAAGAAGTGGATATACACTGGAATTTCCTGTATTTCTCTCAGCACTCTTTCCTGGCATTAGTTAGTGAACCTTTCACTTCATGTTGCCAACCAAATGTTAGCTGTTCTTCTGCATGGGAAGGATGATCTTCCTCTTTCCAGCATCTCGACAGGATTTATTTTGGCAACGACACACAGAGCCAGAAACCATTCTCACAGCAAGAGAGAAATATGCTCTTAGGTAAAATGCCCACTCAACACACTTTACAGAATGGCTCAAATTCAGTTTGAAGAGCTATCCAGACACCAGTTCAACCATCTTGTCAATATTTTTGGAAATCAGCTACAGCACTGCCAAGTACCATCAGTGTCAAAACCAGGACTAATGTATCCTGACAAATTCTCCAGAATCTCTATGACTATTTCAAACCATGTTTTGAAAAGCATGCATTCACGTGACCAGGCATACCTAGCAAAAATTTTGCACTCAATAGCCCAATTATGTGGTGTTGGTATATTTTTTCAGAATGATGTCTCATTGTTCTATACCAATTGGCTATAATGATTCAGAAATCTCTAGTATTCAGGATAGGATGAAGCTAAACGTTTTGTAGCAAATACTAGCCAGGTATTTCTGATGTAAGAGAAAAATGGAAGGGGAATCACCTGTCGTGATATCTCCATACAAGAGCTTATATTGGTTGACACTTTAGACAAGGAACAAAAATAATGATCCCACGTACTGAGTTCCAGTCCACAGAATCACAGGATGGATGAGGTTGGAAGGGATCTCTGAAGGTCATCTTTTCCAGCCCCCTAGAGAAGGTTTCCCAGAACCATGTCCAGACAGCTTTTGAAGATCTCCAAGGACAAGCTGTGTACAGGGCTCTCACCCTGCTACCTTTCCACTGATGGCAGGCAGAAGAGCAACCTCCATACTCCTAATGGTAGTTCACTTGCAATGCAGGACACAGTCCTGGGCAGCTCACTGCTACACTGTGTTTGAAAGCATTCCATACAGTGGGTAGCTCTTGGATTTGGGGAAAAAAAAACAGCCCCTGGAAAGCATTTGGATGTTTATTGGATGCAACAGTAGGCAAAAAGCTGAGATCGCAGCACTGCTCTGCCAATGCACTCGTAGGCTGCAGCTGCTGGGACGGGTGGGCGCTCCCCTGCACTTGGCGGGGTTTGCTCCTGAGAAGGGCTGTGTGCAGGAGCCTGCTGGAAGAAGACATTTGGGGACCTGGAGCTGTGCCATGGCTCTCTGCTTGGTGGCTCCCCACAGGCCCCCTTCTGCCAGTGGAGGGGGTGTCATTGGTGGCCGAGCTGTGCAGGTTGTCGTGCTGCTGTGGGGATCTGCTCTGGACCCTCTCTCTGACCACATCCCTCCGGAGGCAGTTGGACAAGGGGACCATGTACTCCATGTAGCTGTCGTCCACTTGCACTGAATGCAGGAGCAGGTCGAAAGGCTGCCTGCAGAGCAGAGACCTAGCTCTCCTTTTGGTCCCGTCCTCGATGCAGGCAAAGCAGAACTGGTGGAGGCAGAAGGCCACATAGACTGTGTCCTTGATGTCTCCCAGGTAGATGGGGCACCAGGAGCATTCTGCTGCCTCCTCCAGCCCTGCCTGTGGCAGCTGGCTTGTGCCACCATCCCTTGCAGCACAGCCACTCTCCTCCAGGTCTTCCTTCGTGCCCGATGCCATGTCCTGCCAAGAGAGACATGCAAAGTGCAGGAGCTTTCCTGGTGCTGGTAGTGGAAAAGCAAAGAAAGGCCCAGAAAGCTTTGGGAGAGGGGGGATAAGGGCCTCCTGAAGGGTCTCCTTGCAGGCTGGAAAGCAGCAGCAGCAGCTGCCCTGTGGGCCAGCCAGCCCCAGTGTCTGCCTGCACCCCTGCCTTCCCCAGGCAGGCTGCCCGCACTGGATGGAGAGGTGCCAGGGGAACGTCCTGCCCAGGTGCCAGGGCAAGGCAGGCTTGGGCAAAGGGCCCCGGGCAGGGGGAGAATGTGTGGCTCTGGGTGGGAAAGGCTCCAGCTGGGGCTTGGTAGGAGCTGGGGCAGGGCAGGGAGATGTGGGGCCAGCCTGGGATGTGCACCTATGTCTGCATTCCCTTGGAGGTGAGATCCAAGGAGGGAGGGATGGAGAGCAGGAGGGGAAGCTCACCCAGATCTCCTCCTCACCTCCCCAGTGCTCAAGCCGCCTGGGGCAAGTGCTGGTGAGTTGTTGGGGGGCCCTGGGGGAAGAGTTGGAGTGCCCAAGCCCCCAGAGCCCCCGTGCTGTCCCCCAGACACCGCCTGGGTGGCACAGGGTACCTGCAGGAAGCGGTGAGGGAAGGTGGAGGAACTTTCGGGGATGTTCAGCACTGCCAACATCCCTGGCACTCTCATTGCTCCCATGGTCCCGGGACAGGCACTGACGGGCCCCGCAGCACCAAGCAGCTGGGTAGGGGAGAAAAGAGTGCTGGAAGGGGCTGCCTTTGCTCAGCGCCCACAGCTGCTGCTCTCCCCCACACCAAAGCTCAAAGAGAAAGCCAAAGGTTCTGCTGGAGCCTGCATACCTTGCGCATGCACCCGCAGGAGCCCTGGCCAAAATGCGCGGCGAAAGTGCCTGCGGCTGCTGAAAAGCAGCGAGGTCATGGGCAGTTACAGCTGCTCCCCAGCAACACCACAGGAGTGTTGGGGGCTGTCCCTTGACAGCCGCCCTGCTAGGAAAGCTGATGCCCTTTCAAAGGGGAAAAGCCTGCTCTGCAGGATGCTTGTTGCCTTTTCACGGCCTTGCGAGTGGGTTTTAAACTCAGGCTTGTCAGATCCTGTGATGAGAGGCTGGTGCCCTGAGCACAAAGACCTGGCAACGGGCAGACCAGCAATGCAGCAGGAGAGCCCTGGTGAGCTTCTCGGTGCCAACCAAGTGCCGTGACGCAGCTCCTCCAAGGGCTCCTCTCAGGGAAGAAGGACCTGCCTCTTGTCAGTGGAGGGAAACCCCCCGAGATGACAGAATGGTTGAGGTTCAAAGGGACCTCTGGAGGTCACCATGTCCAAGATCCCCACTGAAGCATGTTCATGTAAAGCAGATTGCCCAGGACCCTGTCTAGATGGCTTTTGAAGGTCTCCAAGGACAGAGAGTCCACCAGCTCTCTGGGCAACCTGTTGCTGTCACCCTCACAGTAAAGGAGTATCTCCTCATGTTGAGGACGAACCTGCCGTGTTTCAGCTTGTGCCCATTGCTTTTGCTCTGTCACTGGGCACCATTAGTCAGAGCCTGGCTCTGTCATCTGTACACCCTCCCTTCAGATACCAGGAGACCTTGATGAAGTTCCCCTGAGCCTTCTCTTCTCCAGGCTCAGCAGTCAGTGCTCTCTGTGCCATTCCTCTTATGGGAGATGCTCCAGTCCCTTCATCACCTTATCCAGCCCTTGGCTAGATGCTTTTCAGTAGATCCGTGTCTGTCTTGCAGTGGGGAGCCTAGAAATGGGCACGGTGTTGCAGTGGTGGCCTCACCAGTGCTGAGGAGTGGGGAAAGATCATTTACCCCAACCTGTGGGTAACAGTCCTTCTTATGCAGCCCAGCATACTGCTGGCCTTCTTTGCCACAAGAGCGCAGTGCTGGCTCTTGTTCAACTTGCTGTCCTTCAGGCCCCCTGGGTCCTTTTCTGCAAGGCTTCTTCCTATCTTTTTAGCCCCCATCATGTTATTGGTGCATGGGATTGTGCCTCCCCAGGTGCAGGACTGTGCACTTCCCTTTGCTGAACTTCATGATGTTCCTGTTTGCCCATTTCTCCAACCAGTTGTGGTGCCTCAGTTTTTTTCTTAATGAAAGGTGCATGGCAAAAGCATTTTGCTTCATGATTTAAGACGACAGAGTAATTGATTTGTTTCTCTAGGTAATAACCCTCACTACAGGCTTGAAAAGAGGTAAGAGAAAGTGACCTTGAAGCACTATCCTCCTGACTCTGATAGAGATAAAGGACTTGCTCCTCAGTCGTCCACATCCAGACTTAATGCCCTTTCTTTCTCTGAGTTGGTTTCTCCTAGTCTCTACCTAGCATAATTGCTCTAAAATTGTTTTGTGTCTACTAAAAGAGATCTTATGACATAGTTATAATTAAGGGAAGTCATACGTACAACGGTAATTTTTTTTTCTTTTGACACTAATGACCTCATATTCTTGGGGAGCTCTAGTCGCTGTTTAGTTCCAGACCCAGGTCTGGTCTCTCTCCTTGATCAAAAATTCCAGCATTGAAGAAACCTTTCTGGACCAGAGCACTATAGACACTGATATGCTTCCAGGAATAAATGCAGATTTCAATGAATCACTGTTTCTCTCTCAGAAAATCAGTTAACTGGAAAATTCCTGAAGAACTGTACTTTCTCTTGTGTTTAATGACAGTCTGGCATAGATGTTTATTTGAGGTAGGCACATAAGTGTGTTATGAGAGGAACATAGTAATTCTGTGATCTGAAGTAGCTTTGAAAAGTCATGTGTGTACTTACAGTATTTGTCCAGTATGATGTTCAGTAGTTTACATAATGGGTATGGATACAAAACATGTTCATCACTGAATACAATAGAACATGAGGAACTAAGGTATTTTTAAAGATTTCAAATTATGTAAGGTATTTATATCTACTATCATCCATTTTTTCCCATTTTTTCTGTGAAAATGGTTCACCCATATGATGTCACACTTTGCTTCCTCCCCAGCCCTTTCTTACCATGCTTTGATTTTTCTTCTCCTCCATGAATTTTGTCTTCCTTCTGCCTTTCTTTTTGCCTTTATCTTGTCTTCTGGCTGCTGCTGTCACATTGTTTTGAGGCACAGGACAGGTCTCTTCCCATCAGTGATCAGAAGTGTTATTCTTCAGCCATTTGGAAAGCCTAGGGACACATAGGTGTTCGTGCAGTGAACTGAGCTTACTTAATGGAATTGCAGCTAACTCATTGCCTTTCATAAAGCTAGGCCATGCACTGTTAGGAGATATGACTTTCATGTCGAACTTGAAATAGTCCTGTCATGTTAAAGTCCTACAGGCCTATTCCTCCATGGCATTTTATTTTTTTCTTGCCCAGAAGAAGCATTTTCAGTTAAACAAAGCAAACTATAGCCTGGGATGTAACACCTGGAAAGGGTTCATGAGCTTGCAGTTTTGGTTGTGTTTTTTGCCCCTCTGTTTCATGTGCTGACTTGTTTTGCCCACCTCTGACAAATATCGCACTGAATTTTCTGGTCTTCAGATAGGTTACAGAAGTGGCTGCTCACAGAGACAAATCCTAGTTGCTTTGCCCTCTGGTCTGGTAATTGTAGGATCATGAGGTCCAGAAGGAATATGACCTATAGTTGAAAGCTGCCAATGGAGCATGCAAATATTTTGCCATTTCAGTATGGCCTCATTCATGGGGCTGGCCCGTTCCAGGCATGAAAAAGGATATGGTTTCATTGTGTTAGAGAGACCAGGAAGAGCAGGACCTTGGTGAGCAGGAAGCCTGTTCCTTACCTGCACAACTGCAAGAAATTGAATAGAAACTTCAAAGGATTTGGAGAAAAGACACTGTAGTAGCATTAATTAATTAATTAATTATGTAAACAAAAATGAATCAGAGTATAAGGAAGCACTTTTCTTCTGTTAGTAACAAAAATTTAGAAATGTTTATTTCAGAGTGTCAATGTTTTAATATATTGATGAAACATTAAGGAAAGAGGGAAAGCAGCCAGCTGGTAGCCATCTAGACTGTAAATTTTGTTGATAGCTGTACTTCAGTAAGTTTATTGCATGTATGATTAGCTAATCTCTAATCTGAGAGTTTTTTGAGCAAATCTGAACTGAGCAGTGAGTTTAATTAGGAAGTACTCTCTTCCTTTCTTAGCACTGAGCTGACCTCTGCTTTTGGTTACAAGAATTATAATACAGGTGGGCCTCCAGCTTCTGCATTTGTTTTAAAGGCTTTTGTGAGGAGTCTGTCCCTCTTTTGTAAATCCTTAACTAGTAGCTGACAAGAAACTCAAGGATAAATAGATAATTACACCCTTAAGTAATTTTTAGTCTAAAGGCTGATTGAGATGGTTGATGTAACTTCTTCAAGAACTGAAGGGAAGATTAAAAAAAAAGGTGTGTGGGGGGAGGAAACCCTCTTGAATATCTTGAATAAAGCACCCAATCATCTGGTGTCATCTCTGGCACTAACGTTTAGTAACTGATAATTGCTGTAACTAGAACCATTGAACCTTGCAAACATTATCCAGTAAATTTTAATTAACACCCCGGGGACTGAAGAATTTCAGAACAAGCTCATGGGAGACTCCCCCCCAACCAGTGGCAAAGTGTGCTGAGTAATTTTAGATCAGCCTGCCTGTCAAAGTGGATCAGTGTCATCTTGCCACTTATGCTGAAGAAAATGCACCTGCTTCTACATGGAAATAAGGTGCATTATCTGCCAATTTGTGCTGCTTATTTTCACTGCTGCCTGAGTTTGACAAGTGGGAAATATAAATGCGTGGATTATTTATTCATAAACCAAGGGGGTAGGAAAAGGTGAAAGAGGTTCATGGGCAAAAAAGGTAACGTACTTGGTATTACAGGACCCACCAGAAGCCACCTAAATAAACACATCATGGGCTTCTACTAAAACTCTAGAGAGGCAAATACTCTTGCCTTGTATTTTTAACATCAATCGAAAACCTAGTCATCAAGAAAGTCCAGTAGCATAAAATGACACTGCTAACAATGGAATGGGCACTATTTTAATAGCCATAAATTTTCCTTAAATCTCCATAAGAAAGGGACAGACTTTCAATATTAATATTCTGAGTCCAATATTCTGAATATTCAAACCACACTAAATAACAATTTGCTAGATATACTCAATACATATGACAATATCTAGCTCTGATTCTGCTTTCACTACTACAGAATAATTAAATAAAAATCAGTGAAATCAGAGTGCCTGGTTATAAATTAATCTCAAGGGAGCAAATAACATTATTGGAGTGAAATCATTAACTTCAGTTAATATCCATAGGTCTGTGAAGGATAAAATCCATAAAAATTTTCAGACTTGTTTGGTATTTCTCAGATTGGTTGCATAGGACAAGATAAAATCTTTCAAAAGTGTTGAGAACCTAGGTAATGCAGTTCCCCGTAAGAAGATTTTAAGTCATATTTAATTAAATAATTAAGTCATATTTAGGACCTTACCATTTTCTGCTTTTTTCAGATTCATTTTTTTAAAAAAATTCTAGGTCTAGGAAAGGAACATAATTGAAACTTAATTTTGCTGTTGCTCAGGCAGAGCCTTTTCTAATGGCTGTGTCTAGAGTCAGAACTTTATACACAGGTTGAGAAAGTTTTTCTTTTCAGTTAGAGAAGAAACACACAGGTTTCACAACTACTCATTCCCAGTCTCAGTCACAAGGCAGGCATTCCCCAGATCCTGGGCAGGTGTCTGCTGTAATCTGCCCTGAAGGTTATTGCCTGTCAGGTACCCTGGGATATTTCAACTAGAAAATTCTGCAAATAAATGGTTTCATAGAATCATAGAATGCTTTGTGTTGGAAGGAACCTTAAAGGTCATCTAGTTCCCACCCCCCGTGCCATGGGCAGGGACACCTTCCACTAGACCAGGTTGCTCAAAGCCCCATCCAACCTGGCCTTGAACACTTCCAGGGATGGGGCATCCACAGAACCTCTGGGCAACCTGTGCCAGTGCCTCACCACCCTTACAGTAAAGAACTTCTTCCTTACATCTAATCTAAACCTACCCTCTTTCAGTTTAAAGCCATCACCCCTTGTCCTATCACTAGATGCCCTTGTAAAAAGTCCCTCTCTGGCTTTCTTGTAGGCCCCCTTTAGGTACTGGAAGGCTGCTACAAGGTGTCCCCAGAGCCTTCTCTTCTCCAGGCTGAACAACCCCAATTCCTGACCCATAAGCTCTCAGTTGGCTCCTCATCCATCCCCAGGCAGGGCTCCATGCACGCCAGCTGGTCATTGACAGAGAGCAACACCCCCTCCTCGTTTCCCGTGCCTGTCTTTCCTAAAGAGCCTGTATCATTCCATTCCAACACTGCAGTCATAGGAGCCATCCCACCGTGTCTCCATGATGCCAATAAGATCATAGCCCTGCAAGCGTGCGCACGCCTCTAACTCCTCTTGTTTATTCCCCATGCTATGTGCATTTGCATAGAGGTGTTTAAGTTGGGCCCCCGATGAAGCTGACTTACTGGCTGGAGTGGCTGGAATTTCTTTGTACTGCTCTTCAGGTGCTCTCCTGCTGACCTGTGATCCCTCTCCAGGTTCTGGGCATCTATTGCTGGCACTGGTGCCAAAGTGGTAAGAGTGGGATGGATTGAGGTTCCCCTTCCCTGGCAACTTTAGTTTAAAGACCTCCACTAGCTTGGCAAGCCTGTGACTGAAGATGCTCTTCCCCCTCTCTGACAGATGGACCCCCTCAGCCCCCAGTAGACCAGGTTTCTCAAAGCTAGTCCCATGGCCTAAGTAGCTGAACCCCTGGCTGTGGCACCAGTCCCATAACCATTTGTTGATTCACCAGATTTGACTGGTCTTTTCAAACCCCTGGCCTTTGACTGGGAGGATAAAGGAAAAAACTACCTGGACTCCAGAGTCCCTTACGGCTGCTCCCAGGGCTCTGTAATCCTTGATACTCCTCCTAGCTCCTAGCTGTATCACTGGCTCCTAGCTGTATCACTGGTGCCCACGTGAAACAGCAGCAGCAGATAATAGTCGGTGTACTGTAGGAGGCTTCGTAGTCTCTCGGTGACATCCCTGATAGGAGCCCCCGGTAAGTGGCACACCTCTCTAGAGAGTGCGTCAGGTTGGCGGATGGGTGCCTCCCTACCTCTCAGAAGAGAGTCGCCTACTACTATCACCCGTCACCTTTTCTTAGTTGTGCTGGTTGTTACACGGGGAGCAGATCGGTCTGCCTTACTCAGCTCCAACGTCTCTCCTGATGTGATGGGTCTTTCCTCTTCAGTCTGCAGAGCCGTGAAGGGGTTCTGCAAGGGCACCTCAGGCTTCGGTAGAAGTCCCTTCCTCCTGCTGGTCTTTGCTGTTGCAAGCTTCCCTTCTTGTGCATTATTGGCCCCCCTCCCTTCTGTGTGTGTGCTGGTGGGGGAGTTTTTGGCTGTTTGGCCGTGGGCTGTGGGTCCCCTGCAGACTGCACTTGGAACCAGCTATCTAAGCCCTTCTGAGCCTCCCTAATGTTACACAGCCTTCTCACTGCCTACTGCAGCTTAGCCACCTGCTGCAGGAGGTCCTCCACGTGGGTACACCTTTTGCAGGCAGGTCTGCTGCCTGTCCCTGCCCCAGGAGAAAGGTCTAGGCACTTCCTGCAGTCTGAGGTCTGCACTGCAGCCTCTCCCTCCAGCAGCTCCGTCTGGGTTGAGGCATCAGCCACCGCTGGGGTAGATGGTGCAGATCCCCCGCCAGAAATTCTGCAATAGTAGAAAAACCTCCAGACTATTCCTTATTCATGGGCTCCTTTCACAGATTTTCCACCTGGAAAAGTCCTTTATAGGGGAAAAAAAGAAAACAAAACATGTTTTGTATTATGTTTTGGGATGCTAGCAGTCATCATAATTCCGATTACTGATGTTGATTATACAGACCATGGTTTCTGCAAAGAATTTGAGAAGGTTAAGACCTTAAGATCACTTAGGCCTGAGGACTAGATAGCAGTCTTCAAAAAGTGCTAAAAGAAGTGAGGAAAGGAATTGGAAAAGCTTTATCATATGTTGTTCCAATTCACTTAGTTCAGGAGAAATCCCTGAAGGCTGAAGAGTGGACAGCATAATCCAATTATTAAGGAAAGAACCTAGAGCTATACGAGGAAATTACAGACCAGTTAGTTTAGCATGAATTGCAGTGAATGTCTTTAGAAAGTGCTTTAGGGTCTCTAGAGAAATTGCAAAAGCATATTTTAATTAAGGTGAGAGAATTCTCAGGAAAGGTATAACATGCTGAGGAATGCTGTGGTTGTAGAGTTTGCAATTTTTGCTGTGCTTCATGTTGTTATACTTTTTTTCCAGTTTATTCACAGACATTTTTGTATTGCATGTCACCATGGTACATGACCTGACGTCTTGTTATACTGAGCTTTCTCTGCAATCAATTCAATTGTTTTCCTTTTTTTAAAAAATATAGAAAGAAATGTGTAAATGGTGTCATGGATGTAAGCATGGATCTTAAACTTATCTGCTCTAATTACATCAGTTACTTCTGCTTGTAAAGCAGGTCGTTTGGTGTGGAGCCACTAGGTCATGTTTCCCAGCTGACCTTATTGTCTCTCCTCCAGTACTGAAATTATTCTGTGCTTTCCAATGGTAGGTGGTACTTACTTCTGATGAGGCTGATACAGGTTCAAATAGTCTTGGTGTAAAGGCAGTGATATTAAGAAAAATAAAAAAGGGGGGATGGGGAAGAATTAGCAGAAGAGAAGCCAGGAAAAGAACTGTAATGTAAAGATGCAAGGGCGCAGAGAAATGATCATCCCACATCTGCTGGACGGTAGGTGTATGTCTAGATAAAGCTTGCATTTGGAGGTGTCATTTGTCAAATGTTTTGAGACAAGTTTGTCCCCTGTAACTCTTGAAAGACTACAACAATGACATATATCTTTTGTTTTAAAGAATTTAAGGACCTTTGGCACTACTGGTACCAATCACCGATTTAATGAAACTTATTTTTCTTCCAGGACCTTATTTTTCTTCTAGGAAACAAACAAACAAAAAGTTAATTAACAATATTGTTAAACTTTTGTAGAAGTGGCAAAAATACAGATGACTACATGACAGAACTCATAGTAGCATATTTCATATTATAACAGATTTTCAGTTTTTCCTTTGATACTTGGGAGAGTGAAATAATTTACAGACTTCATTTTTTCTTTTTTGGGGGGGAGGGCAGTATGGAATAAGAACAGCTGAACTCCATGTTGGGATATGTACACATTCTGCTTTTGGCAGAATAAACCCCTCCTTCTTGAAAATAATTATTCTTTTGTCAGCAGTCCTTAGCAGCCTTGTACTTTGTGAGATAACTTCATAGTCTCCCTTTCATTCCATTTCAGAAGGTGTCAAGAATAAACATGAACAGTTTCTTGTGACAGATGCAGATTTGACAGTATCAATCAATTAGGTATTGTACTTTCTGTAGGGGAACTGAGCAAAAGTGGAGGGTAACTGGTAGGGCCATGCATGGGCAGAAAAGAAGATGTGCGGTGAAAGAGAAGTCCCTTATTCTGGTTCACCCCATGTTTCTCCATGCAAGTCCATATCTTGTGTGATCACTTTCTAATCATGAGAATCCTGTTGCTGCATGGAAGAGAAAACCTTCTATCTAGTACTGGAAAACATCTGACCTCAGGATATTCTTCATTTTTAAAAAGATTCTTGTTCTAAAAATGAACCACTGTATTATCCACATCTTCTTGACGTACACTGAAATAAACTAGTCTCCCTAGAATTATCTTATCGTGTTCTGAAATAACTCTCAAAGCAGAGCAAATTTGTTAAATACATTTATTGCCATTCATTATTTTGAGAACTAATATAGGTTTCACTGAACATATGCCTTTTTATCTCCAGATGAAGTTCTGTAAAAACTCTGTAGGGGAGAAAGATAAGCCAAATACACAGCTTAGGAGTACGATGAGTTGGTGACAGTGGCTTTCAAACATATAAACAATAAGTGGCTGATTTAATTTCATTCATTGAATTTGTATCCTCATAAATGCCTCAGCTAATTTTTAGTTCATTGCCCCCAAACTGACTTATTCTCTGCCTTTTTTATAACCTCTTTGTGTTGGCTTCTCAGCTGCTAAAGCCAGACCATCATAGTCACATGGCTGAGATGAATGACTAGTCTTGCATGAGGCTCCAAAGCAATTTGCTACCAACAGGGAGCCTTAAAACAGAGGTGCTCAGCTGGCTCTGAGTTCCAGCTTCTCACCTTTCCTGATGAAGTGCATCGACTCTTCTCAGACTGGTGATAGCATTGGCTTTTGACTTAGTTCTTTCTTAGGTGAATAATCTGAAGTATTGGTCTCTTCAGAGCATCTTTAGCTCTTCTGTTGGAAGTCTGTGGCTCAGAACATGCAGGAATAGGATTTGATTCTGGTATTTGAGAAAAAACCATCATCATTCAACTATTCTGACTTAAAACAAACTTTTCACTGGTTGTGATTAGGCTTGTTACTACTGACATTGCCACAGATAAATGTGAATTGCAAACTGAGAGAAAAATAACCAATGTACAGTATGTTGCTTTCAGAGAGCACATGACTTTAGCCATTGAAAACAAGTCAGAAGAGAAATAACAGTGTAAGCCCACATTTCATTAATCCTGTACTAGCTGCAAGGCACATGTGTGAAATTTGTTCCACTAGGGAAACTCTTACAAAAGCTGAAAGCCTGCCTGGAGAGTCACGTATTGTAGCAGAAGGAAGGTACAACCTTTTTTGCGCTGTTGGGAATGTTTGTTATGTCTGTGTGCACATGGTATGGTTTCAGAAAAATGTACTTCCAAGACACTCCTTTTATTCAGGGTATTGCATGTTTTGTTTAGAAGCTGTATTTTCTAATTTTAATAATAATGAAAAAATTCCTCATTTGAAGTAACTTACTGTTGGCAATGTAAAGAAACTCTGATGTTAACCAGACTTTTAAAGAGTTGGGCCATGTCTACACTGGCCTCTAAATGGCTCTTTATGATGTGTTAATTAGTGAACATTAATTACTGTACATATTAAATGCATTTATTTCTTGCCAGCTATGTCTTGAAACAAGATGGATAGTGGAAAAACCAGTGCAACAAATCATAAAATTATATTACATAATATCAGTGCTATAGATAACTAGTGCTCTTAACCTACCACCTTTCATAATGAATGCTATAGTCACTGTGTGGAAAAAGCTACCCATTTTTGGGTAAAAGTAATTTGAAGTGTCATTTATTTAAATGTAAGCATCTTTTGAAACTACTTTACAGCACAAAGCTGTTAAAAAAGTCCATGAATTATATATATGAAAAAGACATATAAAAACACATTGTTAAAAATTTTCACTAAACTTCTACAGCACCCTGAACATTTAATATATTTTAAATTTTGTGCCCCTCTTTTAAAACACTTTTCTAATGACTTGGAGGTAACTGTAAAAAGGCAATGACTTAACATCAATATTCTCTAGGAACAAATCATAATTCCAGAATGATAAGTTTCTCCCTGTAAATGTACTAGAAAAAGGATGGCATATAAAATTGAAGACACCAGTTTTTTGATTTTTTTTGTAAAATTCTAGCATAAATGCACACTAATTCTCTGTTATGCATGATTTTAACAAAGATTTAATAACAGAATTACATTATGTTGTATAAAAAATGAAAGTTTGGGCTCTATAGAAAGGGAAGCAGATTTTGAATAAATTGAAAAACTAATTTGGTTTATAATAGTTAAAGTGTCTGTGAATTTACAAATATTTCACACAAAATAAATTGTGAATTAACAATATCAGAAGTATTTTACCATATTCTTAAATTATTTTTACCACACATGAGAATCTGGAAGATTCATCCTTTTTGTAAAATATTTTTTAAAATCCAGCATGCAAGCTTTGCTTTTAGACAGAAACTTTTCCTGTGGTGCATTTTCTTCTTACATATTTCACAAGCTCAGTTAAAAAAATAAACTTTCCAAAAAGGGTCTCTAGGCTTGAGCATCAGAAGAAAGGCTTACAATTAGCACTTACTTAAATGTGTTGATAAATAGCCATATTTGTGGCTAAACAGGATTTAATTTTCTATTCTTTTCTTGGTTTTGGACTTGGGACAAAAGTGAATGAGCAGTTTTTTTAATAATTATAATCTGTCTCGATGGATAATGCACATCAATTAACTGTCACTTAGAACTTCAAACATAATTGTTCTATATCTATCTTCTCTCTTGAGCATTGGTCATTGTAGTACCTGACCTTAAAGCTCTTTGCTGTGGTCCTTCTTAGGAAATGAGAATAAAATTAATGTTCGTGGAGGTTTTGAGACTGGCCCAAGGGTATGCAGCAACTCAGCAGCAGTACAGCTGAGATGATTAGCCAGGTATGCTGACTCCCTCTTCATGTAGACACAGCTGTACCTAAACATGACCGTTAAGGAAAAATGTATTTAACAACAAGGATGTCTTTAAATTTACTTTATAAAACAATAACTGTAAAAAGATAAGAGAACACATACCACAAAGCAGATATTTAATGCTGTGGCACAAGTGAAATGTTCTACCTTTTTCTCTCCTCCTTATAGATGAAGAGATTCATGTGGAAGAAAATAAGTAGTCAAAAATAATTTCAGCCACTTCGACATCATATTCTTAGAATAACCATCAAGCAGCACCTTATTTGGATAACATCATGGTAGGAAAAGAGAGAACAAAAAAGAGTCATGAAGGAACAAGGTACTTTTGGAGGCAACCAGTTGACATAAGGAATAAAAAATGAGAAGATATAGGATATTATTTAGGCGAGAGAGCTCTCAAGAGTAGGTTTCAAAATATTTAGTTTGCTTTTTCACCAGCCTTCTCTCTTGCTTGGGATAGAAGTAGCAAATTTATCAATGGAGCTATTTTTCACCAGAAACACCCAACTGCATCAAAACCTATCCTAAATGTAGAACATACTAATTTAAGCAAATTCTCATTAATTTTTTTTACAAGTTTAAAATTGTAAAATTAGTGAAGTGTATATAAGCAGAACAGACTATTAGCGGTAAGTCAGGAATCCATTGGCTAGGTGTACAACCCAGATTCAGGTGCTCAACTTCCCATGATCTTATGGAACACTTCTGCCCTGGCATTTCACATATCAGGATGACTGGTCTGGAAGAAATCTGTTGGTTTTTTTCCAAATGACCATTGGGTTTGAGAAATTATGTGGCACATAGGAGACTGGAAGAAGGACTGGCTTATTTTATCCTAAAATTTCTGAGCTCTTTTTGCGTGAAAAAACTTGAAAAGTTTCAGAAAGTCTTGTAGTAGGGGAATGCACTTTGCAATTCAACTCTAGTTACACTGACAGTTCACTGACATTCAGATAAATCAATATTGTTCTGATAGCTGAATGCATAAGTGATACTGTATCTTTTATTCCTAAAAAGAAATGTTTAATTGTACATATAATTTCATGGATACTGATGTGACTATTCTCAGAAATAAGCCCCACGGAAACAAGGACAAGATTTTAATGGAACTACTAGCCATGAATCAATAAGCACCCATTTAGAAGAATATATAAACACTTGTTTACATTTCATTTAATATGTAGAATATGACAGGCTTTAAGCACATACAGTGATGGAAAGGGTGAATAGGAAGTGTTTCCATGAATCAGGACCCTATGAAGAGTTGTAGATGCCAATATGTACCATTTAATTAAATATTCCATGTGGAGGCGCTGCATACGTTTGTTTTGCAGGTGAGATTCAAAATCTTTAAAATCTTTCAAAATTTTTTTAAAAAGAAGGTAATAATATTATTACTGCAACTGAAAGTAATAGTGGTTATTTTGGAGCAAATATGCACCCCCAAACTCACAGATGTTTGGTCTGTCTGTTGTTCTTATCAGAGTGAATGAATGTGTGTAAGCCCTGGACTGCTTTCAACGTTGCTGCTTGGAAGTATGGAATTCTTTGTATGTGATACCTGAGTGCTTCAAGGAAAAATCCTTAAGGCTTTCTGAGTTGTGCAGCTGACTTGCTTTTATTGCCTTCTATTGTAGTAGTTAAGAGATTCTTCAAGGTGAGGTTGAATGTGCCTTCCAGGATTGAGAGACCATCACTTGGCCATAAGGCTGTAAATAGGGAAAGGTTAAGATAACTATAATGGCTGTTCACAGCGGGCACCAAAGGAGATGGAGTACAGACTAAAAGAACTAAACAGTTTACAAATAATAGAATATCTCAAGATGAAAGGGACCTATAAGAATCATTGAGTACAACTCCCTGCTCCTCACAAGACTACCTAAAATTAAATCATATGACTAAGAGCATTGTCCAGATGCTCCTTGAACTCTGACAGGCTTGGTGTTGTGACCACTTCCCTGGGGACCCTGTTTCAGTGACTGACCACCCTCTCCGTGAAGATCCTTTTCCTAATGTCCAATCTGAACTTCCCCTGATGCAGCTTCATTCAATTTCCTCGTATCCTATAGCTGGTCACCAGAGAGAGCTCAGCACCTCCCCCTCCACTGCCCCCATTAGGGAAGTTGTAGAATGCGAGGAGGTTTCTTTTCTCCTCAGCCTTCTCTTCTCCAATTTGAACAAGCCAAGTGACTTCAGCCGCTCCTTGGAAGTCTTGCCCTCGAGAATTTTCACCATCTTGGTCACCCTCCTCTGGACACACGTTAATAGTTTGATGTGCTTCTTATATTGAGGCACCCAAAACTGCACACAGTACTTGAGGTGGGGCCGCACAACTGCAGTCAAGAGTGGGACAATCACCTCCCTCATGCTGCCAGCTATGCTGTGCTTGTTGTACCACAGGACACGGTTGGCCCTTTTTGCAGCCAGGGCACACTGTTGACTCATATTCAACTTACCATCAACCCAAAGCCCCAGATCTCTTTCCGTGGGGTTGGTCTCCAGCCTCCCATGTCCCAATTTGTATGTATAACCAGGATTATCCCGTCCCAGGTGGAGAATCTGGCACTTGGTCTTGTTAAATTTCATACAGTTGGTGATTGCCCAGCTGTCTAGTCTATCCAGATCTCTCTGTAAGGACTCTTTACCCTTGAGGGAGTCCACAGCTCCTCCCAGTTTAGTATCATCAGCAAACTTAATGTACCTTCGATTCCTGAATCCAGATCATTTATAAAAACATTAAAGAGCACTGGTCCTAAAATTGAGCCCTTTTCGAACCCCACTGGTTACTGGCTGCCAGTCTGATGTAACCCCATTTACTATAATCCTTTGAGAACAACCCATCAGCCAGTTGCTTACCCAAAATATTATGGACTAGCTGTAAGCTGGACATTTTGTCCAGAAGGATACTGTGAGAGATAGTATCAAAAGCTTTGTTAAAATCCAAATCCACCACATCTACTGGCTTCCCTTGGTCAACTAGATGGGTGACCTTGTCGTAAAAGCAAATTAAATTGGTTAAGCAGGACTTTCCCATTGTGAACCCATGCTAGCTGTGACCAATGACTGCATTGTCTCTCAAGTGTTTCTTGATAACTCCCAGAATAACCTTCTCCATCATTTTACCAGGCACTGAAGTGAGACTGACAGGCCTGTGATTACCAGGGTCTTCCTTCTTTCCCTTCTTGGAAATTGGGACAACATTTGCCAGCTTCCAGTTGACCAAGAACATTGAAAAATAATGGAGAGAGATCCTGTGATGACATAGGCCAGCTCTTTCAGTATGGTGAGATGAATCTTATTGGGCCCCATAGATTTTTGCAGTGCATCCGGCTGGAGCAGCAAGTCTCTAACAAGTTCAGAGTTGGCTGGGAGTTTATCATCACCCCAGTCACAGTCTTACAACACAGGGCTCTGGGTGTCCCAACACCCATCATCAGTGTTAAAGACAGAGGTGAAGAAGGCATTAAATGTCACTGCTTTGTCTACGTCCCTATTTGTGAGGTGACCCACTTCATCAAGTAATGGACCAATATTATCTCTGATCCTCCTTTTGCTGTTAACATAGTCAAAAAAGCCCCTTTTGTTGTCCTTCACAGTGCTGGCCAGCTTGAACTCTAATCAAACAGCATCTCTGTAGTCCTTCCGTGTCACCTGTCCTTGCTCCCAATGTCCATACACTTTCCTTTTCTGCCTAAGTTCTAGAAGAAGAACCCTGCTCAGCTAAGCCAGCCTTCTGCCCCACTTGCTTGACTTCGAACACTTTGGAATTGCCTGCTCCTGTGCTCTTAAGAGATGTCTTTTAAAAAGTGCCCAGCAATCATGGACCCCAATACCTTCAAAAGCAGATTCCCAGGGAACCTTGCTTACTAGCTCCTTCAGCAGCCTGAAGTCTGCTCTCCCCATATCCAGGGTTGTAGTTTTGCTGGCAGTTTTTCTCCTATCACCAACAATTTGAAACTCATCTACTTCGTGGTAACTGTGACCAAGACAGCCACTAATCACCACTTAACCCATAAGACCCTCTCTGTTTACAAACAACAAATCTAGGAGAGCACCTTTCCTAGAGATCAGGTCAGGTGTAGAAACTGATCTCAGAAAAGATTCTTAAAATAAGTCATCTCTAATTCCTGTTTTAAAGGGGAAAAACCACTTCAATTGATAGCCTAAATATGTTCATACTCAACAGTAGCCTTTTAAATGGAAGTTTTGCAGCAGATTTCTCCACTATATATAAAAGACATCTTGTTAAGAATATATGTTAGAAATTTAATCACTCTAAGGAATGGAATTGGTCATTATTATTACACGTACACACACAACGATATATTTCTCTATTTAGAGGATTTATTTGTTTCCAGAGGATGACCTCCTGTAGAGGTAAGCAACAGTTCCATAGCTATTAATCTTACTTTATGAATTCATAAATAATAGAACAAAAAAAAAGGTTTGGCAGTTTCTCCATCCTCGTTAATCTTTAGAGGTCTTAGGTATGTTATTTACCTTTAACGTTGCACTTTCCTTTAAGGCTCATATTCTCAGAACTAGTAGCTTTGTGTTGTACTTTATGATTTTAGTTCAGAATACGAAGATGGTTTTAAAACAGCTCTCCTAATCTTTCCACTGACTTTGTTTCAGTGAACTGTGTTACTTTTCTACAAAGCCAAATCAGAAGTGTGCCAAATATGCTCCAAGTACTATTGACTGTTCATCTCACATGATGAATGAGACTATAGCTAATCTGAAGCAATTCTGTGCAAAACATTTATGGTGTGGATGTTTGCTCCTTGCTGTAAAGAGCTGCTGCTATAATGCTGCATTGCTTGCTATGTAGATACAGCCTTTTACTCACAAATGCCGGCAGTGGATGGGAACAGAGAGTCATACCTAGTTAATGCCAGTCACTCAGATTTTCCTTGATGTATTAGCCATATACCTGTCATATTGTCAAAGTTCAGTTTAAAAATAAAATGAAAAAAACAACAAAAAACCCATGTACTTTTAAAATCTCTGCTTTCAGACTTTAATGATATGTGATCTCCTCTGTCTCTGAAGTGCCACATCTTATCTCTCCCTATGTTTGTGTTTGTTTCAGAGTGAAAGATCCTTAGTGTATAACTTCTCTTCCAGTTACTTTATGCTTCTGGTTGTACTTCACGACCAATTAGTAACAACTAGTCTTCTGAAGAATAATCTTCAGAGAAATGACATGGAGTCCTTCCTCCAAGGGACTACACTTGAATGCAACTTGTGCCAACAGGGATATGCTTAGGCTTAGAGGGCTCCACATATGAAGATTTCTACACTCTCTGTTGGAGCTTTGGCTTCTTACTGAGCCAGCCTGAAGCCCAGACCCGGTCTGTCCAGGCATGAGAAAACTGGGGGTTCAAGACCCAAAATGAAATGTCAGTCTCTGGAGATGAGTAACTGTGGCTCATGACTGGTTTGGTTGCAATATATGTAAGAGCTTTCAGCCAAATTGTATTGGTGAGAACAGAGAGGGAAATATGACACTGGTTTCTCAATGCAGTATTAGAGTGAGACTTGAATTTGAATGTTCTGTCAAAGAAAAGCTAAAAGCATGGCCAGGATTAACACACTTGGTAATCTCAGCTGCTTGTCATCCCCTGTACTGTTGGAACACATACTGTATGGAACTTAGTACTGACAGAGCTGCTACAATTGACAAGAGAATTGCTCTGCCTTCTGGGAATGTACAACATAGAAGGCTCTTCCAGACGAATTATTCATTCAAAGCTTCCACCAACAAGAAACAAGTTGTCTTTGATTCAAGCGGGATTGTGACGAGTGGGATGGTTTTGATAATATTGAATAGAGAGAGGTGTGATGATAATAAGCCTGAAAGGAGTGTGACAACTGCATCTGCTAAATAAATTCAAAGCTATTTAAAAAAAAAAACCAAAAACCCCCCAAAACCAAAAACCCCCCAAAACAAAGAATACACACAATGGGAAATTGTAAAATAATTAAGAGAACAACATTTTTTAAATTGTTGTCAGTAAGCTTACACTATATGTTAAAAGAATGAAGAACTCTAAAATACAAACTTAAAATAAAAAAACATTGATAATTTAAAATAATAGCATTATTGATTGCACTTAGAATTAGGCAACCTTTATCCCCCTTCTGTTGAGACATTTCAAAGTAAACAAAATGTCCTCCCACCCTCAGAAGTCATAACTGTTCATTTCATTTCAGCAGTGTCCAAGAAATAATACAATACTTTGTTTACAGAAAAGCAGTGTTTTTTATTTCCTTAGTCCCCAGTTCAAGAAATATTGTTGTCTATCCCTTTTCAGCAAAGTAATACCAAGCATCAATTTTGACTGCTAATTTTGAGATACCTTTTCCAGGAAAAGCTTAATCATATCATAATGTAGGGCAACCACTGTTCTACATTTCCAAAGGGAACACATTAGTAGCTCCAAAACTAAATTATATATTTTATTAGTTGGGAAAGACAATAATCCAACTTGCAGCTTGGATAAATGAAAAATCTCAGAATCTAATCTGTGTCACAGAATGAAATGAAGCATTTAGCTGTCACACAGCACCAGCCAGATATCTCCAGATATACCTTGACACCTCCTTTATGGAAAACAATTTTTTCACAGGAAGTCAGAATCAATCTCTTCTGGAGTGGGAGAGTTTATGGGTTTGTCATCCTACCTGGAACACTGAGGAATTCAAACTTGCTGAAACTTTGTGGATGTGTTAGAAGAAAACAATTTCTTTTTGTACACAGTTTTAATGGGATAGGAATACTAAAATTCTGCATGGTACATGGTAATATTTGCCACGTATCTTACATCACTTCTTTCATCAGTGAGAAGTATGAAGATTTGGCCATCTATCTAACTAAGTTTATAAGATTTTGTTGCTATTACAAAATTTCTACCATGAAATGAAAAAAAATCTGTTGTGTCAGAGAAGGCACTACACAATTTGTATGCTTTTGTACACAAGGCTGCTAGCATAGTCACAGTAAACTGCAGAGAAAAGAGACTGTTAATGTTAACACTTCTATTTTTTATTAAATAGAAGTTATACTATGGAGAATTGGTTTTCTCTTTAGACAGTTCTGGAATTTGGAGAAGGCAAAAATTTCAAGAATAGAACAAAAAAAATACGTAGAAAGTTGATAGAAGGGAATATAATCTGAGGAAGGCTCAGAGAAGCAGCAAGAAATTCTTTGTGCAGGAAAAGAGGATCAAAGATGAGGTTCTCAGGATCAGAGAGGGCTAGCAAGCTGCAGGACCTAAAGAGTCTAAGAAAACCAGCCATGTTGGAAGGACTTTGTGGTTTAAGGCCTTAAGATACCACGAGTTGCAGGAAAAGCAACAAATCCTTTGAGGACATAAGAGCCTTCAGAGTAATGAGGATTCTAAGGTGTGGGAATGAAGAATGGTGCATTTTTGTAGCTATATGCATTTATCATACTGCTGAATAAAGAGCACTAATATTTTAAAATTTGTTGAAAAACTCACGTATATTTTTTCACTATCTCCCAACTGCATATTTGGGTGCCCTTCAGCTGGCACTGTTGGGTGAAATACAGTCAAGCTACTATTTGATTGGATCATGACTATATCTCTGAAATAGGAAAAGGCAGGATGGAAAAAAACATTGAAATTATGAAGAGCCAGAGAAGCTTAAATCACATATGTATAATACAAGGGAACACAACCCCATAATTAAGAAAATAAATTCAAGAGTAATTTCACTAAACATATGGAAAAAAGCCTCTGGCAAAGTCAATGCTGAAGAAGGCAGGGTGAGAGGATTCAGTTTGCTACTAACAAATAGTTAATTTTATTGATGTAGTTCATCTCACTGACTTACGGAATGTTAAGCCAAGATTGTTAATGCAACATGAGTGACTTGGAAACAAAAAACTTAGAATCATAGAAACAATTAGGTATGACAGGACCTCTGGAGGTCATCTACTCTAACCCCCTTCTCAAAGCTGGACAAACTTGAAAGTCACAGAAAGTATGTGCTCTTATGTTGTATAAGGCAAGATTTTACCTTCTCAAATATCTAGCCTGTGCTAGTTGCCTAAGCACTCTCTATAGGCAATAGGAATGAAAAGGTATGTGACATCCCAGAAATAACTCATCCTATGCTAAAACTCATGCTTTACTCAGGTAGAAAGAATTGTGCTCTTTAAAATTCCTGTCTCTGTCTAATGAATACAAATTTTAGAGGATTAGCAAAGTGGAATTTGCTTAACTATGGACTTGAAAGTATGCACTAATTGGTTTTTTTCTTATACATGTTAAATATTTTTACAGACATTTTATTATAATATGTTATTGATGTATGTTATACTAACATGAACAAAACAAATTGGTCTAGATTATGACTGTCACTTTGAACACAGTGGGAAAAGCTTGAGAATTACAGTCCCCATATTATCTCTGGTTTTGGTTGTCTGCAGACCAAACAATATTAAAAATAGAAATTCTTGAAGGAAAAGGTGTACAGATGATATTTTAAAGGGCGGGAGTAAGGCCAAACAATGCAGAAAGACAAAAGTGTTGGGTTCTGCCATCTTTGCTCATACTGAGTAGCACAGTAAAGTTTGTAGTAGACCCTTCAAAAATGACAAACATTCTCAGCCTAAGAGAGGATTACTGGCTCTTACCCAATATGTGTTCTGAGTAGTGATGATAATATCTTACATTCTGTACTTGGCACTTGTATATAGCCTGATTTTGAGACACACTGCACATTTCAGTAACGTTAAGTGACTTCACTGGGAGCAGTGGCAAGAGCAGCACATTTGAAAACTTGGCCATAACTAAATATGAATTTAAGGTGTAGAAATTTGAAAGTCTTTGCCCTTCTTTTCACAACTAACTGAGAAACAAAGATCACAAGAAAATCTGTTAAAACAAAGATAAACATAATTTCTAAATGATCATCATCTGGTCATCTAAAATACAGTGGTAAAATATGGTCATGGCTTTTTTAAAAGCAGTTTTTAATACTAATGTTTTCATTATTTGATGGTCTTAGCTTTTAGTGTTCAGTTTTGAAAATGTAATGGTGGTCAGTTTCTTGAAAAGTAATCCATCAAAGGCTTTGATCCTGTGAACACAAGAAGTCTTGATGACATTTGTAGTGTCTCAGCTCCATGAAATGTAACAAGTTAAAACTACTGTATAGGCTAGTGTAACAAAACAGAGAAACCCAAATTGTTCCTAATAAAAAGCACTGAATATTTTCAGTGGTAATATGAGCTGTATAGGAGTTAAGAGTTTGAGATCTCCTTTTCATTCTGGCTAACTTAAATGTGAAAGACTGTAATCCAAAATGTTTAGGACAATGGAAAATTTAGAACAGCTTGGTAATATCACATTTTGGATTTGAATTTGTTATATGGAATCCATGATATTTGCTTTAATTTCTCCTTTTGTAAATCCCAAACATAACTTATAACTCTATTGGAATTCTCTATTCTTTATGTAGACTTCTGTGCTTTAAAAGGCTGATTCAGATGAGTTCCATGAATGATCACACATGATGCAAAAGGTAGAACACAGAATTTAGAACATCACTTTGTACAATCAGCCCAGTACAGAGTGCTGTGCCATGAAATTAATCCTTCTTTCTATGACAAATGGCAGTTCATTTGTTTCTACATGTAAAAGTGATTCACCAACTATTTTGAAGAGGGGTAAATGAATACTTCCTCCCACACTGAATTTCAAGAAGTTTATTTTATTTCAAACAAGTTTAACCATAGCTGTGATTTATAAGGTTACATTCCCTTTGACCAGCATACTGCAGGACAGATGTTAGTTTCATCTGTATATGGGTTGTCCACCTGCACTCATTAACCATTTACCTGGTCTAATGATAAGAAAAAATGCATTAGTATGGAATGCATGCTTATGCATTCATACTTGTGTTGTAGGTCTGGATAAACCAAAAAAAGGTTCTTATTTCTCTGTATTATTCTCTATCAACAGATTAGTTCCATTTAATTTAGAAGAGCATGACAAAGAATATAACTTCACATTGCTTTAGTAGTCATAGAATATGAATTTGACTGCATTTCACATCACTTCTAACATGCAGGCCCAGTCCTGCATTTTAGAGAGATCATTCACTTGGGAATCCCTAGGAGTATTTAGTTAAGAATGTGTTATTGGGTGGCTGAGTAAACTGAGATTGGCAAATGAATTATGATTTTAATGGGACTAGAAGTGTGTAAGCTAAGTTCATTTTTCCATGACTTTGTTTCAGTAAACTCACTTGCTATGCATGCTGCCCTAGCACTGGGGAATGTAAACAATTTATTTGTTTGCAATATATTACAGCATTTATAATAATGCTGCTTTTTTCCCTCTTTTTTTTAAAGAAGGGAAAATTATAAATAAGGGAGACCCTTTGTATTTCTCAATATATCTGTCAGAGTACACATCTTAAAATGTCCTATACAATAACATTGACTAAAAATTATGAATAGTGAGGTTATCTTTTACTTTAAAAAAGCAGTTTCAACATTACCATTTTTTTCCCAATTAATACTTTTGTATGACTTTTTACTGTGATTTATTTGGTTCTTGGATTTACAGTTACTTTATGATTTCACTATGCCAACCCTTTTGTTATTTACATTTTTATCCTTAAACTTTCAAAATGATAGGCATTATAAACAACTTTTCTAGAAATCCCTTTCCTAAGACCTATGGACAGATGGTAAAGACCCATTTTCTTCCACTGTTATTCCTTAATAGGTTTAAACCTCAGTCAGGAAGAAAAAAAAGTATGTCTTTTTAACTAATACCATGTCATCTCTTTAATCATGCTGATTCTGAATAATTCACCCACTGTGGAAGTTGCAGGGTGAGGATCTATAGCTCTATCTCTCACTGGGGGGAGTTTATTATTACTGAGTCTGACAACAGAAAGCCCTGGCAGGTTAATTGCTGCAGCAAGTCTAGCTGGGAGTTTGCTGCTGATATATAGTGACTAAAGGGAGTGAAGGAGATTGACTATGTCTGTTACAGCACAAATATCTTCATGCGCCTCAGGTTCCTCAGAAAGATATGAGAAATAAATGTTCGCTGTTCATTTTCTGTCTGCACAATACAAATAGCCTCAGGCTGAACATGGTAACCGCAGCATACAGAATATATATAAAAAAGAGGAAATTTGCAAATTAACATTATTACAAACATTCCTGCCTGAAAGTGCTGAAAATCAATTTCAATATAGTTTGCATTTTAATGAGGTGCCAAAGAGATAAATCAGTTGTGTTTGAGGAACACTTGGCTGCAATGATGTTTTCTGATCATATCGTGTCCTAACTAATATTAGATTAAGTAAAACCAGTGTTAATTGAAGGCGTGGGAAATGTTACTGCTAGTTAATGAAGTAAACTCTTGCTGGTTATATAGAGTCATTAATTGAACTCAGACAGCCATTTCCCAGGAACAGCTGCTCCCTTCTTCCTTTCAAAAACAGAACAGTACAGGAAATTACTGAGGAGGAATGTTACCCTTCTAAAAACAGGCTTATTTTTTTTCAAGGTTTGTTAAGACATTCTCAAATAATTTATCTTTATGTATTATAATGATATGGAAGTATTATTATCACTGAAGATACAAAAATACTCAGCATGCCTTTTTTGAAAAAGAACAAATCTCAATTTTTCCCACAAGAGAGTATGCTGCTAATGTTTTTTAACTTTTACGTATCAAGTGAATAAATAATCAATAACTGTTTCTTTCTTCAAATAAAATTCCCTTTACAGAGGAGGAAGTATATTTTCCATGGTGCTTTTAGAGGGTCTCTTTGCAGTGCGCTCTCCCTGGAGTCCAGAAAACTGACTTCTCTCCACTTGTTTATAGTTCTCCTTAACTGCACTTCACTGCCCTGCAGATCAGCTCTGCTCTTTATTGTGGTAATGAAAACCACCAAGGAAATTCTTTTTTTGAAGGTATTTCAATGAGAAATATCAACTCTCAAATGTCAGATCACTATGCAAAACACAAAACATGGCCCAGTTTTTCTTCCATTTACAGCACTTGTGCACCAGTGTGACTCTATTCACTTTCATGGAGTTTTTCATCTTTACTGTCATTTAAAGTAAGAGTCAAATCCACCGTAAAGAACAAGATGCAGTTACTTATTTCCACAGAAAAGCTGGAAACACTGTGCTATGTTTTAGAGCTCCAGAGAACAAAATAGAAGCTGGTTTTCAGAGGTTATTTGGCAGGTATAGGGTCATGTACAAAATCTTAGCTGTTAAGTCTCTTGCAATTGACATACCCGCTATTTAAAAAAAAAACCTTTGCTTTAAAATGCAGTGAATTCATTGTTAATCAGTCTCATATGCTTTATTTATTGCAATCTCAGAATTTAATCCATGGTAAACATGTAAATTAGAAAAAAGTGTTGTGGACACTAGAAACTAGAACTATGAGAGGAAGGTCTAGTTGCAAGCAGTATGGAGTCTGCCTTGGGAAAAAATGTTGCAGTTTGTGTTACTAGTGGGAAAGTAGTTTAGGAAGAAGTTCAGTAACTTGGTTAACCCTCTGTAAGCTGTATACTACCTTTGTCTACATGTATCCAGACCAACAGTTTCAAATAAACCACTACTCCTTGCTTTTCTGAGTGGAACTTAGTGCGTTTTTAGTGTTTAATTTTTCATTCTCATTTTTGCTCTTGGCCTCACTGCTCTCTCCTTCAGGACCTGGAGACTCCTTCAGGACTCTACTTTAGGACTTCTCTCATTTCCCACTTTTGTGTTGTGATTTTGGGGAGGAGGGGAAGGATAGTCAATTCTTTCACCTGAGCCAGAATGAACTCACTTCTTTGTTTTGAGCTACTGATGGTGTCAGACTTCTAAAAGAATAAGAAGTTAACAGTGATGACTGTTAAAGTTATACATGTTGGAAAACAGTACCACAGGTTTTTAATACAATTGTCTTTCAGTTTATTATGCCCATTTTCTGTTGATGCAAAGACATAGTGTGAAAAATGTCATTATTGTTCATCTCTGTGCTTTGCAACTTTATCACTATCAGGACAGAAACAGGTTAGATGTCACCTTACTTATAATCATGTGATGGCTTAAAATATTCTTCTTTAAAGCTCGCTCTTCAACTTATACTGCTAGAACCCTTACAACAATTTTTATGTTATCAAAATGCTCACTTATTACATTAGCATGCTGAATACAGTTCTGACATCCACAAAAGCACTACACTTCAGGTCTCTGCACATTGTGAATAATCTAAACACAGGTATGAAGAGGAGGAAGGTATAAGTATGTCTTTTGCAAATGATAGAACCAGTCCCTTTAAAATATCACAGTCAGTGTTAATTGTTAATTTTTAACATTGTTAATAACAAAACAAAACAAAAAGAATCAAAACCTTCCACAATGCTTATACTGAATCACATGCACTAAGCTTGATATAATTGTGACACATTAAAAAATGATGTCCTAACTCACCTTATTTTCCTATGGAAATTTTACGTATTTCAGAGTCTTGAATGATTTCTGGTTTATGGTCAACTGTAGGAACAGTAAAATACTGGAAAAATTGTAAGTGATGATAAACAGTGACAGAAACATTCAAAGACATACATGACAGCTGAATTTCTTTTTATCTCATAATATAACTGACTTAAGGTTTATGGGGCCCACAAACTATCTTTCTTCACTCTGTCCTTATCCTTTATTTCTAGGGCACTCTGGAGGGCATAGAAATGTTACTGATCATTATATAACAATTTTATATCTCTTTCTAAATGCCTTGGACCACTACAAGGGCATATACCTCTGTGTTCTCTCATGAGTAAGAAACATACCTCCTTTCCTAAGTGCTCTAAGCCTTGATTCTCTTCTCCCAGTCTTCTACGTTAAAACTATATAAGATTTCATGCCCTAAAATTCCATTTCTGTAACAGACATGACACTTATACTTGACAATACTGTGGGAATTAAAATTTTAAGTAACTCATATAAAATATTTAGAGAATAATTAGAATATTTATGTCATATCAGAGTAATGATATCAAACATTTGTGATGGAAAAAAACCCTGCTTTTTAAAAAAAATATGCCATGTAAAATATCCTGGTAACAAAAAAAAAAAATCAAATTTTAATGATTTGTCAGATCAGTGACCTTTCAGAATAACGTAAATTTACAGCAGTTAAACACTGACAGTCAGATGTGATAAATATAACTTAACCCATATCATTGCAAAGTTGTATAAATCCTAGACAAAAAAAAAAAATAATAAGCAAAAAATACTTAGCTTTTAGCAAATCACCTACTAATTTTTTCCTTCTTTCCTCCTTAGCAGAGCCTAAAAAGCAAGCAGTAAAAGCACACTATTCTGCAATTCATAATCTACACATACCTTCATAAATAAACACAGTTTATTTGCTTATAATGGATAAAAAAATTCCAGATTTCACTGAATTAAATGGGATTAAGATTTGATTCTCTGTACACTAAATAAAATGGGGATAAGTGAGATTATTACATATCTAAAATTATAGACATGTGGCTTCTTTACTTTAAAGTAGGGACCTCAATCACATCCAGCATGATTTTATAGTAAAAGAATAAAGGAGAAAAGTAGGCAATGAGTTCTGTCTTAAGAACTAATGCACTCTAGTGCATAATTTCCAGTACTAATTTCTAATGAACATACACAGAAAAATTTCACCATGCAAAAGAGCAAACTGCTTCATTTCAAGAGTTTCCTAATGAAAGCAAAGATTGTATTTAACAACAAAAGAAAGATTAGAAAGCATAGTCTTACTATAGTAAGTTAGGCTCATAGTAATAAGATTACAGAATTGAGCCCTTAGGAAATGACTCAGAAAATTAATTAAAATTGCTAATAAATCATGCTGGCTTGATGTCCTAATGGCAGTATGCTGTGCACTGACATATCAGAGACATTAGTTCGATTTCTCTGCTCCAGTCTGCCTCACTCCTTGAGGCAGTGAGAGCTAGCAATATTGCGGAAACAGAATATTTAGTCCAAGCAATTGTAGGGACAAGAGAATCAAGTCTTAGGGGACTTAGCAGTGATCCCTGCAATTGATTAAAGAGCAACATTGACTTCTTTCAAGCTGGAACCTTCTGTAGCATGAGGCCTTTACAGGGATGTTGTATAAAATGAGCTAAAAAGAGCTTTTGGGCTTGATGAAAAGATTGGGGTTTGTAAGGAGTGGGGGAATTTGTTTACACGTAATAGAATGGTGATATAAAAAAGGATAAAGAGAGCATCTAACTGTCAGCTAGAAGAAAAAACGTAATTAAGCATATGTTTTTATAAGCATATATTTTTATAAGCATACCAAAGAGGAGGGGTAAATTAGCTAAATGGTGTTTACACTTCTCACAGCAACCATGTTGCCTTAAAAATAGTTACTTCATAGAAGGCAGGGGGGATTGCTCTTACATGAAGTATTTTTCAAATCTTTTCACCTTAAAAGAGGGTGCAGGCCATTTCTATTCTCCTGCATATCTAGAAACACCTGCCAAGTACATGCAGGTCACCTTCCAGGAGTCTGTTGGAAGCAGTGCATAGAGAACCTGCCAGAGTCCTGCCTGAAAGACTCTGCAGTAGGTGACATACCCATTTTAGGACAGCTTTATCCATTCAGAGCTAAAATTTCTTTAAAAAGTACTTAGGTACCAGCATGGGCATGTTAACACCTCCTAACTGCCTATTTTAACCAGTCCAGAACATTTACCTTTGAACTCAGAAAGAAACAACTTAGCCAATTGCCTGGCAATCAGATTGATGAATAAGTAGCTAATCACCACAATCCCAATGAACTTGAAATCAGTTTTCGTGTGAGACACAGAGAACTAAGCTCAGGAAATAACTGACAGGATAATTAATATGCTCTACCACTGTTCATCTAGGAATAATCAACATCTTTCCTGTTGTAACAGAACATATTCAATATTTGACAATAAAACACCTGAGATCTTTCTGTGGTTTTTCACCTGCCTGTAAAGGTCCATCTTGAAATTCATGGCCCTGAGCCTTTCCAGCACAGTTACAATTTCTGTGCATGACCTGAACAAATTCCATAATGCCTTGCACTGATAATAGAACTGTTTGCAGCAAGGAGTTCTTAAAAATATTAGAAATGTTAGTCTGTATTCACCAGACAGTTTAGCACCAACCTGTATTCATTTCATTGTTTTTTGAGTAATGTAATGGTAAATGTGAAAACAGATCTGTACAGTCTTAACCACAATTATTTGCTCAGAACACAAAACCTTATTATGATGGAACACAAAGTCTCTGGAATAAAAAAAAATTAATAGTTTTGCACTTACTAAGACACTTGCCATTTACACAACTCAGATTATGAAAAATATTTTGTGGCAAAATAGATAGAAGCTGCAAGAGCTTTACGTGAGGATGCAGAACTATAAAGACATTGCACTAACAGTGGGGTGGCTTGGTAAGTTGTGTGGCTGTAGCTCTGTAATGGATAGACACAAGTTGTTCACACGAGACAGGAAGGGGATGGGAGGAGGAGGGTCTTCATGTCAACAGGCAGCTTGAGCATACCAGGCTACCCCAAGGAATGAGCAGCAGACTGGCCAAGACTATGCGGATCAGGATCAGAAGAGAGAACATGGAGGGTAGCTTTGTGGTAAGAATTTGTTACCAACCTCCCTATCAAATGAGGAGGTGGACAAAGTTCCCTTTTAAGCACCTCGAGGAAATCTCTGTATCATCATCATCTGGTTTACAGGAGACGTTAACCTCCCTGACATCTGCTGCAGGGGCAGATCACTGGGACACAAGCAATACAGGGGGTGGGGATGTTGGAGTGTGCTGGGACCAACTGCTTATCACAGAAGCTGGAAGAGCCACGAAGTGGCAATGGCTCCCCTGATTTGCTACTTACAAACAAGGAAGAACCATTTGGGGATGAGATAATCAATGGTAGCCTTGACTGTGGGAGCCATAATACTCAGGAAAATGTATAGATGACTCAGGAGACTGGCTTGGCTAAATGTGGAACGCATGACTGATCTCAAATACCAAATAGATTTAGAAAGGAGCTGGAAGTGAAACAGGCTACAAAGGAATATTGTAGAGCTGTTTCCCATATATGCAGGAATGCTATTAGGAAACCAAGAGTCCATTTGGGTTGAGACTTGCAAGGGATATGAAAAGCAACAAGAAAAGCTCCTATCACTACACTAGCAGTAAAAGAATAAACAACAAAAATGTGTACCCAGTGCTGAACAGGCTGATTGATTTCAGTGAAAATGGCTGCAGATAAGGTACAGATACTAAATTTTTTCTTTGCCTTAGTCTTCATGAGCAAGGCCTCCCAGGTCTTTGTGCCTAAAGGCAGGGTTCAAGCAGGAGAGGAACTGCAAGCATTGAGTGAGAATCAAGTTGGGGATCTAGTCCATGGAACTATGTTTGCATCTGAAGATGCCAAGAGAGTTGTGTGATGTCCTTTCAAAGCTACTCCCTATAATCTTTGAAATGTCGTGGAGATTGGGGAACATTTCTGACACCTACAGAAAGACAAATATTGCATCTTTAAAACATGCCAAAAGAATGCTCCAAAGGTGTCCAGGCTGGTCAGACTTGCTTCAGTCTCTGGGAAAATCATGGAGCAAGCCCTTTGGAGCACATATCTGAGCACATGAAGAAGAGGATGTCTGGGAAAAGTTAGCCTGGAGGTACCAGAGGTAAATCATGCCTGAACAACCTCATTTCCTTCTGTAATGAAAGGACTGGATTTGTGGATGATGGGAGAACACTAGATGTCATCTACTTTGACTTTAACAAGACTTTCAACACAGTCTCCCCAACATCCTTGATTTCAAATTTAGATGTTATGTTCTACATGGATGGCCAACTAGATGAGGGGAAAACTAGTTTGAGCATTGGGATTAAAGGGTAGTGGTTAATGATTTGACGTCCACCTCAAGTCTGGTTTCAAGTGGACTACTGCAAGGTTCTGTCCTGGGACCAGCAGAGTGCTCTGTCACCAACAGAGAACATCAGCCTTGGAGAAGTGAACACACTTGAAGGCAGGGTTGCCATGCAGGGGAACCCAGGTAGGCTGTAGGAATGGGTTAGCCAGAACCTGATGAAATTCAACCATGATACAGGTTAAGCCTTGGAAAGGCAGAGCCCGTGTCAGTGACACAGGCTGGAGATGATTCAGCCAGTGAGCAGCTCTGTGGAGATGGCTTGGCAGCCCTGGTGAGCATCAAGCTGAGTACGGGCCAGCTGTACACCTGGGCAGTAACAAAGGGCCAGCAGTGCACTGCCTGTGTGAACAGAAGAATGGCCTGAGGTTGAAGTTGGTAATTATCCCCCTCTACTCAGTGCTTTTTAGACTGCATCTAAATACCATAACCAGTTTGTGGTCACCTAATAACGGAAAGATGTCAATAAACTGGAACAAGTTTGGCAGAGGGCAACCAAGTTGGTCAGTGGCTGGAGCATTTGCCTTGCCAGCAGAAGCTGTGGAACTGAGACTTGTTCACCTTGGAGGAGGAACAGACCAAAAAGCAGTCTCCCAGCACCTGTACAGAGATGGTCAAGGAGCTAGAGTCAGAACAACAACAGTCATACATTGAGATGGGATTTTTCCTCATGAGACTAATTAAGCAGTGGAATGGGTTGCCCAAAGAGACTGTGGCATTTCTGTCTGAGAGTTTTCGGAATGCAACTGGACAAAGCACTGAGCAACTATTTCTGAATTCAAACACAGACAGTGCTTTGAGCAGGCCGTTGGACTACAGATCTCCTGAGGTTCCAAGAATATAGCACTTTAAAGAAGAACGTTAAAAATTGTATAATGTTCAGAATTATAAACAAAAGAAGGTGTAGCTTTTCAGAAATTGTTGATAGGTCTTTAAATATCTTTAAAAGTATTTTCTATCTATTGCAGTTATTTAGAACAGTTGTACTTGAGCTTCAGAAGCAGTAGAGCTTTAACGAGAATCAGAATCAGCAAACCGCGTGATACTATCATGCAAAATGTCATTCTGACATATGTGTTATCATATCGCATAATCCACCATTAACATATATTGACTCAGTTACGTGATGCAGTGCAATGTTAGGATTCTAACTCTGTTTGACAGCCTGTCATTCCTTGTTTCTAAATAAAAATACAAGGAAGCAAACTTTTTTTGAAAATTTGATAACTTTCTTTAGTCACATTCAGTGTTGCCTTACAAAAATGAAAACAAGAAAAAAGCTTTCATCTTAAAACATTGATTGTATAATTTTGAGTTCTGCTGGTTTAATGGTGGTATTGACAGTTACTATTTTCCTTGGTAATTCTGTAATTTAATGTTCAATTCTAATTCCTAAACATAATCCTAAAATAACCCTAAAGATTATATTTGATATGATGGATTTAATCACCTCTGACTTAAGTGCCAGTGTCATTATAAGTCAAACTTAAAGGCTTTGGACATATTAGGGAATAACCTCCAAACCTCACTCACACATTAGAAAATTTGAGTGCTAGCCACTAGACTCAAATGGTTTTGAAGGCACTGTGACTTCAGTGGAAGCATGCAACCTTTACATTGCAAATGCTTAAGTGAAAGTTCAGATTGGTAGCTCCACCATAATCAATTTTTGAACAAAAGGCAAAACTATGTATGAACCTGTTCCGTGTACTGGAGGAGGTAAGATTGGGAATATTGAAATGGTTTCAGGTCAATACTGATGTATGGATGAACCTTACCTATTGATTGTTTTCCAGAGCTTTAAGAGTATGGAATATACCTTGGTTCAAAAAAGCTGAATTAAAATGTGTCTTAGGATCTCAGAAGTATTGCATAAAGCAGCTATTCTTGCTTGCAGATATTAAAAGTAATGTCAGAAACAAAAACAATTAAACAATAAGACTAGAGGAAGACTGGAAAAAAAAGATTAAAATGGAATCATGTGAAGAAAATGAGTATTTGCATTTTTCATTTTACTTTACCACTTCAAAGTGTTTTTGTCTTGTATTGCAGTGAAATCAATTTGAAAAGTGAGAAACTAGTCCTTTGGCATCCTTGTTCTTGAGTCAAGAATTGTTCTTTTGAGCTATTCTTCTCTCGGACAAGGCATTTGGAATTTACAGTTTCCCTTCAGAAGACATCTGAAAGCACAACCTCACCATCTTCTGAGACACATCTTTCCAGTGACCTCTGTTGGTGCTCATTCCCTCTATATAAACTACATATGACTTGAAATATTCATCAGCTTAGGCTACCTGCCCTGTTTCTACAGAATACTTCAAGTGTGGGCTCACCCCTTTTCCAGTATGTAAATGCTTGTATCCACACAGTGCGTCCACAAGCCACAGTCCTGGGCTTGAAAAGGATGTTCAGGAAGCATTGGAAGAGTGAATCTGCCTATATCCAAGTATGTCCCTGCCTGCTGTATAGATGATCTGCATACATCTGACTGCTCACATTTATCTCAGCTGCCATTGTAGTTATATTACAAAGGTATAACTACAGCAGAAATTTCAATTATATATAAGGGAAATTTTTTCAACATGAGAGTGGTCAAACATTGGATCAAGCTGACCACAGAAGTTGTGGAATCTCAAACCTTGGAAATATTCAGACTTGACTGGACACAGTCCCCAGAAACCTGGTCTAAGTCAGCTCTGCTTTGAGCAAAGGTTGGACAGGATGCCTTCCTCAGGTCCCTTCCAACTTAAACTATTCTATGATTATGTGACAGTGAAATCTTTTCTGAACATGACACATTTTTTCTGTGTGGCATTGGTGAAGAGCTGGAAGTTAAGCTGCATTGAAAACAATGTGGAAAACTACAGTCAACATGCTAGTGTCCTACCAGAAACCAGCAGCAATCCATTAAACAGCACATTGTGTTTTAATGTGTTTTCTGAGCAGTTGTCTTATGATCATTATAGATACAGTACCACATCCCAGGCGAGTGTCATAAATGGTTTTATAGTAGGTGTCTGTTCTTGAACAGAAATTGCATCTTTGTCAAAACTGATGTCTAGGATTGAGTGAAAAATGTTCGTTTTGACCAATCAACTTGTTTTACTGGAAAAATCCCAGTTAGATTTACTAAATTTCTTTCTAACTGCAAAAGCTTGAATTACCAGACATCAAAATATGAGCCACTACAAATAGTTCTGCTGTGAAACAGAAAAGAAACAGAGAGATTCATTCTGGTAAGACACTGTAAAAGAAAAAAAAAAAAAACAACAATCCACGCCACCTTATCTGTCAGAAAACAGTCTTCCCACCCAAACACTTACCTATTTTACCACATCCACATTGTTAGAATACAAACCTTGTTTGCAGTGCCTCTTCAGGAAAGAACTAAGATTATGTTAATTTTACCAAAGTTTCTTTAAAACCTGAGCAGCTTTGTTTAGAATCTGAAGTTATATTAACCCTGAACTTCTCCTAGAACCAATAATAACATAAATAAAGATGTAAATATTGATGTTACACCTCTTGCTCAGATTAGAAGTAGAAAAAACAAGCAGCCTAAACTAGGCAGAAAACTCTACCAAACTAGAATGTGTTCAGAGCACATATTAATGGTAATGGTAATGGTAATGACAATTATAAAGAAACTGAGGTCACAGCACAAAAGCAAGCTCTTTTATGTCAATAGCTACTTAAATAGCATCTGAGTGGATAAGGAAGAAAATGAAAGGAAATTGCGCTGAAGACAGAAAAGTGAGAACATTGACAAGAGAGACCAAGAGTGGCACAGTGATATGTCATTTCCAAAAGGGGGATATTGTGGCTCTCTTCTTCACAGGAAGGTCATCACTGCTTGGGGGAAGAAAAAGAATTTGCCTTGGGACTGTCTTTGGTGCCACACTCAATTCACATGAGAGGGTGCAGAACATACGTGAAGGTTCTGCTTCTCTTACCAAACATCCGTTGCAGGACTTGCCCCGTAGAAGTAAGACAGAAGGGTTCCTCTTCCAAATACTATGACTTGAAGGAGTACAAACAGGCTACTATTGCTACTTCCATCTATGACAGAGTGTTAAGCTTCTCCACTGATGATTTCATTCTCCATTAACGTATAATATCTTTCTTCTTCATGTGAAAGCAATAGTGAGTAATGAAAGAATTTCTGTTGTGAGGCTCTCAATGACCACTGTCTAAAATGGCCTGGGAACATTACAGAAGAAATTGGAACCTAGATGTCACTAGGGAAAAAAATATTGCCTCTTTCCTATAAGTTTCACATTAGTGCTGTAAAGTAAGACTTATGCTACCTTTTGCGTGCCCCAGAAATCCTTTTGGGAGACAGTTATACAGAAATTGAAATATAAGGAAGAGTGAACTATCCATGTCAAAGTGTATGATAAAAGGCACATTAGAAGAAAGAATGACCTTGGACTTTTTAAAAGTAAGAACATGATCAGTGTGTAAAATTGCTAATGTTTTGTGTGGGAATAGACCTACCTGGTTTTCAAAAATCTCATTAATGAAATCTGACAATCCTTAAAAGTCGTTGTTACTCCAATTCCAAAGATGGAAGCCAGTAGGAATAGATAAAGTCTACAATGTTTTAATTCACACTGAACTAGCAGAAGACATAGGAATGGTGTAGCAATGAAACTGTTTACATCATAGATGCAATGGTCTGAAGCCCACTAAGTGCTGTGAGATCACAGAAGAGCAATCATGATCACTTCTGAAATTTGATGCTCTACACCTTAAGTATAATCAGTGTGGATAGCAACTCTCCCAGCTTGTTTCCAGTTCTACTAGTAAAGTACATTTTATGCTCTTCATTTCTCAGACAGTCAATTCTGCTATTGAAAGAGAAAGGGGTTGTAAAGAAAACCTTAATTATAGTAATTTCATTTTTAACCATGGGGAAAAGAAGAAGGATCACAATTCATTTATATGAAATATTCTTAACTTTATTTTGTGTATAATTGCTGATCTGTTCAACTGAAATAATTATACACTTTCCACAGTCATTGGATTAGAATAATGAATTAAGTCAGTCAGTCACTGGTATCCCAGCTATCATACACTGACTTTAAGAAATAATAATTTCATCCACATGACCATGTTGTTCACCAAGACTGTTATTTTACTAATCCTTATGATCCAAACAATACTCTGTTTGTGTTCCAGCACACAGCGGGTGGGAGAATGGATTCGTTAAGCTGGGTGGGTTTAGCCTTCTTTTATGTGTTCATTCAATTTTATGTTCATTTACTTATTGTATACATATGGTGGTAGAAGCTGCTAAAGCAATAACTGTTATTCTGCAAACAAGGCAACACATAGAAACAGATGCAAGATTTCCAATATTTCTTTTGGAAGTTTTGTGATTAAAGACACATTTCTTCTTCTATGTCTGAGGGTTTACACCATGGATCTCCTTAACTGTTTAACCAGATATTCACAAATTTGGACTAATAAATGAACAAAACTGTGGAGAATCAACACAAAGTTTTACAGACAAAAGCTATGGCAGTAACATCAAATCTTCTGTAGCTTTAAAATGATGCAATTACTTTCCCAAACTATGTAAGTGGGAAATATCCTTTTCCCATCAGAACAGTACATATTATATTTTTTATTACTCTTGGAATTATTACATTTCAAAGCTATTTCAGATGGTATGTTACCTTGATTCTAATAGAGTAAGGAGAAAAAAAAAGAATCCTAGATAAAATAAAGTTCTCAGTCAGAGATATGTTATAGGAAAAAACCACACCAAGCATTCAGCTCACATGCTTCTTTAAGGTGGCTGGCTTCTGCTTTCAATCTCTGTACCATACCATAGCTAAACATGAGGAATAATTAAGAAAATAAGTGGTATAATAAGCCTAAAGAGGAAAATGCATATTACATTAGAATAAACAGAGTCTTTAAAAATTTTATCATTGACATGTGTATTCAGTTCTTCAGTAAAATACTGTAGTTCAGGGGAGTAGGCAATCTGTTTCTCCAAAGGGCTTTTTTTCCCCTTATTTAGGTATTTGACATACAGTGACAGGTTCACTGAAACTGCATCTTTTACACATTAAGCCTTTTGAAAGGCTTCCATTTTTTTCCTCCTGGAGGCTATTTGTTTCATGACAGTATTGTCTACATTCCTCACAAAAAAGCAGGCATTTGTCCTTGTGCTAAATGCTGACATCCTCTGATAAGAAGAAAGCTAAAAGGGGGAAGAATTGAAGGTCAACATGTTTATTTTGCTCTCAAGTGAACATAGTAGATAAATACTTCTCAGTGACTTGCTACAATACAAAGTTTATAGCTGTATTGGGATGAACATCTACATTGCCATTACTCTGAAAAGAAAAGCAAACTTCAGCTGCAAAAGCTCCTCTCTAAACACAGGGCAGGAAGTAAATGCTATGTATTGTTGTGCTCACTTCATCTTCTCCTTCTATTCTTGTTCAGGTTCACTTAAAATTTCATAGAATCATAGAATCATAGAATCATTTAGGTTGGAAAAGACCTTCAAGATCATCAAGTCCAACCATCAACCATGCCCATTAAACCATGTTCTGGAGTGCCTTGTCTACACGCTCTTTGAATACGTCCAGGGGTGGTGACTCAACCACTTCCCTGGGCAGCCTGTTCCAATGTCTGACAACACTCTCAGTAAAGAAATTTTTCCTAATATCTAACCTACATCTCCCTTGCCTCAACTTGAGGCCATTTCCTCTTGTCCTGTCTCCAGCCACCTGAGAGAAGAGACAAGCAGCCACCTCACTACAACCCCCCTTCAGGTAGTTGTAGAGAGCAATAAGGTCTCCCCTCAGCCTCCTCTTCTCCAGACTAAACAGCCCCAGCTCCCTCAGCCACTCCTCACAAGACTTGTGCTCCAGGCCCCTCACAAACTTGTTTGTCCTTCTCTGGACACGCTCCAGCAACTCAATGTCTTTCCTATAGTGAGGGGCCCAAAACTGAACACAGTACTCGAGGTGCATCCTCACCAGTGCCGAATACAGGGGAAAAATCACCTCCCTGCTCCTGCTGGCCACACTATTTCTGATACAGACCAGGATGCCATTGGCTTTCTTGGCCACCTGGGCACACTGCTGGCTCATATTCAACCAGCTATTTCAGTTCATTACAGAAAATCAAAACAGCTGTCAATCATATTCCAAAGGCACGAATCAGCCCAAAGAGAGCACATCTGAAATGTTGATATATAGCTCTACGTCATGTTTTGGTAGAATGTTCAGATGAGCTGCTGACTTGACTTCTTCACTACTCACCCTAGCAATTGCCATTGACTCTTTACTGTTGGATTAAGAAACACGCAGAAATTGTTAGCTTCTTTGTCCTCTCTCTACATATTTTCCAGCCTTATGTGTTTTAAAATCCTGGAACTTTGATTTCTGGAATGCCAAACAAGTACAGTAAGAGCACAAAAGTAAAAGTAGCATTTTCTGACTCACAGAATTCCTTGGCTAGTGAAGGACGTGATAACTTTCCCTATTAGGTATTTTAAAGAACCCAAATTTCCTGTACAAGTGAAAGTGTGAATAAGGAGCACAAGAGAGGATGAGGCAGTGAGAAAAGGAGACAGATGAAAAGATATATCTAGTCCAATTTTAAGTAAGTGGCAATGATTTGGTTTAAGCTGTTCTGGGCAGGACAAGGTCTGTAAAGGTAATAGGTGAGAGTAACAAAGTTCAGACAACTTCACAGTGAAATAAAATGTTAGATACACTCATAAACATCTTTTCAGATTTCAGGTTATCACAGTGTTACTTCCTTTTTTTATCCCATTCCCTTCATCTACCAGTGAGATCCAGCAAACCAAACTACTTCTATTGTAAGAAGCAGGGTAAAAATCCCCAGATACATTGGGATAATTTCTGTCAGACTTACTTAAATGGTTAGAACATTTGTTAGGCTAAATGACTCCACCGGAGGAGTTATGACTCTTACAGACAAAACTAAATGTAAGTTTGGACTCAAAATAACATTGGAACCAATGACAGCTGATGCATGCTCATGCACTTTTTATGGTTTAGTTTCATCTACAGGGAGTCCAGCTTGCAGACTGAGGGAGGTCTAGCAAAGCTCACTCATGATCCAAGCAAAAATATTGATGTGGAGGCACCTAAAGCACACCAACCTGGCAAAAAGAAGGGCTTAAAGTTGATTTTGAGAAAACAAATATCCTTTAAAACTACATATCAAGTAGTAACCATATCACAGAACATAAAAAATCCGTATAAAGTAGTTCATAGTCATCACTGTGTTAGTCAACAGGGGTGTCAAAACCAAACTGACACTGAGCTTTTGGCACAGAGATGACATCATTTTCAAAACTCAGCATTGTTTGAAAGCACCAGACAACACAGGGAGTCTTTCACACAGAAGGACTCTGCTAACATAGCACAGTGAGAGCTGGAAACTCCCCTGAGAGCAGTTCATTGAAAACAAACACTATGGAATCCCTCTTGTCAGTGGGTGCAGAGATCTTTATGAAAATAGGGGCAACAAAAAGTGTTAGAGGGGATTGGAAGACACGAGTTGCTCACAGCTGTTATTTCACAGTTTTTATAACTTTGCAACACCTCTGAAAGGTGACAATACAATTCTGTCTTCTTTCAGCTGAAGAAAATTACCAGAGAAAATAACTAGCAAGGTGCTATTATTTATAGATATATATAAATATATAGATATAAATATATAGATACAAATAAATAATTTGCAAACTCAAATTTTTTTCAGAGTACTAAATTCTTATGCAGAACTTATATAATCAGCAAAACTCCCAATGAATTCCACTGAAGAGAGAAGTAATAATCACTTCTAATAATAAGATTTCAGTGTCTCATTTCAGATATCTTGAAAATGGTGAATAGTTAATGGATGACTTCATGTAGAAAGTTTAACTGACTTGGCTTGTTTAACATATATTTTATCAAACAGAATTTCCTTTGCTTCTGGTGTGAAAGAATACCTACCTCGTTCACCTGACACTTCTATCTTCTTCAATTAATGAGTCAGAAATTTTACAGCAGACAGTCCTACCTCATTCATGCCTATGCAGATATCCGCTTTGAATTTATTGACGTCATGTTTCTACACAGAAAAAAAGAAAGAAAGAAAATACAAGAGATGAGACAATCACACAGGGGCTAATTTGAAACAATGCAGATGACTGTCTTAAATTTGCAATGTTGGTATTCTCTTGCATTGGGGTGTTTGCACATATGAGTGTACAATTTTAAAAAGCATACTGTAAAACAAAATCCTTTCACGTGACTTCATATGGACAGCTATCTCTCATCAAAAACATTCGATTCACTGCACATACCTCTGCTACTGACTACATTATTGTTGGTTAAAGTAGCTTATCATCAACTCTATATACCTGTGTCATGGTTTAACCCCAGCCACCAACTAAGCACCACGCAGCCACTCACTCACTCCCCCCCACAACCCAGTGGGATGGGGAGAAAATCAGGAAAAGAAGTAAAACTTGTGGGTTGAGATAAGAATGGTTTAACAGAACAAAAAAGAAGAAACTAATAATGATAATGATAACACTCATAAAATGACAACAGCAATAATAAAAGGATTGGAATGTACAAATGATGTGCGGTGCAATTGCTCACCACCTGCCGACCGACACCCAGCTAGTCCCTGAGCGGCGATCCCCCCCTCCCCCCCCCCACCCCAGTTTATACACTAGATGTGATGTCACATGCTATGGAATACCCTGTTGGCCAGTTTGGGTCAGGTGCCCTGGCTGTGTCCTGTGCCAACTTCTCGTGCCCCTCCAGCTTTCTCGCTGGCTGGGCATGAGAAGCTGAAAAATCCTTGACTTTAGTCTAAACACTACTGAGCAACAACTGAAGACATCAGTGTTATCAACATTCTTCGCATACTGAACTCAAAACATAGCACTGTACCAGCTACTAGGAAGACAATTAACTCTATCCCAGCTGAAACCAGGACAACCTGTTAGATAAAATTTACGTGTTACTAGTGGATTTCACAGGTTGTTTTGTCACTGCATTTGAATGTTGAGACTGGGAAGCTTGTATAGCCATTTGAGCTCTTCTGCATGTTTTCTCATGGGTGATCTAGTTTTCACCTATTCTCCCCAGTCTGACACTTGGCCTGGGCATTGCCCTGCCCTGTGTGGCACTGTCTAGTTCTTATTGCACTGTAACTCCCTTTAAAAAAGTGCAGGCTGTACTCCATAGTCATCTCATTTTCTCTTCGTCCCACTTGCTTTACAAAGCAAGCTTCATTCTTCCTATCCAGCCCTGTGGACTCTCTTCTCTTTTCCTCTCTGAAGGCACTCTGGCTTGTTCAGCTATTTTTACTCCTTCTCTGTGTTTCTTACTCACAGGACCATTCTCCCCCTCTAAATTCCTATGCCAATTTCAGTTTCACCTCTTACTTATTTGGCTCAAGTAAAATTATTTAATTTCTTTTATTCTCTCTGAAATTCAGTCTCTTCTTTCTCCATCTAATTTTCAGTCAGATATTCCCCAAACCCCAAACTCCTATCACACTTTCTCCTTTTCTCCATCAGCACCTTATTCTTTCCATGGAGCATAAAACATCAGACCGAGTGGTCAGAGACCGGTGGCACTGAAATAAACTCAAACCAGGTACTCAGATAATAAAATACTTGGTAATCATAATAAAGACAATACAACATTGTGGTGGCTTCACCCTGGCTAGACACTAGATGCCCACCAAAGTGACTCTATCACTCCCACTCCTCAGCAGGACAGGGGAGAAAAATATAACAAGAAGCTCGTGGTTTGAGATAAGGACAAGGAGAGATCATTCAGCAATTACTGTCATGGGCAAAACAGACTCAACTTGGGGAAAATTAATTTAATTTATTACCAATCAAATCAGAGTAGGATAATGAGAAATAGAAACTAAATCTTAAAACACCTTCCCCCCACCCCTCCTTTCTTCCTAGCTCAACTTCACTCCCAATTTTCTCTACCTCCTCCCACTGAGTGGCACAGGGGGATGGGGAATGGGGGTTGCAGTCAGTTCATCACACATTGTCTCTGCTGCTCCTTCCTCCTCCCTGGGAGAACTCATCACACTCTTCTGCTGCTCCAGTGTGGGGCCCTTCCCACTGGAGACAGTCCTCCATGAACTTCTCCAACATGGAGAAGTCCTTGCCACATCCTTACCACAGGCTACAGTTCTTCATGAACTGCTTCAATGTGGGTCTCTTCCATGGGCTGCAGTCCTTCAGGCACAAACTGCTCTAGTGTGGGTCACCCATGGGGTCACAAGTCCTGCCAGCAAACCTGCTCCAATGTGAGCTTCTCTCTGCACGGGTCCACAGGTCCTGCCAGGAGCCTGCTCCAGCACAGGCTTCCCACGGGGTAGCAGGCTCCTTCAGGCACATCCACCTGCTCTGGTGTGGGGTCCTCCATGGGCTGCAGGTGGATATCTGCTCCACTGCGGACCTCCATGGGCTGCAGGGGGACAGCCTGCCTCACCATGGTCTTCACCACAGGTTGCAGGGGAATCTCTGCTCCAGCACCTGGAGCACCTCCTCCCCCTCCTTCTTCACTAACCTTGGTGTCTGCAGAATTGTTTCTCTCACATATTCCCACTCCTCTCTTTTGACCTCTGCCAGTATTGCACAGGTGTTTTTTTTCCCGTTCTTAAAGTTGTTACCCCACAGCGCTACCACCATTGCTTATTGGTGGGTCAGCCTTGGCCAGTGGCGGGTCTGTCTTGGAGTCAGCTGGCACTCTGCCTCCGTTGGACATAGGGGAAGCCTCTAGAGTCTTCTCACAGAAGCAACCCCTGTAGCTCCCCACCTACAAAAACTTGCAATGCAAATCTAATACAAGCACCTGACAGAAACAGAAATGCTTGTTGGTGCATGTATAAGGAGCATTTTCTTTAATAGCCATACTGTAAGACTGCCTTCCATTAATAAGGTTGCAGACCTAATTCTGCAGCATGTCACATACCAGGGTTACCAGTAGTACAAATAAATGAAGAACAACATAACAAGCACACTAAGAACAAAACCTAACTTTCAGTGACTGTTTGTCTGTAGTCATATGCAGGACTATATCCTCCTGCCCTCCCACTCCCAAGCTCATTTGGTCTACTTCTTTTTGTGTCTGTTTATGATGATCACTTCCTATTTTAAATTCTAAAGGAAGGGAAGGGAAGGGAAGGGAAGGGAAGGGAAGGGAAGGGAAGGGAAGGGAAGGGAAGGGAAGGGAAGGGAAGGGAAGGGAAGGGAAGGGAAGGGAAGGGAAGGGAAGGGAAGGGAAGGGAAGGGAAGGGAAGGGAAGGGAAGGGAAGGGAAGGGAAGGGAAGGGAAGGGAAGGGGATTTCCAGTTGGAAAGGACCTACAACAATCATCTGGTCCAACTGCCTGACCACTTCAAGGCTGACCAAAACTTAAAGAATATTGTGAAGACTGTTGTCCAAATGCCTCTTTATAAGGCACTGTGAGGCATGGGGCATCAGCTTGCTCTCTAGGAAGCCTGTTCCAGTGTTTAACTACCCTCTTGGTAAAGAAATGCTTTCTAATGTCAAGCCCGAACCTCCCTTGATCCAGCTTTGAGCCATTCCAACACATCCCATCACTGAATACCAGGGAGAAGAGATCAGCACCTCCCTCTCCACTTCAACTCCTTAGGAAGCTGTAGAGAGCAAGGAGGTTGTTCCTCAGCCTCCTTCTCTCCAAACTAGACAAACCCAGAGTCCTTAGCTGCTCCTCATAGGACATCCCTTCCAGCCCTTTCAGCAGCTTTATTGCCCTCCTCTGGATGCATTCAAGGACATTAAAGACCAATGTCCAAGAAGGACATCCTTCTTAAATTGTGGGGCCCAGAACTGCACATGGTACTCGAGGTGAGGCCACACCATCACTAAATACAGTGGGGTAATCATCTCTCTTGACCGGCTGTCATGCTGTGTTTGATACACTCCAGGATGCGGTTTGTCCTCCTGGCTGCCAGGGCACACTGCTGACTCACATCGAGCCTGCTGCCAGCCAGCAGCCCCAGATCCCTTTCTGTAGGGCTGCTCTCCAGCCAGTCCTCTCCGAATTTATACTTGTGACCAGCATTATTCCATCCCAGGTACAGAATCAGGCATTTGTTCTTGTTAAATTTCATGCCATTAATCATTGCCCAATGCTCCAATTTATCCAGATCCCTCTGCAAGGCCTCTTGTCCCTCAAGAGAGTCAACAGCACCTCCCGGTTTAGTATCACCAGCAAACTTGCTAATGGTGCAGTCAACTTCTGCATCCAATCATTGATAAAAATATTGAACAGAACTGGCCCTAGAATTGAGCCCTGAGCAATATCACTGATGACTGGCCACCAGCCAGATGTAACCCAATTCACTACAACCCCTAGAGAGCCCTGCTGCTCAGCCAGTTCACCCAGAGCACTGTGTACCTCCTCATCTCACATTTGGACAACTTGTCCAGAAGTATACTGTGAAGGACAGTATCAAAAGCCTTAATCCAGAAAAGCTACATCCACCACCTTGCCTTCACCCACCGGGTGGGTGACCTTAGCATAGAAGTATATCCGATTAGTTAGACAGGACTTTCCCTTTGTGAACCCATGTTGACTGTTCCTGATGATTGCATTGTCCTTGAAATGCCTTACAATAGCAACCAGTATGATCTCCATAATTTTTCCAGGTACTCAGGTTAGACTAACAGGTCTGTAGTTTTCTGGGTCTTCCCTCATGCCATTCTTGTAAATTGGAACTCAGCCAGCTTCCAGTCACAGGGACCTCCCCAGACTCCCAAGACCTTTGGTAGATCATTGAGAGGAGTCCTGCTGTAACATCCACTAATATTGCTTCAGTACTCTAGGAGGAATCTCATCAGGCCCTATGGACTTGTGAACATTCAGCTAATACAACTGACCCCTTACAATTTAAGGGTCCACAGATGGAAAGTCACTGCTCCCACTGTTGTGGTCCCCTAACTCACAGGAATGGGCAGCCCATGGTCTACCATTAAAGACTGAGACAAAAAAAGCATTTAATGCCTCTGCGTTTTCTTCATTCCTATTTGTCAGGTTTATTTTTGTTGACTTTGTATCTTATTATAGCTTTTGCTTCTATGTCATGTTAATTTTTTTTTTTTCACAGAGTCATCTAGAGCCTTAGGGGTTTTTTTGGTATATATAGACCCTCAATCACAACTTTACAGAACCTAGGTAGTAACTAATCAGTCTCAGCTTCTGTTATTTGGTGACTAAAATAGGATCTTATCAAGTAGCAATAACTATTAATTGAAAATTGATGGGTACAGAGAATAAAAATAACAATGAATATAAAGCCTATGTGGTAGTGTGTAGATGTCACATCAGTAGGGACCTTTGTTCAGAGGGCTCTGAAAAGCTTAGAAATGAAATAGAAACTTTAGAAGACTGATGACATAAAGTAGTTAGCCAAGAACATCTTGGTTTTTTCATATGTAAAAAGCAGTAATGATTTTATGAGTAATCCTTGTTTTCAAGGACTTTGGGGGAGTTATTAAGCTTATCCAATGTACAGAAAGTGACCTTTAGTTCTGGAGGATCAACACCCCATAAAGTGCTCTATGCCAGTTCTTCTTCATATATCCTCAATAATTATTTAGCCCTTAGCTTTAATCACACACAAATGTTAAAGATAAGTGCAGATGGTGTCATCAGCTGCACAGTTTCCCATGACCTGCACTGGACAAGTACAGTTAAAATACACATATGGACTTCATAGGCATAAATTTAGGTGTCCCTCTGAAAATGCACTTCCTCTTTTTATGTGAGTTTAAAGTCTGAGAATCAGCAAACCCATGAAACATTCATCATGCTTAATATCACCTGTCATTACATGTTTCAGGTGTTGCTGGCACAGAATTTCTATGGAGAATTATGACTTGCTTTTCCAAAAGTAAACTGTAATTTTTCACCTGTGTTTTTGGTGCCACAATTGCAATGCTGAGCTTTTTTAGCACATCAGTTACAAAGCAAGAACTCTTATAATCAGCTTGAAACATTTTTTTTCTGAAACTGAGCAAAAGGTCATAATTAGAAGTAACATGTTATTAGAAGGGAAAAATCATTTAACTGAACCAAAGCCTTGGGAAATATGATTACGATTTTAAAAAAAATAGATACATTAAACTTTTTGGAAGTTGAGACATTAGTAAATCCAAGGAGGAGTCTTAGAAGATGGAAGATAGATTCTCCAAATTGCTAGAAAAAATTTACTTTCTATATGGTTTTGCAATATATCACAGAGATGCCAGCAGAATATATGTGGTGTATGTATGCATCAATGTATTTCTGAATATGTATTTTCTTATTTCTGTATGTAAAACAAACAAAAAAAGGAGCTGAAATGTCATAGTTTGGATACCAGATATTGACACTTTAGTGAGTGTAAATAAATTTTTCAGAGCTACACAGATTTACAATCTCTGACTAGGACTTGACCTCTTCATTTTTAAATTTTGCACATGCATACCATGCTTCAGAAAACTAGCTTTACATTAAAAAAACAGGCATTAAAAGCTCTAAAAGTAGGTGGAAATGTAGTGGCTCATTTATTTGCCACGCTTGCCTGCAAGCACAGTATTGTTTAACGCTGAGCCCGTTTGCTGCAGTTATTCATAGGCTGTAGCAGTGATTTCATTAACTGAAACATCAGAAGTAAATTACATCTGTCCCATATGGCTGACTGAGAGCAGAGAGAGCATATGCAGGCAGACTACATTTGCAACATCATACCTTTGCTAAGGTCAACTTTAATTTGGCTTTAAGCATTCTGATACACCACGTCTTGAAGCTGGTAAATGCTACTGTTTTCATGTCCATACTTGACTCTTACTGCAATGTTCAGGTTAAAACAGCTGCATTGCAATGTGCCTTCTTTAGACCAGTTACTAATCTATCTGTCTGCTTTCTCTGTCTTCTGCACTACTATGACTCTGATACATAAAATACCTTTTTCTCCAAATTTTAGCTTATTGGAGTGGATTGAGTTGGATGGTGTAGCTAATTCTTCACGTAAGATTTTTATTTTTGAAAACTACTTACAAAATGCTATCATAAACCTCAAATGATATTTTACAAATCAGAAAGGAACAACGTTAATGAAAGGCAATGAAACCATTACTTTACTGGATTCCAAAAATATTCAGGGATTTCAAAGTAATATTCTATGACTGCTTGTGGAAACTGGAAAACATTTAAACAACACAGCTTTAAATATTGTTAAGTGATTTACTTTCAAAATAAAACTTGATGATCAAGCTTATATTTTAAAGCCAAATTTTGCTTTCTCTCTCTTTTTTTCTTTTTTCCAGTGGAATTGCTTGCAAGGTTAGGCATATTTCAGTTGTCGGTAGTAAAGAAGGATCTTATGGAAAGGGATTTATGATGACAAAATAAAACTAAATAGTCTATCTTCATTTTGTTTGATTGATAACCTCTCTTTCTTCTACATAAAAAGGAAAGAGAAGATTTGATTAAAATAATGATAGAGGATTTCAGGCTGCTAAGAAGTATTTTAGAAGGGAAGAGTGAAAAAAATATGGTGTAAACGGACAATAAAAAGTTGTACAGAGGTGGCAAATTAGGCCACGATGGACATCCTTGATGAGTTTATTTGTGTAAGCCCAATTGGAAAACATCATAAATTTGTTTTGGATAGAAAGGCTGCCTGGTTTTCCCTGTGGGCCGGGGAGTTCTCTTTCTTAGTTCATATTTCACATATGATGTGTGGTCACCTCATCACTTCATCAGTCATTTGTGCTGCTGAAAAACATATGTTGCCACTATAGCTTAAATTGCATTTTGGATGTATTATGAATTTCTAGTTGGAAAGCTGGATAAATCTTATAAGTTTTGAAAAATAATTTAAGAACATCGTACAAAGCCCAGACTTGCCTGCTCTTAGAAGAGATTCTTGCTATCACACAATCAAAATGGGAAATCATTTCTCACCTTGTAAAAGTCAAAGGCATCCTCTGCATTTTCATTATTCTGTTGCAATCCAAATATTATTCTTCCATTCTCTAACTCTTTCTCATCAGTGTGTGATCAAACTATTGCCTGGAAAGGAAAGGTTAGATTTATCAATCAAAGTTCGCTACCAGCACTCAAAATAATTGAACCCTCAGGAGAAACAAGCCCTGTGTATTTTTTTTTGTTGTTTCAATATCTCCATAAAAGCCATTTCAATATGTTTGGTTCTGTGGCAGGAGGTTTTATGAAGTGTTTATCCTTTTCACAGTTCCAGAAAGCAAAGCTGATATACATACATATATATATATATATATATTTGCTCGTTTAGTGCCAACAAAACTTTTTTCATAGAATCCCAAACCTCTCAGTATATGAAAGAAGATTTTTAGACATGGTGAAATTAATCTTTGGTTGTATGTTTTAAAGGGATTCTGTCCAGAATCTAATTCTGATAACCAAAAAAGAGCAGAAAGAAGCTCTGACAACAAAGTGGGCATCTGTAGTTTCTAGTCATGTAGTCTTGTGTTAGAGCATGTGCAGTGGGTTTCCACAGTTGCTGGAGTAATTCCTGTGGCTTACCAAACACGCTGCACAACCACAACTCCTGATGTAGATGTTTTAAAATTAACTTACCCTAAAAATCAGTTGTAATAAGCAAAAACCCACAAGAAGGTTTATAATTAGATCCTTCATAGCTATGTGAATGAGGATACCACTGTTGTGGTTTAACCCCAGCCAGCAACTAAACACCACGCAGCCGCTCACTCACTCCCCCCCACCCCGTGGGATGGGGGAGAAAATCGGGAAAAGAACCAAAACCTGTGGGTTGAGATAGGAACGGTTTAATAGAACAGAAAAGAAGAAACTAATAGTGATAATGATACACTAATAAAATGGCAACAGTAATAATAAAAGGATTGGAATGTACAAATGATGCGCAGTGCAATTGCTCACCACCTGCCGACCGACACCCAGCTAGTCCCCGAGTGGTGATTCCCTGCCCCCACTTCCCTGTTCCTATACTAGATGTGACGTCACATGGTATGGAATACACCGTTGGCCAGTTTGGGTCAGGTGCCCTGGCTGTGTCCTGTGCCAATTTCTTGTGCCCCTCCAGCTTTCTCGCTGGCTGGGCATGAGAAGCTGAAAAATCCTTGACTTTAGTCTAAACACTACTGAGCAACAACTGAAAACATCAGTGTTATCAACATTCTATCGCATACTGAACTCAAAACATAGCACTGTACCAGCTACTAGGAAGACAGTTAACTCTATCCCAGCTGAAAACAGGACAACCACTTAGTGGACTGTACATCTCCCTGAGATTTGTAGGTCTTGGTGAATATCTTTAGTGAGTTTGCTTAATATTGAAGAGACTACAGGTACCTGTAAGTAATGCAGAGTCCTATACACAAAAATATCTGGATCAAGACCTGAAACCTGAGAATAATTCTGAAACCTGTTAATAAATTAACAACCTAAGAGCACACTGTCAAAACCACTATTAAATAATATAGAGTGCTAAGAGTAGGAGAGACTGTATACTACACCAGGTACACTGGGGTCCCCAGTATAGGAAAGACATGGACCTGTAGAGTGAATACAGAGAAGGGCTAAGAAAATCATCAGAGGGCTGGAATACCAGTTCTATGAAGAAAGGCTGAGAGAACTGGTTTTGTTCAGCCTGGAGAAAAGAAGGCTCTGGTGTGACCCTATTGTGGCATTTCAATAAGGGGGGCTTATAAGAAAGATTAAGAGAGATTTTTTTACCAGGGCCTGTAGTGACAGGAGAAGGGGCAATGGTTTTAAACCAAAAGAGAGTAGGTTTAGATTGGACATAAGGAAGAAACTTTTTATGATTACGGTAGTCAGACACTGGAACATGTTGTCCAGAGAAGTTGTGGATGCCCCATCCCTGGAAGTGTTCAAGGCCAGGTTGGATGGGGCTTTGAGCAACCCGGTCTAGTGGAAGGTGTCCCTGCCCATGGCAGGGGGTTGGACTAGATGATCTTTAAAGCTCCTATCCAACCCAAACCATTCTATGATTCTGTGATTCTATGTTGTAAAACACAGAATCCAGTTCACATGCTCCAAATAGATCTTAGCCAAAAAAATTCCTGATGGAGTTTTTGTGTTGACTTCAGTGGATTTGGATATGAACTACATGCAACCCTGAAAAATGTAGGACATAGCTGTTTTAGCAGCCCACTGTAATCAGAAGAAAAGCTTACTTGTCAGAATATCTCTGTGAAGATAATTCTGTTTAAACACATTCAGCAGATAACAGGCACAATCTACTTGCCTGAAAACTCAGGATGTACCCCGTGGGGGATGCAACTCCTAGCCTTGATGTTTGGGTTCACCAGTTCCCCTTGAGAGAAAGGCCGTCAAGGAACAAAATTAAACTAGACTTTGGACCCTTGTAAGAAATTATACTTTTTAGTCCACAGAAATCTCCATGTGAAATTGAACTCGAAGATCAATAGACTACCACTCAAACTTCACAGTAGATTTCTCAGCAATTGGAATACTCAATTGCAGCTCTCACTGTGGACACAGCTGTCATTCAGCTTGTGAGACACTCTTAAAGGTAATGAGCTTATGGCTTGAATGTTTTAATCAGAAGTTTGTCTGGCAGTGTCTTACATACAAGGACCATTCATTCTCTTCCTGTATGTTTTCCAATTGTGATAATTTCTCATGAGACCATATGTCAGTTTTTTCCCCACTCAGTGTCATACTCCTTTTGGTAGTCACAGGGAAGCTTAAATTTGATAAGCCATTTAGCTCCAGCCAGCTGCATCTGCACTGTAAAACCTGACTTGGCTCTGCAACAAGACAGTAGCCTCCATATTGAACTTTGGCAGGAGCAAACACCACTATCTGATGTACTGTTATGGCCAGGTACATATTTTCCAATGGCTTTTAAATCTTTACTTCAGTTCATCATGTGCATTTGAAATTTCTGAAGAGATATGTCAATTTAAGTAATGGCACTTTACAGGAAAAAGAACATTGTGAAAAAAGGGCGTAGTGTTGCAGAAATTATTTTGCTTCAAACATTTGTAAACATTTTTAATGAAAAAGTATAATTTTGTTCAACTTTTACAATTTATTTCACTAAAAAAACTGGAAAATGATTTTGCATTTCAAACAGCAAAAAATTTTACCAAAAATTTTTTTTTTTTTAAATGCAAACAAAAACAAGTCACACCTTTCATTCCAAGCTAATTCAAAATTCAAGAAAAAAACCCATATTTTTTAAATTACCAAAACCAGAATTCTGGGAATGGGAGTTAAGGAGGGTGTTGGGAATGACCTTTGTTTTTACAGCACCTTGTCTGTGCAGCACCTTTGAGGTGTTTCAAGTGCCCTCTGTCCATCACTGTCATTTTAGCTGTGGAGGAGAAAAGCAGGTGGCCAAAATACTCCCATCAACAGAAAGTCTAAAAGAGTATCCAAAGAAAAAAAATACCTCACATAATCCTGACTCATTCTATTTCTGATAACACCTTGTTTCTTAGCTTCTGCTTGTTAAAAGAAGTTTCAGTGAACGGGTAGAACTTGACAAAAGTGTATCGAAAGAAAAGTCCTTCTCAAAGTGAATTATTTAAATCTCTGTTACAAATTTCATGAAAGTATAAAACTAAGCTGATTTTTTTAACAGGGATGCCACTGTTCCCTTAACAAGTAAAATATTTTTTTAAGTTTTTTTTACAGATTTAAATAGAACTAAAATACACATCTAAATCCATCATCAAAATATTAATCTCCCTAATGAAAAAATTGTTCTTGGTTACAATTAAATCCATTATTGTTGAATGTAGAAGTAAATTCAGCCTAGCTACTAAGTTTGTTTGCAGTTTATTACAGACTTTGCTGTAGAACTTACACTGGACATGTTAAATCTTGTAAAGAGGTTTTTTAAAGGGCTGAAATGTGTTTTTGTAGCAATATTGTTTCAAATAAAAAACATAGTGACTTTTTTATGACAGGATTTGTTGCCATAAACTTTCACAATCATTTTCTGCTGGATACCATGCCACTAGCCAGCAGTTTATTTGTCCTGGGGATTATGCATTCATAGAGAGCTGAGATTCTTACCTGTAGCCATTCATTACATAAGTTCGATCTGTAAAAAAAAATGTACTTTGAAGGTTTTATTATATAAAATAATTTATAGAAAATACAAAGAAATCGGAGCTCTGGTTTTTATAATGGTGGTTTTCTCTGCATCTGCTGATATCCTGGAAGGGCAATGCTTACCTTTAATGCTTGATGAGGTACAATACAATCCACTGAGTGAAAGAAGCTAACAGAATGGTCAGCTCCACCTCTTCAGCAGAGTGCAGATGTATTTTGAGAGCCTGCAGATTTTACAGTGCTATACTGCTTATTCCACAGAACAATATCCCTTCACATCTCCAAAAAATTGTTCTTTAATAATCAAAAAAACTACACTATGTTTTATAATGGGAGGGAGTAGCCAGGGGCACAGGGAAAGGAAAAGGGAGGAAGTCAATATGACTATTTTAACTCCTCCTCTCCGTGCTTACCAGCAAAAGTGTCTCTGTTTCCCTTGGAAAGCCTTCACGAGTTTCATGGGAACAAAATAACAAAGCATTAAAAAAATTGTGTATTTCAAGGTATATGTGCCCTCTTCCACCTTCGTGCTTTTGCTTGTTTGTGCAGATCCAGATGGATTTGGGAGTTTCTAGTTGAATAAAGTGGTAAAAAGGTTTAAAAAAATTTACAACTTGCCTTGTCCCTTAAAAAGCCAGAATAAACACATCCCTGGTGAGTTTTCAGCACTTATTTCTAGGAAGTATTAATTCCTGACTTCATACATGGTAGCCAGTGAAGGATTTTGTCTGATTTGACAGCTGAGAACCTGAACTGTCTTACTGCACTTGCTGCTGCCTGGGACATGTACTAACTGGGGCTGAGAATTTGAAACACAGCTGCCCCTTTTACCTTTGAACAGAAGTGTAAAAATGGATGGTTTCATTGTTAAGGAATAAAAATAAAAATACTCAAACACTTGAAAAAGCTATTTTTATTAACTTGCCTAGATTTTAAAAAACATCTCACTGAATAACCAAGTTAAAGTGTCAAGCTAACTGACTCATTTGCTGAGGATGACTGCAGGTGATGGTCTAATTTGACATAATCAGATAAACACTGTAGGAAATATTTTTTCTTAGTATTCTCATTGCTAGAGGAGCTGCAGGCTAGAAATGATGAAGTAGACTTATAAGAACTGATAGTAGCACCCTGATCTGCTAAATAATATTAATACATATCTAGCTCTGTCACACTTTCTAAGCTATTAAATATTTCACAGACATTAGGGAAAGATGTTAAGTTTACTGAGCAAAAGTATCATCCATTGTTTTTCATAAATTAGTAAACAAAAATATGCCAAATTCTGTTCATCTTCAGGCTTAAAAGAACAACGAGGAGCAGTGATTGGTGTGATTTTATGTGCCATAAACCAGGAGCATAATCATTCTATAATCCTTTTCATTTTACACCATTAAAAGATGCCACAGCTCCCCCATTGCTTTCCATGACATATTTTTCCTTGTGCCAGTTTCCATTTTTTATGCTATCTTCTATCAGAAATGGTTGCTTACCAAGTCAGTACTGTTCTGTTTTAGAAATGCATGATTCTTCTGCATTTAAGAATTTACCTATCACCATAGTGGGAAAAGATAAAAACCAAACCACCCACACATTCACCCCAAGAAAACGAAGGTGCAAGCAGTGCATTGAAAGGACAGCTGCTGCAGGTATTCAATGGCAATATGTAGCACAACAGAGGTTTCAGGCCTAAGAAATAATAGTAGCTTGGGGTGAGGGTAAAGGCACATTTAGGACTACCAGAAAAAGAAATATTACTGGAGTTGTTTGCTAAATTTCACTACTTCTACTATTGAGATTTCAAAGACAATAGTCTGCCCTGTTACACAGGATTGAACAGTGAGCGCTGTGCAGGAAATAAGCTTCCTGACAAAGGTAGTGGCAGTCAGAGATAGCAGGCATAGTCCAAATCTAGCCTCCCTGCTGGAATAGAAGTGTTTATTGTTGGTTATCTAAGTGCTGGTGTGTGATCAGTAAAGTATTGTCAACATTAACCGCAGCTGACCCTCGTTCTATAGCAGTTTTGCATGTTGGAGTGAAACAAAATAGTCCACTGGTACTTCCTAAACTGCTTTTGAACTGTTGGGTGCTTATAGAACTCAGTCTGTTATGGTCAGTTCCATCCTGTAAATAAGTCTCCTTCACCTCCAGCAAATAGACTGGTTTGAGCTCCTCCTCAGATTATCCCTTTGTCAGGCTTGCCCTGTACTGAGCCTATTTATCCATGATGGCACTCCAGCTTTTTTTTTTTTCTTTTCATGTTTCATAAAATAACTATATATCCATTGTTACAGGACAGAAAAAAAAGATCAACTCGAGCCCTAGGCTACATACCTGGTTGGTGATTGGCAATGACCGCTCAAGAACTTTCAGTAAAGTACATTTAAATGTTCAATATTTAAAAAACTGTTACCTGGTAAACTTGATCCTTTTTGCATATTGCTGCTCTATCCTTCAAAGCTCAAGAGTATTTTCTTCCATACTAGTGGCCTGCAATATTATTCTGCTCTATGCATGTCTTCTTCAGCTTCTCTTTTCCTAAAAGTAGAAAAGCAGAGTCGGGTATCTGATATGGATTTAATGTACAATTTGACAGTGGAGAACACATAAATCATTAAGTGCCATCAACCAAAAGCAACTTTTTACATGTGTTCTCCCTCTTTAATTTAGTGGACCACAGAATACATTTGAATTAAGGTCCCTGTGTGTATTTAGCCTAAATATTTAATCATAGCCTATCCTGATAACATTTCTCTTCCTAAACTTTTCCATACCTCTTAACAAACTTAGATAATTTTGAAAACTTCTGTTGACTTTCTGTAAATTTAACACTTGTTTTAAGCTTCTACCTGCAGTTGTACAGTCCTCCTGGACTAAAGCTTTGCCACTTGCAACTGTGAATTAGTAATCTGCCATTCTATTTGGTAACTATGACAAAATGAAAAGTTGTCATATATTCCAAATTTGAACATCAGCAGTGCTCATTAAAAAGTATCAGGTCTTTACAGAAAAAGTTAACAAAAACTGACTTAGTAGCTCACAAAAAGTGGAAAAAAACTGTGAGTGCTTTGTACCTATCTGATGCTTTATAGTGTTTCTGTGCATTTTTGAGGACAGATAAATTTTTCTGGTTACAGTATGTTGTCAAGACATTATGGGTCATCTCTTCTTCAGATTTAGCCACACTACCATTTTCATTTGTTGATCTGCAGAAATTTTTAAACAATACACAAAACTGCTGGACTAAGTCACTTTGAGTTGCCAGGGCCTTGCAGACAGTACAGCCTGTGCAAACTTCAGGTAAATCTTCACCAAACTAGAATGGAACATTTAGACTCATTCCAGATATTTGTGAATGGCTGTACAAGATGCAATCACAACAGAGAACTGTCCCACTTTGTTTATCTGCAACAGTACTTTGATGAAAACAATTGTCTCTGTCTGATATATAGGACCAGACCCTGCCATCCCTGTCCATTTGTCTCTACTCCGACAGAAATTCCTACCTTTACATTCCTCTCTCCCCAACCCATTTCTTAATTGCAACAAACAATATTCAGGGCCCCTCAGACCCTTACTCACATTCATTATATTTTAGATAATATAGATTCAAAATGCAGTGTATGTTGTGCCAAGCTTGAATAAACTGACTCATTACTGTAAATGCTTAGCACCTCAGACAAAGGTATAATCAAAGCATGAACATCTTTAATCTTATCATTTCCTTACATTCCTAAGAAAGAAAAAATGGGAAGAAAATGAAGGATTAATTAGGTTAGCATTTCTGATTTCTGAGGTTGCATGTTCCATTTGCATTTAGTAAATTTGATTTTATAGATGTTGTTCAGGTGCAATTTCAGAAAATTTCTATTGTAAAATTAATAATAACAGTAAAATTATTCCTAGAGTAAAAAATGTAAGAAGAATAATCAGTGTAGTATTCTTATTGACAATATTGTCTTTTAAGTTTTCCTTAGGATATTCTTGAACCTTCATTCTGAGAAGTGAACAGCTTTGTAGATATGAATTCTATTACTGCTGTAGTCTTTCTAATACATTTTTCAGCAGCAAAATGTCTTTGTACCACTAAACAACACCTACTTGCAAGCAAAAAGGGAACAAAAGCTCATAAAACTGCAATAAAATATTTATTTCTCTTCAGCAATAGGATTAATTTTATCACTGTAGATTTATGACCCTGGAAATTCTTTGCTGGATATTTAATATATCAAAATAGCAGAACAAGGAGTCTGAGTTAGGAAATGTTTTGTGAAACTTGTGATTTACTGAAGAGAACAGATTTCCTTTTTTTCATAGGACTTAATAAAACAGCAGCAAAATCAAATTAGCTTGGCATAAAGTTTAATTGCCTGACAAAAATTTGATAGTGATATTGTGTTACAGTTTATGTACAACATATATCAGAGTTAGTCTTTTTTCTAGTCTGATTAGGGAGCAGGCTCTGCTTCATGAAAAGGGCAACTTTCATTTGCTTATGGGCTTTATAAAGAGGGAAACATATGTAATTACATTTGCATTTAATTTCTCTCAACTGCTTTTCAGAGCTGATGTTTGGGAAAAATCACATATGTATGATAATACACATAGACTTGAATGAATTTTCATCTGTTTCTTCTGGAATTTCAGAAGTCATCTTCACTTTAAATCAAAACAACTAAAAGACTTTTCTTGTTTGAAAAACATCAAACAAATCAGAAGAATTCTAGTTTTATTTCAGATGAGTATTTCTATTTATTTTATGTCAGAGGTTCATAGTCAAGTATAAACATAAAATACCATATTCCAATGCATTATGTGATGTTATCTATTTATGTACTTCAGTTGATACTGTAGGAAAATATAGAAATTAAAATATCATCCTCATTTGATCTTTCAACATTTTTCTAAAATTAACATTTTCAAGATGAAAAGACCTTTTTGTTTAATGTAACACTGTGGAAAACATCAAAACTATTCATGATAAGACTCTTCCTCACAATTCCTCAAATGTTGGTTGTTTTTTTTTTTTAATAATAAAATAACCCAAAAGAAGAAAAACATGAAAAGAAAGAAATAAGCCTGCAGTTTTCAATCTTTCTTTTCTGCATTTAGAACTGTCACTATAGAAATGACTTTTTTCTTTTGGTTAAATTATGAGACTTTCCATAACAATAGCACACAAGTAATACTGAGAGTGTATACTTTGGAAAAACTACTACTCTTTGCTGTGCTGGAGATTTTGAGGTGCTATTACCCATTTCTAACTCTATGTTCAGGGATTATATTGGTACTAGAAAGCTATACCACGTGATATGCAGAGAGTTAAATTGTGGTCCAGATTAAGTCATTGTAAAACTGCCTTTACATACTAAAACTGTCTCAGTCAATCAGTCACACTGTCTCAAAAAGATATAGTCAATTATACAGTTATTCTATTATAAAATACACTGAGACCTCTACTGCAGTTTCAGGATGTCAAACTTCCTTCCCAAACAGCAGACCCATAGAAAAAAATGTAATACAGTAATTTCTACTACTTTAACAGGCTGGGTCTGTGCTGATTATTCAGAGAACTGAGATGCAGTTGCAAAATAAGAGAACTGCTCTATAGTTGAGTAGAACTAAATTTTAAGACCACTATAAAAGTTTAAAAGTGAAGCACTGAAAGTTAGAAATGGCAAATCACATGTAAGGACTAAAACATATTTAAGTACAGTAACTCTTGTACCTGCTAAATATTATATTTACTATTACACATGGTAAACTGATTTGGAGCTTTAAGGTCTCATCATTAGAAGATGACAATAATGCTTTAGTCAGGTCTTCCTTTCAAGGTTTTTGAGGAATAATACTGCTTTATATTTTTTAATATGATCTAAAGCATTTGCAGGTCAAGGGTTGCTGAAATGATAGGTTCCTTACAACATATTTATTTCTATAATGCATACAATCAGTACATTAAAATTAAAGAAATAGAAGCATGCAGCCACAGGATGCTAAATTAGTAGCAGCCTTAAAAGCTTTGCTGTTGCCTCCTATAATTATTGAGAAAGAATACTTAATTAACATAAAATGCATTAGTAACAACTAAACAAAGTTGAGGTCAACAAATTAACCTTTTTTATTTTAAATTTGACTTTTTAATTTTAGAGAGCCATCAGCCTAACAAAAATTACATTTGATTTAAATAGCATATTCTGATATTGTTGGAATAAAAACAAACTCTATGCCTTCTATGTCAAGCATAATATTAGGTTAGCATAAAAGGGTCTAACTTCATCACGAGTGGAACTCTGGTTATTAAACTGGTGGGAAAAAAAACCACCTTAGTCTTAATTTCTAAACAAATCTAAAGATATTAAATTCTGAGATTCCATGCTAAAAACTATTACTCAAACAATATTAAGTTACTCTCCTTGTTGAAATTTTTGTTGAGTGAAATGAAAAATAGACATTTAAGTACTTGCTGTGTCTCCTAAGATCGTATCATGTATATCAACAGCAAGATTAAGAGCCCATTAAATATTCTTCTTGGACCATAAGCTCCTTTGTCATGTCTTTCCCATGTTGTGAAGAAATTTCTTGAAGGTTACCAAGTAACAAGTACTGTACCATTAAAATTTTTAACTCATGTCCTGAAACATAGGGTCATTCAAAGATATGTAGATGAAAGCCCATGGTTCGACTACAACAGACGTTAAATGTAATTTACAATATACATACCATTTAGGAAATCTTCCTTAGTGATGTTCTGATGTGGATAATTGAAAATATGATAGACTGCAGAAAAAGCAATTGATTCTACAAAAATAATCCTCCCCACCAAAAGGGAGATGCTGAGATAGGATTACCAATAAACGTGTGTCTAGCAAGGAAAAAAGTCAAGAGAAGAAACATGTCCTTACCAGACATACAGACAAATCTTACAAAGAGATTAGGTGGCTCCTCTTTCAATAGGTGTTCTCCAGCAGGTGCTTCAAAGCAGAAGTCATCACAGAAAATTTTAGGCACAGGGTCTTCAGCCACAGGTTTGGAATTCTTGGTCCTCAACCAACAGAACAGAAGTGCAAATGCATGACAAACCTGATGGGGTCACTGAGGCATGGAGAGCTAGTGACAGTGGTGCTAGTAGTTAAGAGTCCTACCAAAATATGCTTGTACCAAAAGAGTTTTTCCACAAAATAAACATATTCCTTAAAAGTTTTTTCAGGTATATTTTACCTAGGATCAAGTGAGTCCACATCAAAGTATCACAGGTTTTTTTTTTTAAATTAAATGCTGTTATTTTCTTCTGTGTCATCTGGGCAGTCACAACCTGGCTGAAGTATAATGTTTTACCATTACAGTGGTATTTTAAGAACTATAGTGCCTACCTTCTCTATAATCTAAACTCATTGTTCATTCTACATCACTCATTATAAACCACAATGTTCCCTCTGGCTGAACCATTGCACTTCCATTAGACATTGTAGCTACTCAAACAGACACTGAAATGGAATCATTCAAGATTTTGAAAGCAAATTATCATTCTGTGGATACTTTCCAACATTTTCATACCTCTTTTGATTCAAAAATACCTACCTGCATATGTACTTGAATTTCTCATGGACTAGATAATCCAACATCAAAAAGAAATGTAGGTTAGAATAGCATAGGGTAGTATTACAAATAATAGGGTAATGTTAAGTAATTGAATAGGCAGTGGAAGGCATCAGGAGTGTTTAGCCATAGCATTTCACTGTGATGGAAAATTCACCTGAATTATCTCAAACTTCTCAAAACATTGGGAAAAGTTAAGAATAAACATTGGCAGGATGACAGATTAGATAATTAAAAGGTCTTTTTTGTCACTAATTTCTCAGTAGCAGACAATGAGCATAAAATCTGTCTGTTGATAACTTATTCCTTTGCCTATTTCAATCATTTATATGACAGTTCTTATCTCCTTAGATAATAGCTCTCCTGTGTTTTTTTAAAAAATCATTTCCAGCAGAAAGGTGACCAGAGGTATCAATATGAATAAGAAATGAAGTGTTCATTTTAAGAACTGGAGGAGTTTTTTGAAGTAGAGACAAATAAAATGTTGATGCAGAATTACCACTGAAGAATTAAGTTTCTAAAGTAAAAAAATATTTTTTTATATTGAAATCTCAGTTATGACTCTCACTTTTAGATTAAAATTATTTTTGTTTACCAAAAATTGGCTCTCATTTATGCCAATATATATAACACAAACTGTCATCATTATCCTGCTTTAAGTCTGAAAGGAACTTCAAAATAAGCCCTGGTGGAGACAACTTGCTCAGCAGTTTGCAAGTCACAAATATTGTGATTTTAAAGCAGCTATAGTAAGGAAAACAGGTTTTGGATATTCATAACTCCTTAACCTTTGGTCAGAAAAAACTTTTTGTAAAAGCTTATTTCTGCATGGAAAGTCAAGAGAAAATCTTGAAAGAGAGAAAATCGTATTTCACTGTTTGAATCAGGCAATTGTTTGACTTAGCAACACTTTAAATATTTTCTTATAAATGAGAACTCATTATTGTGATAGTATTACAATAGTGGGATAGTGTCAAAGAAGATTTAACGGTCCAAAATATTGTATTTCATGGAGCAAAAGATTTTGAAAAAGCAGAGTCTAATTCTTCATTCTTAATGAAAATCACTCTGGCTGTACCCTGGACTATCTGGTCATATGACTTAGCATGGTTCATCCTGTAAAAAATACTTTCATTTGCAAAGTGTCTGAACATCCTAACACTCCCTGTGCAATTATTTAATAGCCTGAAGTACCATAATCTCCAATTTTTTCTTTATCAAACTAGGATGCAACATCAGTTCTACTTTGTCTTTGACTTGTCATTTAGTCTTGCAAATGGTTTGTGTAAGTACTACTCCATAAATGTGAGGGGTTTTTGGAAAACATTTTTTTTTCAATCACAGTATCAGATTCACAAAATGGAAGGATGAAAAGTAATTTATTGATTAATGAATAACAAAAGTTTTCAGATAACACAGCATTTTAAACTATTTATGTAGCACTGTGAAGCAACTGCATGCAGGGAAAGGAGATGTGTCAGAATGGCAAGACAAAGACATTATGTCTCTTTTTGAATTTGCCTCTTGAAAGATGATATAGGACTGTCCGACTAGTTAAATTGAGTCCACTGGATGGCCAAAGGACCACTGACTGGATTTTCTGATGATAGGTAGGCCTTAATAAGTCTGCTGGCCTCTAGCACACCCACCTAGTTCCAAGGGGAACTGCACCCTTATTAAACAAGTCTGAAGGTAGGAGTAGCTAGGTTGCATGACTAACAACTTTGTTTCTGTAAATATAATTTATGGTAATTGAGCCAGATCATAAAATTAATCATATTAACAAAAAGAAGATTTATAATTACGCAAATTCTTTCTCTGAGAAAATGATGCAATCAGTAACAATACTTTGAGGACATTTTCTGCCTACTGAACACTAAGTACATGTTCACAGCAGCCACATTGAGAAAACCAATTGGAAGACTTCCAAATAGCCTCTTACAGTCTGTCATGTCACTAATCCACAAATTAAATCACTGCTGAAGTGGAATATGATATGATTTTTCAGAACAACTTCAAAGACAGTTACAGCCAAATGTGTCTGTGATTTACACATCAAAGTAGTAATAATAAAAATACTTAGTTGTACATAGCACTTTGATCCTTAGATCATGATGCACTTGTCAAAGGTGGATAAGTATTATTATTCTCATTTTGCTGATGAGGATACAGATTTCCTTGGGGTGCTCAGTAAAAGTAAGTAAATCTGAGAATTATACCTCTGTTTCTCCCACATCTTCCGCTTGACAGAGCTATGCAACAAGAAGTATCTATTGTGTAGAAGCAACGTTCCAATTTGAAAAACTGTGGAGGTGATCTGGAGGGCTCTGCAATCAGTCCAAGTCTTCATACAATATTCTTTAGACCAAAATGCTAACATATCACAGATAGGAATGCCCTATGAGTCTGCTGTGCTTTTTCTCTTCCTTGCTCCCCTGCTCCACTTCATCACCCACTCCCTTATTTTTGTTTTAGATTGCTGTATTTTTATGATTGCAGTTACCTTCTATTGAGCAAGAGGAATGTGATAACTTATCAGACTGCAGTAATTTTCCCTGCCAATAGTTTGAATAGGTAAAGAAAGAATGCTGTGATAAATTTTGCTGAGCAGCCGGATAGGAAAGAGGCAGCAAGGTGACCGACAGTAGTGCATGGAGCTAACATCAACAGATGGGAGGGAATGATGGGAAAATGTGCTGCATGTGGCTGAGTGAGAGTTGGGCATAGATGCATGGGGCTTCTGCTTTCAAAGCCTTGACAGAAAATACAGTTTTGGAGGAGAATAAAGAGGAGTGAATAGAGCAAAACAAGCCTTCAGAGAAAAAGAATTGTAGACCCAAGTAAAAGATCCAAGAGGAGAGAAGTAACAAATGGGATGGAGAAGGAAAAAGAGTAAAAAATAGCATAATGGGAGGGAAAGGAATAACAGAAAGAAAAGGCATAGTAGGAACAAGGGAAAGAGCACACACATATGTACGACATAGGACTGAGATCTTTATATTTAATTTCTGAATTAAATCTGAAAATTATAAACACTTGTTTACATTTAGTACTTGACAAACAAGTTTTCTGTCTCTGAATACAGACTTCACACATAATCCAGGAAAACCCACTCTTTTTTTGATCATGGATAACTTCTAAACGGTTTACAAGGATTCAACACCACAACATTTTACCTTGAGGTCCATATAATACTCCTGGTTTGAGATCAACAATCTTTACCAAACTGATCTGAAAAGAATAATTTTTTGTGAAACCTATGGGATTTATACCAGATATTTTTCAGTCATTCCTATGTTCTTTGTCAAACAGGTCCTTCTGAACATTCTCATCACCAGGATTTATTCCCAGGTTTCCTGTAATGTTCCCAGGTTCCCAGGTTTCCAGGATGTACCTAGACATTATTTAATTAGCACAGTCACACCAGTAGTAAATTAATAAAAATGCTTGAACAACATCCTTAAAATTACCTTATTTTTATAGTTTTAGGTCAGAGCTACAGGATCATGAAGAAAAATTACTGTGAAGGAAGTATGTTGCAAATTCTAGATTAAAGAGTCAAAAGGGAATTTTTAAAAAAGAAGATTAATATTTTTATTTTTCATGCTGTTGGGACATTAATACTCCAGTGTAAGATATTTACAAGCTTTCCAACAAACCATGAGAAAACTGTTACTACAACTACTTAAGGAAATTTTCCTTAGACTAGAGAACAGGATACTGACTTAGTCATACATGTGATGCCACTCTCTTATGGCTTCTTCTCTTGGGCAAAAATAGTAACATGCAGTAATACATAAAGCTGGATTTTGCTTTCTTTAGCTATGCAATAGAGCTCTTTCAAAGAATTAGAGAGCACCAAGGTCTAACCCTGAAATCTCCATAATTTATTTGGAAATAAACATATTTGACAATATTGCGTATGTTTCTAGAAAATTATATTAACTTTACACTCTATTTCCATGTAGGGTTTAAAGGGAACTTCAAAACTTAAGTGCCAAAATACCATACCATTGTATAGATTTTCCACACAAAATTTGAGGCTCAATCAAGCTGGAAAATAGTGGAAAACTTTCAGGAATATCAAATAATATGAACTATTCTGCAAAATTTCCTTAACAGAATGATACAATATTTGTATAGTTTGTACGTTATGAAATACTGATCAGTATCATATTCAAGATATTTTTTGGTTTCTTTGAGAAATACAGTCCACAATTTTGTAGTTGCATTGCAGAAACGAAGAGTAGTTTTAGCCTAAACAGGGACAGTAGAACAATATTTTGATTCCTCCTTCCTCCCAATAGTATAGAATAGAATAGAATAGAATAGAATAGAATAGAATAGAATAGAATAGAATAGAATAGAATAGCACAGAACTGAACTGAACTGAACTGAACCGAACTGAACCGAACCAAACCAAACCAGTTGGAAGGGACCTACAATGATCATCTAGTCCAACTGCCTGACCAGTTCAGGGCTGACTATAAGTTAAATGCAGCGCTTCACTCAGTTTTGTGGGTTTTCTCCTATCTTTCTCCCCTAGTCAGAGAGTGCAAGAGTGATGCCCTCTGATCAGCACCTGTCCTGGGTTCAGTTGGAATAGAGTTAATTTTCACAAGAAGCTGGGAGGGGACACAACCACTACAGCTAATGCAGACTAGCCAAGGGGGTATTTGATACCATATGACATCATGTTCAGTATATAACTGGGGGAGCTGGCCAGGGGGAGAAGGGATCGCAGCTCAGGAACAGGCTGAGTATTGAGTTCTGGGTCGTGAGCAATTGCATTGTGCATCACTCAATTTATACATTCTTTTATTAGTAGTATTGTTATTATTACTTCTGTCTTTGTGTTGTCCTATTAAACTGTCCTTATCTCAACCCACGAGTTTTTACCTTTTTCTTCTGATTCTCCTCCCCATCCCACTGGGGGTGGCAGGAGTGAGTGAGCGGCTGCTTGGTGCTTAGCTGCCAGCTGGGCTCAAACCATGACAGCACCCAGCAGGCCTCATTCAGGCACTACATCCTGTTTGGGGTCCCAGATAGCAGAGAGAGGTCAATAAACCAGGGAGGCTCAGGGGAAGCAAAAAGGCTCTGTGGGGCTGGGGCTGGTTCAGCATGTTGCAGAGGGAGCATCAGGGCACTTCACAGCACTCCCTGGTGCCTATGGTGAAGGCATCAAGGGCATGGGGATAGGCTTTTCCCAGCAGTGTGAGGTGGGAGGGTGAGAGACAGTGGCATCTCCTGAAACTAGAGAGGTTCATAACGAAGATGGGAAGAAAAAACAAAATTGCTGTGAGGATCATTAAGCACTGGAGTGTGTTGCCCAGAGAGGTTGTGGGATATCTGAGCCTGGAAGTTTTCAAGACCTGGGTGACCACAACCCAGAGCACAACTGTCACAAGCCCATGAAAGAATGCCCTCTGATGTCACAGAAGAGAAAGCATTGCCAGTGGGAACTGTAGCAAAGGTTTCCAAAGGTGCAACAACTTCCAGAAGCTGCAATGTTGAAAAACCACTTTCTGGTTTCATTCGGTTCAGCAGCTTTCACAAAAATTTATTCAGAACAGAAGAGAATAGTTCCAGTTGGAAGGGACCTATAATGATCACCTAGTCCAACTGCCTAAGTACTTCAAGCACTGACCAAAAGTTAAAGAATATTATAAAGGCCATTGACCAAATGCCTCTTTATAAGGCACTGCGAGGCATGGAGCATTGACCACCCCTCTAGGAAGCCAGTTCCAGTGTTTGGCCACCCTCTCGGTAAAGAAATGCTTCTTAATCACCAGATACCAGGGAGAAGAGATCAGCACCTCCCTCTCCACTTCCACTCCTTAGGAAGCTGTAGAGAGCAAGGAGGTTGTTCCTCAGCCTCCTTCTCTCCAAACTAGACAAACGCGGAGTCCTTAGCTGCTCCTCATAGGACATCCCTTCCAGCCCTTTCAGCAGCTTTGTTGCCCTCCTCTGGATACATTCAAGGACATTAACATCCTTCTTAAATTGTGGGGCCCAGAACTGCACATGGTACTCGAGGTGAGGCCACACCATCACTAAATACAGTGGGGTAATCATCTCTCTTGACCGGCTGGTCATGCTGTGTTTGATACACCCCAGGATGCGGTTTGTCCTCCTGGCTGCCAGGGCACACTGCTGACTCTCATTGAGCCTGCTGCTGGCCAGCACCCCCAGATCCCTCTCATCTGTCCTTTTTTCCAAATCTAAACTTATTTTCTGGTTTCACTTTATATGTATGCACAAAATTTTTTTTGTGGAATCTGCAACAGATTCCATAAATAAATGGAGGTTTTCATATCTTTGTAAGTTAAGAGATGAATCTGGCTCTATAGCCTAGTGCAGATCAGCTGTCGTGCAGAACAGCATATGGCAAGAACACAATAAGCTCTCTACAATTTGACTACAGCAAGGCCCTTAACTGATACTCCTACTCACAAAAGGAGTCTTTTTGAAGCTAGTGATGCTAGTCACAGGAGTAATACTTTCCTATCTGGGCCATATATCTGCTATATCATTTAGTATTTGTACTGCCCAGAAAATGCTTCCCTTTACTCCTACTACAATATGATGTATCATAAGTCTCTCAGGAGGTAACCCAAAAATGCTAGTGTCAAAACTCTTGAGAAATACAATCATTATAAACAGAGCTCACTAACTTTCCCCTTAAATAGAAAATTCAACTGCTAATTAATAGATGTGTGTATCTAATTTTAAATAAATTTGTATGTATATATCTCTTAACACAAGTTTGTCCAGTGCAGATATGTTTTCTAACCCAGTAAAGAGGCAGACAGAGAAAGAGCGGATGCCGTTAGGCTGACACAGTTTAGTGCACTGTTGCAGATGCTCATATGATATGGCGAGGAGTGCAGTACATGGACTCATACCTGGAGAAATGGAAAATTCCCAAATTAGCTATCACATCCAAGTTCAAAACCTACCTCCTCGGTCTGGACCAAGAAAAGAGGGCTTTACCACTAAGATCCAGTAGTGCCCAAGTAATGCACTCAGCTGGTTTCCAAATAACATGGCAAGCTATGTTTTGTCCCCTTTTTATCCATTTTACTACCTTCATTGCTTTCTGAGTTAAAATTCAGGTCCTACTACTCTTACTCATTTTAGACTGCTTTTCCTCTGGTTACCAGCTGTAATAATCTAGGTCCAAGTGTTTGTAACAACTATATGGCTTCATTCACTGGAAGTGTCAGGGAGCAGCCAGGGCAGGGGCTCCCTGGAGAACCTGGACACAGGGAGTAGCATGACCTGGTGCCCCATCTTCCTTGTCAACAGCTTCCTGTGAGACTCCTGCCTTCTCCCCAGTGCTATGGTTGCATGGCATCAGGAACTGTGTGGAGCATTTGCCCCAGGGTCCCACACCTTGCACTGCTACTGTCCCATTTCCTCCATAAAACAGCCTGTGATTTAATTCTTTGTAGCTGACAGTATGTTATCAACTGTCAATGATAGCACACATGCACATGCGCACACATATATACAGCGTTCTCATTCTCTGTATTTATACAAAAACATTTGGAATGAAAGCCTCTGGAGGAGGACAAGAATAACCAGCAAAACTTCAAAAGCCTTAGAGAGATGCAATCTGAAGAGCATCTGAGTTGTATAAGGCAAAGCAGAGTACCACAGAGGTAGGTGGAAGAAGTTTTGAAAATTTCCAAGTTTGGAAAGTTAATATTAGCTGTGAAAAAAAAATTGTCTCTTTCCTGTTTGTTTCTTTGCTAGCAAAAAATGTCACACTAAAATATTTTCATAATACCACTATTTTTCCCCTACTTGTTATATGCACTGTCACGGTGTCCTGAAAAGCTGTAACATTCTTGAAAAAAAACAGATAACAAGAAAAAGAGTGAGTCAGAAAAATGAAAATGCCATTTTGGTGTGTCTCTGGTTTTGACAGAAGCACCTTCCACTCTCCCTCAGGCAAAACTGTTGCTAAATATATATATATAAAAAAAGCCTATCCTGTCACTCTAACTTATTTCCCCCAGGTCCACTGTCACTATTCCCCACACTATGTCCCCATTATGTTGTTATTACAAGGTGCTGCCCTTACCTGGCACATGGAATATGGTGGTATTAACAAGAGATTTTTTTCCTATTTGAGAATAGCACGCTGCCAGAGTGCAAGGCTTAGTGTCTTCTTTAGGGACTTGATTGTTGGTTAAATAAAATAAAAAAAAGAAAGAGAGTTCCATCTTTTTTACTGTTACTTAGATCTTTCATATTAGTAATCAACTAATGTCATTTGGGACTTGTAAAAGTTTTGCACATTGGTTGAGAAATTCTTTGAAACAGAGCACACTGTTGTAGGTGGAATGTTACATAGGGAATTCTTCAAGAATCTTAGGACAAATTTTATCTTACTTAAAGTCTTACTTAAGACTTTCAGTAATGAGCTCACCAAAAAAAAAAAAAGTCATTGGTAAAGAAATTCATTGATGACGTTCAACTAGAGGGAAATGCCAAGGATAAAGGCTGATCAGAACGTTGTAAGGGAAGAGCAGATTGATCTTAAGAACTGGATCAATAAATTGGCAGTGTCATAAGTGTGGAAAAGGCATCTCTATATTAATTGTTCATGATCTGCATCTTGTTAGCTATGCATAACAGTTTGATTTCACTATGTGTAATTTTTGGGCATATCATGAGCACAGAGAGAGAAATACTAATGGCATTGCATTATGCATGTTAATCCCCTATCTAGAATTTTGGGCAATTCACACTAATAAGATGATCAGAGAAATGGAGAGGATATGGAACAGAAAACATATATAAAAGGAGTCTAAATGTATCCATGGCTAGTGATGGGTATGGAAAACAGAAGGTCTTTTCTGACTATAAGAGGAAATATATTGCAGAACAGCCTTTCTGTGGATACCCTTATTAATTCCAAGATGTTTGTGAGAGCACCTAATAAACTGGTTGTGTGTCAAATGAGATGACTGATATCAGTGATGCAGAAGTCTCCTTTCCAAGCCCACTTCAGTAGAAATTGCTGCCCATCTTGGCAGCTCTGAGCATCCTGGGCTCAGAGGTTTATCACTGTAAAGACAGAAGTGCATAGATAATGGAAAGCAAACCCCAAACAAATGTAAAGCTTTTTTTTTTTTTCTCAAAACCTACACATATTTTACTGGAGAATTTGTGGGTTTACAGGTGACTACTGTGAAGCATGTATGCCATCACTGAACTATTAGACAGTCATAATTATCCAGGCTCTGTCTTTTCCCATTTCATTCCATTTTGTTACTCTCTTTCTTCTTGCTGTTGCATGAAATCATATTGGAAGCACCTTGGGACAGAAGCCATTTTTGGTTTTTTATGCACTATTCATCTTACCTGTACTTGAAGCACCCAGGACATTATTGAACTCCATAAAATAATAAAATTGAGAAGGAAATATCATAAAAGCAGTCTCTCCTGTGAAATCCCTGGCACTTCTATTACTATTTATGTCCAGAAATACCATGAGAAGAGCCTCTCTCATTTTATCAGCATTTCCTGTTATAGACCCAGCTGAAGCCAGTAGTGAAAAATAACATATTCAAATATTTTCAAAAAACTTGACAAAAAAAGAGCCTAAACATGTTCCTAAATTTGGGTAAATGTTCAGAGGCTTCTCATCCTTTCTTAGTAAATACACTTCACAAGCGGTGATTCTTTACAGGAGACTGAATTTCTGAGAATAAAGGGTCTTCATAGTTGCAAAAAGCTTTAAAATAGAAAAATAGCTTGCAGTAGTTTCTTGAAATTTCCGTGCTGTACTTTAAAGCCCCTCATAGCCTTTTGCTATAAGCTTTAAGTAAGATCTTCTGTTTACTATGGTCGTTAAAACTGTGAGCTTTTTTAAAGCAGCTGCATTACAACATAAAGCTCAACAGGTCACATGTCACCTTTTATACAAACACTACATCATGGACCGTTAAAAGGAATGAATCTGTGCCTCAGACCATGCGTGGTCTTCCTGAGATATCAAAGAACACCCTGAGTAGTAGGGGAGGTTTTCTTCTGCAGCTTTTAAAGTGTCTGGTAGAAAGATACTCCACTCCTCCCTTCTTTTTGATTTCTTAAGACCAATAGGGTATGAGATTTATTTTTATTTCAGAATTAATATGTGGCTGAATACTGCCAGCAGTGGATGCAGCTCCAAAGTGAACAGAGGTCTCCCCAGCAGCTCCATAATTACAACCGTGACAACTACAACTACATTACAACTCCAGAGTGCTCCTAAGTCTAACTCAGATCTGGTATTTGTAAACACAGCTTCAGAGCATATGCAATGGCTGGAAGTAGAAGGTGGATTTTTTCAGTCTTAATATGTCCCCTTGCTCTCTGCACAGGCCGTGTCATGGAGCATTTCTCTCTCTCTAGGGTTATTTGGTCACCAGCTGGAGGGCTGGTTTTGCATCCAAACCCCTCAGTTTCTCCCAGATCTCCCCCATGTGAGTCATGGGTTAAGGAGCCAGAAAACTCTGGCACTGTGGTGGGACTACATGAATTGTTACTGTTTTTCTGTGTGATTGGAAGATGGCAAGTAAAGGAGGAAGAGAAACGAACCCAGACAGATAAAACCACATAGAAGAAATGGCAGCAAAATAATGTTGACTTTAACATTTCCTGTATGTTGCATAATTAGGAGCACAAGCTGCAGTTTATACCTGTAGCTTTTTATAGTGTGTGCTTGGGCAGTAACCCCTAGTCAGAATGCCTTGATGAGTCAGCTTCACTTTTGTACGTCTTAGCTAACCAAGTTTTACCTAGATACTTTTAGCTTCCTTTGAGTAGGACAGCATTTTTGTGTTTAGATACATTCAGCGGAGAGAGCTGATAAAATTTGTATTTAAAATTGTGTCTACAAAGCCCTGTAATCTACCTACTGAGGATAGATTCAACTAAGACTAAACATTAGATGGTTAGCATTCTCTCTTACTGCACATGACCAGGGGTAGGAGATAGAACTGTTGTCGGAAAGTAGGATTAATCTGTGGTTTGTAACTGCTAACAATGCAGATCAACTGCTTGTTTTTAAAAAGTGGAAGTGATACAGCAGGAGCTGTCAAACCCTGTTGTGCAACTACAAACAATATAATGATTAAGAATAAGAAAGTCTCTTTATGTGATCCTTCGGAGGCCTGTCCCTAGCAGGCTGTATGAATGATTCTAGAGATATTAGTCACAACTTAAAGTGAAGCCCTGTAACTCATATTGCAAGGTTGGAGGAAATACATATGTGTGTGTGTGTGTGTCTGTGTGTGCCTCCGTGTGTGTATGTATTCTTACCTAACTGTTGCAAACACAACAGCCCTTTACTTTAACTACTTTTCCTGCATTAGAAGAGAAATAATACAGCTAATCTCATCACAGATAACTTTTATGACTTTCTGGTCTGTAAATAAAATAAATTGTATATACGTGTTCGCAGCTGTATGTGTACACATCTAAGCACACATATACAGAACCTCACAAAGCTATATACACACACTCTCACATGGCTGATTTTTCATTATGGAATACCCGATATTCTATTAAATTATTGAAGACCATCCTGTTATATTTATTACAGAGGTCGCTGATATTACTGCCAATTGTCAAATTTTGGTTTCCTGTTGTTGATTTTCATGCATGAGAAACACACAGCCTCTGGACTGATGCCAGAGCTACATCAATCTCTCTAGGCTGCTTCGACCTCAGGATATGTAAGAGTAGTGGATAAATTGGAAGATCAATGCCTTGTCCCTCTTGCTGTGCCAGCTGCTATTGAGAAATTAATATGAGGATCACTATAAATAAAAGATAAAAGATGATATGGCTTACAGTGTAAAATATTAAGGTTGGACACAATGTGTTCTATGAATCTAAAACCAAAACCTAAGAAAATTAACCCTATAAAAGTATCCACTGCCTTTGTGGATATGTGGAAAAAAACAGACTAGCAAGCAGAAAAGTTGTCTTTAATAACTCTTTAAAAAAGCATGGAGATTTATCAGAACTGAGCACGACATTGGATATTGCAGGAAACAGTCTTTAGCCATGGTCTAGTTTATCAGAAAGAGATAGTGAAGTTGTACAGTGTTATGCGTTCAGTAGCATAATTCTGGGAGAGAAGATGACTGATGCTTTTAATAATGGTATACAGAGTTTTTCAAAGGATGGGTGTTAAAGCTATTTATGGACCTAACAAGCCTTGGTTTCAATAGGTGGTGAACATCTAGAACGAACCCCACAAAAAAACGAACTGGAATTTTACTGGAGAAAGATGTTCAGACCCGCTGCAGTGTGGGAAGGTGTAGTGGGAGCACTTCAGTTCTAGGGGAAGTTACTGGGAAATAAAAGTGTCTTGCCCTTAGGCCTCAACTTCTCACAAGTACTTTAACGACTAACTCCCACTGAACCAAGCTGAGTGGTTAAATATCCCAAAGGAGCTGGGCCCAGTTTTCCCACAATGTGGCCTAGGAGTTCATATTTGGATGAGGTTGCTGTTTCCAGGAGCTATTATCTAAGCTTCAGGCACCAGATCTACTTCCTCCTTACATAAAAGTAACCTCCTTACAACAAAACTCACCATGTGTGGAATACTTCTTAACAGCATGAAGGAAAGGTCTATGGCTTAGGTGCATCCCATCTGATTTGGGCATTTAAGAGTGGTGACTAATACTGAACATTATTACCCTTCAGTTGGATGGCAGATGGGACTTCCCTTTGTAATTACTAGAGATACGGATAGAGAGATTCAAATCTTAAGTGGTTTGAATCTCCCATTGGAGCTGTCTTTCTCACCAGAGTAGTTAGGATGCATGGGGTAATCCCACTCATAGGCACTCAATCAGATGAGAGACATATGTGCGCCATAAGAAGCACCTTCAAAATCAGCTGATGTTCTCGGTGTCTTGTTCTTATAAGTTTCCTCAACATTCAGAGACATTTAATTTCCCCAGAACACTTAGGCCTGTCACTTCCCTGAGTTCTAAAGAAATAATTTAATTCACTAAATGGTGAGTGAAACTCCACAAAAATGCCTGAAGAATTTCAGGGATTTAAACTCCACTTTACTCAGAGTTTCAGCTTTGTATTGTCCACAATTGTGTTCACATAAGGAAATGAGTAGGATGGAATTCTTATTTATTTTCTGACTTTATTTATATTTTCATTTAAACTCCTTAGGTATTACAATAATTTCGTTTTGAGTCAAATTCTTTTCACATAATCAAACATAACCCATGTGGGATATGCTCTTAGTTCAATAGACCATTTTTTGTGCTTCTGACGTAAAAATGAACTTTTATGAACTGTGATATCATTTCTTGATTCCCTGGATAACATGCAATAGCCGGAACAGGATTCATTTTTCTCTTGATGATGACTTAATGCATTGCACATGAATTTTAGGAATAACTGATTCTTTCCAAGTCTGTCTTTCCCATCTTCACACACACAGATGCCCATCAATCAAGACATAGCTGCATGCATCAAGACAAAAAAGAGCAGCTGAATATGTTTCTTGTTGAGTAGGTTAATGATTTCCTTAAATACACAAGACACTTGTACAGTAGAATAGAGTATTCATTGAGACCGGATTGCCTCTGGTGAATACAGAATGAACGGAAAGTAATGGGGACTGTCTAGACCTCTGCTCTTCAAATCACCTGAATGTAGAAATGACTGAATAAATTGTGCCCATGGTGGAGTAGTCAAATTCTTCTTTATTATCATGTGCATTCATGCAACCATCCTAAAGCTGAGACTAAGTCCAATGTGGTGTACCATTACATCTACCCCAGCCCATGCCAGTGGTTCTATACTGCAGTCTGAATGAAGCATGAAAATGACTAGCAGCTAACTAAGTGCAGAGAAGCCTGTCAGCATGAATTCATATGAAGTCTCGACAGACTTCTTGCCATGACTTGTCCCACTCTTACTTCTCTCCAGCTACTATTGGAATTTTTGTCTCTGCTGAAATCCAAATTGGAATTCAACAGGTTTTATGGAGCAGACCGATTAAACATTTTTTTTTCAGAATTCCAGAGTAATGACATTTCAGTCATTTGGTGATGATTATAGAATTTCCCACAATATATATGATTTCCATAGACCATTTTGCCAGAATATAAAATCTGAGGTTTTCCCAAGACAACAAATCAGGATTAGGCAAGCAAGTTGTGTCCATGTCTGTTGTGGTTTAACCCCAGCCAGCAACTAAACACCACGCAGCCGCTCACTCACTCCCCCCCACAACCCAGTGGGATGGGGGAGAAAATCAGGAAAAGAAGTAAAACTTGTGGGTTGAGATAAGAATGGTTTAATAGAACAGAAAAGAAGAAACTAATAATGATAATGATAACACTAATAAAATGACAACAGCAATAATAAAAGGATTGAAATGTACAAGTGATGTGCAGTGCAATTGCTCACCACCCGCCGATCGACACCCAGCTAGTCCCTGAGCGGCGATCCCCCCCTCCCCCCACCCCCCCAGTTTATACACTACATGTGATGTCACATGGTATGGAATACCCCGTTGGCCAGTTTGGGTCAGGTGCCCTGGCTGTGTCCTGTGCCAATTTCTTGTGCCCCTCCAGCTTTCTCGCTGGCTGGGCATGAGAAGCTGAAAAATCCTTGACTTTAGTCTAAACACTACTTAACAACTGAAAACATCAGTGTGTTATCAACATTCTTCGCATACTGAACTCAAAACATAGCACTGTACCAGCTACTAGGAAGACAGTTAACTCTATCCCAGCTGAAAACAGGACAATGTCACAGAGTGCAATGTCATTAGAAGCTTATACACGTGCACATGCACACACACGCATGACTTAAAGAATATTATGATTGAGAAGAAAAGATCAGGTTGCACTGAAGTGAAGAGATGGAAGACTGAAAGAAAATGACACTTTAAGAGAGCCTTAATAATGTTTTTTTCTAGGAATTCAGACTTTTCAGAATTTATGTAATCCTTGTTTGAGCTCGAAAAAAAGGAAGATATTCCTGAAATCTTTGTTTAGGCAATCTTTCTTGTCCATTGGTATTGGCAGAAGGAAAATTGATTATTTAGTGGCAGTATTACACAAGACAAAACATAGACCTGTATTCACAGCTCCAGCTGGCTACTATGCAGGGGAAAAAAAAAAAATAGTAAGGATTCTAACTCTTTAAACAGCAATCATGTATCTGATAGGTTGGTCTGTAAGGGCTGCAGGTGAATTTATTGGAAGTTTATGAAAGAGCTTGCTATTCATGTTTCCAAACTCATATCTTCCTTTTCCAGGTTTCTTCTCCGCCTGCCTTTTTACATCCAGGGTTCAGTTCAAAAGTAATATAAAAGTTATGTCCCACCTAAAGACAAATTCATGGAACTTGTTTCTTATTTATACCCACATCTCCTAGTTGGTGAAAAAGGCTGGTTCTTGTTCAACTTCCTGGAAAAAATTCCCGAAGTACGAGGTTTTTTTCCTTCCCCCTATCTTTGTTCTCTCTTTCACAGGCTGTACGTTTTCTTAAGGGCCACAAGTATGCAATACAAAGGGAAAAGAAAAAAATTAAAGATCAATGCCTTCTCTCCCTGCAGTGACTGCCTTGGTTGAGAAATGAATATGAAGATCACCATAAATAAAAGATAAAAGATGATACAGCATTTGGAGTAAAATATTAACACCAGGCACAAAGTGATGTATCAAAGTCTGACCAAATTAACCCTCTGGGATAAACAGAGGCCTTGTTTATGTTGCATAAGAAAACAGGTAGTGGAGAATTATGTCTGTGTGTGTTGCATGCATGCTCACGTGCATGTGTGTATGCATGGGAAACACACATAATGGACACCCATTCCCCCTCTCTCTCTCCACATCCATCCCATTCTCTCCCCACACATATACAGACCTAATGTATGTCTATGTAACTACACACATATTTATGAATGCTTTCATTATGTATGTTTATGATTTATGTTCCCATGTACAGTGGCTGTGAAAGGTGTGAGAAAGAAAAAAACTGGAAACACAATGCTACTTATGTGTCTGTAAACCTGAATATAACATACATACAAAAGGGGTATGGTGTGCAAATATACTTAAATAAACATACAAAAATTAAATGCATATGTGCATATCTCAGCACACTACACATTTGCACAGATACATATCCTATCTGCATGTGCATGTGTATATTTTTGTATCATCTATGTCTATGTATGTATATAGACATTTTTATACATAAATGATAAACATATATATATTTATTTATAAACACACAACCACATTCCTGTGTGACATGAACCATTCAGAACCCCTGAGACAACTATTCTGTGTATTCCCTGCCATCCAGAGGGACATTGACGGGCTTGAGAGGTGGACCTGTGAGAACCTCATGAAGTTCAACAAGGCCAAGTGCAAGGTCCTGCACATGGGTTGAGGCAATCCCAAGCACAAATAGAGGCTGGTCCAAGAATGGATTAAGAACAGCCCCGAGGAGAAGGACTTTGGGGTGTTGGTTGACGAGAAGCTCAACATGACCTGGCAATGTGTGCTTTCAGTGCAGGAGTCCAACTGTATCCTGGGCTGCATCAAAAGAAGAGTGACCAGCAGGTCAAGGGAGGTGATTCTGCCCCTCTACTCTGCTCTCGTGAGACCCCACCTGGAGTACAGTGTTCAGCTCTGGGGACCCAAACAGGAGAAGGACATGCACCTGTGGGAGCAAGTCCAGGGGAGGGCCACGAAAATGAGAAGATAGCTGGAGCACCTTTACTATGAAGACAGGTTGAGAGAGTTGGGATTATTCAGCCTGGAGAAGAGAAGGCTCTGGGAAAACCTTATAGCAGCCTTCCAGTACCTAAAGAGGGCTTTTCAGAAAGCTGGAGAGGGACTTTTTACAGGGGCACGTAGTGATACGACAAAGGGTGATGGCTTTAAATTGAAAGAGGGTAGATGTAGGTTAGATGTAAGGAAGAAGTTCTTCACTGTGAGGGTGGTGAAGCACAGGAACAGGTTGCCCAGAGAAGTTGTGGATGTCCCATTCCTGGAAGTGTTCAAGGCCAGGTTGGATGGGGCTTTGAGCAACCTGGTCTAGTGGAAGGTGTCCCTGCCCATGGTAGGGGGGCTGGAACTAGATGATCTTTAAGGTCCCTTCCAACACAAACCATTGTATGATTCTATGATTCTTGGTCCTTTTCAGGTGACACCTGCAAGAGATTTTACGTTGGCTTTCCCTGTGAGCTGCACAGGAGAGTAATCACTCTTTATTCTATACAAGGATGCTAACTTATTATCTTGTTGGCAGGTGCAACAGCCAGAAGCTACTTTTTTCATACTTTCAGTCAAAACAAAACATAGAAAAACATGTTTTCCATTAAGATTTACACCAATCATTTTTTCTGTCTTATCCTTCATTAGATTGCATTTTTTCTGTCTTATCCTTCATTAGATTGCATTTTTTCTGTCTTATCCTTTATTAGATTAATGCTAGTGTAAAGCCCTGCTGGAAACTCTATGTCTTAGGTATCCATTTAAGAAGACGTTATTTAATAGATGTACTTGAAATTGTTAAAAGCACAGACTTTAAAAACTGTTGCATCCTACAAAGCAAACAGATACTGAGCCTTATAACTCAACTGTACTTTTTGACTACTCAGATCTCAATATTTTTAAGACAAGAGTAATGACATAAAAGAACCAAATAACTCAGGCTGTGACTATCATCTCAGACACTTAAGCCGAATCATAGGTAGAGCTGATTGACTCTTACGTATGCAGTCAGAGTAGAATAGGAAGCCTTGCTGCAGGAAATACTGGTAGGTAGGCACTCTCTCTTTGAACTAATACAGTATCAGGTAGTTATTTCCTGGACTGAAGTAAAATTTGAAATTTGTATCAAATAACATTTATTTGTAACAGCATTCATCAGACTACAAACTATATTTTAGCAATGTTAAGAAATAAAACCAATGCCTGTTGGCTGAGTCTATGTGTCAAATTCATGTTACGACATTTGATGGTCTCTGTGCTTTGAATATACATCACATCCTTTGCACTGTTGTGGTGTACTGTCCTTTCGTGCTATGGCGACTGCAGTCAGTATTTTTATTTGTTGACTTTTTTTCTCATGTTTAACTGCCTAAATGTTGAACAGGAGATGAGAGGGAATTCTCCACTGGTCTGCAGTCTGGCTAGTCTATTAGTTAGCAAATTTGAAACACTAGTACTCTGATTCATATAATTCTATATCCCTTAGACCAGGTTTAAGGGATATTGGTAAGGACATCACAATGGAGAGCAGGTCAACAGAGATGAACAATCATCTGAGGGATTCACATGTTTTGTGAACTGTCACTAATTCCAAGTCTAATTCTCTTGTATTATTAATAATCTGCAAATACAAGAGCAAGGTGTTTGAAAATTTGTCAGGGTATAGCTTCAGGTTTTCTTGTGCCACTCAAACACATCTTTAAAGGAGAGATGAATATGTTTACAATACAGGCCACATTTGCTGACTTCCTGTTGCATCTGAAAATGTAATTCTGTATACAACATTGTATTCTCTCACAGTATAAGGGTCTTAGGGTTGTTAGCCAAATATTCATTTTGCTAGTGTCTTCACAGAGCCATTATTGCACATCTGCTTACTAATATGGGCAAACAGCAGCAGGGGGCAGGGGGAATAACAGGTAAACAATGTCTTGCATGCCTGTTATCACAAATGACCTACAGACCTAGAAATATCTGAACACCCTTGCTGTAGTAGAATCTGTAGGGTAGACTTTAGAACAAGCGCCCCCAAAACATTACCTAGGCCCTGAGACCCTTGAATCAGGCTTTATAACAATATCCATTTATTTCACTAGAGCCAACATTGATTTCTCTAACAAAGACAAGAGCTCCAAAGAGTTTTAATAAGACAGATATGGACAGCAATACAGACAATGCAATGCATATTCATATCTGCAGAGATTTTAAGTTATAGTAACACCACTGACATCATTAGAGGTACACTTGCTCTTGGTAACCTGCACTATAATAATCTTAATGACATCTAGAATTATTAAATTCTTTAGTGTTAAATAAGTCAATCTGGGTCTCATTATTTCCTCTTCTTTACTGCACCATATTTTTTATCCTCTTAGGCTGGGGAAGGAACACCTAAACTACAAAATTAACCAATAAAAATTTTCTTGTTTTCCCTTCTTGTCCTGCCAGACCATCCTGAAACCTGTTTCAACTATTCAACTCTCTATGTAAAAATATCCAGAGCATAGGATCCCTTAACCCTCATCAAGACTGTGAGAGACAGGTGCAGTGAAAATAAATCCCTCAGAGGTTCAGTAAGACTTTGTCACATCCTATGACCAACTGTCTGGACAAATATTTGTATCAGTGCTGTAAGAACAAGTATTATTTTTAAAATACACATAGGTATATTAGATTTTGTCACATATATCTCATGGGCAGTTCAAATGAGGCTCCCTTGGCTGAGCCTTGCGAGCCCAATCCAAACCCCTAATTCTGGGAGAAGGCAAGCCAAAATGGCTGCTCAAGCAGACATTCTTGGAGTGGCTCTTCCAAATTACAGGATGGGGAGGTAAGACGGCTAAAGAAGCTTTGGTATATTTTATCTATATGTAGAAACTGCTACATCAGAACATATTTACTCACCTTTTAAACAGATGGCCTATGCAAAAGCTGGTTATTGATGTCATTTGCTCATCATATGATTTTTTTCTGTATATGTGCATGCACAGAAGAACATTTGGAAGTCAAAGTGTTAACAAACTAGTGTTTTGTCAGGGATGAAGGAAGCATCTTCAGAGAGGAGGAAAATGCACTGTTTCATTTCCAAGAGTAAATGCATACCTTCCAAGCAATGAAGGTAGAAATGTTTGTTGACTCAAAGGCTAGCAAACAAATCTACTGTTACAGGCCTATCCCTGAGATAAATGCATACGTCACCAATTCAATGAAGACTGGACAGTAATGTGGCAAAGGCATTTCTGATAGGGATTAAAGAGTGTAAGCAGTCCTTTTGTGAGAGGGTTGATAGGTATAAGGTCTGATTTGCAAATGGGAATATTTGGCCTTTGGGGGAAGGTAGAGTGGAAAGGTGTTTAGTTGATTGAGACTAGACTGCCAACAGATTTAAATAGATTTGGGTAGGTTATTCCTTCCCTTCCTTGATAAGGTGCTTTTCTCCATACACATTCTATTTCTTGAGCAATCAGCTTTCACTGAAAAAGTGTTGAAAAAGCAAAACTAAAGATCTCTACCTTAGGAAGGACTGAAGAGGATGAATAAATGGTTGTCCTCTGACTGCCTAGTGCTGTACAATTGCAATGCCAAAAAGAGATTTCACAGCCTCATCTGCTAGCATGAGCTAGGAATAAAGGGCTAGGAGATTAGGACTCTTCAAGGACAGGTTAATGGCAGGAAGAGGAGAAAAGGCCTCTCCCCACAGATTACTGACACAGCCAAAGAGAAGAATGCCTGAAAATTACACCAGAACTGTTATAGTGAACTTCCAATGTACTAAAAAAAAAGTAAGACATGAATGTTCTTATTCCACTCAGTGGACCAAAGAAGAGGAGGAAAATAATGAGCAAACCTAATTTAGAGAAAGACAGGAAAGTCACCTCACATCCATCAGGTGAACAGAAACAACACTCAGAGGACCACTGATGCTTTGAAAGAAACCCTTACTGGGGAGCAGTATTGAAATATACCTTCCGCTATACAACAGTGAAGAGGTCTGTTAGCCCTACATTGAAAATTGAGAAATTCCAAAGCAAGTGAAGAAGTGTCTTATCTCTAATGCTGATTAATGAGGTACATAATGCATATATAACAATGTAAGTATAAATGTATGTATAGTATATATTTTCTGTTCATTTATTTGGACAAGAGGTGGAAGTAGGGACAATATAGAGTAATTCCAATTGTATTTTTGACTAACTGCAGTAGCATAGCAAACAGTGTGTGGGGCAAGAAAGAATTTGGAGTATGGCAAGTAAGCAAGTGCTTATTTAAAGTAAAAAAGAAGTCTCACTGTTCATAATATATGATCTTACAAAAGGCCATGCAGCATTTGATAAATTATAGAGAGTAAGAATTTATGCAAAAAAGATGTGCGGTGTATATTTTCATATACAGGAATACATTGTCATGATGTGACCATTATTTTCACACACAGCCATGCAAATGGATATGATTATCAGACTAGGTATCATGGATTTAAAACAAACAAACAAACTAACTAACTAACTAGAACAAACAAAACCCCCAAAAGTATTTTTACCATTTTTCCTTCCATCGCCATTTATTGCCCTTACTTTAGCGGTACATTTTTGTTTTATTTTTATTTTAATGTGACTTACCCTTTGTGTATCATCTTTCTTCTTGGATACAATTTCTAGTGGAAATGGGATTTGGGCAAAACTGCTTTTCCTCACTACAGTAATATGAACATAGTGGCTAGGTACATGATATTCTCTGATGCATTTGTCCACTAGGTACATGATATTCTCTGATGCATTTGTCCACACAAAAGTCCTGCTAGAAAAAAGAGGAGCTATTACTCAAATTTTACCTGTAGCACAACTAGCGGAGAGGGTCCCAACCATACATATGCAGGTATTTCTAGACATGAAGAGAGGCAGCTCCACTTTTGTGACCTGCAATTCACTGCCTAGCACACAGACACATTGTGAAGTGTTGTTTACTGATTTGTGTGTTGGTTCTTATTGTGAGGTACTGGCAGGGAAGTTATCTTGCATCTTTTCTCCACAAGCGAGCAGGATGAACAGGAGAGGTAAACAGCACTGTTCCAGGCAAAGGAGGACAGGCCTTCAGTATTCTGATTTTGTCTGTGATTTTCCTTGCCACAGGATGTTGTCGATGTTAAATGTCTGGGTTCTGTCCTGGTTTCAGCAGGGATAGAGCTGATTTTCTTCCTAGTAGCTGGTACAGTGTTTTTTCGATTTAGTGTGAGAATAACGTTGGTAACACACTGATGTTTTAGTTGTGGCTAAGTAGTGCTCATCCTAAGTTCAGGATTTTTCAGCTTCCCCTGCTCTGCCAGCGAGCAGGTGCACAAGAAGCTGGGAGGGACCACAGCCAGAATTGCTGACCAGAACTAGCCAAAGTGATATTCCATACCATAGAATGTCATGCTCAGTATATAAACTGGGGGAAGTTGGCTGGGAGGGGTGGATTGCTGCTCAGGCATTGGTTAGCAGGTGGTAAGCAATTGCATTGTGCGTCACTTGTCTTTTCTTGGGGTTTATTTTTTTCTCTCTCTCTCTTTTTTTTGTTATATTCCTTTTCATTACAATTATTACTATGATAATATTTTATTATTGTTATTGATATTATTATATTTTGATTTACTTCTGTTATTAAACCTTTCTTATCTCAACCCATGAGTTTTACCTTTTTCCTTCCAATTCTCTTCCCCATCCCATTGGGAGGGGGGAGGAGTGAGTGAGCAGCTGCGTGGTGCTTAGTTGGTGGCTGTGGTTAAACCACAACAGGATCAGAAAATGAATAGAAAAACTCATGGAAGAAAAATGTATTGAACACAAGTGCATATAAATATGCCACCTGTAGTTCAGGTCTCTGCATCATAAATCCCCAGAAAGAAGGAGACTGTTCTAGGGAAGTATCACTGTGTACTTGCCCTGCATTTATACTCCTCCCTAGGCCCCCTGTCAGAAGCAGGATGCTACAGTAGGTAGACCTTTGATCTGACCCAGTGCAGGTAATTTTATGTAAAAATGAATGAAATAAAAAGGTTGATTGACTTGAAACAGAATGGAGAATGAAAATCAATTCATTCAGGGAGAGCAAGACTAGGAATGCACAGAGCTGGAACAAAATTATGAACTGTTGTGAGAAAGGGCCTTACCTTTTCAAAGAAAATATAAAGGAGTGGATAGTGCATTTTCCCCTATTTTTTTCCCCTGTCCATCTCAGTTGTTTCCATTCTTATGCAAATTATGTCCACATATGCAAATTAGCTACCTCATTTTTGTGTTCAGGATACTGGCAGATATGCCAAGGCCTGCACCATTCTGCACCATGATACAACACAGCTCCCGGTAGTCAGACTGTCTACAAGGAGAATGAAGCTTTTGTCACAGCATGGGCAATTCCTCAAGGCCTGCTCCTGTGCTACTTGGATTGTTCCACACAGTGAAAAGTATTAGTGAGTGAGTGCAGTTCATGAAGTCTTGTCTGCTTTGTTGTACACTTTGTCTGTTATATGCCATAGAAAAGTCTCTTCATACTGGAGTCACTATTTAATCAATACTCTCTTATACCTATATGTAAAGTTTATGACTGTAATTCATAATTCACTTTCAGATATCTCTTATACATATATATTAATCTCATAATAAAAATAACATGCAATTGGAAAAATGGGAAAGAGAAAGTGACACCAAGGGATATTGCCCAGGATAGAAGTCACTGCAGCCCTTGCTGTTCATATACATAAAAAGCAAAGAGAGATGTTATCATCATTACTGTAACATGTCTGTCTACAAATTGACAATTAGCAGCTTTGACTATGCTAAAAAAGTTCACTTTCTGATATGAGCTAACCAAGTTAAATGATGGAAAATCAAAACAAAGTTACTGGTCTCACAGGAATCATAAAACTGTATATGGGAACTGGGAATGCATGTATGATTTTTTATTTTTATTTTGTGTATTTTAGAGGCTATTACTGTTGAACCTTTCTTTTCTTCATTAAAAAAAAGTCAAATCTGTACAGTGTTCTGATTGCCATGTAAAATGACTGTTTCTTGCCATGACAATTTTAGATTATGATGCAGTCTAAACACAGTGTAAAGAGCTATAGATTGTTTCTGTACTCACATTATCTGTTCTTCCTATTGGCATTATCTATCACCAGGTGGAAATAATATCAACATTTTTCTCCCCAGAGGAAGCATGGGGATCTTGCTATATGGAGGTATTTTGGGATCAGAACTTCAGTTCACTGTTGTCCAGAAAACATTTTCAAGATGACATTTGTAAAGAGTACCTTTTGGATTGTGGTTCATGGTCTTTTGTAAAATTTCTTCTAAATGCAGAGGAATGCCTTTCAACTTTTAAGAAGAGTAATCAGAGGAAGCCAGGACTACAGACAAACAGCAACAGTAAAGAACAGGAAATAAAACAATATCCCTTTCTTAGTCTGAAAGTAACACCACCATATATTTTCAACTTCTATTTTTATCATCATATATGTTTTTCTTGACAGTTAATGTATGGCAGCTCGTGCCAAATTATGAATGATGAATCAATCTTTGTTTCAGAGAAACATAGAACTAGCGTTTAAAAGACTGTGCCTTTGTGTATTACCACCAAGTTACTCCAGACTTCATAAAATGATCATTTATCTCCTTGTCAGATCATAATGCCACCTCCTTCTTTTTGTTGCAACAAAATATTTTTCAGCTAAATAGTGAAATGCATGTTACCGAAACATATTTTTAAAAATCAACTAGTGCAATACTTTGCCCCTTTGTCAATGGTGTGGGTGCTTTTTTCTCTCTGTCTTAAAGGAAAAATTCTGAACTCAAGAAGGAAATCAGCTTTTCTGGATTTCATATCTGTTCAGTGATCTCTAAGTGGCTCCAAACACATTGTGTATTTGGCCACTCATTTAATCAAAATTCAATTTCTACAATTTTTGGCTGAAATGCTTCTGAAGGATTTGACTTCTTGGCTCTTATAGAGTTAATAATCTGTCTGATTATTCATTCTCTGGCAATTTGGTACTTCCTTTCCAGAACTAGGTGCCCAAAATTTGGCATTAACGTCATGTCTAGCACACAGAAATACACAGTGTCTCCTCAAATACTTAGCAAAAGAGGTGGCTCAAACCAGGTCTCTCACAAACTCAAATGAATATGTTCAGTGACCACTGAAAGCCATTCCTAAGATCCTCAGAGGCTGATTGACAACGTGATCGGCCTAATAGCAAGTGCACTGTGGTTCATGTTCATGCCTCTATGGTCCTTAATAGTAGGCACTGATGGGCTCTGGATCCAGAAGAATTATAATCAGTAGGCATAATTTTCCACTATGTGTGGCATAGCTGTGTCTGGCATTGGAAATTTAAGTTATTGTTCACTTATATTCTGTCACATGTCACAAAACTCTGAGCTTTCTTTTGGATATGGAACTACAAACTTGCTGTCCATTTTTTCTGGCTCAGTAGTGGAGGAATCAGTGGAATGGTATCAGTAGTAAAGTGAGCTATGTAACATGTGAGCAATTACATAACTATATATATATCAGAGGATGCCTTCTTAGTAAGCATCCACATCTTTCTTCCAAAGGTTAAAATAAGAAAGGAGGCATTATTTTAAATCTTCATAACAGTTGACTAACACAATTCTTTAATCAAGTAGTCTTCTTGTAATAAGGGAACAAGGGTCAGTTCCTAGGTTTATGGGTGAGGAGTAACTTTTTATTTAAATGGCAGGCTTCCAGAAAGGGAGAAAACTAGTTATTAGTCCTAAATTCTCCAATTTCATCTTCTTTTGGATTGTATGTTAACTCCTAAGAACAGTAATTTTTAACCACAAGTGAATAAATTAAGCATAGCCAGGCAGAAGAAAATAATTGCAGCTACAGTGAGTGGTCTGAATTCAAGGTTTCCAATAAGGTGGAGAGACCCTTCCAGGGTTCATTGGAAGTTCAGGTTCAGTGGGCTGGTACAGATACAAGCTGGCAATTTTTGGCAGTTCATAAGCAGCTCTTCAGCAAGGAAGGAAGAGTTACAGGTGCCATGTTTTCAGGAAAATGTCTTGTCACCCAGACCATGATCTCTGTCTCGGCATTAGTGGCAGTGAAAGTAAGAAATACATGTTTTCCCAAGTGAAAAGGTAGAATTTTTCAGACCCTAAGACAGATACCCATCTACTATGGACTTTTGATGGGAAATAGTTGCTTGAGATATTGAGAAGCTTCCCACAGTTTTTCTATGACTGCCTTACATACCTCTCTCTAAACTTGTATGTGATTATATCTGTAATATATGTAGTGTAATGATGGACAAAATTAATGATATATCCAGGATAAGGAGGACAAAACACTTAACATCACAGCAAAACAGACTGCAGAAATCTGAGGTCTCCAATTGTTTTCATATTTGTATTAAGAATCTTGTCAGAGGAAAGGAAAATTTTGCAACAGGGGTACAAGTGTTTTCAGTAAAAGGAGTTTTCTTCATAAGTTTTCTACCAACCACGTTCTTAAACTGTTGACATGTTTTCCCTTGGAAGAAGAGCACAAAACAAACCGATCCTCCAAAAGCACAGCTGTGATCTCTGACTTAACACCACACTGTGAAACATGGCACAAAAAAGTATGACAAGGCCTGAAATTCCCCAGCCACTTCCAGAAACATAAGGGGGGAAAAAAAAAGGTGTCAAAACTCAGGAGGGAAAGCCATGTGTTGTTTCCCGACTGGTTCTGTGGTATCACAAGGCTGCTAATCCAGTCAAAATTACAGGAATCTGATCCGAAGGTTGTATAAAAACTTCATTTTTGGAGTGTTCAGCCCTTCAGATGCCTGAAGTGAAATACTCAGTACTTAGAGCATTTTTGGCTCAGTAAGAATTGGCTAAGGTTTTAACTGTGGCGAAGAAATGCATTGTAGCCTACAGTGCACTGATGGCCTAAATTCAAAAGGACACTTACTTTCCAAATACTGTAATCAATCAGCTTAAACCATGTGCTCTCACCTCTTTCTTTACTGTCTACTTTTCCTCCTGCTTAACAAATCTGCTCTTGCTGATAGAAGAGTACATCAAGAGTTGGCAACTGTCACAGACAAACAAATACTTCCATTTGCATGATCTTTTTGTTGAACAACTAACTGCAATTTTTGCATAAGGGAACTTGTCCTATTTGTACCATATCACGAAAGAACAATTTAACTTGCCCAGTAGTGGCTGCTCATTGTTGCTGATTAAGCTATCATTTAATGATAATTAAATGATTTTAATTAAAATAGTAACTTTTTTTATTATTATATTTTCTGTCTGATGAAAACCTACACATAATAATAAAGAAACCCAAGAAAATGCACTCAATTTCCAAATAGCTCACAACTGACAATTTGGAGTTATGTTTCCAACATTAATATGTGACAGATATGCATGGAGAATGATATATTGTTATGTTTAAAAATCTCAGCTGACTCATATTTTCTGCAATACTTCTCCCTAATTAAAGCAAAATACCTTGTAGAATACCTTTTTAGTTATTTGACTAGATTTCATTAATTCTGGCTGTTGAAGTCAATATAAATTCATTCTTACAAAATGAGACCTAGAGCATCATCCATTTGCACTGCTAACACAGTCAACGGGACCTGCAAACAGTTACTTGTTCTACAGTAGACAGAAGGTACGAGAGCATAAAATGACTGCAGTCAATCAATATTATTTGTGCTCAATATCTTGGAGCAGAGATGCTCATCTCAAAACATGAAAGCATCCTTAAAAAAGATTTGAAGGAAATCTAATGAGTTGACACACTTTCTCTCTCCTACTTTTGAATTTTTCTACTTCCTCCGTTCTTTTTAACTCCTGATTGTTTATATTTTTTCTGAATGTTCTGCTGCTTTGGCATTTTTATAGCTGCCTTCGTTTTTTTTACAGACAGTGTAAGAGAAGACTCCTTGATCTCCTCCTATCCCATAGAGAACTAGAGAGCTAATTCTGCTGACAAGATCGTTAAATCTATTCAACAGTACTGTGTGGGCTGATTATCTAGATAAGTTGTATAACATGACAGCTAGAAAATGACTGTGATAAAGTCCATGAGAACAGGATTTTCTTGCAGTTCTAGGCAAGCTTATAGGAGACTGTACAGAAGAAAGGAGCATGATATTGCAAAGAACCTGAAGTGTGGATAAGTATGTGGCTATGTTAAAGTTTCAGATGGAAGACAGATAAACTGAGGTTGAAATCCTCTACAGTGAACATTAAAGAAAGTGATTTTTTTTTTGCATAACATTTGCACCTACAGCCAGAACATGTGAGTAGGTAATTTCCTCCAGAAGCAAGGAATTTATTTTTGTAAACACATAGGAATGGAAGGTTCCAGCTCATTTTCAGCAAGTTTCCCCTATTGCCATCACCAGTACTGGGCCAAGAAAGGGGAACCCAGGCATTGAAGTAGATGAAGAATGTAGACCAAGAGATGTCTTGTGAAGAAGATCCTGACCACAAGCCTATACAATGTGAGGACAGAAAGAGGTGGGAAATGCTGAAACAAACTCACATGCAAGATGCAATGTACTACAGACCTCTAATAGACATGTCAATCCTGCACAAAATACCCCATGGAGATGCCTACAATGCAACGGAGGTTGGTAAGCAGAGGCTGGTGGCCCTCCTTGCATGTTTGGATTTCAATGAAGCTAAAGAGGCTAACCTCCACTGAGCCTGCAGGCTGGCATTACTGAAATCAGGAGTGCTGCTGGAGTTGTCCCAAAGGCAGGTCAAGTTCAGCGCAACTACAAGTATTTCAGAGCTTTCACAACTAGTTAAAATACAAGCCTGATAATACTGCCACTCTCATATCACTTCTGAAATCCAGCAGAAGGCTGTTAATATTGATATGGTTAATATACATCAAATAGGATTCCTTTAATTTTTTGAATCGAAAAATTCTCTGCAGTGTTGACATTTCTTCACTGAACTCTCAGGATTGTTTGGTTGCAGAGACTGTAGGGCCCAAGACACATTTTGTTTTAAATAATCCTTCATAAAAAATTCAGCTTTCAGTCTAATATGATTGAAACTCAGCTTGAGTGTGTTTTATAATGCATTGAACTGGAAAGACTATGGGTGTTGAATTATTCAAAAACATGATAGGGAAAATAGTGATATATATGTGTGGATACAGGGAGGGGTGATCAAAGAAATCAGGGTGACTTGATATGTCTTGTTATCTCATTTTATTTACTTTTCAGAACTCATCCAAATATTAGAGGGGAAAAAATCAATATCAATTTTCACCTCTGTCACGTTCCACACTTCAATTATTAATGAATGTCAAATTTGACCACATTTCTTCATACCACCTGCTCTGCAATAATATTTCTGAGCCTTTATTAAAAATGTAAAATTGTCATTGAATTTCCAAATATGATTCTCTGGTGGCTAATTCAGCTTGTTTTATTAATAAGTGAGTTCTGATGAGTAATACTAATTTAATACGCCTGCATGTAAGATTAAACCATAAATTATTTCTGCTGAAGGTGATGAGATTTGACTGCTGTGTGGTTGTTAGGCAATAACCCTCTGCATTAACCCATAAGCACACTGAGGAAAAGAGGTTTCTTTACAAAACCAAAAATGTTAATATTTTCCATTTATTTCAGGAATCTTCTGTACATTTTTATTTACACTAATCCTTTCCACTGTACCTTTTATTTAAGATTATGAAAATAATGAACAGCTACCACACAGTGAATTACATATACTACAAATACACACAATATATACCTGCACACAGAAATATACACACAGAAGAAATATAAAATTAGAAAACTCTCAGTCCTCACTCACTGGAAAGGTATCTAAAATGAGAATTGTTTTCAAATGGGCTTTGACCTTACTGTCAGTCACATTAGAACACTTTGTAGTAGCATTTACTCTTGTTCCTGGAGTTAAGTAGTACTGCCAGTTCCCATGTAATGTTAAGACCTGGAAAGTAAATTGAGTTCTGACAGAACCAAGATCATTAAAAGAGTGTTTAATTCATGGTCTTACCTACTTATTTTTTTCATACTACGTTTGGTAGAGAGAAGAATAATAAAATTGTTTTTGACATAAGTAAGATATTATTCCGTATCCTGGCTAACCTGAAGGAGGTTAAGATGTACCTTTCAAAGTGCAGGTTTAGGGTATATTTCTTTTGATATATTGCATTTAAAATCTGCCAGACTGAGCTGATATTTAATGATTGCAATTCATGTAACATTCAAGAGCCTTCCTATTTGAATCTCAGGACAAAATAACTTCAAAGTTTCCAGAATATAAGACCAGAAGTTACTGTCCCCCAGGCAGATAGACCATTTCATAATATTGTATCCATTTGTCATTTCTAAACAGGGTAGCATGATAAGGTACACATACAGTCAAATGTACACAGGCAAACTTGATCTTCCTCTTTATTACTGAAGTTCAAAAATACAATGATTTACATTATTCACTGCACTTTTATAATAATTTGATTTTTTCTCTCAATATTAAAATAAAGACAGTGAGCTGAACATGAGCTAGCACTGTGCTCTGGCAATAGAGAAGGCCAACAGCATCTTGGTGTGTATGAACAAGACCAACTCAATAGGTTGAAAGGGGTGGCTATTTCCCTCTATTTAGTGCTTACTGGACCATATCTAGATGCTGTGTTCAGTTTGCCCCCCCACCATACAGCAAAGACATTGATGAACTGGACAGAGTTCTGTAAAGGGCAAAGAAGATGGACAGGGGCTGGAGAATAGGCCCTGCAGGAGATGCTGTGGGACTGGGACTTGTTCAGCCTGGACAAGGAATGGTTTCAGAGGCACTTACCATCAGCACCTCTGGGGAGGAAATCACAAGAGTTGCAGCTAGGTTCTTCAGAGCTGTTTATAGCAGGAGGACAAGAGACAACAGACATAAACTGAAACAAGAGAGGTTTAGACTGAATGTTTTCCTGAAAAGGACAGTCCAGCAGTGGAGCAGAGGTCTGGAGAGGTCATGCCATATCCACGCCCAAGACCTTCAAATCTCATCTGGATAAAGCTCTGAGTGACCTGGTCTGGTCATAAGATCAAAGCTAATCTTCTTCCCATCCCTTCCAGCCCAAATTATCCTATTGTTCTCTGAAGTATGTTGAATGAGGGAAAACAAGAGATATCTGGAGGTTAAAGAACCCTTCAGACTTTGCCATCTTGTGAATTCACTTGGAACTCCCGTCAAAAGTGAATGGTGGTAGCTTGTTATCACAACTTCTTGCCACCTAAGCTATAGTAACACAGACATAATAAAGGGACATAACTAACAGCGAGTACCTTCTCTATTTCTTCAAATAGTGGTTAAGTCTTGGATATTGTCAAACATGAATCTTCCTTTGGATAACTTGTTCATCCATAACAGTAAGGATTCTATCCCATTTTCTTCGTTCTTAATGTTTGCAAGCACCTTCCCTTCCCTTCCCTTCCCTTCCCTTCCCTTCCCTTCCCTTCCCTTCCCTTCCCTTCCCTTCCCTTCCCTTCCCTTCCCTTCCCTTCCCTTCCCTTCCCTTCCCTTCCCTTCCCTTCCCTTCCCTTCCCTTCCCTTCCCTTCCCTTCCCTTCCCTTCCCTTCCCTTCCCTTCCCTTCCCTTCCCTTCCCTTCCCTTCCCTTCCCTTCCCTTCCCTTCCCTTCCCTTCCCTTCCCTTCCCTTCCCTTCCCTTCCCTTCGTTTTCCTTCGTTTTCCTTTCCTTTATCTTACAAAAAGGACCACCCTGCAGCTTTCTGTGGAACTCTGCAGGTTGCTTGAATCATGTTCAGATGAGTCCTATTTTGGGGTTTTTATTTTAGTATTACTTTGTTATCATGCATTTATTACACCCTGAACTGTACTGCATCCTATCACTCTGTATGATGGCCTGACTGCCTTGTGTTCATGTATAGCCATACATACAAATTAATGTTTTTATAAGGAAGCAGTTGGATTACTGCTCAAATCTGAAAAAGGAAGGTAAGTGGCCAGTGGTTTTAGGTCTGTATTTCAGCCTGTCTGATTTAATTTGTTTTCAGTGAAATCTTCCTGGCACACCTTTCACTGGCTTTGAAACATACAAGTCTTCCGCCAAGCCAAGAAAGCAAGAGCATGTTCCTGGATTTCTCAACATAGCAGAAATTCATTAAGTAAGATGCACCGACTTGTTATCTTATTTTTAAAATATATCTATCTGACCTCTGTGGTCTACATTAGTATGTAGGCCTGTTCCAACTTGTGAAGAATATCTGGGGTCATTTTCTTTCTTTTAGTCAATCTCAGTGTATTCTTTCAGTTCAAAGTCGCCAAAAAAAAAAAAGACTGAATAGGCACTAGCAATACAGCAAAGAGATGGGATTCCAAATGGCATGACAATATGGTAGCTTAGTGCCAGGCAGAACAGCTGGAAGAGCTACACAGCCGCTAAGTACACCAGTGGTCAGTGAACATGCAGTGCTCAGCAGAGAAAAATGTGTAGCAAATAAAAGAGAAATATTAAATCACCCATAAACCTCAGGGAGAATATATTGTTTTGTTAGAAATATTTTGCAGAAGAACGTGAGAACCAAAATATTAAGACTGTTTCTTTCTCTGCTGCTCTCTGGTGTTGGTGTGAAGGTCTTAGAGATGCTCCATTAATCATAAGAAGATAAAAGAAAATTGGGGAAAGGAGAAAAGTTGCATCAGTATTGCAGTTCTAACCCCAAATAGATAGACATAAAGTAATTTATTATAGCAGATTCCTTAAAGCTTTGAGGGAAAGAGGAACCACATAAATGATTCCAACTCACTCCAAACAAGGTGAATAATATAAAGGGAGAGATATTTAAGAAATTAATTGTAGACTATAGAAAACATACAGAAAGAAAAGGCAGAAATACTTGCTAAGTCTATAGTCAAAGGATTTTCTGAATGTTTTCAGAGAGGGATCAGTTAAAATTTGGAGTCAGTTTCTTACCTTTCCCTGACCAATTAGTTGTTTATTAAAATGTAGATTCTACACTTCAAAGTCTCATAAAAAGACAATAAACTGGTAATACATGTAGTTCCAGCTGGATAAATAAATAAACTTTGCTCAAATAGTCACTGAGAAGAGGTCTTTTCTTACAACTTAACACAGTGAAGAAGGCATAAAGGTAGATTTGTAGTTGTCACGACGTGCAGCAAAACCACCTTTGACAAAGGAGTATAGCTATTAAGAGTGAACACTATTGCACATTTGGGAGAAATTATAAATTGTTTTTTTGCACAGATCCTGTGTCACTGGAGACTGACTCAATGGACCAGTTTACCTAATAAGTAATCCCTCAGTGCTCTCCAGCCCTTCAACTACCACATCATCTGTTTCACAACAAGAGTGCCTACCAGCCCAGCCTCAGACCCAGATTGGGCATAGAAACAGAAGAGGTGACAAAGACATATTTGGCAGTTCAGATTGGACATTAGGAAAAGGTTCTTCACTGAAAGGGTGGTCAGTTACTGGAACTGGCTCCCCAGGGAAGAAATTATGGCACCAAGCCTGTCAGCGTTCAAGGAGCATCTGGACAATTCTCCTAGTCATATGATTTAATTTTAGGTAGTATTGCAAAGAGCAGGGAGTTGGACTTGATGATCCTTGTGGTCCCTTCCAACTCAAGATACTCTGTGATTCTGTGATTTCCTGAAAACTACATTTAAAGGTCAATTGTCCAAGCTGGTGCTGTTAGACTCCGGCCAACTCGAATACTATTGATCACAAAGTACAGGTCTTCTGATAGCAGAACCTGCTAGTAATTGGTGGAATAGCATTAAATCAGCACCAAATGGCATTAAACATCAAGTAAGAATCAAATGCAAGAAAGAAGTTAACTGCTCTTTTCTAAATGGTATTCTCCTTTCCTTCCATAGTAAATCACATGGCAAGTTTAGCTTTTTCCAGTGGCACCACTAGCAATAGGTGATGCACAGGTATATATTAGTCTCTTTCTACAGGATCAGGATCTTAAGAAGATAGTTGATGGATGACTAACAGCTGGGTTACAGTCCAAGGAGATTAGAGAGAAGTCAATGACAAAATACAAAATATGACCTTACATATAACTGCTCCCCCTCCACCTTGAGCAAGGTGTTGAATTAATTGATGAGGATCATTATAATGGATTCTCATGTATTTCCAGTGATCAGAAATCCTGATTTCTCTTTTCCTTGGTAGCAAAACCAAAATAATTTTATTCTTGCCCTTTAAAGAAAAAGGAAGTGAAAAACATTCATTTTTTGATACAAAAACTGGGTTTATATAATTCATTTACCCTGAATGAGTAGGGAGGTTAAAGATTACAGATAGACTGTGCAAAATCTCACCAACAGAGTTAGCTGAAATCAACATGCCACAGTGTTTGCCATTGCAATTCCAAATGTAAAGTTTTGGGGTCTTAAAACTTGTCTTTAAATACATTCCATTTGAAAAATAATAACCTATTGTTGAGATTAATTTGTGGGTTTTTTGGTCATAGCCAATATCAGTACATTTATTCCCCTATTTTTCTTCAGTATTTCTATTATTGGAAAGTCACTGTAGGCCATGAAAATATGTTGGGTAGGAATTCTTAGGTGTTTTCATTAGCACTAAACTTTTTGTGGCGCAGTTGAAAATATCTAGTCATCAAAAGTTAAAGAAATTTTCATTTAAAAACCAAATGGATCAATGTTCTGATGGTTGCTTTGAAGTGATTTACTTCTTTTCTTAAATATTGTAGGAAATTGTTTTTTTAGGTAAAAATCTAAGTAGAAAGTTTCATCTGGTCAAAACCAAATATGTTTATTTTCAAAATTATTTTTCATGTAAAATTTTGGAACTGTTTCATTTTCTTCCATTTTAGATTGGAAAAAATAGATTAATTTTATTAATTAATAAAATGTGAAATTTCTCCAACATGGAAAATATGACTTTTAGATCCTCACTTTAACCTCTAGGCAAATGCATGTGCTTCTTGTTATTTTTGTAATATGGCTGTCTTGAAACTAGGCTAGTAGTTACACTTACGTGCAGTTCAACAGGTATGTGGTGATATATGTGTGAAATCATCACTTCATCTTTGGTCATTAAATAATAGAAATGCTAGATCAATGCCACTTAGTTAGATTAGCATGGAAAGAAATTAACAACATGCTTCTCTGTTGTGGTTTAACACCAGTTGGCAAATAAGCACCACGCAGCTGCTCACTCACTTCCTCCCCCACCCAGTGAGATGGAGGAGAAAATCGGTAAAAGAAAACTCGTGAGTTGAGATAAGAACAGTTTAATAGAACAGAAAAGAGGAAACTAACAATGATAATGATCACACTAATAAAATGACAATATTAATAATAAAAGGATTGGAATATACAAGTGATGAACAATGCAATTGCTCACCACCCCGCCGATCGACACCCGGTCAGTCCCCAAGCAGCAATCCCCCCACCCCCACTCCCCCCAGTTTCTATACTAGATGTGACATCACATGGTATGGAATACCCCTTTGGCCAGTTTGGGTCAGCTGCCCTGGCTGTGTCCCCTTCTAACTTCTTGTGTCTCTTCAGCCTTCTTGCTGGCTGGGCATCAGAAGCTGAAAAATCTTTGACTCCATCCCAGCTGAAACCAGGACATTCTCTTACTTTACAAATGAGTAAATTCAATCTGCCATTAATAAATGGTGATAGAATATGGAATCCCTCAATAGCCTTTTCACCAATTCTTCCTCAGAAATGGACTTTGAGTTTTCAATTTTCGGATCAAAGAAGCAGCTAAATCACACAGACTCTTACCAGTCAAATTAAAAATAAAATAATAATAATAATAAAAAAAGTAGTTTTGAGATAACATACAACCGGACACTGAAAATGAGATGGAGTTCAGAAGACGACAGAAGAGGGGAACTATGTCAAAACCAACATAAACTTAAATAGTTACTGTTTCACCAGGAACTGTGGAATGTTGATATGCACTGCAATTTACATATTAAATGCAATGTATTCACAATGATCCAAAGAAGAGATTGTGAATACAAGATTTTAGTAATGCTAGTGAAAAGGCATAACAATTTCATCTCCCAACCTGGCTTAAACCAGAATCTGTTCAACTGTCTCTTCAAAGACTGTTTTCTTTAATGAGATGGCAAGAGAGAATATCCAGAGTCATTTTGGTCACATACTAGTTTATGGTCAATCTTTTCTGTTGTTCAGTATAAATCAGCATCTTGATCTGGGAAAACAGGAGATTTTTGTTTCTGATTAAACCTCTCATTAACTACTTATTACATTATGTACTTAAATGACCAGGGTTGGATGGATGTGTCAACTCTAATAATTTAAGAACCATCCTAATCTTGACTACAATTTAGTTTGCCCTCAACTTTAATCATATTGTTCATCTTCAGTGAGAAAAAGGGGGTTAATATTAAGTGAGGGCTTGAGCAGTTAGCCCTACTCCCCTCTGTAACTCTGCCCTACTTTTTAATGCAAATAATTGCTACTGTTTAAAATGTATTATCCTGCTTAAGAAAAAGATTACCTAAGAAGCCCAACAGCAGTTTTATGAGTTGCTGTATTCTTAAGCGTCTTCAGTCTGATTTAAACACAGTCTTCATTTAAAACTTTAGGAACAGACTTGTGATATGAAGTGGAAAATTGTATAAACACCTATCAAATTCTTCTGAAGCTGGTCACAAGTTTGTTGCACTCCATTACTAAGAAAAATGAAAAATCTCGTTTGCTTTCCGGCCTCTAAAGCTTTCCCCTAGCTGATCTACCACAGTTGAAGAAAAAGGAAGAAAAAATTAAATCTAAAAATCTAATCTAAAAGGAGATTGGCCTGCTTACCCAGCATAGTAAAGGCTGTTTTAGTGTGCAGTGAAGCTAAGACAATGTTACAGTGCTAGCAGTGGGAACATTATCTCACTGGGGAAGTATATATTAAAATTAAAAGGTATATTAACTAAAATCCGCTGAATGTTAACATCCTTCTGCACAAAAACCTATCTATGCTTGTTGGAAGAAGGATCTTTCACTTTTTGTATTAGTTTTGGACAAGCAGCTTAAGAATTAAAAAGTACAATGCTAAACACCAAAATACTCCCTTCTGAGAGTTTCTCCAGGACTACAAAGATACATAAGTATTTCAAGATACTGACAGAAGCTACTTTTTCTTCTAGCCTTGGGAGTAGCAGATGAGGAAGCATTAAAACCAAGCAGCTGTATTTCCTGAAGTGAACTTTAACTTTCTTGGACTTGTGACCCTCTTTTCTACATGAGAAAATTTCTCTAATGTGGATAATTGCACTGATGGTTGGACTGAGAAAATAGGCCAAGAAATGGGCTATCTATGATTCTGTTAATTGCTCCAGAAGTCAACAAGCTTGAATTTTTATCCATCCCTTACAAACCTTTTGACAAGCTAGCAAACCATTTCCAAAGTATATTAAATGGGATGAACTAATTTCAAAGAAGGAAAAGGAAGGCATGAAATAGTGTGTCTACATTAAAAAAGAAAAAAATGGGGGAGGAAAAAAAGAAAATTTGTTTCCAGACTTGTAGCTTAAAATTCTTGTTAGTTTTCCTAGTGATGTACTCTAGTATTCTCAGCATGCTGCTAACAGGCAAGCAGCAAAACAATTTACTGGTTTACTGCCTTTGATTTTATGCTAGTTGCAGTTGTACCATGTCAAACAAAAATAATTACAAATATGGCAGGATGCAAATCAGAAAAAACTACTTCTAAATACCTATTTCACATGCACATCCTGTTTCAGGCTTCAGAGAGCAAATGGATAAAACACTGGGTTTAACTCTGAGGTCAAGGTTGAAGTCATAACTAAAATATGGATTTGCGTTTTAAAACCGTAAGACATGCTTGGTCACAAATACCGTACAATTTTCCTTGCTCTGAAGAGGTATGAGTAAGTACACTAATGGAATTACCCCTCACACTTCTGAAACACAAACTAGGTTTTGATGATATAGTATAGCTAACTAAGAAATCTTGCTATAATTGAGATACCAGAGACCACACAGCATGCACATCTGTATGCACAGCTCAAAGGACAAATGACTCAGATAAGGATTAATGCAGAATTGTAGAGAAGGCTAGTGCACTTGAAGCCTTTGAAAATTTTTATGAACACAATTCACTACACATCATCAGCATACCAAAATTACAAAGCCCAATTTTCTTTTAAAGTTTGATTTGAACTGGGAAATAAAACCCCACAAATAATTTTCCATTAAAAACACAGACATATGAATGTTTGAGAATTATGGAACTGTTCATTTAAAGTTGTTCAAGGTTGTGAGTTTTGCAAACAATTTGAGAGCATGGTTTAGAGTGATGTGCTTTCAAAAAAAAAAAAAGCTTATACTTATAATGAATATTATTTATTGTCAGTAATTCAGTGAGGTTTTGACAGCATCCAGTCTCGCACAAATCAAATTATAAGGAACTTTTAATATAACTAGCAGAGCAGGCATTACATAAGACTGCTCAGCTCTTCAGTCATTAAATACTGTTTTCAGGTGTATAAAAACTTGACCACCTACTAAGGCTGGAATTTGCTGTGCAAAATGTAATCCTCAGATATGAATTATTTTTGGGATGTATTTCAGGTGATTTTCATTAATCAGGATAACAATGTTCAAAGGCCAGGATAAACAGTGTAGAATGGCTACTTTAGTAACTATTTCTATTAAAATAGCAGTCAGGTGTCCCCACTGGTAACAAGACTTCTTACACTGAGTACCGTAGAAAGAAAGAAAAGCAAAGAGCCCTTGCCAGAAGAACTGGAGTTCTAAAACATATGTCCATAACCATAAAAAACCAGAATCAGAACAAAATTATGAGACCCTGCGTTGTTCTGGCATCCTCCAGTCATTGGTTACATTAGTATAATCACATTAAGAAAAACTTGCCCACAGCTTTCAGTTAACGTAAAAAATAGAATTAAAACAAATAATACCAAAGGTGAATTCACTAGATAAAGCACCAAACGTCATCACCGTGTCTATCAATTATCTTTGGTTTCTTCTACTTTTTTTCCCTCTGTTACATTTCTTTCTACTTTCATATTGAAAGAGAGAGACAGAGATAAATTGCTGAAATAGTATCACTACAACAGATAAAATAAACTTTATATGAAGTTATCTTTATGGCCCTTTCTCTTTCTTGCTCTGCTTTCTTAGTTTTAAAATTATCACCTAAGGAAGCTCTTCAAACTTTTACAATTTTAGTAAATGAATAGTGATACATAAGTTTACGTGGTCTCTATTATATTAAAAATATGGTTTAGCTTTTCTTGAGTCTGAAATGAATATCCTTGAGCACTCTGAGGAAGTGATTTTTTCCCTGAATACAGAAGGCTTAGTACAGTCTCTTGTGAAAATCAACTGTATTCAAGCACTTTTCTGTGTGAATAGTTCCAGCACTCACTGATGATATTCATGTGTTTAATACTCATAATCAATCACATTTACCAAAGAGCTATATTTTTCATTATGTATTCTTTAACTTCATATTGCTATCTTGTATTTTCTTGCCCCAGCTTTCCATGCATTTCAGGCAGATTCTGCTTTATTTGCTGACTTCCTGTCCCTGTTGCTACATCATCCTTTCTCCTTTTATTCCAGACAGGAAATTATCAAACTGACACATTACCATAAGGAAATGGCAGCAAGTCTCTTCATTTTCAGTACAATTAACAGATATAACTTGCATATAGTAACATACATAACTAAAAATATTAAATTACGGCTCAAAATATCTAAAACCTTTAAAAAAAATCCGTTTAAATAGTACTTAATTAGGAAAAGCCCTATGTTATAAGTAAATCGTAATTCAATACAGGCATCTTGTTTACATTTTGGATAATGACATTTCTATTGCCAATGTATATTATCTAATCATATGATGAAGATTTCTCTTATAAGAACAGTGTTTCTTCTGGTGTAAACAACATACTTTCAAGATGTGAACATAAATGGAGGCTCTGGCCCAAAATGTACTTGGGGATTTGAATTTATAACATTAAGTTATGTTTTTCCAATGATGAAAATCAACAGTTTTGGAGTAAGATGATCAAAAGAACAAGTAAAAGCATGTGGCTCTAATTTTTTAAGGATTTGCAGTTCATTATTTAAATTGAATCTTTCAACCTTGGACTAATTAACTTATATTCCAATTTGGAACATTTTCCTTTCCAAAGCTTTTAAAAAGTCAAATGATTCTTTCTTCTTTGTCCTGAGATAACTATTGAAAGTATCTTGTATGAAATATTATGTAATCTGATGGGAACACTAAAACCATTTAACAGAGGGGCGACTCTGGGATTTTGGTTTTTCATTTGCAGCCTGCTAATGAAAAAAGGGTATTTCTGTTCTTCATTTGCAGAGAAAAATTATGCACTCTTTTGTTCCAGGAACACAAGAGGCTGCAAGGCTTGTTAGCAACTCTCTCTTATTGTCTCTGAGTAAAATACAGTCCTTCCACAAAAATATCTGGTCCTTACCAGCCTTACGAAGCACAAAAGCTCAATAAACAGGTGGAAATTGTAATTTCCAGGTAATTCTGCCTCTCTTGACTTCAGTGACAAATCTCCAGTTAACTCTGGTAGGTTCTGAATGTCATCTGCTGTCTTTCAGCGTGCAAAAATGGGCATTGAGGCACAGCCCACAGAGTGCTCATAAAGGAGCATTTCCCTAACGTCCAGTGAATGTAGAAGAACATTGCGTGTCTTTCTTCAGTTCAGTGAAGTTCTTAGGGACTGAAGACCTTTAAGCTGTCTACCTAGTCTACCACTTGACTAATTGTTGGCTCAGATTCCCACTCTTCACACAGCAGCATGGTAACTATATATGAGGCCTCTTCTGCTCTGTGTTTGAATGCCACCCAGTTAAGGAAAACACGGTGCAACTCTAGTAGTTTTTCAGAACACATCCATGAAATAATACAGGGTGGTAAGTCACAAATTACCCTCATTCATCTAAGAAGCATGCCCATGTCTTCTGAATGGGAGATAGTAATCTTCAAGGCGTCTTTCCTCTCTCTCTCCCACCTATAACCCTAACATAAACTCCCCTTGCAATTCACAGCACTACTGAAGGCCCAAGTCTAGGGTTGAGACCTGTCTATCTACCCAGGTTAAAATCACTAAAAGCACCCTTGAAATAGAGGTATCAGAAGCAAGTGACATGCTGATCCAGGATCTGGCTAGCTATATAATTTATCAGACTGCACCAGTGTACTATTTTTCTCAGCAAGCAAACCCAATTTATAATTGCATTTGATGTGTGCATATAGTTAATAAGAAATAAAAAATGAGGTTCTTTTATTTAAGGGACCCTGACTTTAGTTCTAAACGTCTGTTGTGGTTTAAGCCCAGCCAGTAACAAAGAACCATGAAGCTGCTTGCTCACTCCTCCCCACCAGCCCTGGTGGGATGAGGAGGAGAAATATAAAGAAAAGCTCGTGGGTTGAGAGAAGGACAGGGAGGGATCACTCACCAATTATGGTCATGGGCAAAAGACAAGCTCAATTCTTCTGCTCTGGCATGGGGTCCCTCCCCACGGGACCTCTACAAACTTCTCCAGCGTGAGTCCTTCCCATGGTCTTCAGTCCTTCACAAACTTCTCCAATGTGAGTCCTTCCCACAGGATGCAGTCCTTCATGAACTGTTCCAGCATGGGTCCTTTCTGCAGGCTGCAGTCCTTCAGGCACAGACTGCTCCAGCACAGGCTTTCCCATGGAGTCACAGCCATCTTTGGGACATCCACCTGCTCTGGCGTGGGCTCCTCCCTGGGCTGCAGGTGGGCATCTGGTCCCCCGCTCCCCTCCATGGGCTGGGAGGCGACAGCCTGCCGTCTCACCATGGGCTGCAGGGGCATCCCCTCCTCCGGCGCACCTCCTGTCCCTCCTTCCTCACTGACCTCGGTATCTGCAGAGGTGTTCTTCTCATATCCCACTCCCCACTGCAGGTTTCCCGTCTTAAATCTGTTCTCCCAGAGGTGCTACCATCACTGCTGATGGGCTTGGCCTTGGCCAGATGTAGGTCCAACTTGGAGCTGGGGAAGCTTCTAGTGGCTTCTCACAGGAGACACCCCTGCAGCCCCTCCCCCGCTAGCAAAATCCTGCCACACAAACCTGAAACAAAGTCCAACAAAGTCTGCAGTAAATTGTAATGCAACTGTTCTGCAGACCACTTCTTGTGTTTTTTTCTTTTTCTTAAAATAATTTTATTGATTTTTTAAAAATAATTTAAAACTGAGAGTTTTTATTTTCCAAATTAGCTGACTTCTCTGTAATCTTATGTTCAGTTTTTTTTTTTCACCTTTGCCTATTCCTCTCTAAATTTTTCTTCTCATGCCTTTATTTTTACCATCCTAATCTCTTCTGCCTCTTGCATTCTTCACTTCTGCTCTCCACACACTAAGGTGTCTGTTAATTGAGCTATTTCCTCATTAATGTACTTCTCCCTCTACAGTCATTGTTGCTGTCTGTTCAAATTTTTGCTCCTGGAGCTGATGATTTCTATGCCAATAATCAAGTGACAGGAAAGACCTGTACTTCTTTCTTCATCTTCATTATCAGTTGCTGCCTGTCACACTGCTGTGAGTGAGAAGGGGTAGCAAGGCACAAAAAGGAGAAATAGTGTGTATACTTTTCTTTTTCAACTGCATATTTTAGTGGCCTTGACCCCCACAGTTGTCAATTCCCTTATAATTTTGAGCAAAGCTGCCAAGGAATTATCACATATATTTCAAAGTATAGAACTGAACTATGTGATGAGCAGAACTCTTATCAGCAGAGTATTGGAGATTTTCTTGTTACTGGGCAGCGTTCTGGAGTTTGATTTAGAGTTGAGGGTTGTTTTTTCCTGGCAACTTCTGATAACATCCTTTTCTCTGCTACGCTGAGCTTACAGAAGAGATTTCAAATCTCAGGAAACTATTCTGCAGTTGTTCTGTAGAATTGAAAGCCACCTGCAGAGAGTGGCTCTAGCCATGGAAAAATGCTCTAGGTCAGGTGGAAAGCTGTTGCCAGCAGCAGCACAAGAATATGATTTATTACACGTAACTTAGAGTTATTACTTAAAACTTCACTGCAATCCTCAGCATATTCTGCAAGAGGAGATTTTTTCTGGGTTATAGACTGTATGAACAAAAAGCCCAGAGTGAGTGAAACAGTGCTAACTTAGAAAGTACAAATCCAGTTAAAGACATTTTTAACACGTCTTTACCTTTACCTAGGATGAGGGCTGATCTTACTGGCTTTCTGTGAAAATTACATGAAATGCCCATCTGAACATTTATGTTTAATTGCACTACAAATTCTAGCAATTCTGGCTAGTTAACACTTTATTCTGGTGGCAGTGTGTCTACAGGCTTAGGTACACAAATCTGTGTCCACAATTAAGCCTCAGGTTTTTAAGCCCAGCCTGGGAAGTACAGACACCTGTAAAGAAAAGCTTTAGGAATGTTTATTAAACCAGTGAAAGGTAGCAAACCTACTGTTCAAAGTTGGTCCAAAAGGCTTTGCATTTTTTTAGGAGATAGTATTTTCCACGTCTCAGCTCTGAAATTACATCATTATTTTAACGCATAATATATATTGTCTAGTGTAAGTCTTTACGTACAATTAAAAGTCAGACTCGTTTGGACAAAGCAGAGATCTACTGAAGGGCAAAAACATTTAATTTCTAACAACTGTAGAAGTCAAGTGAACAGGACCTTTTGTGATAATTGTTCTATTTACTCTTTTCTTCAGACAAATCCTCTGAAAATAATACAGCAGCTACACAAGAGTTGTGACTTGCTTTTAAGTTTATCTTTTTTAAATAGGAGACTGGTTGACTCTATAGCTTTAAGTAGTAGATAGGCAAATTTACAGTATAATGATTTAGTTAATAATGTCCCAGTAATTCTTGCCCAACTGTGGAAAAACCCTGGATAAAAGTACCTTCATAGAACTCAGAAAGAAGTTTAAGATTTTGTTGTTGTATTGGGTTTATGTGGCAAGGTTTTGGTAGTGGGGTGGCTGCAGACCTGTTCTGTGAGAAAACCTTCTGTGAGAAGATGCCAGAAGCTTCCCCCATGTCTGACAGAGCCAATGACAGCCAGCTCCAAGATGGACCTGCTGCTGGCCAAGGCTGAGCCCATCAGTGATGTTAGTAGCACCTCTGTGACAAGATATTTAAGAAAGGGTAAAAACTGCTGTGCAACTGCAGCTGGGAGAAAGGAGTGAGAATGAAACAGCCCTGCAGACACCAAGGTCAGTGAAGAAGGAGGGGGAGGAGGTGGTCCAGGCACTGGAGCAGACATTCCTCTGCAGTCTGTGGTGAAGACCATGGTGAGGCAGGCAGGAGGGGGACCCTCCACCCATGGAGGACTATGGCAGAGCAGATCTACACCCTCCAGCCCGTGGAGGACCCCATGCTGGAGCAGGTGGATGTGCCCTGAAGGAAGCTGTAATCCTGTAGAGAGTCCATGCTAGAGCAGGCTCTTGGCAGGACCTGTGGCCCCGCTGTGGACCCCGGCTGCAGCAGTCCATTCCTGAAGGACTGCACCCCATGGAAAGGACCCATGCTGGAGCAGTGTAAGGAAGAACAGCAGCCAGCTGGAATGACCCACAATGGAGAAGTTCATAAAGGACTATATCCCATGGGAGGGACCCCATGCTGCAGCAGAGGAAGAGCATGAGGAGGAAGGAGCAGCAGAGACAACATGTGATGAACTGACTGTAACCCCAATTCCTCTCCCGCTGTGCCACTCAGGGGGAGGAGGTAGAGAAGTCAGGAGTGAAGTTGAGCTTGGGAAGAAGGGGGGTGTGGGGGGAAGGGGTGTTTTTAGATTTGTTCTTATAGCTCATCATCCTACTCTGATTTGCTTGGCAATAAATTAAATTAATTTTCCCAAGTTGAGTCTGTTTTGCCCGTGACGGTAATTCCTGAGTAATTTCCCTATCCTTATCTCGACCCACGAGCCTGTCGTTGTATTTTCTTCCCCTGTCCTGCTGAGGAGGGGGAGTGATAGAGTGGCTTGGTGGGCACCTGACAGCCAGACAAGGTGAACCCACTACATTTGTATTTGAAAGTTGCTGCCAACTGTAATGTTGTGCCAGATTTCTGCACTTGAAGGTACGCAGAATTGTTACTATGAAATGAACATCCTTAACAGGTCTGTTAAGTGATCCACATGGAAATATTGAATTATGTCATATGTAAGATACCATATATGTAATCTAAAAATGCAATAAAGGGATGCTTATAACAGATTTAACCAGTAAGTATAGTTCACTATTGCACAACGATCTCGGGGCACATTCACAGTTCACCTAGAAGAGAAAATAAAATCCAGCTGTTCACAAACAGACTCCATCCCAGGTGAGCTAAAATGAGGCTGTCTTTGGTCATTGCACTTAACATTAAGATTAGATTAACATTCTTGGAAGCATGTTGTTAATATATATATTTTTTAAAAAAGACTAAAATTGTGGATATTAATCCAGGTACACAAAATTTTATGGAAGGCTAGAAGAGGAAGGCAGGGAAAGTCTCAGCTGCACGTTAGTTAAGTCAGCTCTGATTGCAACCAAACTGCTAGCAATTCTGGTATTTTCAACTGATATTTCAGTAGCTGAGAGGATCACCTATGATGCAGTTTCCCAAATTCCTTAGGTATCCAATATCGGCTGTCAACAGGCAAAAGGTGAACTATTGCTCTGAAATCATGTAAAAATACCTGCATCTTTAGCTATCAACTTTATTTAGTATACAAATTTTTTGTAATATTTGAGATCTTGCTTCACTACAAGAGCTGATATTTCAATGGTTTAGTAATCTGGAAGGCATTTATCTCTTTGATCCTGCAAAGATTAATTTCATGCTGGCAACATATGTTCAGGGACTTAATATCAGTGTTGTTGATTGACCATAGCTTTAGAAGTACCTCTGTAATTCTGATATCTATAGATGAGATGTGTCCTCTGGATCTGAAAAAAAGCTTTTAATTGTGTAGAATGAGGCTACTCTGTTTCAAACCTCTCGGGGTTAGTTTGATAATAGATTTTCTCCCATAGCACTGCTCATTATCTGTAGTCAAAGCCAATGGTTTGATTATCCCCTTCCTTTCAATTAGGCCTCTGCACCCATGAGGCCCAGGCAAGTTGCTGTATTGATATAAGTTAACTTTCAAGTTAGTGCAGGGTATCAGAAGGATGGGTTGATCAGTAGAGCTTCAATCTTAGCCAACTGCAGATTCAGTCAGTCACTGAGAAGGATCAAAGATAACCACAAAATAACCCCATAGTTAAGATGTAAAAATACATGGCAAGGTTTGAAGCCTGATTCTGTGTCAAAGCAGAACAGTTTGTATCGACCTAAGAGCCTAATGGAAGTACTGTAGAACAATGGGAAGACATTGGCTGAGATTATTTTGTGACTCCTGATATCAAAACTGTATTAAATTATCAAGATTCCCCCAAAAATTTCAGCACAAAATTTCCTTTCCTCTTCCACCTTCTATAAAAATGTGTGCAGTTTTTCCTTCTAACCTCATGTTAATGACCTTGTTTAAATAAAGGTGAGAACAAACATCTTTAAGTCTTGCACTTGCATGCAGCTTAATTTCTAAATTATTGCTTATCATCACTATAACAGTAAACTTTGAAATACTTCACAGTGCCAGTATGGGGTTTGAAAACACTGTATCACATAATCCTATAGTTTACACAGACAGTATCCCAGAAAATGAGGGAAGTAATTATTAAATTAATCTCAGAATTGGCCAAAATGAAAAAAAAGAAAAAATACTGCTTTAAATCCTTGACTTAATCCAGAAATAAATGCAAGATTTGTTGTATATAATAGGTACATAATCAGTGTCATTTTGAATCTAACTGTTAACAGAATTTGGGTGAAAGTTTGCAGTGAATGAAACCATTTATCTCTAAATATCTTCTGCTAAAGTGTGTATTTCAACTTAAAAAAAATTGCAAGAAAAAAGAAAGCTTGTAAATTGCTAATATGGCATCTGAAAAAAGACATCATCTGAAAAAATACAGCCCACATTATGCATGGCAGTAAGTGTGAAGAAAGGGTTTGTGGAAATGTAGAGGAAATAAGAATTCACAGGTGGGTAACTGAGAAATATTGCTTCTTGATAGAATAATACAAAGATTTTGAGAGCCTATGTCAGAGGAAGGAAAGACCCATTAGGGGGAATATGGGTTTAAGAAATTACTTTAGGGAAGGTAGCAGCTTTGCTGGTGGCAGATACCTCACAACTTTTTTTTCACGGTGAGGGAAAACCTGGAAAATGTTATAACACTACATGTATGTTCTGCACTAGGGGGACAGGGGGTGAGCAGGGGTGAGGTGAGAGCAAGCTGATGCAGGGATCTTTCTGGATCTCATTAAGAAAGGCCCAACAACAAATGGCTTAATATGATAACTGCTTTAATAAGACAGCATAAGAGGAATATAGGTAGCTAGTAACATCTTACACCCCTTCAGATGCTGGGCACCCTGTGTTTGTGCAGCATCAGGCAGAGCACTGATGGATTTTCCCATGGCATGCTGCACAGAGCAGACCCTGTCCATACAGAGTAGCTCCCTTTCAGTCATTTGAAGTCATGTATAATTTCCTTACAAGAAAACAACTCTGTTCCTAAAAGATGTTCTCATAAGAACTCCTTACCTCATTGTTAGACAAGGGCAAGGCCATGCAGGAGGTGTAATTGCAGTGCTAAGCAGGAGCTGCCCACAGGCTCCTCCGTTGCCATGCACAGGCTGAGTCTGTCCCACAGCCCCGGGATACATGCAGCATGGCAAGGCACAGCACAGGACAGCCTGAAGGCCATGGTGGGCATGTGGTGCCTGCCCAGGTTAGACGTGCTGTGGGTCATGGGCTCCTAAATGTGCAACGGACTCCTGGTCAAGATCAGTGAAGTGTACTGATTTCCTCTGCCTGCCTTCAATACATGTTCCAAGATATGGGACTGAAGGTTTCTTCAGGTTTTATGAGCCTTTCTCTGTCCTCCCACTCTGTGAACAGTGCCCTCAGAAATATCCCCCCACTTTGGATGTGTCTGACTTTATCCCCTTCTCCCTGTCTGTGTGCCAGGTCATGCAAAAAATCTGACCCTGAATGATAACCAAACTCCTCTCCTTACTCTCCACATATTTCAAGGTCTGGGTAACAGATGATAGAAATAAGGAAGCACAAGCTGATACAAATGACAACTAAGGAACATATATGAGAGTGCATACCACATCCTGTTACAGAAGGGAAACTGGATGAAGGTAGAGGGTCCAGTTAGTTAGGGCTAAGACTGGAATGATGAAAGGATTTAATTTTAAAAAGGTAATTTTTTCATGTGAACACCAACCTACACAGTTAGGAACAGAAATCAACAGTCCACATGTAAACTTTGCCACATCTCTATTCCCCTTGAAAGGAATGTGTCTTCAACGACTTTTTTAGACTAATCTCTGAATCTGCATGGAAACATGCTAGTGTCAGTTTGACAATGTATATTTTGATTTGACACCACTCAAAGCTTTCTTCTTCCAAGGATGGATGAGGAAAAGCCAGGAAATGGTTTGAAAGCACAGATGAAATATATATTTGTACTTACTAGCACTTGTGAACAGTTGATTTACTGCTAAGGAAAAAAAATATATCAACAGATACAGTTTGCTTCATTATGTGTGTGATAAAGTGGCTAATGTTCTTTTCCTCCCTTTTGTAGCAATAGTAAATGAAGATTTGCATTCTGGGTAAAGCTTTCTCTTGGGGAAGCAGCAGAAGCCTAGACCAACAATCCCTAAGCCCCAAACCTTGTTAAATGTAGTTTCAGTCCTGGGGACCTAATGCACTGATTGCTTCCCAAGAAGGAGTCTCATTGCTTGCTCCATTCAGTCCTATTACTGAAGGTCTAATTACATCTATTATGCTGTTCAGTTTCACAGACGGTTATTGAGGGGAGGAGGATGTGAAAGGGGGCGGGGGGCTAGGGTTGGGGAGAGGCGGAGGAGAAGAAGAAACCAAAGTGTATGGCAGGAAAATAGCCCACAGGCCTCAATGATTGAGAAATGAACTGATGACTGAACTACTATGTGAGATTATATCTAAACCACCAAGTGTGTTACTGTAACAAGACAAAATGGAGATGGTTCCAATTTTGTATTATTGCCCAGGCAAGAGACAACCAATTACTCTGTCAAAATCTTAGGTACTGGATTTTAAAAGCTTCACAAGGCCTTAGCTCAACCAAACAAACCTTAGCATGAAAAAGAAAAAAGGGGTGGGGGGAAGTGAAGGATTTTTTAACAATGTTGTAGAGTTTCATTTACATACCAGGCTGCCAAAAGCCCTTCCCAGATCTCTTTTTCTCAATATAATGCAAACATCACATGCCATATTATGCTTTTGTGTAGCCTAGATTAAGACTGTTATCATGGCCTAATAGAGCTCAAAATGAGAGGAGGGGAGGGAGGGGGAAAGACACTCATTATTTTTAGATGGTTTCTCTTTTCCCATAGGGTTCCCATAGATCCTACTTAGCAGCAACTCATTCCAGCGCTGATTAAGTGGGAAATACACAGAATCTCAAAAGGTCAAACCTATAATCAGCTGCCCTAAGGGGTTGACATGGAAAACTTCTTAATCCAAGTTCAGTTTATTGCAATCTTATAACAATGTGCAGCCAGTGATACACATTGAGGGAAAGAGGGGGCACTCCTAACACAGCTTCTTAGGATGCCTCAGCATTACCGTATTTTGTCTTATCAGGGTTTTTGGTCAGGATTCCCATTATTTTTTCCATTCAGTTTGTGCATGTTGATTGTTTGCTTTCTTGCTGCTGAGGGGGGTGCATTTATAATAAGCTAAATGTGCATGAGACATACACACTGCTTACTGCTGAGAAAATAATTCCCAAGTTGCTCTACAGAGCAAGCAGGGAAACAAAGCTCACTCAGAGACAGGAAGGAAGAAGAGAGAAGGAAAACCAGAAACAAATTATTTAATAAAAACCTTATAATTATTTAGGTAAAACCAAATTTTTGAATGAGCATTATTTCCAGACATGTACATTATGATAGCAATGAATTGTATTTAAACACATTTTTTCCAAATGATCTCTGTTTGGTTACTACTTCACATCTTGTGAATCATTTATACACCCCTGCAAAGCAGTGCCTGATCCAGCTGCTCTGGAAGCAATGGAGACACTCATTCATTTCAATAGGATCTGAAGACCTCTAAGGAACATACCACTTAAACCATAGCAAATCTGGCAGCAGGATTTTTATGTTTTGTTTAGTTTACAATGTACGGATTACCTTCCAGGACTGGTTCTAGGCACAAGCTAAGTAGCCAGTTGCTTATGTCTGCAAAATTCAGGGGCCAGAAAACAGCCACGGCCCCACTACTTACATTTCCTATGCCAGGGGTGTGGAAAACTGGACTGACTGCTGTCATAGCTTTAAGAGGGTCTAGGGCGTTAAAGTGGAGCATTCTCGCCAAAGATGACATCACAGTCTTCCATATTTCTGTTCCTCCCCAGGCAAAGGCAGAAGCTGCTTGGTCTGCTCTCCAGAGCTCTTTCCCTCACTTTACCTCAGTACTTTTCTCATTTTCTTCTTCTTTCTATGTCAGAAGCAGCCAGGGCTCTGCTCCCTCTCGTTGGAGTAAGAAAGGCAGTTTCCCTTTTACAGCAAAGCTGCCTTTAACTAGCCATGCTTCACTTGCTTTAACTAAGTGCAAAGCAGTGCTGAATTGTACAGTTTCAATCACTTTGTAGCACAAGTTTCAAAACTGTGGCACAGCTGCATTTTTATCATTATGGGAATGCTCTGAGTGCTCCCGGTATATCTCCACAAAGTCCCCTGGATGTCGAGAACCATTCCAAACCAGGCCTTTACCAAGCAATAATTGAACCTGCGTTACTTTGGTCAGCTGAACTTGTATGGGAATAGACCCTTCCCAGGTGACAACTCTAAAGTGTTGTCATATTTACCATATAGGTATGAGGCTGTGATTTTGTGTAATAAACATGTGGTCTGATTATTTCTCTGCATAATGAAACTGTAAAGGTGATTCATCTGTTACACAATGTCCACTTTAGAGACAGCTGTATGGATAACACCAACAGCAAAGACCCAGAAACAAGTAATCAAACACTTCAAGATAGAGGGCGCTTTCAGCACAAACACTTCTTGTCTCTCAGAATAAATAACCCACATCAAGGTCCAAAAGTAGAAATCAAAAAGCTAGCCTTTGGAAAAGACAAGTGCTACACAATTTTGCGCAGAGGGCATCTGGGCAGAGGGATATATCTGACACATTACACTTACTATGTATCTTGGAACAGATGTATTTTTCAAAGAATTAAAAAAAAACCAAATCAACAAACCCCCTCAAAACAAACCAAAGTTTTTGAATGTCATCTTGTGCTCTGAAAGAAATTTATTTTCAAAGTTAGATTTTCAGAAGTTATGGCACAGAGATCCATATGAAAACAAATCTACTTATAACGAAGCAATAGGATTTGGAAACTGTAAATATATGCAAATAGTTGCATGTAAAAAATTCAGGATACACTTGCACAGGTTAGAACATTTACATGTGAAAAGAGATTTTTTTAGTTAATTAAATTCCAACAGGGTGAAATGATGTTTTTTCTTTTTCTCACAGTAAGTAGCATCCTTATCCCCATCTTCTCCACGAGACAGAAAAACAATTTTGCAAACAGACTTACCACATTAATGTGTCATAACCTGAAGCTAGCTTTTTAGGTGGAGAAGACTTGACAAACTTTGTACTGCACTAACACCAGAAATGGTCCAAAATTCTATTGCACCATGTACTGTACAAAGGTAGATCAAAACTATTGTCAGGTTTTGAGTAGTAACAATTTTCAGGATACAGTCTCATTTCTAAAGACCAGGGAAGAATGAGCAGAAGCCATCAAATTTCATAAAAATACATACTTAGTACGACTTTTTAGTGGTCATAAAGCACATCTAGCTCATTTCACTCACTGTCAGATCAGTATGATACAAATGAGAATCAAACTCTCACAACGAAGACAGAAACAATCCTCAGCTCTTCCTGTCATGAAAATCAAACCACATTCAAACTACTTTCAGAGGTATGGAACCATTTACCACTTTAGTTTAGCTCTTCTCATTATGATCATAGCTAGGTTTCTGTATGGTCAGGAAGTATGCTTCACATACTACTGTGGAAATATTGAATGTCCCATCTTGCACGTTCATTTTACATTTTCGTCTTGCACTGCATGATCATTGTGCATTTATCTCACATGTCCATTTAAGTGGCTTTACAGTTGTACCATTCTGATTAAGGAGCACTTCATATTCACATTATGTAGGCATAAATAGAATAATAACCGCATTATCACTTCAATTTATGTATGACCACCTTGCATAGTTCCAGCAAGATCAACGAATCTAGGACTTTAGGACTGTAAAGTCCTCCTCTGATGCTGCTCAGATGAGCAAAGGCCAGAGATACTTAGAAGACATGGCCATAGAATTTCTGGTGATCAGGCAATTGAATGTTTCAAGTCCATTTTGTCCTCCCTACAACAATGTGCAAATGCAAATGGATATTAAATTTAGATGAGATCTGATCCATATTAATTCCTGGTTTAAATTTTACTTAAATCACTTTCAATACATGTACTTGGGGTTGCTTTTCTAGTTCAGTCTCAGTCTTTGCACTTTTTTTGAGGATGTTGATAAACTTAGAGCATACTCCTTTATTTTCACTTATTTGAATTAAAGTGAACTTTCTTTAATGAGTTCATCCTGATTTATGCCTTTCTTCAGAGGCATTTGCAGTGAAAAGGTGTGTTGCTCAGATGGAGTAACTGCAACCTTTTTTAGATGTTGGTTTTTGATACACGAAATGTCTTAGTCATTTCCAATTTTTGATGTATTTTTCAAAATGCAGGTATTATCACAAATGACCATCAATCTAACAGCTACCAGAGATGGCAGTATCCCAAAAGCAAACAATTCTGATGGCTTCTGTATTAGTGAAGAAACTGAAAATAAAAGAATGGAGGACCCACAGAGAAGCATCAGACTGTGGGACACCCTGTTCATACTCATCAATCATCCTGTGACTTGGGAAACTGATCCACTTTAAAACTAACTCAGCAAAAAAAAGGTCTAACTTTAATGTGGATCAATACTCCAAAACAGTGTGCCTGAAGACTACAGCAATACATGTACTCACACAGATGAGGGAGGGGCATGACAACAGGAGTAAGCAATCATTGACAGGAAGGAGGAAAACCTGTTTCTTTGTCAGCAATATGGGCTTAAAACAATCATGAAAATACAAGGTAATGGTGTTCAAAAGAAAAACAAAATCCTAGTCAAATGTTTCCTCAGAATTTTAAAGTTTAACTCAGCCTCACCGGTCATCTTTGGAGTGACCCTGAACTTCAAGGCCTCAGATGACAGGGAGAAACTCCCTTTCTCAAACGAATCATTTGTCTATTTACATGAAATGAACAAAACCCAATCAATGTGTTAGTGATTGACTTCCAATGCCAGGAATGACCTGTTTGCTGTTCAGTGGGTCAGTGTTATGGTCAGCTATCCAGTGCCAAGTATGAATTGCCTGCTTCTCTGGGATCCAGAACAGATCTGAGCCAAGATGAGAAGGTTTTGTTAGGAAATTGCTGACTCACTGAAATGGAAACAAATTATTGTTAATTAAGCAGTTTTGGCCAGTAGGCAAATTTCACAAATCTAGGTGAAAGTTCAAGGGAAACCAATATCCTTGAGTAAGAAAAAGCCCAATAGTTGGAGCACTTGCCTAAATATAAAAGACTCAGTCATACTTCTGCTCCACCTCAGCGCTTTAAATACTTAAGTATGAACTGGGCCATTGAATTCAGCAGATGAAGGTAATTCACTACTCCAAGTAGGTCTCTTTCTCATAAGCTTTTTTTTTTTTTTTTTCCCCCAGCTGGGCTTAATCTGCACTTTTAATTTCCTCAACCTCAACCTCACTGAGAAGTAAACTCAGGCAACAGTTGTGAATTTTCTTAGGTTAAAGGAAATATAGCTTAAAACATCTGTTTCTCTCTCTGCCCATCCGGCACCAAAAAGTCCATTATGACTGGCATACATAACCTCAATGGAGATATCAAATTGTAGTAAGGATGTGCATCTTTCTCTTTTCTTGTAAGTTATTTATTTCCTTGGAATCTAAGGCAAAGATGAAGACTGAGACTACTGGGGATTTCATTAATATGACAGAATGGATGCACTGCGGTCTCAGTGAGCTTATTTTTGACATGCTGCTAAAAGATGTGAAGGCATGTTTGTCAGGTCACTCTTCTTAATAGAGGAAATGCACACACATTTCTTTTCAAATGTCAAGCATATTGAAGTGTAGTATAAGTTGGTAGCTGGATGGTGAAAACTAAACCAGATAAAATACACGTAGTCCTAGCAGATTGGAAGAAGTGACAGGTAGGAAAGATTATACAGGCCCTCTATAATACAAAGATGCATGCACCCTACTTGTTACTGAGCTCCCAGGTTTTTTTAGGTGGTCCTATCATAAGCTGCACATAGTACTTATACTGGAGCAATGGCTGTGTTTTCTGACTTGGCGCCTGCTAACATCATCCATATCTTACTCATTTCACAACGAGCCACTTAAAATGCAGCCCACATGAGCCTATCTTATATCAAATTTAAACTGAAGCTAGTGCAGGATCTACTCATTTGTGAAGTGCTGTTATGTCCCTGACAGGCATTGACCTATGAGTGACATTGATGGACGATTGAATTTAAATGAAGCTTAAGACTTTTTTTTGACCTGTAATACCTTGTTTTGTCCTATTAGAATGCATGCTTCTGGGTGTTTTCAAGCTGAGAAGTTTTAGGGAGGGTGGGAGGGAGGGAGGAAGGAAGATATGGTGGAAAGGGTGTCTCCTCCCTTCCCCCTCCCCCACCTTTTTATTAGGGATAGCAAGTAGTTTAGGTAGCCTTTTTAGCCTAACCTGGAAGTCTAACCTAACCAGCCTAACCTGCTGGTCTGAGGCAGCTTCTACAGTCTCTTCATGGCTACCTTTCAGAAGCAGCCTAAAGGTTACTAAAACTAAATTAAAGGTTTCGCAGTGGGTTTCTCAAGAAACAGAAAGTGTACTGATTTCTAAAATAGCTAGAAAGGAAGTTGGCATGAGCTGGAAGCCTTAAGCACAATATTAAATACTGTTGTGGTCACAGGTCTTTATAGAATAATAGAACATAGACTGCTGCCATCAATCGGCTTTAGATTCATGCTGGTGACTGGATGATCACAGACAATAAAACGTTAACATTTATGATCTGATAAAAAGCAGTGCCCTGAGTGTGAAAAAGTAGCCATGGTCTGGCTTGATGATGAGAAGGATACCTCTGCATTAATCTAGGTCCAGCTATGCAACCAATACAGCTTGGACAGAAAGTGGGCTTAGGTGAAAGATGCCACTGCTGAGTCTGGAGCTGCCCCATGCTATAGAAGATTTCAGGCTCCCAAGCTAGAGCTGTAGAAACTGAAGGCATTGAACTTATTTCAGCTGAAGCTTCCTACCCCAGTATTGCCTGTAACTGCACATGTTACAGAGGGAGGTGTAACTCAGTGAGGGGTTGTAAGGAAAGGATTTGAAAAACAATCCAGGAAAGCAAAACAAACAAAGAAAAACCAGAGAGTTCTCCAAACCTATATCTGAAACAACTCCTATGGGCAAAGGCACAGGTGTGTGAGATGACTCTGGAAAAGCAATTGGAAATTTCCTGTGGCCTCAGTATAAATCCCTTTCATTCAGAGGTCAGCATTTAGTGTTTGTAGCTAAGGAGAGTCTTCCACTGGCTACTCAGTGTGCTTCTGTTTCTATGACAGTTTTTAGCCTGATGCTGAGAGAGCCCTGTCAGATAAAGTGTAAGCCACATTTACCTGTAAGTGCCCCACACTAGCTTGTGATGCCTAATCTCTTTTATTGATCCTACTAGCTGGTTTCTGGAGCCATTGATTTTCCTTGCTGTCAGTTTGTGGCCTTGACTCTTTAATGTTTATTTAGACTGGTCTCCATAAATTGCTTCTGGTGCTGAGGGCGAGGAAGGCGGCAGGAGGTCAGGGGTACGTGTATACCTGTCCATATATATAAATCACAGCTTTTGTTCTTCGCTGTTGTTTGTGAACACTGTTTGCTGGGTGAATAAAAAGAAAGTATTCTACTAAAACATGGAGAAGCTATTACTAATTCCCCTGTGCCTGCAATTTTATTGCAGTCTAGGTTTTCAATTTTCTGTATCTTAACAGTAGCTCTTGTTATCTACTCTAACATGTAATGTTTCTTTTTGTTAGAGAGACACAAAGAGGGAGAAAAATTGTTTGTTTGCTAGCACAGAACTGTACTTTTAAAACAGGAAGGGGTGTATATATTTTGCTGGTGAGTTTTCAGGGTAGAGGTGGGGGGAATTGTTACTTCTTGCTTCTTTAAATTTCAGTCTTTGTAGAGAACAGTAAGACTCAATGGTGGTGGACTTAAGGGCACTTGTACAAACAAGCAACTACCACCTCTCTTGCTGACAGCATCCAAAACTCTGTCCATTTAAAGAAGTACCATAGCCTTCATTAGGCAGAAATGGCAGTGCTGTTCCAGCAGCAGGAGAAGTATTCTTCTCTGGTAATGTCACTGGCAAAGCCGGCAAAACAGGAAATGGTTAAGAGAAGGGGGTTGTGCTATATACCAATAATTCCGGAGCACATCCTGAAAATTCAAAGGGAAAAGCCCCACAGCTCATTTAACAGTGAGCTGCTAGAATGCTATAGCCTTAAATCAATGGAAACTGTTTTGCAACAGCTAAGATTTTTTTCCTCTGCAGCAGTAAACATCATAGTCTGTACAAGGTGACAAGTGATTCTCCTGAGGCCAGGAGGACAGTAATCAATAGAGGTGCAGTTTGGGCCACTGTTCTGTCTGTTGATGCAGAAACATTGTGCACAGATATGATGCTGAGAATAAATCAAAAGAAGAAAGAGAAGCTGCTCCAAGATAAGTAACGGAATACCTTACAGGGAATACCTTACCTGATTCAAGTTTTTTCCACTTGACCTCTGTTTGTTTGTATGGTCATTCACTATCCTAAACTTAAGCAAGTTCAGTTCATTATAAAAGGGAAATGTAGCAACACTGGCAGGATAAATATTTGGCCTAATATGCAACTTTCATCTGTCCCTCCTTCTTGCAAAAGTCAGTGTAACCTTTTATACATTTTTTAAAACCAATTAAACATGTTACAAATGACCAGCACCCAGAACAAAGTCTGTGACACAGCTCCATGTTCAGGTTGCAGTTTCAGTAATTTTGTGGATTAATGGCAAGGATTCTCTCTGAGAAGTCTTTAAGTACCTTGAAACTGTCCTTTAACTGAGGCTAATATACCCTTAACTTAGATGCAAGGCCCTAAAGCATCTAAGACAGGAAGCTGCACTATTTTTTACATACTTTCATATATTAAAGCTTTGCATTTCATAATATATATTTCATTGGTAGATGATGTTCTGATTCTAGACAATATAAAGTACCAGAGGAAGGGAAGTGTTTTTAGTGGTATGCCTCTTTGCTTCCTATGCAGAAATGGAATGCAACTTTAAAATAAGCACCACAGCAAGGAAGCAAAATGCATTAAGATATCAGGGAATACTCCTAAGACTCTCATGTGGCTCCTCCAAAGAAACAAATCAGTAAACTTTGGAGTTGTTAAGGAAGAATGATAAAGAAAAACATGAACAATTCTTATGAAAGATTTGTATGTTGGCATATTTACTGTAGTTACATATTCTAATGAACACTACAACAGAAGGAACTTCCTGCCCCCAGTTTAATTGTAATCAATCAACTGTAACCAATTATATCGTTACTTAAAACAATAAGGATGACCAAACTCTCAATGAATTGACTAGTAATTTCTAATAGTCTTCAATATAACCAATGTAAAGAATAACCAGTGTAATTTAATACAGCATAACCAGTATGATTCAGTATATGAAATTAATTTGGCAACCATTAAATTCATTGGCAAAATTCTTGCTTGCTTTGTTGGGCTTCTGATCATAAAAGACTAGAAGCTGGATCTGGACAAAAAGCAAATGATTCAAATGGTCCAAATGGTCCACAAAAATGAGTACAGTAAAAATAACTGTTTGCATAGCCTATTTAACCTGCAGACTAGAAACAGAACAAGACTACAGGCTTTCTTCTGTAAGTAAGTAGTGCTTAGGTACATTTTCCTTCAGCCCAAGTAAAGCAAGCAACTTCCCGCACTACAGATTTTTCTGTACTGACACAACATATTTTTATATAGCTGAGTTTAGCAGTGCATAATACCTCATTAACATTTAACAGCGTGAAATATGTCTCTGAAGGGTTTTGGTTTTGTTGGGGTTTTTTTTAATGTAAAATAGGAAGGAAGGTTGTTAAACTTTTTTTTCCTCTGGAAAAGAAAAACAGAAAATGTTTTCCCTTCACATTTTTCTATCTGATGTCAGGAGATTACATTAGAGTTTTCCTTATTTTCACTCATGACTGACATTTAAATACCAGAAATGACAAGTTTTGGAGATGGTAAGGAATAATAATTCATTTATGTCTATAAATATCCAAGATATGTTTAGTTAGGAGGAAACAGATGACCTAACAGAAGACTAAATCTTGGCAAGTTTAGTTACATTGACCAAACCCTGCCAATTAAATTTCAGCCAGCTGGTTGCTTCTAGTCCTCTCTTGTTCAGGCTGTTTGAATGATTTTTACGTTTTTGAGTGGTGTTTTTTTCATGCCACTTTCATCCGTCACTAGCAACACCAAACAAAACAACATTTCGTGTGAGAATGAATCACAGATGAAATGTCATTGGGTTTACTAGACTGGGGATGAGGCCAAAAGCACTTAGAAAAATGTGAAACTTTATTACACATCCATAACTCCAAGCTACCAACTGATAAAGAGTATAATTTAAGGTAGTAGCCAAATCAACACCCTAGCTGTTAACTGGATTGCTGAATATCAGCTAAACAACTCTTGTTTATCCCCACATTAGGGCATTTGTTTTCTACTTATAGTATTAGAGAGAAGGAAGGTCAAAGAAGGGAATGATAAAAGGTTGGCACTGCCATTCCAGTGTACATCCTGGGGGTGATTAGTACAGCCCTTCCTCTGCACTGTTCAGCAGTTTCTTCCCAAATGCTATTCCTGGTTTCTCATATAGTCAGAAAGAGCTGAGCTGTCTTACCCAAACAGGTAAGCAGTTCTACTTTGGCATGGGTGTTCTGCTTTGTTTTGCTCTCTTTTGAAGGCAAAATCCTTGTTATTAAGACCAGAACTGTGGCCCAGTTCCAGATCCATATGCAGTTTGGTGCAGCCCAAGAACTGAGCAGAATACATAAGTGAAGAGTTCCTGCTCTCTTTCATATCTGGGGATGGAGGAAGAACAAACAAAGCACACACACAAAAAAAGTACTTGCACATCTGGTTACTGTAATTACAGGGGACGTTGATTTGTCACAGTCTGTTTGCATCAATGAGCTGACACAGGAAAGATGCATGTGTGGTCTTCTTGGAGGAAGAAATCCACTTTTCCACACAGCTCTGCAAAAAGCATAAGGTAATGTGATTCCAGACTTACTACTTTGGAAGTTTTGGCATTTTAAATGCATGTAATTAAACATACAAAGAAGAGTTGGATGAGAAAGTCTAACCCAATAAACAAAGCTCTGGTATTTTACAGACTAAAAATGGGACAATTGTGAAGGTGAGTACTTGTTAAAAATAAGCATCTGGCACTGTAATCAATTAATCTGATGCACTAAGCAATAACAATCACAGGTTTTTTTTAATTTTGGCAAAGCACAAGGCAATTGGTGTTGTCAATTTGGTGTTGTCATAGTCATGTCCCATTGTGCTGGAGAAAAAAGAAGGCTGTGGAAGGATTAATCTTTCCAAAACACCATTCATTTAAAGGATGAAAAATACAAAGTTAGGATATGAAGAGGATAGTAAACAAGAGGATCAGTTATCTCAGTTTTGTTTGTTGCAAAAAAATGTTATCCACTTCCTTAAACTTTGAAAAATTAGAATTGGAAAGCATTGAATAGAGAGAAATTATTAAGAATCATTCTAGACTTATTTTAATTCAAACAGTGCATACAATCACAGGAATAATATTTTATTCAAAGGCTTTTATGTGAGTTAAAAAAATAAATCTAATGTAGAACATACATATGATGGGATCCTTGCAGCCTCTATGTGATCTCCACATGAGGCATTAATCTCCTCCCCATTGCAATTGCTTCATAAATGGCCAAGTGTTATGGAGAACAGTATTACCCAGTGCCTTATAAGTGCTCCATAGAACAAAGAGAAGATGTAGCATATGAGTGTAAGCAGACTATTATTTCCACAGGAATACCAGGACTAAGGGATAGTTAACCACTGAAATAATTGTATAACTTGATTTCCAGGATTCATTAGCCTAAGAGAGTCAAGAGAACATTTGAAGGTTCTTTCCTTGAGACAAGCATTACTGTTTAGTCCACTGGACTTTACACAAGTAAGGCAAAAACTGGGTTATGCACAGCTTAATTTGCCTGAGGCCTGAGAAGTTCATGGCAAAACTAAAATTCAGCTCTGTTGAGCCTGGGCCCTATGTCCTATGCTGTAAATTATCATTCTTTGCAAGACTGAAACTGTCAGCTCTTATGTACTCAGACACAAAGAACAAATCACTCCTTAACCTTCTATTTGTTAGGCTAAATAGATTGAACTCCTGTCTTATACCATAAGGATCATCTTCCAGCCCTAATTATTTGTCTCTGGAACCTCTTGAAACATTCAGCATCTTCCTCCAAATGTAGATGCTTTCAATGGACACCGTATTTCACCACTGGTGTTCCAGTAGTGATTACAAGGGCACATCCAGAAACAGTATAGGCTCTATTTTACTTGGTACATCCCAATTTAGACACCTCGGACTCTCATGATCTACTTACGGCTACATTGTTACACCAAGAATACCCAGCCAAACTCCAAACTTTTTAAAATAATCACAGCTGCCTCCGATAAAACCTCACATATTTGTAAGCAGCAGTTTAAGACTAAACTTTGCAGCCTGTATGAATTAGCTCTTACATGGATTCATTGTAATTAAAAAAAATAAAAGCAGCATCAACAACACAGGGAAGGCAATCAAAGCAATGTTGGAAAGCTAACCAAACACGAAGAGATGAAAATAGTGTTTCCACTTGGGAAACGTGAGCTTAATGAAAAGAAGGAATTGAGTGCCTCCCATGCTTAAATATTCCGTAACTGTTCTTAAAAAAACAAAGCAAAAGAAAAAACCAAAAGTTAACATGGGGAAAGCTACAGAATTCAAGCCATCAGAAGTTTTTTCTTTACAGATGCCTTTCTCTTGGGGGAAAGAATTGAAGCAGCTTACTATTTTAGTTTTCTTGCGTTTCTGTAGCTGCAGTAATCATAGTGAATTTAGTTGTTGCTGTCCACACAATTGTCACAACAAATTCTCCCCTTATGAGCAAAATATTACATATTAATAAAAGCATATTGATGTAAAATTGCCTTATCTTTGTTTTCAGGATATGATCCTAAGATCTATGTAAGCAGAGGCATCAGCCATTTGGATTTTGGAGCAGGCACCATCTCTT